>NW_006443225.1:11654987-11672469 GCF_000325575.1 Pteropus alecto | reverse complement strand
GAGCCTGCTTTTTGTTAAAATGCAAATGTATAAAAACAATCGAATGTAAAAGAAATCATTTAACTTTGCCCTACTGCAGAAGAGATGGCTGCCTACCCTGACGTCACCAGGGGAATCAAATTAACAACATTTCTTTGATGTCTGTTCCCATGTTCGTTTATTTTACGGGTGGATTAGAGTCCTTTTTTATGATGCTTTTTAAATCGTGACTATTTGGTATGATAACAAACAAAAAACTCACTCATTCGTTTGTTCATTCACACATTCTTGAAATCAGTTCAGGTGTTCACATGTAGGCACTATGATGAACAATGAATAAAACCCAAAAAAAGTATTTCTTGGCTTCCAAAGAATTCATATTCAGGTTGGGCAAAGAGACAAGTAACAATATATCGCAACACAATCGGGGCGAGAGTATGCAAGATATGAAGTGAGCATCAAGAGGAAGGAAACTCAACCAAGACTTTGAGGAGAAAATGACATTTAAGTTGGGCTTTGTGGTTAAATAGTTTTTCATATAGATGCACATGGGAAAGGCAATCATGCCAGAGGGAACAGCATGCACAATCATAAAAGTAGAAAGGAAAATGGCAGTTTGGCAGTGTTGGAATATAAATTTTCATGGTAACTGTATGGGCTTTTGTTTTTGAATTCACGATGGAACTTGCAAAATAGACTAATGTCAAGACTTGTCCTTGCTACCTCTAAATTTGCTTCAGCTAAAATTCCATTTCATTCAGAGATCACTTAGGCCGAATCACATTTAGCCATTGAATGTTTACAAGGCCGATTTCCGTGATTACGATCAGTTCTACACTGGACATATCCCAGAGCAGTTGCATCAGCCGTGAGAGACACAGGGCTATTATTCCTTTGCAGCTCTCTGGGAAAGGGCAGCAAGCTCTCTGGGAAGTCACTTACCTGGGAGCAGACTGTGGGGTCCGGTCTCTGACTCCCAAATTCTTTGCTGTGTTCTGAACTCTTGCTCCCTAAAAGAAGTAAGGAAAATCACTCTTAGCTCTACATTGCTTTATTACATACCATTAATATTTGAGTGTAGAATATTTATTCCACCATGTAATTAACATCACAAGAGACTGGATGAGGAGGAAGAGAGAAATCATCCTCTGAGCATTTTCAAAATTAATTCTTTTACGAAACAAGATACACTGATATACTGTTTCGAAGGATTTATATGTATTCCAACAGCCATCTAAATCATTCAAAATAAGTTTACTATTTCATTTATGTCTTCACTCCCAGAAGCAGGCAATACTTCAGATAAAAGGAAATGAGTAAGCTATAAATATCTGCCATGTCCCCACTTTCGTGGAACAGAACTCACAGTTCTATCACACTCATGTGTCTGTTTTTTTCTTAGCTGAATAATTAGTCATTTTAAATTTCATAATACTTACCGAGAAAATGTTTTCTCAAAGAGTTCTAAAGCAATTTCTAGACAAGGCATGTGTGTACGTGGATCTCTGAAATGTAAGAATTCTGCCTCAAGGTTTATAGCACAAAGGCAATGTATTTCACCAATGAAAAATTCTTTACAATTTGTCAAGTTCATGAATGAAGCTGTAACTATTGTTCAGTTCCTAAAGGGAATTAGTTATTACACAGAACCAAGCACCGGGGTGTGGGGCTGAGAACAGATGGAGGAGAGGGGTTTCAAAGACGCCGAGACTTTTCGGCTACTTTCCAGATCGACCTACAGGAAGGAAAGAAAGAAGAAAAGGAAAAAAAGGAAAAAAAAAGAATATATTCTCTCAAAAAGGGTGGAATGTTTTAAAGACAGATGGGAAGAAATTTAGGAATTGCAATTAAGAAGTTAAAAAAAAAAAAAAAACCCTCTCCATTTTGAAGTAATTTTAGACTTAGTGAAAAGCTGTCAATGCACCAGAGAGTTCACAAACCTTGCCCAGCACGCAAACGTTAACATCCCTCTAACGTTAACCCTTCACTCGATCATAGTATGATGACCAAAACCAGGAAATTGACTCTGGCACAACGCCAGGAAGGAAGCTGCATGTCTCATTCAAATTTCCCCATTTCCTCCACTAATGTCCCTTTTCTATTCCAGGACCCAAACCAGGATCTCTCTACTGCATTTTGTTTTCATGTGTCCTTGGTCTCTTCCACTGTGTGACAGTTCTTCAGATTCCTGTCGTCTTTCATACCTTAAGACTTTTGATGAGTACTGGTCATTACTTTGCAGAATGTCTCTCGATTCGTCAGACATTTCCATACGATTAGATGGAAGATATGCATTTTGGGCAAGTAAATCACGGAAATGATGTTGTACCTTCTCTGTACATCATATCACTGATGTTGATCATTGTCATGTGACATGATGTCCATAGGTCTTATCACGGGTGACACTCACTTTCATCAACTAGTTAAAGTGGTATCTACCAGATTTTTTCACTGTAAAGTTACCATTTTTCTTTCTGTAGTTAATAAATATGTTGGGGGTGGGGCGGAGATGCTACGAGACTATGCACATATCCTGTCTCGCTTCACACTTTTTCTCGGCCTCCATTGACACATCTTGCCTGCAATGGCACTAGTGCTTGTGAAATGGAATGTTTCTGTAAGGAAGAGTTATCTATCTCTTTCCCCCCAAGATTATCTATTTATTCGAGTATTTATTTAAATCAGTATGGATTCATGGATGTTTACTTATTTTGTGAGTTATAATCCAATATTTTTATTACTAATAATGTTTTGTTCAAATTGTTGCAAGTCACTTCTTGCATCCTGCTGTTATAACCACTATCGTTGTTCAGTACATGTTTATAAGGAACTTCGTAACTTCTTAGTCTTTTAAATTACATTTTATAAATATATAGTAACATACATGAATACAAATGTAATACATATGTTTTAAAGAGGTTTGTATAATATAAAGAGTCAGTAAGATCTACGTAATGTCTTTATTTTTCTATCTCTATATTTTCTGTCTCCATTTTCAGTTATAAGAAGTTAAAAGTTTTGAGTATTTAAGTCCATATAGTAAGAACATACATGTTGCCAAGTCATAATTGCTCCCTTGCTGGATTATTGAAAAATAGGTTAATAACAGTCTTTTAGTCTGCCACAAACTACAATTTTGAGAGGGTTTCTGCAAATCCAGCTGTAAACTTACTCTAATAGCAGCAAAGTAAAACAGAAAGGTTAGTCTCTTTCTGTATGTTTCAGCACTCAAATCCCAATGGTGATATGACTAATCAAAAATTTACCTTGATCTGCTCTTTAAAACTGAGTTTGTGTATCTGCCCCCCAAAATCCTTCCTAAACCTGCTACATCTGCACCTGTATTCACCCTTTTCCAGAGGAACTACCATGTCACATGCTCCTCATGGATCTAACCTTCACTTAGCAAATCCCTCTTGAACCTTCTGAGACCTGGATTTTCAATCTTCAGTCCCGGGTCCCAAATGGAAGCACTGATGTTTGTGTACTTGCTGTGCCTCATCTCTGGTTGCAGACCCCAGGTTGGCGCTGGCCTCACTTGTGAATACTTCTCTGTATTTTTTTTGGGGGGGGGTGGGGGGTGGTTGATTGACATACTGTAATGTAATCTTGGGAGCAAACCCCCAAGTTTTTTTGTTTCAAAGTTATACACTAAGTCTGTAGTAAATAAAGCTGTCATAATTAGAAAACCATATGTTAAAAATTAAGTCACTCACTATTCCTGGGCAAACTGAATCAGAAAGGAGAGAGATTGGTTAAACCAATTTTCTGTGGTAGCCCTAAGAAAAGGTGGCAGAATTAAGTATAAAATTGATGTCTTTCAACTTCTTTGGTCTTTCTATTCGGTTGTGTCTTTTCTACTAGATATTTTCTACTAGATATTTTCTTAATAATCCATAAATTGGAGATTAGTACATTTTGTTGCTATGTTTTTAAAGAATTTTAAATACCAAACTACCTCACTTAAAATACTATCGGACTGTCGCACAGAAAGTTCGTTCTCTTTATGAGAGCATATTCTTATCTATACGTACTTCAGAGACCTAAAGACAAGCCAATAGCAGCTGTTCCACCTCTGAAGGAAGATCTGCGGTCTGTGCTTCATCTTCAGAATCATGCACAAACTTCTGAGTGTGGCGTGGGAGTCCCTTAGGGATCTCCAGAAGAACGCAAGGTCCTCGGTTCTTTCCTCTGCTTCCCCCACCCCACTCTCTTGCCAGTTTATTCCCCAAGCCTTATTAAATCACCTGCAATTCCCAGTAAGTGGCATGTGTCTTTTTATTGTGTCCTTTATCCTGCTCTTTCTGTCTGGCTAACTTTCTTTCCTCCTTCTCACTACCTCTTAGATAAACCTTTTTTTCCAGGTTGTCTAAGTTTCTTGTTGAATCGTCATACGGACATCTGTGCTGTCTTCTTCCCTGAACTGTTTCTTGGTCATGACTTACCCTCTGAGCCTGGAAAAGTGCCCGTCACCTCCAGGCACCTGTTAGGCCTGATACATGAACAAAGGAACCTTCAAATCGAGGTCCTCTGAAACAACTCCCTAGCACGTCTGCAAGACTTACCTGCTTCCGCATCACATCTGTAGCCTGCATAATGTAGCGAGGAGGCAGTCCGTGGCTTCTGGCCAGAATGATGGCCTGCTCCACTGTCACGCTCAGGGTGCACCTGTGTGCAAAGGCAAGGGCAAGTCAGATCCCACTGGTTCCTGTTACGCTCTGTGACAGCTTGGGTTACTCATGAAGGGTAATGAATATGGCAGCCTAAATCTGCCTCCTTGGAGAGCTACTCGTTTTCCTTTGGGTATTTCCCAGATACACGTGACATATACATGCTAATGAACTTCTTTTTGTTTTCCTCTTGTTCATTTGTCTTTTATTACAGAAGTCTCAGCTAAAAACTCAGAAGGGTAGTGGGAATATCATTTTTCCTCCTCTACGCTAATTTCAAAATCAAAAAGCACCAGCCAAATCAAAGTGGCTAGACAATGAACCATTGATTTTTTTTTTTACACAGAATATCTGTTTAAAAATAGATTATAAAGCAACACCGTCGGAGTCTAAAATTAAGTATTTAAATTTAAAACATCTAGAATGAACTTTGTTTATGAGAAAGTTTATAGACAGGAAATTAAATAAGCAGAATTATAATAAATTTTATTATCAGATCTTATTCTTTACTGATATTTTACATAAGTAAAAAACGACTTCCTAATATTTTTCATTCATGTCTTCATATTGATAATTAATAGATTTAGACGCACCCAATATCTTACAAAAATGACAGTGAAATCAACATTCGCTAAGATCAGAATCGATTTTTAAAAGAAAATGTGTTTCTCGGACTCAATCTAAAAGACTGTAAAAGTTTCAAAAGGAACTTTTAATTATTTATACAGGACTATATGCTTGGAACAGCCCTAAGAAAATTCAAAACTCAATCCAGGAACTCAGTGAGCCTTTCTCCCCCTTTCCTTCCCTTTAAGGCACTTCTTTTACTTCCACATTTTTCTCTACAGCAGTTCTCAGAGCCTGTGTTTAATCATTTGTTACTATTTTCAGGTGCCAGTCTCTGAATTGTTTTTTCAGTGCTACCTTTTCTATCCACTTAATAAAAATGTTCATTACTTTTAGATGTTCTCCCTAGAATTCACATGAGTGGGTTTTGTTTAACTTAATTTTTCAATTTATTGATATTTTGATTGTCTTTTCTCCAGGACTGCATTTAGCTTCCTGTGGTTTTGGTACATTACACATGTATTTTTCTAGAGCTGTTTAGTTCTTCCTTATAAATGAAAGTAAATTCTATAATGCAATGGCTTATATGTGAGGAATATCTAACCCATTTATCCCTGGTTATGAGGCTGTATTACAGAATTCTAGTATATATCTGGTAGATTTTGATACTGATGAATTTTTTTTTTTTTTAAAGAGGAGAAAGGTATTTAAAACATTACTGCTGTGATGTTGGAAAGAACTTTACGAAGTGTGACTGTGTTATTATACATAACTGCATTCTAAGGAGAAGCATGTTACGTTCCATTAGCTGTTAAATGACTTGAAAAGCAGCTCCTTCATTAACATTACAGAGAATTCTCTAGAAAGCATTAATAATACGTATTCAAATGGGCTAGTCTTATAATTAGCATCTAGTAGTACACAGTGTTTACAAATATTTAGCGTATGAGTCTGATAACAGCATATGTTATGGTTTTACATATACCTATGTGCTGTAGGACACTGTATGCCCACGAAAGCCAGGAAGTATCACTGACAGTTCGTGTTTAAAAATCAATTTTTGACAAATCATTTGTTAGGTTACTTGACGGACCATAACATTTTCTCCTTCTGAAAGTCTCCTCTACCCCAATTTTAAGTCCTCATTGATCGTAACATTTTAATCAATAATGCTCATTACATCAGCTGAATGAAGCTAAGAAAAAAATCTTTACCTATTTCTAATCACATGGAAATACCTCTGTGCTTCCTGAGAAAGCATGACTTCCCTTACTCTACTCAAAACAAACACTTATTCATTGTGAAAGACTTTTAACAGTCTGCCTATAATTTTTATCCATTTTCTTAATCCTTTTAAACTGATTTATTTCTCCCTAGTTCAAGTGATAGTAAACAGTATTACTGCAGCAAATTATCTGCCAGTTACTTTAAAAGATTTTACTGGAGTCTCCTGATCCATCAATGTGGCCAGTAACACGCTCTCTGACGGAGTAATGCAAAGTGTCATTTCTTTAGACCCAACCATACTCATGTTGTCTAATAGAAAAATCTACCTTAAAATGGATATTTTTTTTCGCCAGTATATCCAAAAAAAGATGGCTTCATTTATACTTGCTTTTTCATACTAACCACTGTGTGTATTCTGATTAAGTCCCATGATTAATTTGCAAGTGTTTAAAAGTGAAAACATTGTAAAGACAACTAGGTCAAGGTGGGCAATAGAGCCTGTATCTGAGTCACAGCTGATGTTCCCCGTGGAGACCCAGTTTCTTCACAACAGTATCACAGAAGTCCATTCTCCTAAGCGAAGCTCGTGAAAAAAAGCCTAGTCTACAACTTTGCTACCGATACACCATTATTTGCCTCATAAATTTTTATCTCTCAGTTATCTCAATCTGAATGTCAAGTGAAAAAAATATCGGCATTTACAAAAAGCATTTTGATTTTGACATTGTCTGAAAAATTCTAGGTCCCCAAAGTGGCACATGGTTTTTTATTGGTGTGTAAATGTATACGCAGAGTCAGCTTTCGTGAGAGATCATTTGATTTTATAGGTACTTCTCTCAGGATTAGACTGATCTCTAATCCTGAGCAAGAGAGAAAGGGGGAGAGCACCAAAGGCCAGAACCCTACGCAGAGCCCATTCGGTATGAAATTTCCTGCATCATCCACCAATATCCTTTCTAGCACTGCCTCTGCTCTAATAACAGACAGTAAATTAAATTTAAATAAATCTATTTTTTCACTCCATCCCAGAAAATATGGGCCTTCAATTTTCAGCTCCTTCTAGCTGAAATACCACTTAAAATTTCTTTAGACAACTCTTTTTTTTGCACACAGGCAAAAGGTCACAGAGTAGAAACTGTTCTTCACAATAAGGTAAATATAACATTGACATCAAAGAATGTTCTTCCATAATTTTAGTAATAAGACATCCAGGTAGTAGCTCTACTTAAGGAATACTCCTGAGGAAGTTCACTTGACAGGGCTGTAAAATTATACAGAAATCATGAATTTCCCCATAGAAAGAAAGAGCAAAGGGTCAATATATCTATGTGTATAATGAATAAATCTTCTTGACATATTTCATATTAAAAATAGATCCCACATCGCTCAGAGATTTAGCATAGTTTTAATATGATAAATGTGACCTGTAGCTAATAGGTCCAATTTAATTTGAAAGGCACTTTGATTTAGCAGTGTTCAATGTTATGGTAGGGTCACAAAGAAGTACCTTTCTATTCATTCATTCATCTATGCATGCATCCATCCATCCATCCATTCATCTAACAAATATTTTTGAGTGTCAACTTTGTACTTACAAGTACCATTAGGTACTGGCAAAAGTGAATTTACTATCTAGCTACAAAAGGTTGAGTTTCGGAGTTCTTTACTTGTATGGAACCCTAAGAACCTGTTTATATAGTCTCCTGCTTTAAAAAAAATTGCAAAAGCAAAATGTTTTAATTGCAAATGGTTATGACTGCTGTCTTTTTATATCCCGACTTCCCTCTGTCATGTTCTGTAGCATTCAAATGGCCATGGTTATTTCTGGAACTAAGCTGAAGTAAGTAAATTAGGGATGCATTTAGGTTGGGTTTACTGGGATCAATGTATATGATGCATAGTCACTTCCATTTATATAGTTAGTTTATTATAATATCCTCATGTAGACATGAATTTGAATCTTCCTCCCACCCCTGTACAATTCACCCAACGCTGAAAGGGAGGGGTAGGACCCCAGGCTGTAATGCAATACGCTTCAACAGGAGGCGCCCAGGACAAACAGGGCTGGACATGCACAGAGCCAGAAGTCGCTCTGTGGAATATTCTTCCAAACCTTATGGTTCATGTAGCAAAGGACCTTACAGAGCTTTTCGTGTGTGACAATAATTAAAAAGTTGATAAGATAATAGAAATAATGTTGATGCTGAAAGGCTTTTTGAAGTTATGAATAATTTTTAGTTGATATGCAAAGAAAAGACAATTGTTTTTCTATTCTCTATGGAAAATGATATTAAAATTATTATAATTTGAGGTGGCAAAGAGTATATCACCAAAAATGTGGGAAGAAATGTATAGAGGTGTCAGACAATAGAGTAATAAAAGTTTTCTTTTATTTTTCAGATTTTAAAATGCTTGTGGTGTTTATCAGCATTTTAAACACTGTAATTTGTTTTTTTCCCTCACATTCTAGATAGATATTAACTTTCATTCCTATTTTGCTTTATAATTTTCTATTCTTTTTTTAAAAGAGAACACTCAACTTCAACGCCCAAAACCTTCGTCCACATCACTGAGGATGCATCAGCAAAGCCAACCCCATTTAGGTGATCAAATTTTAGTGAGTGAAAAAAAAAATACATAATATCGGGTGGTTCTAAGGTATCCATGAAAATAAATTTTGTAGGGGAATTGAAAGGAAAACAGGGTGGACCGGCAAAGAGGTGGGAAGACCATTGCTGAGACCATTTCAGGATCAGCAAGGGCGAAGCTTCTGAGGTTAATGCTCGTGAGGTCAGCTTAACGACAAGAGCGGAGCTGATATTCCGGGGCACACAGAGAGGGGAAGAGGGTGAAGTTAGAGAAGTGGTCTGGGCCCGAACATGCACGGCCTCGGGGGTCAGAGTTTATGAGTAAGTGGGCCTCTTATTTATTTCTTTGGTTGATAGGAAAAGAATTTCAATATTAATATATATTATATGACATAAAAGAACAATTTGTTAAGCAGATTATCAGTAATTTCCTAAGTACCCACCTTTGACATCCTATCAATACAATATTCAAAGCATCTTTAGTTGCTTTCCAGGCAACATTTGCGAAAGGAGACTCTTCATCCTGATGTTTAAGGTTTCCTACCAACTGCTCTTGCATTTCCCATGCCACCTCCCCAGCAGCTCATCTGTCCCACTCCATCCAGAACTTTCTGCTCATGGTCAACATTCAGTACCATTGTACAAACTTCCCCCGCAATCCAGGAACATTTTTCCCATTTGGGGGGTGTCTTTCATTACTTTCAAAATATCTTAGAACCTGTTTCCGAATATAGACTATCAGCTGACAACATGGCTGTCGCAAACACAGGTGCCAGGATTTGAGGGCTGCCTTGTGGGACCCTGGCCAGGTTACTTCTACCCTCTCACACACGATTTTCTCATCTGTGAAATGGAGAAAGCAGGTGTGCTGCCCTCATAAAGTACCAAAAGGACTACCTGAAACGACGTGTGTGACACTCAGCCATGCCTGTGCTAATGTCATTTCTTTGCTACTGAGCTCATACAGTAAGTCTGCCTATATGAGCTCATATGGGCAATGCATTATTTGGAAAATCTGAGGAAGGCAAGCTTTTGTAAATTGGAATTTCTCAAAACTCATTGTATTTTAACTATTTTAAAAAAACTTTCTACTTTTTATTTTAAAGAGATGTTCATTAGAGTAATTCTGTGGTAAATTCTTTTATAAGATTATGATGTTATAGGATTATGATAATTACATAGCATTAATGACAAACTTTCACCAATATCTCTTTTACGAATTGGAGTTTGGTTGAAGTGGAGTTTACCTGACTATAATTTGGCACTTGCTAAGATGAGTCTTTTATTTTATATGTTTGTCCCTACTGATCCTAGACATCAGGTATTGATTTTATTTTATATGACAAACTGTAGAGCTAAGGGTCAGGAAAAGCATGCGAAATGCTCTCCTATTTGTCATTATTTACATTATTTCTAGATGCTGGGGGTGCGAAATGATCAGCATCCAAACCTCCTCCTCAACCAAGTCTCATTGGAGAGATAAAGCACGGTTTCCTAAATAGGTTTAATTGCAAAATACTGTATTTCAACCACTTATTGTCATATCTATTACATTATATTTAGTTCACTTAGTAAGATTTCAAATCTTACTTGAATCAAGTTACATGTAAATCCTTTTTAAAAACATATCAAACATTACATTTCAATAATAAATTAGATAAAAGATTCTCGAAACCTAAGGACCTTCTACATATTTGGTCATTTACCATAATAACAGACACAAACATCAGTTTTACTTGAATTTTAAAACCTCCAGAAATCTACTGCCCCATTTAATGTTGAATGTTACTTTAAAAAATTCTACTGTACTCAATAATGTTACATACTCAATTACAACTAAAAACTATCCCTAAAAACAAAACCCACTGGAGTCAAGGAATTTAGGTATACATGCTGCTACTGCAATAGTTACTTGAGAAGTGATTTTTAAAACTATTTTGTGTAATAATAGAATTGGGGCACTTAGATAAGTATGTTACTTTTTGTGCTAGTGCAGTATAATTAACAGGATAATTCTCTGTGATAAAATATGATATATGGAAAATATATGCCCCAAGTCTAAAGGCATGTATTGGGGTTTTCTGAGTTTAAAGGACCACTTGCCAAACAATGGTTTTGATTAAGTGTGGAAATGGCAGCATTAGACAAGACCCCTCAACAATCTATATAAACTGGCTAAACATTAAAACTCATTTTGAACCATTTGCATTAATATGAAGGGTAATTTGATTTTGTAATAGATAAACATAAAGTGAAACAAATATTTAACAATTCTGAAATCAGCAAGTTCAGAATTCTACAGCCCTGATGTAGAATTCTACATGATGATCAGAGTCTGGCTTTGTTTTTTAGCTCAGACCTGTGTGTTTAGTGTCTTATTTTCACCATCCTTTACAACTATGATGCTGCCTTTAGTGTAGGAAACGAAAGTCAGAAAATTACCTTAGGGCCAATGCATCGTTCAGAATATATGCATAAGGACAGCCTGAGAACATGCTATTTTGATAATATCTTTCACATGATTTATATGTCTTTATGTAGTTCTATGTTTACATTTACAATCTTATAGATTTAAATCTTAAAAAACATGAAATCATTTCCCCTTATTCTAGGAAAGTCTTTTTTTCTCCTTTGATTAAAATCCAGGTCCATCAGCCTTATTCAAGTGACTGTCAGAAACAAGTTATTTGGAATCTACTCAGCTGTGGTTCTCTGCGATACCTTAATAAGCTGGTTTCCTGGGCAGCATTCGATGTTGGAGAGAAATAATGAGTACCTATTTCAACCCCGAGAGAATAAAGGAGGTGAAATAAACAGGATCATCAGTAGCTACTACTGCTATTTTATACACAGAAGCTTTTTATGACGGATGGGAGGTATTACTCATTTATCACTTCTCAATATTTCTCGGGTTCAGAAGAATACACTTACAATCTTAACGGAATCCGTTTTCCACACTGTCAACAGGACATGTTGTATATTTTTCCCCTCTACTGTAGTTTGGAAAGTATATATCCACCCCTTTGAGTCACTTCACTTGAAAACCCAATCCTTTGACTACCTTTCACCTACCGTCATCATTAAAGGGAACTCGTGCCACATAGTATGGCTGCCCGGCTCCCCATGTGGCTCCCTTCTGAAGATCTCAGACCGTGAGCGCGGTGAGGGCAGCTGCCCTCTGTTCTCACTGGTTTGGTGTCGAGTGCAGCGCTTGGTACACAGTGGTGCTCCATACACAGTTTTTTTCCTCAGTGCATGAATGAATAGACAGATACTAGCGTCTGATTCTTTTCAAGTCCTAAACACCTGTCTTGATTCTAACATGCACTGTATTCTTGGTTTTTAACACTAGAGAAGAAAATCTCCTATCCTTGAATTCAAGGGGAGCCTAGTCTTCTGCTTCTTAGTGACCTTCTACGAGCTGTCCGAGGAGGAGTCTAAAAATAGGCTTCCGTAGGGTCCAATGGTCCATGTATTCTATTTCTTATAGATCAGAGGCATTAACTCTTGTATTTTTCATACTCTTTTATCTTATCGTGACCCATTACTGTGATTTTTTCCCCACTTTATTGAGCTATAATTGACATATAGCATCGTATAAGTTTAAGGTGTACATGTGTTGATTCGATGCACTTATTAGTTGCAAAATGATTACCACCACAGCATTAGCTAATACCTGCATCGCATCATACAATTACCATTTCTTTTTTGTGTGTACAAGGAGAACATTAAAGATCTATTCTCATGGCATCTACTGTGATTTTTTAAAATAGTTCTTACAAGGTTTTCCATATTTTAGTAAACCTGATTTAGTCATTTTAAACAGATGCATTTCTATTCTCATGGCATCTACTGTGATTTTTAAAATAATTCTTACAAGGTTTCCCATATTTTAGTAAGCCTGATTTAGTCATTTTAAACAGATGCATTTCATATTTCTAACTCTGGATCTACTATCAGATACACAGATCAGATGAAAAAAACAGAGTGTTTAATTTACTATTGTCAGATCCTGTAGGAGATGCCTTCACATATATTGCTCATTTAATCTGCCTGCCATCGTTTTCAGAAAGAAATCATTATTCATATTTCGCCAATAAGTTTCTGAGAGACCAGGTGACGTAATCGCGGTCATAGTAAGTAACAAGATTCGAAACCAGTTTTCTGATTCAAAATCCAGGGCTCTTTCCATTATTCCCCGATTGCATCACCTGGATGACTGCATTGAGAGATTTCCAGCTCCCCACATCTATAATTCAACAATCACAATCTTGGACTCAGAGTTTATACTTTAAATGCATTGTTTTGGGAGAGGTTAATTCAGCCAGCCCAAAACACTTCGCTGTGAATGGAGACCTCATCATACTAAAATGTGTTCATGATTAAAAGGGAACTAGATCTGAAGCACGCTAAGTAAGTATATCGACTGCAGAGCAATCAAGTAGTAAAAACAAACTGAAGGGAGACTGTGTTCCTTCTCTACTACAGATTTGCATTTTTCCACATAAAACGCACTGTTCAGTGTGGAGCGTGTTCATTCCTGCAGTGTTCTCATTTATTCTGGCTTCTAATTGCTTGTAAGCACTGAGCACAGAGCACCACTGTGGAAGTCTATTGACAACTAGAATGAAGCGCCTGTCTGAAGAAACTGTTTAACGTGACACGGTTATCTGTGCGCTGCTCTCTTCTATCACCTTACACCGAGAGAGGACTGTTCACCTGAGGGCTGAGGCAGACTGTTAAACAGCGATCAGTCTGGAGGGGCGGCTACGCTTCTGCGCAGGCAGAGTCTGCCACGCCAAGGCCACTGCTGACCTATTGATCTTTCCCACCTCGGTCACCTTGAGCAGTGCATTGGTGACAAATAAACAGTTAAGGAAACTGCCACGAGTCAGCGGGGATTTCAAAAACCCAACCCCTTTGTCCTTGTTCCTCTGGAACAGAGAAGAAGCTTTTCTTAATAAAACACATAAATACATTTATGCGAAAAAAAATGGCAAACGGACTTTGTTTTCGACAATAAAGAAACCACTTATCTTATACGCACGCATACACAGATATAATAGAATATTAAACATTTACACTCTTCCTTCTGGAAAATGTGAATGACAGTCTAACAATAGCTCAATCCAAAAGCCGATAATCACTCAGGCAAGATTCCAGTACATTCTATAGAAAACCTCCGGATGACTATCGATACTTTCAACGTGGTTATCTGACTTGTCAAATAGACAGTACTGAGGAAATCTTCCCATGACCGTGCTGAATTCCTAGGTTTCCCAGTCGGGAGCCGAAAGACGAGGGGTTAATGAATTTTTTGAAAAGAAAGCACAGAGACGCCAGAAGGGGCGGGTGGAAAACGACTGGACAGAATGTACTAGTGAACAACACATCAGCTGGAGCGCGATCCTGGCAGCAGAAGCAGAGCCGAAGTGAACACTCCACTCCGTATATCTTAAGGCAAAAGAGCAATCAAGTTTAAGGTGCACATTTTTAGCGTTACACAGAGAATTAGCCACGAAAGGATAATGGGACTCTATTATCATTAAGGATAATGGGACTCTATTGCAGCTTTCAGCATGTGCCCTGGAAGTTCTCCATGCATGCGTTGAAACTAACGCTTAAAAATCATCGGCCAGGCAAACTCACTCCGCGTCCCTCCTTCCTTTCTACCGTGACACACGGCACATTAACGTGTGTGTGTCACGGTCACGTTTGGCACAGAGGCCATCGATGACCTTCACGGATGAGAAACTAAGCGCTCGGACCCTCCGTGATGCTGAAAACGTAGATGAACATGAACTACCTATGTGGAACTTGGGACCTTAGCCACCAGGTTGGAGTCTGGTCCTCCACATGTTAGATTTTCCAGCCTGAACTCGCTCACCAATTTATTTCATTTCTGTTTTGTTTCGGGGGATTTACCTAAATAGGTTGGGGACCGACCGTAGCTACCCGAAGTTCGTCCCCGTGACCTTTCAAACGCCACCTTCTCTACTTTGCTTTCTGGCTTTTGTCTTTATTCTTTATAGGGTCTTTGATGACACCAACACATGGGGGGTGGGGGGTCTGGTAGGAGATTTCACCCGTTTCCCCAGTTCTTTGACACCGTACCATGATTGTCCTCTCTTTGACCTGTTTGTCCAAGACACCGCAGCTTTATTTGAATATTTTTGTACCTTTCTAGTTGATCCTTTAGTGTCTTATTCTGAGGGTCCCCCTCCATCACTCCCTTTAGCAGGGCACACAGAGGACCCCGCAGGGGGAGAACTGTGGAATGTTCATACGTTTTCACAGTCCCTGGGGATCTTTCCTGAACTTCCACGCTTGGTGGCTGATTATTCCTGTCTCACACTTCTCTGCCTTCTCCTGGAATATCTCTCCCCTGCTCCTAACACTTAAAGCGTATTTATTCCCAGAAAATTCTTGGTAACATTTTAAACCCAGCTTACACACATCTCTGTGAAATCTTCTCTGACCTGGTCCCCGTCTCCTCTCTCCCTGTACGAATTTATCACCCCCACTGTTTTTACATAGCCTCGGTGTGCATGTGTGTGTGCGCATATGTCTATGCATATGTATCCCTTTAGTCCCTGCTGACTATAAATAAATTAGAGGTCATCCTCATAGAGGTACACCACGGACATCTAAAACTCAATAGGTAACAGATTAATTCAACACCCCCCTCCATAATCCACTCCAAGAAAAACACATATTTCCCCGCTGAGGCAGCTGCCTTTCCCAGCCATCTTTCCAAGCTGGACAGTCAGAATCACAGAGTCCCCTCTCTCTTCCCTGTTCTCTATTTCTCACCCATCGTCTCATCTTCTTTACTACCTCGTCATAGCTTTGACATCATTCTTTCCCTTCTGACCTTTGCATCAATGCCTTCGTTTGGGATCTCATCATCTCCTGCTGCATTATGGCACAATTCTGGCCGTCTCCATGTCTCCTTCCTTGTTTCATCATAGACTGTGAGAGTGACGTTCATTTTTAAACTATTTTTTAAATCTAATCATGGTCTTCTTTTGCAGAAAACCCATCATCGGCTTCCTAGGGCCTTCAGGAGAGTCCCAAGTCCTTCATCTAGCAGGCAGGGCCTGCCATTCTCCAAGCCCCGTCTCCCCGCTAGCCTCATCTCCAGCTCTGTGTCCCTCTCATGTCACTGCCCAGAAATGGCAGAGACCCCCACCCATGTGTATAGTACTCCATTTCACACCCAGAGTTATAGTTTCACTCTCCCTGCTACCAGGATTTAAATCTCACTCCTCTGTATTCCTCCTGAATGTGTTAGACGACCTACTGCCAATTTAAGATTCACATTATTAAGGCAGAAATTTCAGCTTTCTTCCTGCAACTGCCTCCACACCATCTGCTCTCCTGCTCCAGGTTCCCATAGAAAAAGAGGCAATTTGTAAAGTACAGACATTTATACTGAGACATTTATATTGGTGAGATACCCATACTTCTTATCTCCTCTGGAGAACGGGAAATTTGGTTTATGGCATTTATGAGAGTAGTTATAAAATCGCTAACTTTGAAGCTCTCAGAAATATCCCAAAAAATGACTGGAATTTTATTTTGCTTTCAGTAAAATTTTGCAGATTTAGGAAAAACGATAATTATAGTTTCTTTGAAATAAGTTTTAAACAATCATGCCCTACTGAATAGGTTGTAGATTCTGTATTTGTCACTGTTAAATAGCTAAATGTAAATAGAATTTAGTGATGGAGATACTTAAATTTTTACTAATATGCTCAAATGGTAAAATTGGGTTTGGCAACTATAGATATGAAATATTAACTAAGAGTAACTTAAATTCGTTGTGTTTAATAATAATATAATATTAATTATAACATAGCAAGTGCTAGAAATTAATATAATTAAATAACAAATGCAGATATAAAATATTAAATATAACTCATAATTATATATTTAGGTTCTTTTATGAAGAAGTGTTTAATGTATGATGACCACCTGGACTGTCCGAATTTTAACAATGGAAGGTAATCACATACACGTTCTTGTCCTATACGCACTGAAGTCGATGGCCAATGTCACATGATCACTTGCGATCTGGGCTAGAAACCTCTGCAATGAGACGTCATTCTCAGTTACTGCTTTCGTCTTCCTTCACAGCCATCTCGTCTTAAGAAAACGATGGACATTTCAAAAGGCCAGAATAATTTGATGCACTCATTTTAAAGATTCATATAAATTGCAAAGAAAAAATCTAAGTAGCAAATACCTATGCAGATTTGACCACCTCTTCAGGGCAGAGAACTTTTATAAAAGATAATGGGAAAGGCAAAAGACCGAAACTCCTACCATATTTGAAATATTTGATTTCCTCCTATAATTTTAAGAGAATAGGCCTATATTATTTATCTGGTTGTCAAAATTAGCATAAATTGTGGAGTTTTATTTGCCTATCTTACAATTCAGTATAAT
>NW_006443225.1:11596370-11654700 GCF_000325575.1 Pteropus alecto | reverse complement strand
GCTAACCCCCATTCTACCTTCTGTTTCTATGAGTTTGGCAGAGTAATTAAGGTTTATACTTCTGTCATGAGTAGGATAGAGTTGTCTTTCTCCCAGAGATCCATTATTAGAGTATTGTATTGTTTCTCATTAAAGATTAGAGCACAATTTTATTTTTTTATTTTTGATTTTTTGTTTTGAGTCATTCATGATTTTTTAGCAAACAAATAGAGAGTAATTGATAGCAAACAAATGAGAGCAATTGATCTAATCATAATCAAATCATAACTGTTAAAGAAAAACAATAAAAAGTGAAGTTCTATTTAATGACAATTTTAAATGTCATCTCTGTCACAGCTATTACTACCTTTATATAAAAGAAGTGTTTAAGACCAGTGTGTTTCATATTCCTGACTATGGAGCATAATTTTAGAGCTTCTTATTAGGAAAGTACAGTATCCTGGGATCGTGAGTTAGCAGAAATGTTTCTTCTGTTCTCTTTAGCCATCTTTCTGGAGATTTAAAATTCAAGCACTTCCACTAATCTTATTACCAAATCTCTCAAATCATTTTTGCACACATGCACAAAAAAATGAATACATTTGAAACCTACATTTGCTGGTTGTAGTAACTTTTTTTCTGTCCTGTGACTAGAATCTAACGTGCGTATGGAAATCCCCAAAGTACATCTGCTCCTCTGACTCGACGATTCGATTGCCCAGTGGAGAAAGATGCCGCTTCATCACAGGCTCTGTTAGGGTTCTGATTACCTGACTTGGGTCACCTTGAGTTGCCCCACTTTTATAAGAGTCTTCATTTTTTTTTATTGGAGCCTATTTGTCAGTTTGTCCTTTGATGTCATAATGATAACGGAATAAAATATTGCTAAGAAAATGTCCTTTAAGTTTCAAAGGAAAGTGATTTTTTTAAATTGTTAATCGATAGTTACTTGAAAAAGATTTTTTTAATTGCTTATATAAATTGAGAGTTATTACACTGTTTCTTCATTTGAAATAAAAAGTGTTCCATTAACTAAACTGGTAATACAGAGTTCTCTTTAGTTGTTTTTCTATTTTAACTCCTAGATGTCATTTTTCTTATATATGTTTATAATCATACTTTGGGTCCTAATTTATGGTCATGTGATGGGTTATATAAGCTGGCACTGGTCAGAGAAGCGGAAAGAGGGTGCCTGTGAGAAGTCAACCACCATCTGTAATACTGTCAAATGTGAAAATATGTTTTAATTTCAAAAAAAAAATAAGAAGAAGAAATGCATTTTGGAAATAGACTCCTTTTAAATTATGTATAAAATCCTTTTAGTTTCTAAAACTTGATATGAATTTCTAGTCTAACACTGGAATACACAGATGGTAACTAGCTTGATGTTCATCATCCTTTTCTATTCATCAACTTATTCTATTCACTTAGAGTAGGTTGGCCATGCCACAGACTGTTTTCTTCTCACACAGAAGATAGTGGTGACACCGATGGGTGCCAGGTGTCGGTGATTCCCTGATGCAGTGAGCTTCTCCCAATGGCCTGTTCACACCTCGCTCGGGATGTTAGTTAAAAATGCAGGGCCCTATTTCCTGGAAGAGATTCATCCTCACAATAAACTATGAAGATAAAAGGTAATTTACGTGTATAGACCTCCGAGGTTTTGGTTCAAAGACATCACAGGTGAGCCAGAAAGCATGGGGCCTGTGCTCAGGTCACCTCCCTTCCTGCAGGGCCATCCTGGGACTCTGATACCCCAGAAACGCACCATTAACAGATACAGAGAGCACTGGACAAAAAGCTCCCTGAAACAAGTCCTTAGAGGTAAAAATTGATTCCAGATTTCTTGCCCCCACTAGAAATTTCTTTGACATATCCTTTCAGGTAGCCTCTGGAAATGTCTATCCATTTGTTAGCCCTGGTGAAGGGAGCAGAAGCTAATGGAGTGGGAGAAAATGGTATCTATGACTTTGGACACAGTAAGACTCATGCCTCAGGTTTTATAACATTTGCACTGTCCTAATTTATATCGGTTAAAGAAAAACAGTTGGCTATTAAGCAGGGGTGGGAATAAAGAACCAAAACAAATGAAATCCTGCATTGAATAGAGTCATGATGCATTGTGAAATAAAAGGAAAATTTAGAACTCCCTGTAGCATGCTTTTGGATTGCCTGCAACAAATAACTGGCATGAGTACAAAAGAGAACTTTACAAACCACAGTGCTGATTCAATACTTTAAAAATGTTCACTCTGGCAAAAGGTAAAGTTGTCTATAAAGTAAGTACACGGACAATGTTTAGCATAAATCTTCGTCGGGAAGAAAATTCAAAAGATTTTGAAATGATTGTCTTTGTTAACCAAAGAAGTCTAAATTAAAGCACTACTGAAATATCACTGTCTATCAGGTAGAGAAGCAGGATATATAAATGGATTTTAATACCCTCTGCAGAGAAGGCAAGATGAATGTACCACGCAACTACCTCATCTTCTGGTCATGTTGTGCAGGAGGACAATCCTTTGGGGGAACTTACACAATAATATATTAACCAGAAAGGTTTAAATTCTTGGACACAGTGATACTATCTGGAGGAGGTTCTCTTTTCTTTAGCTTAACAGAAAATAAGTTGAAACTTGAGTAGCTACATAAAGATGCCCCTTTTCAGGCATTATGTGCAATGGAGAAAGAAGAGACACCACTAAACTAATAGTTGAGTCAACTGCGGTTTAACAACTGGTTGGAATATTACGTAACAAATAAAAGTGATAATGAGCAAGTTGAAATACATATACAGTTGCTGTGAGCATAAAGCAGATTATTAAACTACATATACTTATAAAACTATGTTCAAATGTGTGCTGTTGGATAGAAGTTGCAAGAGATGATGCAAAATGAAGATAGAAGAGGCAAGTCAGGAGAGGAAATTTTGGAAATTTTCCATTTATTTAACTACCTTTTAATACCATGCTTATAGTTCTTAAAAGGCAAAAACCTGATCTTAAACAGAAACACCCCTTCCACTATTCAATAGCAATAAAGATAGTTAAGTCAATGGTTGAAGAGAGTGTGGGCAGGAAAATACATCAGTAGAATTGTAACGCACACAAAGGATTACCCTTGGAAAGAGAATTTAATAAAAACAAAGCCAGGCTAAACACCATGAGAAGATTTTAATAATTCATCCTGAATTCTTTTCCAAATAACCTCACATTCACTGTTGTATGCAGCTCTGCCATCTAATTCACGTTGGCATTAAAACACCTAGGCATTAATGTTAATTAAGTCTGCCTTTTCATACTGAAAAACCACATTTTTCTCTTTAATATCAAACATATGTAGTATAATTTAATACTTCAAATATACTTTAGATTCTCTATTTTTACAAATTTCTGGTTTGCAAAATTGGAATTCTGATTCCAGTATAAATTAGCACAGATTCTACCTTCATGAAAAGCTAAGCACAGCTTTTGCTACGAGATCAAAGAGAATGTTAATCCCCCATTTCATTCTGTGTAACGGAAGAACAAAACCACGCCATTTTCAAACACTTTTAACCTTAAGTTCAGTATCTGTCATGAGGCATTTGTGCCTACCCCTCAAGAAACATCTCCAAAATGAACCGACTAAAGCTACATTTTGAATTATAGAAATGAAAAAAGCGAAGCACTACGAAATTCCAATGTTACTTCTGATTCTAACGCACCGACGGGTCTAGCAATGATGAGAGATTTGTGGAGCATCGATCTTTTTCTCCTCTGCAACATCAGTCAAATTCTCAAACGGCTCATGAAATATCTGAGAATAATCTGGACAACTTGGTCATGGTTCTAGGATTCAACGGCAGACGTAACTGCATCGACGCTCAGTAAATGCACGTGGAGGTTAAGAGAGTATGCTTGTAGTTTCAAAGACTGAAGTGTCCCCTTGGTTGTCACAGTGTATCTGGTCCTCAGATAACTATGATCCAGGGAAAGATAAGAACACAAATAATCAAGGTGATGACACTTTGCTGAGGCCACGTGACCTCCGTGCTGTTCCTGGGACGCGTCCCTTGAGCCTCCATGTTTGCATGGCTGCTCCCTGCGATGACCGAATGCTCTTCCTCTGAGACAGCTGCACACCTTCACACAGGTCTCTGATGAAGTCTCTCATTGGAAGATGCTACCTCTTCTTCCCATCCTGTCACCTGTTACCCCTCTGACTTCTGTTCTTTTTGTATTTCTTCGACTAACTACATTACATATTTACTTGTTTATTTTGTCATGTTTCCCCCCAACATAATACACACTGTATGAGAGGAGGGACTTTATTTCTTCAATGCTGCATCCCCAGCAACTAGAATAGGGCTGGCACATGATTGGCACTCAGTGCAGGTTTATTGACTGAATGAATGAATGGGAACAGAATGAATGAACATGACTGGATCATGAAGGAAAAATCACTTTTCTGCTAGTAAAAATTTATGAAATAATTTCATGTATTCAGTTTCAAGTGATTAGTTTCAATTAAGCTCTCGATAAGGTTGTAATAGAGCACAAATTGCACAGCAATTGAAATATAGGGGGAAATTCTCTATATTGTATCAATCTTGAAAATGTAATGCTCCTTTCAGAGAAATAAAATCTCGCCACATTTTACAAGCAAGAACATGCTGTGCAGGACTTGAAAACCAGAATTCAGGAATACGGAGTTGAAAGGGAAGTTCACACATGAGAACCTGCTGCCTTGAATAGTCTTTCTTCCCCTTTCTGTCTCTTCAACTTGACCCATCCGAACCTAGTTGAAACGTCACCTTGTCCATGGGGAGTTCCCAGTTCTAATCATTTCAAAGATCTATTTCCCCTATGAATCTTACTTTTTATCTGTAACTTTGCTAGGTCATTTATATTACCTAATAGTCTAGGTTTATTTGTGGGGTTTTTTTGTTATTTTTATTATGTTTTTGTTATCTACTTATGTTATTATTTTTGTTACTATTTTTTTGATATTTGTTGTTCATCATTTATGTCTCTAACACGAGCGTCACCACTTCATGATGCGACACAGCCAATAGCACCGACTACAGTCCTTTGCCTGGGTTAAGTACCGAGTAAATTTGAATAAACAATAACCACCATCCTCAAAATCCAACAGGCCTAGAACTAAGAAGAGATAATGACTGTTGACAGAAGACTCTCTGACTACTCAGCTTACAATGAGGACTAAATTCCGCCCTATTGTTTCCATCTGCATCTTCCTCGTAAGATGGAGAGGTGACAGGAGAGTAGCACGTAATTATAGAAAGGACTCGACCTGGGGTTCTGCACTCACCTTCTGTGTCCGATGTAGCCAAACGAAATCATACACCTACCTTGGCTGTCCCAGACAGAGCACAGTTTCCTAAGACAAAGCGCCCGGATAGGACCCGTTCATATTTCCCCTTACGTTTTCAAGAACAGCATATTGTGTGGGCTCCTGGACTATAATTTTGCCAGGAGTGGGAAGACAGTAGTAACTCCAAGGCAGCATCTAGCTCACAACAATTGGGCAATAGGGATCCAAACCGCTGATGAGTGCAGTGAAAAACGTTTTGTTTAGCTCGCTGTATCAGCTCCAACCAAGCAAGTTCCTATACTGAATAAAATCGATGCACGATTTTGTATCGAAAGTATAAATCTTATAATATAAATCCAAAGGTGATAAGATTCTAGGCCACAATGATATAAATGTGGAATTGTATTTAATTGAATAAATAAATCCAAACTGCTGATGAGTGCAGTGAAAAACGTTTTGTTTAGCTCGCTGTATCAGCTCCAACCAAGCAAGTTCCTATACTGAATAAAATCGATGCACGATTTTGTATCGAAAGTATAAATCTTATAATATAAATCCAAAGGTGATAAGATTCTAGGCCACAATGATATAAATGTGGAATTGTATTTAATTGTATAAACAGTCACTGATAATATAAGAACTAAATCCAAGAAATAGTGTGTGAGAATTATCTATTTAGAAATTATCTTATTCCAAATACATCTGAGTCCTTTGTCTCCAGTTATAATGTCACGTGGCCAAAATGCAAAGAAGAACCACCCAGCGAAATTCGGTAGAGCAAAGACACCGACGAGGGCGGGGACACTCACGTACCGATGCACGCCGCTGTTGCACATGATGATGTGGCAGGCCCCCAGCCGGCTGCACAGCTCCGAGGACACTGACAACAGCCCAACCCCGGAGGCACTGCACGCCGTGTTCACACAGGCAGCTGTGCGCTTGGATCTGATAAACGAGGCCACAAGGCGATAAAGCTCATCCAAAGCATTGAGAGGCCGCATGAGCTGCAAGAGCAAAGTGATGAACAAAACGTTCAGCCTATTTCGTAGAAAGAAATCCTTTTACAGGGAATACGATACCTGGTTGTTACAACTTTTAATGAATAGTCTAAAATATCTTCTTAGGGAATTAGAAACTACAGATATTTATATTATAATATCTTCTTAGGGAATTAGAAACTACAGATATTTATAATTACATGCACATTGCTCAAGAACAGTAGAAACATTAAACAAGGGAGCTCTTTAAATGGCAAAGCATCGATACGTGCGATCATTTCTTTTTACCTTATCTACATAGGCGGCCTTGGATGTGGAGTTTGGTGGTGAATTTGACTTGTCCAGGTAGAATGCCCTGGAAGAATCCAAAGAATAAATTATCATTTCTTCTTAGAAAAATTAAAATGCACGAAGACATACAAGTTTCACTGACTTCCTTTTTAAGACAAATGAATAAGCAAAAGTGTTGAATATGAGGATGGGTGAGATTGTAAAAAAAAAAAAGAAAAAGTCAGTTTTCCATTCAGAAAAAATGATTAAAGCTACATTACATATTGGGTGGCCTTAGATTATTTAATTTGTCTATGTCTCAGTTTCCTCTTTTGTAATTTGGGGATAATATTAGCTTCTACTTCACAAGGCTTCCAAAAAGATGGCATGAGTTAATGCAAACAAAATGCATTAGAGTGGATAAATGCTCATTAATATTTGCAATAATTAATATTATTACAAAAGTTGAAGAAATATATTTTCTTGTATTAAAGAATATTATACACTTTTTACTTATTGTGCAAGGGTAAGATTATAAAAAAAAACACTCAAAAAATAATTTTAAACAGACTAAGGAGCCGGATTTTTTCAGCCACTAATCTATGCTTAGATTGGAAGCTAAACCCTCTGAGGATACGCTGGCTTTTTTTTTGCCACCAGACTGTAATTGGTAACAACTATTTTAATACACTAAGTGGAATCTTAATGGTCTGCAATATTTAAATGCAATTCCCAAGGGTTATTGCTGAGTTTGCTTAGCTACTGGCTCAATACTAAACAGAAAGTACTGGGGAACGACCCGTGAAGGCAGGATACATTTTAGTTATATTTAACCTAGTATCTATTTTGGATGTAGTGAAATTATTTTCAAGATGCTAACATATAATGTTGATGTACCAAAATAAGTTCCATAATGTTAAGATGATTGTCAGACTAAATATTGAAATAAAACTGATTAGACTGCTGTTTCGGAGCACATTTGGGGACCTGAAAATATTAGCAGTTTGTTATTGAATGCACGGCAGTACGGGGTAAAACCAGTGCAGGAGGACTTTATGCCCAAGGACTTTTGAGTCCCACTAGAGACACACACACACACACACACACACACACACACACACACACACACACAATGCTATTCCCATATCTAGTAACAATGTTGTTCAGTTTTTGTCTTTTTAAGATAAAGTAGCATGGATTAATCAAATTTTACCCTTTAAATTAAGAAAGCTTAAACTATAAGTGTAACTTCCTAAATGAAAATTATGCTCATTCTTACTGAGAATGTTTATTCATCTCTCAAATACAAAGTTAAACAAAAAAATTTTAAAACAGGCCAGCATCCAAAGTTGGTTGTTACTCATTATATTTCACGTTGAACTCCTAGATTTCCATGTACCATGCTGGCACAGAGGCGGTGCCTCGAAGCTGGAACCCACAGAAATAGCTTGATCAGATGTCGCCATGCCTTTCATCAAGTGTGCTTGGTAGAAAAAGAGCACACAAGTCCACGGACAAATCGTTCCCTTAGCCTGAATCCCTCAGCTACCTACTGGCCCTGAGCATACAACGCTGCCTGGAGCGTGGGGACGACAGCAAACCCAGGCAGTGTCCAGCTCATGATGACTGGGTTACGGTGACACAAACCATTGCAAAGCAGACCGTCCATCAAGTGCCATGAAAATAGTTCAATTTTCCTGGTTGAGTCAGTATCTACTAAGAACACTGGATGGAGAGCAAAATCAAAGGAATTTGAGGTACTTAAAAATGTCCTAGATTTTCCCCAATATCAAAAAGAGATAAAAATCACCTAAAAGGACTGATGTCATGAGAAGAAGAAGCGAGTCTGAATTATGTGGGGTATGAAGACACGCAACAGGGCCGGAGCCCAGTCAGAATGAATAAGCAGCTTACGAAGAGGCTGGAGCAGGGCGGCCCTGTCGGGTCTTGCAGGCCTGACAAAGACTTACGTTTTAACTTGCCCCATGACCAGAGACAGGCTGTTTTATAAACTTTACTCCTGTGCATAAAAATTCATGTTCTCCTGAGAGATCCAAGTGCCTTTTCATTTCAGTTACACAGGTACACACACATTTGGGCTGATACTGTGAAAACCCATGTACACACCCACATGCTTGAACACATCTTAGCATTTTGCATTTTGCTTCTCCTTTTAAAGAAATGAAAATAGACACACGTGAGCCCTTTGTTCCTCGCCCTTCTCCACTCCCATTCGTGCTCCAAAGTCTCGCTCCTCAGGGTTAACCATTCCTGCTCCAAAGTCTCGCTCCTCAGGGTTAACACCGACCCGAGCTGGCATTCAAGACCTCCATGCTTTCCAAGGCTTGTAAGCAGCGTGTAGAAAATGATAGAGTCTTAATAAATATTTGTAAACAAATACTTGGATAAATGACTCTTTTTATTTCAAGATTTTCTAGATTTTTAATGGGTTACACTCCTTTGTTTATATTTTGAGCATCTAAAATATCCTTTGCCAGGCCGTTCCAACATTTTAATTTCTTCTGGGTCAAATTTACTTTCAATGGTCAATTTCGCTGGCTCTTCCTCAGCGTTAGGCTTCCTTGTGTGCTTTGGAATTTTGTTTTGCAAGTTTATTGGAAGTGGGAGAATTTTTAATTTAGTTTTATTTAGTTTTTTGATACAGTTCCATCTCCCATCTCTCATCATCTTTCTCTTACAAATGATTCTGTGCTCGTTCCGCACCCGGAACCACCCGTGTATAATCAGTTTCACATTGATGATTTGAGGATTATATTGTGCTGACATCTGGATGATCACCAGTCACATGGCTGAGCCCATGAATGATTTGGTTCAGTTCCTAGTGTACTGCCTGTGTTAGCTTCCTCTTGCCATCGTAAGCCCCTCCTAATACCTTAAATCCACAAAAGCTATAGTTTCAAGCAGCAGTGGGCAGCAGAGTTGTCACCCTTTGCTCAGAGGTGGAGGAGTTCTTCTCTGTGCCCTGTTTGCAAACTGTGAGGCTGGCTCTGGTTTTCCTCCTAGTGTGGAACGACTTTAATTTCTCATTGCCCTGAAGAGGTTGTACTGCGCCCTGCTGTCCACCCCCAGGGCCCAGCAGGCCAGTGGCCTCAGCACAGCTTACAACTCATCGCTCGCACTTCCTTCCAATTCATGGGGCACTGACATGACAAATTATGACCTCAGCTATGACTTTTACATTTTCTGTCTTCATATTTTATCTAGCACTGCTATATGCTTGGGTCGGAGGTGGTGTTTCAAAGCCAAGAGCCACACAGATACCTTGATCAGATGTCCTCATGCTTTCTTCAAATATGCTCAGTAGAAAAAGTAATGCAGTTAAACGGAGTACACAGGTCTATGGACAGAAAAGTTATTTAGACTCCCGGGGCCTCAAATACCTCATTTTTATAACGGATATTAGAATTATCTAATATACTGACAGCATAATGTTGAAGATTAATCACTGCATATGATGTGCTCACTACTGGGATAAGCAAATAAGATTCACTTAATAGACAGTAATAACTATTATTCAAGTACACACAGTAGAAGGCATCTCTTGGAGCATTTTTAGCCATCATGACAAATAAAAATAAGGTCCATGTTTTTTGCTTTCCTCTAAGGCCATCTAAAATATTTTATGATCCATGTGAAAAACAAAGATTAAAGTAGATATTTGGAATCTATATAATTCCACAAATCAGTGCACAAACAGAGGTTCGGGTCTAAAAAGAAAGTAACTATTTTTAGATTAAAGAAAAGAAGAATGTCATTCATATGGCTTAACCAGGTACATTGGCTTAGAAACCACAGCTCTTCCATACCTTGCAGCGTTTGGGAAGAAATAATATTCTGTAAGAGTCCAGGGACGGTTAGTACCTCCTAAGGAAAACCTCACTACTGCAACCTGCCACTGCAGCTGGCCACACTGAGCACTCGCCTCCTTTCTCAAAGAGATGTTCTTAAAAAAAAAATAATAAAGAAAAGTCGTCACCGTTTCAGCCAGTTCAGAGGGCGATCACGCTGATCTAATTCTGCTATGTTCACTTAAATGGACTTGGCAGAAATCTTCAACTTGTAGATGGGGCAAAATCTTTTTTTTTTTTTTTTTAACGTATTTGATGAAGACAGCCAGCAGAAATATAACTTTTATAGCTTTAAAATAAATAAATGCCCACATCACATGAAACCTTATTCTGGAACGAGCTCATCTTTTCTAAAGCTGCTATAGAGTAGACGTAAAATAGAAGAAGCATCTAAAGGTATAACTAATTGCACCCTTGAAAACACGGTTACAAGATGAAGGCCAACTACAAATTCAGAGTTGTGGAAGCGGTTAATATTCGTTAATCTACGATTATCGAAAGCAACGAATTATTATAAAATATATCTCCGTGCTGATGACGTCCAGAGAAAATAACCATGAAATATAGCCACCTTGTTAGTCTTATCACATTGACATAGCTGACAAGTATTTTAAACAATTATCTGTTAACATAAAAATCTGGACTTGAGGTTGCAAACCAATTTTAGGTACTCCCTATCAATAAAAAAAAAAAAAAGTTATTCCACCAAGTATTTTACTATCCTTAAGGTCTACAGGTATTTATAGAACTTCAGCACTTTTTAGAGCGTGGCAAAGTGTGGACAGGAAATAAATTTCTACTGTACTTCCCTTAATTGCAAGTCTTATAATGCGCCTTCATCAAAATTTATGAGAAAGTTAATGGTAAGACTGGATTTAGGCCAAAGCTGACCATGGTTTATTATGCTTCTGAGGCTGGTAAGAATGCAGTCCTGGTACTTTGTCTCACTGTAGCAAATCTTATTAAAACCATTTTGAAATGCTGCTGCTACTTTATATAAGCTGAACAATAAGTTTCCTCGTATGCTGTCATATATCAGGCTTCACTGTCACAATTTTTCAAATTAACTCTGCCATATAAAACGAATACATATAATAATATTTTATCATTTAGTATAGAACAAAATACTGGTGAAAAAGGTGGTAATGTCATAAGTTAAAATCGGTAGTGATAGAAATATATCAAAATTGAATAACTACAATGAAACTAAGCCTAGGATTTACCTCATATCACCTAGTAGCAAACAAAGATAGATATCTATAATGCAAAGCGGAAGTGACAGGGAAGTTAAAAGATGCAAAAAGTTACTGGGGTGTACCCAGATGAGGAAGGTGCAAAAAGTTACTGGGGTGTACCCAGATGAGGAAAAAGGAAGGTCACGTAAGAATACGACATAAGAGCCAGACTTTGACAGGTGGGATTCTGGACAGGGCAAAACGGGCTTTGGAAAGAGCATGTCAGTTCTGGAGGCAACACCATGAACAACAGAACAGACGCAGACATGGTTGGAATCATTGTGGCTGAAGGGCAGGTTCGTGTAAGGTCGGGAGAGAGAATGCCGGGCAAGCAGGCTGGATCCGCGTTGTGACAAAATTAAATGTCAAACTGAAGAATCATGATTAATTTGTTAAGCAGTAGAGAAGCACTACATGGCAAACACTCAGATCCCAGTAAAAAAAAAAGAAAGTAAGAATACATGGAAAGAAATATATGATACAGAAGATATGAAATTTTAGGGACATTATAGCTTCGAGGGACCCTAGAAATGCAAAGAATCATTCAACATTCATAATAAGACTGAGGGAATTGATGTTTGCCATGAGAGAAAGAAAATGAATTTGGGGAACATAGAGATTAGATATGCAGAGTTATGCAAGTCAATATATTAATTTAAGAATCAGGAAAATGCTTTCTCAAATGGGTAAAGAATTACGATCATAGTTCTTCAGTGACGGGCTGGTGCTCCAGGGATGGTCAGGTTTTTACATAGAAAGAGATAATGCAACCGCTTGATGTAAAATGTTCAAACCTATTAATTTTGTCATAGGAGACACACGGAGGTTAATCAGTGACACTCTTCTCATTTATACTTTCCCTCCTTTTCTGGGCATATTGGAAGATATCTAATTTTCTAAGAGAGATGATTAAGGCGTAAGAGCCACTGGTGTTTTATAAATAAGAAGGAACAAGTACAGTATTCAGCTCAGACCTCTGCTATGTTCTTGTTTCTTCTCCAGATCATTGCTTATGAGATCATCTCTATACTTATAACAATTTATGGAAATTTGTCACTTGGCCAGACTCACCTATTCTCCTTTTAATATCATGTCCTATCCCCAAATATTCTACTCCGTATTGGGTAGGTTTTGGATGTTAGCATTTATTCATTTCAAATAAGAACTATAATAGCGTTTGGTTAATTATGGCTATTAGTCATAGAAATGATCAGATATGGCTATTAGTCACAGAAATGATCAAATGGTATAGCCGCTGACCATAGATGAGACTGAGTGTCTCATGAGTATTATTGTTGAACTGAATTTGGCTACCATAGCACTTAAACTAGGGAAAAATTCTAGAGAAAATCTCATTAAAAGACCCCGATCTCTTGTGTAAATGAATATCGCCATACAGGTTCAACATGTGCCCACAAATGAGTAAGGAATACACAATGAGTAAGTAGGTGGGAAAATGTTGATTTGCACCCCCATCCCACGCACTTTTCACACCCATACTCACTAGCTTTGACTTCTCTGGAATAGGTTTTACCTAAAGCTGTGAGAAGAGAGATGCTGAATAACGAGATAAACTTTAATTTTCTTGGACAAATGTGTCTTGCCAAAAATGGAGCATCTCAGGTTATACTCATCAGAGAACTGCTTATTATCAATTAACAGCTGCATTTCTACTTGAGCGTTGGGAGCGGAAATGCCGGAAGGTTAACAAGACCATCGAGTGACCACAGAGAGCAAGACTTTTCCACACACACACACAAAAAAAGCACTTGTCTGAGACGTGTCTTATGCCCTGAAAACAGACTTATGGTGTCAGACACAACAGGGACGGACCCCACCGCTTCCTCCTGCCGTCACTAAAGCTTATTTCACTCTCTTCCTCTTGACAGCCTTCGATCGGCGACGTGACGGGATTAAAATCCTGTTCTCTGCTTTCCCGACACTCCTTTTCCTCACTTTCATTTTGTCCCTCTTTTCATGAGTCTGCTAGGGTGATATTTCTACCCTGTAGCTGCGGCAAGTATATGTCGCCATGGGCACCGTCTGCCGTTAAAATGCTGCATTCCTTCCGACAGCAACCCTGTGCCCTCTCACTCTGAAACGTGGTCTCTGTGGACATGCCAGTTGGGAAATTAGTCAGCAGAGATCAACAATAGTTGAATGAATGAATGAATGAATGAATGAATGAATGAATGAATGAATGAACGAACGAACGAACAAATGAACGAACAAAAAGGAAGGAAGGAAGAGAGAGAAAGAAGGTAAAGAAAGAAAAGAAAAGGAGATAGAGGACAAAGGCGAAGGGTTGGAAGGGGGAAGGGAGGGTAGGGTGGTGAGAGAGAGAGAGAGAGAGAGAGAGACAGAGAAAGAGAGAGAGAGGGAGAGAGAGAGTGGGAGAGAGGCGAACCTTGAATAAGGAGAGAGAGAGAGAGACAGAGAAAGAGAGAGAGAGGGAGAGAGAGAGTGGGAGAGAGAGAGGCGAACCTTGAAAATAAGAAAGCCTTTCCAAGATAGAGAGAGAGAGAGAGAGAGAGAGAGAGAGGAGAACCTTGAAAATAAGAAAGCCTTTCCAAGACGAAAGTTTAACTACATTAAAAACAAAATATCTCGCATACCCAGAAAAAAACAAAACAAAACACTTAAGTCTTAAGGAATATTTCTATTTTTAAACTAATTCCACTTAATTTAATAATACTTGTATCTCCAGAAAGTGTGGCGCTTGCCTGTTAAGGGATCATTTTCATACGAGTCCTGCAATGCCTCAATTTACAGTAAGTTGACAGGCCGGCTCCTGCTCTTCGGCATCTTTCTCTATATTTTCGTTTAACTCCAGTAAGCCTTTACAATTACCTTTCTGAAGGATAGTGATTTCACTAAGTCCCTTAAAGTCCCTTACATTTCCCCAGCACCCAGTTTGGGTATTCAAGGCCTCTCTCAACAGTTTTTCAACAGATTTCTTAGGCCATCACTCTCCTCTTCGCATGCCAAGTTCATGGTCCATTTGCTCAACAGGCCTTCCACGTGGACACCTCCCCTACCCTCTCTCATGTTACTCCCTCTGCCGCGAATTTCCTCTTACCTCCTTCTGCTTGGCAAAAGTCTGCTGATGTTTCAAAATCTGGCTCAAGTATGACATCTTCTTGAGAACGTCCCCGCTGAAACAAACTGATCTCACTATACGATACCGAGACGCACTCATTCTGCTCTCTTTGCTAAATGGCATACTCTTGGCGGGCGCAATCCCATCACCAAAGACTGTGCCTGACACACAGCCTTGGTGTAGTACTGAATGGAATCGAATTTTATTTCAAGAGAGTTAAAAAGGAGTTGGAGCTACCATACTGTCAAGAAACTAAATATATATGTGACCTAACAAAGGAAAAGTTATATTAAATGTCTTAATTTCAAAAACAGATGAAATAATTATTATGTACGTTTTAGAAGAAATTCTTCATTTGCAGGGAGCATTTTTCTTAAGCTTATAAATATTAGGCTACATCTCAATTAGCACTGAAACACAAGACTTTTTTAAGGAGAGTATTTAATAATCTTCAGGACTTAAAATTAAAGAGTAACAATCTCTCCTCAGTGAGAACTTTGATAGAGAAAAAAAATATTCACAGGGTTCCCTGCAAGTCTCACATATATAAATGACTCTAGCAAGAAATGATGCAGCAAAAAATTTTTTGTTTTAAATAAGAAAAGATTAAAATAAACATGATTAAGCAGTGTTACATGGTTTTGAGTACCTAACTCCTGGCCTTACACTTTTAAATTGGAACCTATAAAAAGCTGTGCTCTCCTCTACTGGCAAAATTCAAGGTACCTACACACAGCAAGTCATCTAATGTTAGCTATTATTATTATTCATTCTTTAATTTTTTAAAAATTTTAAATAAAAATTGTATGTTTTTAAGGCGTACGATATGATTCGATATACATATATGTAGTGAAATGATTACTACAGCCAAACTAATTAGCACATCCTCTCCTCACAGTTACCATTTTTCGGGTGTGATGACTGCACCTGAAATGTACTTTCCTAGCACACTTCCAGTGTGCAACACAGCAGTAGTAAGTAGAGGTATAGTAGACCTCTAGACTTAGTCATCCGACATAACTGCAAATTTGTACCCTCTGACCAACATCATCCTACTTCCCCCAACCCCTGGTAACCACCCCGCTCTGCTTCTATGAGTGGGACCCCTTCCCCTTCCCCTTCCCCTCCCCTCCCCCTCCTCCTTCTCTCCCTGTGTTTCCTGCTTCACGTCACTGTTCTCGCTCTGAACATTCTCCTGGGTTATCTTATTTTCTTCTCAGGAACCCAGATCAGCACATGTCTGAACTCCAGATCTGTGTACTTTTTATTAATTTGTTCAATAAACAAATAATAAATCAGACACAGTGCCAGGCATTGGGGAGAAAAGGATGAATTAAGACAACATTTACCTGCAAAGAACCTATGTTTAAAAGAGGACAATAAATGAGTAATTACAGTCCAGTGTGATGACTGACAGAAAAAGGTCAAGCAGAGCGCCGAAGCACATTAGTTAGCCCATTGGGACAAGTAGATATTAGGTGAAGGGCATAAAGGTCTTTAAGGCATAAGGAGATTCTTAAGAGTGAGAAGAGAACTAGTCTATTGAGATCGTGAACTTAAGTCTGGGCAAAGCTACTCATTTCTCTGGAGAGAAGGGAAGGCCTGAGGAATGGCAGTTGAGAAATTAGCCAGTAGAGATAAACAGTAGTTGAATGAATGAATGACTAGAAGGAAGGAAGAAAAAGAAGATAAAGAAAGAAAGGAAAAAGAGGAGAAAGAGGACAAAGGTGAAGGGCTAGAAGGAGGGAGGGAGGGAAGGGGGGGAGGGAGAGAGAGAGAGAGAGAGAGATAAAGCCAGATAAAGCCTTATAACTTTTTTGTCATGGATTCCGCTATGTTGCATTAAATGGAAGTGAAGATGTAAACGATGTGAGATTTCAAAAACTTTTCCCTTGTCCTTACTGTTGGTAAACAACTGCAAATCTGTCCAACCTCCCTGAAATCCTTGTGGTATGCAACAACAGTTGAGGGTCATAAAAAACACCAAGCCTATGCTATGGTTTTCTGGACATAAAGACAGACTCTTCATACTTTCACTGAATTACTCCAACATGTATTATTTTCGCGTCTATTGAGGTACAGGGCACGGTTCCTTGATTAAGGAATACGGGCAACGAACAAGAGACAGAGCCCGCCCCCCATTGACGGTGTACGCCTCAGGTGTGAACACATCCTCCCCTCCCAGGTAAGTGTCTGAAGAACCTGACTCCAGCAGCCTCTGTTTGGGGAAACAGAAACTCCTAACATCGACTCTTCCTATGTCTGCTTTTCTACTCCAGTGAGGCCCTGTTCTCAGTGTGATTTCCAACAGCCTTCTCCACCAAGACACAAGACAAGCTTGTTCTCCCTCCTTTGAGATCCGCTCTCAGCTCACTTTACAATTTCCATCTCATTTTAGAGAACATACACACATAAATGAAGGGCCAAAGTGATATCTTTCACCAGCAACTGTATTTTGAATCCCAATCTGTGTCTTCTACCTCAGTGTGACTCAAAATGCAATTAGCGAGAACTGCAAATGTATAAACTGTATTTTGAATCCCAATCTGTGTCTTCTACCTCAATGCGACTCAAAAGGTAATTTGCAGACTTAAATTAAAAAAGGTTGTTAGTGAGAACTGCAAATGTATAATAATTTATATTGCCTCAACATGTAAATATTCGAAAGCACTTGTCTTGTTGAATAGGGCACAGAGTAGCATCATAAGTCCTACATGCCATGAGTGGCAGAACAGTCATGCACGGCAGGGCCACATTGCACGAAGTGATGGTGATCGAAGGTTAGTTTGTCAACTAACCAAAAGTGTATAAAAATTGAAAACATCACCATACATTTTCATTTAAAACTTGTCATCTCTACAGTCATTTTGTTAATCAGAATTTTAAAAATTGGTGGTTTAACATAATAATTAAATTAGAGAAATCAATTTGGTAATATTTATCCATAATCTACAGATTGGATTTTTGCTAAGAGTTTGCTTCTAAAACTTTTCTTCCTCCTCACACCCCCAGCAACATATGTCTGTGAGGCTGGGTTTCTTCTACTAGTAGGGTTATTAAAACAGCATAGAAAGAGTTTGGAGGTATAGTTTTCCCTGTAAGATATGCTACCATTCCAACCTAGATTAGTCACCAAGCAAGAAACTAGCTCATTTCTCATAGTGAAAACTTTAAATATTGGTATGTGCAGTGTTTTGTTCAAAGTATATGTAAAGAGATTGAATATGGGGAATCGCAACTTCACTCATCACTTAATTCGGTCGCATAATAACAAAAATAACTTTAATGGCGATTCTTTAACAATTGCCGAAAGAGTCTGCTAGCATTCAAGTGCAGCAGAGCAGAGCTGAATGTGACAATTTCCATTTAGCTTTTAATTACACAAGGTATAAAAAGCTCCTGCTTCTAGTGCTCTCAATGGAGGTGCTTAGAAGCATCCTGCAACCTGTCATTAGTAGAGTTGGGCAACCACCTCTTCTGTCTTCAGGCCGAATCCAGGACTGGAAGCATAGGTGAGGCCGCACAGCCGCCTTCTAGAGAGTTTTCCACAATTGCCTCTACTCTTTTATAGTTTTCTGGTGTGAAATCAAACGCTGTATCTGGGTTATTCTGCGCACAAATAAGGCTCTCCCAGCTCTACCATGCAGAGCTGTTCCATGCAAGTGCCCTCTATGTCTTCTTGGTTGGGCAGCAAGGTCAGCTGTCCCAACACTGAGCTCCTTGGGGAAGCCTTGGGTACAACTTTATTTTCAGAGAAGGCTTTTTCAGCAGGAAACCCATGAACCCCACCTTCAGATGCAAAGTCTTTGTGATTAGCTACTACTCTTAACGTTAGGCAAATACTGAGGATTGCACAAATCTCTCAGCTAATACTCACAACAGCCTCTAAAGCATCAGTAGCTCCAAAGAACAAACGAGGAAACCAAGGCTCGGAAATATTAAAAACTTGCCTCAAGTCAAACAGCTAGTCAGTGGAACTGCAACCCAAACTTGGCCAACTCCTTGCCCTTTGGTATATTAACCTTCTGTTTCTTCTCATTCACATTTACCTCAAACCAACTGAAAAAAAAATGTCCCATGACCTAAATGTCACTTGGCTAATTAAGAATATTTCTTTTTTTCTTCTCTCTTGGCTCATAAGAAATGCAATGTCCTATTAGATCGACTAAAAATACTTCTCCTTAAGACTAGAAAGGGATTTCTTCATCCATTCTCCTCCACTGTGTTTTCTGAATGTGTCTAATTTTACGCGAGTTTGCTGATATCTTTAGTAGATGAAGTTCAAGGTTTATATAAACTGAAACACATCTAAGAAGCTTTTAACTTATTCATGTGTCACAGTCGTATATAATATGCTACGAAAGTCGGCTTTTAATGCTGCATGATTAAAATATCTTAATGTTCAAATAAACTTAAAGGAAAATATCCTAGGTTCAGTATTATCTTAGTAAAATATTTTATATTTAATTATAATGTATCATTATTGTCATTATATAATTCTACTTATGTATTATCATATATAATATTATATAGTACATATTCTACTATATTTTAAAATTTGATGCAAAGAACATGGCTGATAATGCATTTTGATGGCATTTAAAAAATATATGCAGAGGAATTCCCCTTCACTGACAGTGTGGAATATTCTCTGAGGCACGGTCGCTATGAGGGCAAATATACATCAGTGAGTCTGAGTCACAGTCAGACTCTAAAGAGACTTCCTTGTGCTTCCAATTAACAATAAGTTCACAACCATTTCAGTCTCCTTTGCCTTTTTATTCTACTTTGGTCGTTTTCATGTCTTCTTTTCTAGTTCTACAGCTATGGGGCCAGTTCTTTTCAGAGAAAACAACACAAGTGTCCTTTAAAACACTTGGGAATTCTTGTTTTTTTTTTCAAAAAAGATTTCAATATTTGTGTTGGACTTAACTCTTTTATTGAGTGATTAAAATTGCATTAAATCATTTCCCCAAGCCACACGCATTAATACAGGGATCATTCACTAGTTTGGAGAAGCAACGGGACATCGTCATAAAAGTATATGCTTTGGAGCCGAAATATCTAATTCGAATCTTGGCTCCAGCATTGCCAGTTGCCTGCCTTTGAGCAATTCACTGAACCTCTCCCTCCGTATGTGAGGTATGATCGTCTGGGAAATCTCATGTATTACTTTAGTTTTAAGCATTACGTCTCTGTTAGTGACTCCATCCTACTGGACAGAGTCTTTTGGATGTCAATTCCACATCTCAAATCCAATCCAATTCAGTATCTTGCCATCCCAGTTCCCAAGGAGCTTCTTCTCTTATTCTGTCACTATATCAGATATTGACCCAAGAGCCCAATCCAATTGTCTGTCTCCCTCTCAACACGCTATGTATTCAATCAAGAAGATATTTTTTTCCACCTCCCAAAATTTCCAAAATCTGGCCCTTCCTCTCCATCTCCATTGCGATCTGTAAGGGTTCCATTACCACCTGCCTGCATAGCTTCCTAACTAGTCTCTCTGACTCTAGCCTTGTTCTCACTCCTAATCTGTCCTCCGTGGTACCTACAGGATATTCAGTTTAAAATGCATGACCCCTCCCCTCGCACCATTCAAAACTCACAGGCAGATCAGCTCACCTACAGGCTTAAGCCTAAGTTCCTCAGCTGGTGTCTGCTCCTGTCCCCACACTCGCTCCTGCCCACCCCTCCTGCCTCCTTTCTGCCCCTCCTCGCTCATCAGGGTTCTGCAATGCCTTTGTTCACATAGCTCCCTCCCATTGAGAGAGCCTCACTCCCTCCTTCACCTGGCCCACTAGCGGCCACGTCAGCACTGCTCCATCCGGAACTCCCCAGGTTCCTCTTCTGCAGTCCCTCCGCATCCTGTCACCTCTATCACGGGGGCTAGCAGTGTTTCAAAATAACCCGTTTACTGCATTTACTCTTCCTCTCCTTTCAGATTCTCAAGCAAGTATTCCGTGAGTCACAGCTGTATCCCCACTGCTGTGCATACTTGCATATAAGCACAGCATATATATTGTTGACCCATAAAGAATATTTCCCAAACAGAATGGGAGTGGCTAGAAAGATCCACTCGATGCTGACATTCGAATCTATACTATTCTACATGAATGGCATTTTGTTGAGCTCATTCATGTCACTCAGGAGCCCATCATCACTTACTTATATTCTGTGTCCTGGTTTGACTGCCCCAAAATTTGGGTATTTATATACATTCAAACATTCATTAACCATCCATTAATAGATACCTTATCAGCCATGGGCAAACGAAAAAGAAAAAGACAAGGTGACAAGGAAAGACAGAGATACATAAAAAGAATATAAAGTGTGAAGTGATAAATGCTATAATAAAGGCATATAAAGGAATATAAAAAAAAGACTAACTTAGGGGAGCTGGGGAGACCTCCTGAGGGAATGAATTTTGAGGTGTGCCAGGAAAGATGGGTAGGAATTGACCAAAGCAACTGAAATTAGCATCATTCTGGCTGAAATTACCAAAGGCCGAGCAAAAATGTATTCGATTTTCTTCCTGAATACTGACAGACTTTCACACACTTGACTCTACATAAACTAAAACTTGCCCTCTGTTGAAGTTGTGTGGTCCTTGTAACTAGACAGCTAATTTTTGAAACTTAACTCTCTATTCTTCACACAAATGATGCTTTTTAGTAAATTCATATTAATTTCTTCTAAGTTACAGCTATTTTTTTTTTTTTTTTTAATTAAAAGCTCTGGGCCCAAGCTAAATTTCCTGACGGGGGTAGAGGCAAAGCTCTGAAAGGACAATTTATAATCATTTATTCACCTACCATGGTACATCCTCCAAACAAAAGAAGTCCGAAACGTCAGCAGAAAGCAACAGAAAAAAAGCAATGGGGAAAAAAAATTCATTGAACAAACTTGACTAGCTACTTTCAATACATTTTTTAAAGGCTGTCCTTGTGATGGGCTAGAAAAGACAGTAGAGTTAAAAATAAAAATTGGCAGTGCTTCCATAAACACCCACAATTTTTCCTCACTACGTATATTTCCCTGACTGGATCTCTAGGTTGTGCTTCTTTCCTCTTTACCACTTCCCGTTCTCATTTACTCCAAAGGAAATCCTGAGCACAGAGTACTTTATCCTCCCCGCGGCTTGGGTGAAAACAATTGCTTTTCTTAGCTTAGAGACAGAGGTAATTCTTTTCAAAGGTTTCTTTTTGAAGATGATTTTATCTTCTTCTGCCCATCACCCAGGATTATCTATTCATTCTTGACAAATATTATTATCACAATGAAGGACTCACCACAAAATGTGAAAACACGGAGTTAAATAATTCAAGCTGCACCTGCTGCTCTAATGTAAAGAGTGTATTAAAATTCCTTTAATGTAAAAGTAAAATAAATATTAGATATAATTACAACTTCTCAAGTGCAAATGAACTAGTCTGAATGTAGATAAGTACAGTCCAGGTAAATTAAATAAGATTACACGCATAAATGTGCATGCAGCTATATCGGATCTCAGAAGCAATGATAGCAACATTTAATAAAATTACAGTATTCTTCGCATAAGAGCTATGTTGCTCTCAAATGTGTCACTATAATTTCGAGCTGATTTGTTCTTGTCTCGTGTGAAATTTATGAGTCTTGGCTGTGTTGATGAATTTTCTGGAGAGAGGTCTCCAACAGAGTCGGCATCTGTGCCCTTCAAATGGCCTAGAATTTTCTGGATATAACAAGTAGACTGGATAGTAGAATAAATTCAACAAAGCGATAATCACACAAAAAAGAAGACCATTACACTGCAGTTAATCTCATTTCCTATTCAATTCCGCTATTTTTAGCACAGTAGAGAATGAGGACCTGGTTGCCCTCCTATGTATATTGATCAAGGCAGATGAATACTTCACGAGTCAAAATAAAACAAATGCAATCCAAGAGGTTGTTCGGTTTTAAACAAGAACGTGATTAATTTCAGCTGAGGCTGTAACTGAAAGCTTCCTGCAGAAAGATAAATCTGAGATGGGTCTTCAGTAATTATACTCTTCCGGCAAATGGAAGGGGAGCCGAAGCCTGCCACGGACGGCAGCCGGGTTAAAGGATGCTGAGGGAGAACTGTCAGTAACAGAAGCTGACTGTTCCCACACCTGTTTCCTGCCTCTCTTCCTCCTGAATTCCAGCCTCCGTAACATTTTATAATTTCTCCTCCCGCCATGGCGCTTTCACCCGTGCTGTTCTCTGCTAGAAATTCACCCCCGCCCCACGCCATCGTCTCCCATTCCCCGGCCCGCCGAAACGCGATAACTCCAGCTCCTCTTCCACGTCTCTGCATAAAGGTCACTTCTTCAAAGAATTCATTCCTGAAATTTTCAACCATCTTCCCATTCCGCCCCCAATTAAGATTGATGCTCTTCTTATACACGTGCATAGCACCTTACAGTTTCCTACATCATTTTTTTTCACATATTGCTAAACATTACTAGTAAAAACTTTGTTTAATGCTTTTCATAACCCATAGGTAACATTTTCTTGGAAGGGAGCCATCTCGTCTGCTATGACGTCTCCAGTGTGAAACGCTGTCCCTGGTACTTGGTGGGCATGCAGGATCGGCGGAATAAATATAAATACCCAGCAGTTCCATTAGTTAAACATTGGGTGAGAATTTGGTACTTAAATATAACTTATATATTGTAAAATTTTGGAGCCTTTATATCTTTCATATATAAAAAAAGAAGTCTAGAAGACTTTTAAGCATTATAAACAAATTCGAATTCTTCGTAGAATTTTTTCTGCTATTGAAGAATTGCTTCTCATATAAAACAAAACTTACAACTCTGAAAACTCTGTGTTCCTAATCTGAAAACAGAAATTGAATACAAACAGTTAGTTTACAGCTTTTCTTAGAGAAACAGAAACATGGATGTATCTTAAAGTATAAAAAAACGGAATTTGGCTGAAAGATAGAATAGAAAATAAACGTAAAATTGCTATAGAGGAGATAAAACATGCATCTAGAATGTTTCCAGCTAATTTAAAAAGAAATGAAATCATTTCCTAACTCTAAAGCTGTAGCTTTCTAAAGAAAAACAATAGAAAGAGAAAGGAATTATATTCTAATTAATGTTTTTTTCTCTGTGTCTCTCTGCCTTGTTCTCTCTCAGATGTTAAGTCCATATTCCTGTTGATTTAGGGTAGTTTCCACAAGTCTTCATCAAGAGAACAACCAAAATTTTCCATTTCAGGCTTGGCTACACTGTTTGCTATCCAAACGAAGAAGGAGAAACAGTGTTTTATGAATCGAAGACTCTGAAGGAAGAAAGAGACCCAGATGGGGACATGTGCCTACGCCTGGATGAGGAGTGGAGGCTGAGGTCCTGTTCCTCTCCTCGTGCTGTTTGAGAGTTGTACTTATAGACAAGAAATGGCAACGAGTCCATGCCATCCTTCATATCTACCCTGTGCCAAGAGAGCATCTTCGCTGACTTTTTTTTTCTCCCTCGGAGTAGAGAGAAGCGACACATTTCCTGGAGGTGCTATCATGGGAACAGCCAGAACACATACATACTTCCGGCCAGACATTTCTCAGCTGAAAAAAACTGTTCAAAATATATGACTCTGAGATTGGTATTTGTGTAGCATTTCTTGCTAACATAAATATCTTCTTTTTATTTGTTGTATAAAATATATTTTGGCTTTTTAATTTTTTTCTAAAAAAAAAAAAAATGTGCCATCCCTTATCTACAAAGGCACACCTTCAGAGAATACAGGCTTTGAATAATTTCCTTGCCCTCTTTTTGTAAAGATGATGAATTTACATTTAGAAACATAACGTCATAAGCCCTTGAAAATTTCAGTATGAAGCTGTCACTTCGCAAAGATAATAGATGATCTCAGTAACTGATACAGAACTTGTTTCCTTTTGATTTTTCTGTTTTATTTTACTGTTGACTTTATAATGAAAGTAATATTAAAAAAAATAATCATCTAGACCCCTCGAACTGAAAGGAGTACTTTAATGCAAGGAATATTGTTCACATTTTATCTCATTGGTCACTGCAGTTGTGCTTTTTGCCAGTAACCAGGATGCATTAAAATGAAAGAGTTTGGTAACGATAAATTACCTTTATGTAGGGCAGGAAAAAACAAGGCTAATGGGAATGGTGGCTCACAGCCAGAGGGAATAAAAAGGAAAAGCCTCAGGCAGAAAAACGGAGTGTACAACGACGTGAGGATGGTGAAGGTAGGGAATGAAAATGCCCTGAATTTCTTGGTTAGAGTCTGAGTTAAACACTTTATATGCTGTTATTTCTTAATCAAGAATTATATCTGACTTGGCACAGGAGGGTATCTTTAGACATAGCTGTTAAATATTTCTTCTGGCTTAACCTTGTTTACTGAGGGTAAGAACTAAACCAGGGCGTCCAGTGTCGCGGCTCTGATGCAAGTGGCAAGGATGCCCCAGGGGCACTGCGGGGTCCATATTCCCACGGAGACTGGGCGAGGGGTGGGCAGACCAGCCAGCTCGCTTCATTCATGACCGCCCCGTGAAAACTCTAACCATTTAAAAAATCATTTGCAATAGAAACATGAGATACAAATTGGGCAGCAGAAATTACGTAAAACTTCCCAGTGGCTTCTGCATCCTACTTACAATAAAATCTAACCCCCTATAGTGGCCTACAGTCCTATATACTTCTCAAAACATATCACCCTTCTCAACGCATGCGAATTCCCCTGGCCTTCCTTGTCTTCCTCAAGCTTATTCTCAAGATCTGTACACATCAATTCACTGTTTTGGGAGAGATCTTCCCCCAGATTTTGGCAAGGCCGTCTCCTTGTGATTCAGGCTGATGTTCGAGTACCACCTAACAGTTAAGTCATCCCTAACTACCCACTCTAAACAAACGATGAACCTTCTAGTATAGCAACTCGTTTTAAATTTTCTTCATTGTATTTTTCACTATCTGCAATACTTCATTTATAGATTTCTTTATTTATTGTCTTTCCCAGACTCATGAGAATGGAAACTTCATGAACACCGAATAAATGACTGACTGATAGTGCAGAACCAGAGCAGCTGGGGACATCTGCTAAACCTGACTCCAAAACTTAGTAAGAGAATTTGTTTTCACTGTATAATGTTCACTCCATTTACTGAGATGGCCTATCATAGTACAAAAAGTACAGACTTTAAAGAAAAAAAAGTCTTTGATTTAAATCTGGGTTTCACTACTTATTATCTGGGTATACTTTTCTACCTTTCCCTTAAAATTGAAATGATCATATGGAACTCACTGGCTTATTAAATAATCCACATAACTCATTTAGAGTTATTACCGACTCTTAACATGTTTTTAAAAATTGGCAAGTATGAAGCTATCATTATCTTTTTTTTTTAAGAAGCAAATTATTTTTACCTACTCTTTGCTGCTCTGGAGAAATCTCTACAACTCGAGTAGAATCCACAGTTTCTGCTTGTCCAGCATCTTTACCCTGAACTTTCTGTGACAGTCCTTTGGTCTTCTGTGGCGTTGAGCTCACCCAAGAATGGGCACATGACTTGGGTCTGGCTAATGAGTATGTCCCTGGGTCCTGTGATGGAGCTCTCAGTGGGGCGTGTGGGGAGGCCATCTCTTCTTCTCTGAGTGCAGCAGTGGTCTACAGTGACCATCTCTACCCAAATATGAAACAACCCTGTCTGAAATGAAGCACACACAGAGGAAAGGAAATACTGATAGATGATGATAGATGATAGAGAGAGAGAGATAGATGATAGGTAGATAGATAGATAGATAGATAGATAGATAGATAGATAGATAGATAAGATAGAGTATCCTGAAGACCCATACCCCTGGATCCAGCTGTGCCTGAAGCAGCCTCACCCCTTGGATATACCTGTTATATAAGCCAACACATTATTTTCATATACCAGTTTGAGTTTGATTTCTGAAACTTGTAATCTAAACTATGCTTTCTGATAGCTTATTAACTTATGTTTGTTTGTCGTAAGGCTAAGGTAAAATAAAAAAAGGCCTTTTCTGAGGTCTTTTTAGTAAATAAACAAATTTAACATGCAAGATGAAATGGTTTTCAATAAAAGTGTTATAAAGGCTCATGGGCTCTGAGGAACTAGTGACACCTGAGGGCTACTTGCAAGCTGGACAGTGAGAGCCCCTTTAAAGAAACGGTCAGCATTGGTCTGTGGATCCGAAAACCAAGAAGAGATTGCCGAAGAGTAACTTTGTTGTATTTGTGGTTACAAAGTAAAAGAAAAAATTAAGGAAGAAATTAATACCCTTATTCCAGAAATAAGCAGGAAGGGAAGGCACTATTGGACACTAAGAGGAAGGAAATTGCTTTCCTGTGCAAAGAAAATCTAACAGCAAGTAAGGTGCATAGCAGGTAATTACTGACAAGGAAGACTGATTTGTACCGAGGAGTCTGTACTTTAAAAATGCTTTTTCCAGGAGAGGTACACTAGAATGTTTTTTTATGTGAAGAGGATAGCATGCAATTAATACACATGCTTTTTTTTTTCTCATAAAGAATCTTAAACATCTTGTCATGTATCTGTTGCATACGAATATACATTATGTATATAAAACCCATGTATGAATGCTATGCCACATCTCTTCTCTCTGCTAGTTATGCCTAAACAATCTAATGCAGCTGAACATACATTTATGGAGAGCTTCTTACACAAAATATTTTGATAAACACAGTGGGAAACACCAAGATATACTTATCCCTCATCTCAAAGAGCTTATAATAGAATAAAGAAGATGAGAAATCTGTACACATAACTGTACCATCAGGAAGAAACACCGGATTTCATAATAGCCATAAATAAAGTAAAAAGAAAGACTGGAAGAGAGATCTGACATCCACCTAGCCTACGGCCATGGTTCTGAAATTTGAGTATGCCTGAGATTCACTGGGAAGGCTTGTTCCAACACAGACTGCCGGGCCCACCCATGAGATTTTTAACAAATTTACAAATGATACTGATGCTGCTGGTCTGGAGATCACCCTTTGAGAACTCCTGAAACTAGGGAATTGGTTTTCAATTCTAGAATCTCCTAGGGGACTTCTAAAAAACCTAACGCCCAGGTCTCGTCCTCACCAATAATAAAAGAAAACATACAGCTGAAATTTATTGGATTTCGTTAACCAATGTCACCATAAAAAAATAATAAAAATAAATAAAAGAAAACGATTTTACGAAGGAAACTATACTAGCGCTGGACACTGAATCACATGAATAGTAGTTTTATAAATGGTTGGAGACAGAGGAGGCGGATGCTAAGCGAAGGGTAAGACATGAAGGAAGAAGGAAGAGTGCAGAGCACGATCAGAAATGAAGAGAGTAGAACATGGCCGGTACAAAGGCAGAGAAAAGAAACTGGGGTCAAGTCCTGAATGACCTTGACTGCCATGCTAAGGAGCTTGTGACTCCTCTTGGGGCAATAAAAATCACCAAATCCTTTGTGCAAGAGAATGACATGGTAAGACGTTGGTTTAAAATGGTCTGGAAGGAAAATTCTGAGTAGATGAAACAACACTGGTACTTAGGGACAGATTAGTTAGGATGCTACAGTAACGGTCTAGAATTATTTTCCCAAACTGAACTCCAGGGGTGCATTCTCAGGGCCCTCATGTTCTACACTCATGCTTTAATTTTGTACCCTGATTTGATAAATAATCTAAGAACATATTTTATCGGTTATGAAGGTAAAACTTCTCTGTCGTGGATACAGTACTTAACTGAGAGATTTTCACAAGATTGAACTTTAGCTTCTTCAGGTAGTATTTCTTAGTCAGTAGACATGTTATTTAAGAATTTAAGATTAACTTTTTTTTCCTGTGAAAGATATAGTGATCTAGACAAGGTAATGAAATTGGGGCAGCCTAGGAGGCATTTTAGGCAGAATCTTCAGGATCTCCGGCTACATTTTAGGAGGAAGAGAAACTGAGAATCAAAAAGATACTGGGGGCTTTGAGTCTAGAGCTTCATAGGATGATAAAACAATGGAATAAGTAAAAAACCTAGGAAAAGGGACAGGTTTGTGTGAGGCAGGGGTAGGGAGACAAAGCATTCCTAGTGAAAGAAAGCCTACCCATTGGTCATAATCACCCTCCTGTGTCAGGAGTTAGAAATTCACTATCTTCACAGTTTAGCCACATTGTGGACAAAAGCAAAAAAAAATCTATATCTATATCTATATCTATCTATCTATCTATCTATCTATCTATCTATCTATCTATCTATCTATCTATCTATCTATCTATCTATCTATCTATCTATCTATCTATCTATCTATCTATCTATCTATCTACACACACACACACACATACACACACACACATTTTGGAGTTATTAAGGCTCAAGTAGACAAAAATGTTTTCTATTTAAAAAAAAAAGCCGTAATCTGTTAGCAATTTTAAAAGATAATCTGTTAGCAGAGTAATTTATAAGAGGGAGATACACATGCCAATAATTTGTTGAAAATTAAAGCTTCTGAATCATAACACATTTCCCTTCCATTTATTGTGGTTAATTTTCTCTGCCATTGATCATTGTGCCAGTAACATTATTTTTACAGAGGAAAAAAAACCCAGCAAAATAAAAACATTAACATCATATGTATTTGCAAGTAGGTATTTTTTCAATACCAAGTACATTTTGTCATATCTGCCATGTTAAACACATTCTTCTCTCTGTGTGAGGGTGCCAGCTGATCAATGTACATAAAGAAAATTATTTTACCCCTAATCCGTGGATCCTTCCAGGGGCACTACTAGAAAACGTCAATGCCTTTTTCCCCTGGAAGCAGTCTACTACGTATTTAATCTATTGATCTTCATCAGAAGTTAAAACAATAGAATGAAAATTTTCAAACACTTTTTTCTACCTTATTTGGAAAAAATGTACCCATTAGAATATTTGAAATATTAAACCCTAAATAGAGGACTTTATAGCAAAATAAATATGATTAATCATTTAATATAATGAATGTCAAAAACTCTCAGCTCCTGTAAAAAATTTAAAAACTTACTTTTTTTGAAAAAATGAAACAGGTACCTGAGTTTCTGGTTGTATTGTTTGACCTTTTCCAATGAGGCGGCATTTATTTGGGCTTGAAATTCTTCCACTGAAACATTGTCTCGATAATAATATCCTTCCATGCTTTCCAGTGCTGTGTAAACAAGTAAATATACTTTTCATGTGATTTTATAACTCAATTTCTCCACATTTAGTGTAATCTTATCAATTATTAAAGAAATTATTAAAGAAACTATCTTTAACCAAACCAAAAATGAATGAAAATCATTCTTCTGCTCTCATAATAAATATTAAACATTTGATGACTATCTGTTAAGTAAGCAAAGGTAATTTCTAATTTAAACTGTCTTCTATTTTTAAAACATTTTGCATATATCCTTTATGAGGCTAAATTCAAAATTCATATATATTATTAATATATAAACACACAAAAGTATATACATATATACACACATATATTGCATATATACATATATACACACATATACATATATACACACATATATTGCATATATACATATATACACACATATACATATATACACACATATATTGCACATATACATATATACACACATATATTGCACATATACATATATACACACATATATTGCATATATACATACATTTGTATGAGAGGCAGAACTGTGTATTATCACACACAAGAGTAAAAACATTAAAATCATTATACATTAATTGTTTTAATGTATATGAATGTGAATATACTCTCCACATATATTCATATTCTCTTGTAGCTGCAATTAAATTAGGAAATATTAATGTAATAAATAAGAAGTATAGGTAAAGTGAAATCTTAGACTATTACCTCTACCCCAAAGGTTAGTTTAGTCCAAAATAAACAAGCATAAACATATATATGTAACTCCCATTAATTTTGAGTCTTTTGATAATATAAATTTCTCTCCTTACTAATATTTTTAGTTAAGTGTTCTTTTTTCCTTTAAACTTTATGTGGTGACATTTTGGACCTTTTGGAAAGGACAGAAAACACATGGAAGGTCAAGATTTCCCAGGGAGAAGCTGCCAGCAACAGGAATGGCAATAGGTCCAATTTGGAATTAATTTGATTCATCGTAAATTATTTTTCCTTGAAATTATTATGACTAAAGAGCCTCAATTTTCAGCAGACTATTTCAAAATTGATTTTAAAAAGCCAAACTTCTTTCAAAATTACTAAATGCAATAATTTCAAAATTAAATAATAATTGATAGAAACTTATTTTGGGGGGCAAAAATAGGAAAGTCGCAGCTAATTTTAGTTGTGCTATATTTTCTAAACCATACTCAGTTTTCTAGAGCATCAAAGAAACAACAAAATTTTTAGAATATTGCTAAATTCGAAATTTTTAAAAACCGAAGTATGGCTTATAATTGAGAAAAACATTTGTGGAAAATTAGAAAGCTTACTATATTTACTTCAGTCCAGGAAATCAAGTTTGTGGGCTTATTTCAAGGATTGTTAATTTGTTTATTCCTTATGACATCTGCATTAATTAGAATATTTGCTCTAGTTCAGTAAGGTTCTGGTCCTGAGCACACACAAGAAATTAAAAAAAGTCTTCCCGATGAAACAATCCTCAGATACACGTCACATTCGTTTCCATTAACAGGATGTTTATTTGTGAAAAGCAAATATTCCAAGAGGATTCGGTCTACCAATCGTCACACTTCCATGTGGATTCCTCTGACTAGTTGTGAAGCTAATAATGAAAGCCCTTGAACTGGAGTGAGACCACAACTGCCACTCTTCAGTAGTCGTGTGACCTTGGGCGTGTTAATTAATATCTGAGATCTTTAGGGTCCTCATTTGTGAAATGGAAAAGAAGAGTGGCTACTAATTACGGTTCTTGGAAAAGAATTAAGTTAAATTATAGTATTAAGAGAGCCCATGACTGCTCTTATCATTTACGTGTTTTATGCACTAGGCAACATGCCCAGCGCCCTACGGGCATTATCTAATTTCCCGGAGATACAGAGTATACACGAGCGTGCTTAGTCAAACAGGAAGTTGGGGGAACTGCGAGGAGGGTACAGGCCAATACACTTCGGTTTGTGATTTAAGCCCAGAAAGACTGGAAGGAGAACTCTAGGGAGGGGCGAGAGGGCATCTAAGGGTGGGAGGTGGGCGAGAATAAGAAAATATCTGGGATCTAATTTCTATAAAAGTTTTGATGGCTCAACTTTGACCGAAATGTCCAGTCCTGCTCTAAAAATTTGTTACAATATTAAACATACCAACGTTTTCATTCCATTTCTTGACATTTCCAAATTAACGAAAGTTAAAATTCACAATTATGTAAAATGTTCTTTAGAAAGGGAAAAGAGTCTATTTTTTGCCAAGAGTCTCAGCAAAATTTTATGGCGCCTGAATGGGGTTGTGGGGAAATGAACAAAAAAAGATCAATTCTATATTTAAACAGTAAACTTTGTATGGCAGAGAAGTGGAAAGAGAACCACATTCTTTATTTTGGGTGAATAGCTTGGTTATTTCTTGTTATATAGAGAAGAAAATGGAATGGTGTTTTACTAAATTAAATTTCTATTCTCAGAAAAGTAGGTGAAATATATAAGCATGTCCAAACTTCAAAGCTTGACATCTCCTTAGCATTTTCTTATCTAGTTTCCTCAATTTTCATCCTGCAGGTATCTTGATTTCAGACTTCTAGTCTCCAGAATGCTGATAGAACAAATTCCTGTTGTTTTAAGCCATCCAGTTTGGGATCGTTTGCTGTGGGGGCCCTGGGAAACTAACACACACAGCTTCCGTGTCTCACCTGGGAAATGTGTGCTCTCCACCCCGAAACTCTGGCTCTGTGGGTTTAAAGGTCCTGGCCCCCAAAGAGCACACACTTTCCCTAGGAGACAAAGCAGCAGTCCCACTAAAATATAAGCTATGGCTGCCACCTGGGCACCTGAGGCTCCTTGTGCCCAAGGCACCAGCAGCCAAGGAATGCAGTCACCATCTGGGCACAGCTGACGGACAAAGAGCATGTATGGCACCCAGGGGATCCACTCAGGTCCCTGTTGGCATTCTCTTGCTCACTCGATGGTGAATGGATGACTGTACCAACTCTGGCCTTCAAAGCATAGTGACCAGGGGATCAGGCCCCTCAGAGATAAAAGTCGTAGTCATGCTAAGGTGACCAGCAGAGGTAAAGGCAGAGAGAAAGGCTAATCTGCTAAATGGATAGCAGAAGAGGGAAATGAGACTCTACTGCAGCCAAGACCAGCTGTAGCAACAAGGGCTATAGCTCGTCTTATTAATGTGTTTCTCCTACATTATGACCCCGGGAAGGGAGGCCCATCAGAAGACTACGTGAAGGAGACGCTCCCAGTCCTTACAGAGAACAATGGACCTGAGGGTGCGAGCTGTGGACCATCGCGGATGCTTTTAGAGTCGCTCGCTCAGATCCCCTTTCAGAAATGACAGGCTCATGGTCCAGCTGCTGTGATCGCGGGAGCACGTCCCTCAGCTGTTAGCTCTCCAGGGCATCTTCTGCCTTTGCTGGAGAAAACTGTCCTACCCAAATCTCATCCTCTCTAGGGGCAGCTGGCATCCCAATGACCTCCAGGGCAGAAGCAAAAAGGCCCCACCTCCACACCCCAGAATCCAATTCGGCAGTTCTTAACTGTATAATTGCACGGCATTTCATAATCCACATGGACCTGTGCTTTCTCACTCCCAGTGGGTGTTAGAATCACCTGGAAAGCTTCTAAAATGTACTGGAATCTCCCAGAGATTCTGACCAAATTGGTGTGGAGTGGGACCAAGCGTGGGTATTTTCTAAACCTCTCCCCCTACACACAAGATGATTAATACGCAGCCAGTATGGAGAAACACCGAGAGCCGGTGTGAAGACCAGCCAGTGGGAGTGGGCGGAGGAAATGACCCTGAGTATCTGTCTTCCTTGTATTCCCATTTTCACCCAGTTTATAGGTACTTGCTTTATTTTACCAAGAGCTCTGGAATCTCGACGGAATTAATTCCCTGACCTGTAGGAAGTACATATAGAGACTGCTTTAGCGTGATCTTCACCTTCTAGCATTTTGGTTATGCTTTGTCCTGTCTGGTTGTTTCTGTGTTCCTTAAAACCTTAAAAATCTGTATCACTGTTTTGTCTGTCTAGATTCCTGTTCCCTGCAGCTCTGGCCTTTAACGATATTCATTCCCCTACTCACTTCCACTTCTGGAATTCCTAATCTAACAGTGGGTCCCATCTCTGCAGGGTGCCCCATCAAGGAGTGTCCCCTCCTCTGTCCAGGGTCCAATAAGGCAAGAAAAGTGGGAAGAAGGCAGTACATTTGCTTCCCGTCCTACGTATGTGGCACCACAGACAACTTTCAGAGGGCCGACTTTAATGCATTTCCCAGGGAGTTTTCAAACTCACCTAATTTTTCTATTTTTTCTTTGCTAGCAAAGACCCGTGTATGCAGGTACACGAGAAACTAAAACCCTGCAAAAAAACCCGACTCCCCAGCATAGACCCCATTTGGAATCTCCTCTTGTTACCACCACTTGTAATTACCAGATGGTAATCTTGACTCAAGCTAGGGCTGCATTTCCTGTGCTTCTCTCAAGCTGATGAATACTGAGTTACGTGGGAATTTTATGAACGCAGTGGAACTTCTGCAAGCCCTTTAAATAAACGACCTTCTCAAGGACAGGATTTAAAGAGACAAACTGTTTTCTGGTCTTCTTTATCTATCTGTGATCTCAACTGCTGTAGTATTTCCACTATTGTTTATTCAACTCATTTCTTGTATTTTACTGCTGTGTGAATACTAAAACCTAATGTTTGCTGTAGTGTCTCATTAAATTACAGTTTAAAAACGATATTGTACTCACTGAAATAATATATATTTAGGGATTCTTTTTAAATTCGTTTTAGCCACAATTGCAAAATAGAGGTTACTTGCAAAGCAATCTTTCTCCTATGCACATTTGCTGCTGGGTATGAATATTCAGCTATTTCTGGCTGATGTGTCACAAATGTAATAATTTTTTTTTAAAGAAAAGATGCTTAATGCCATCTGTCATCTCAGTAATAATTTCAAAGGCAGAATTTTTAAAAAGAGAAATAAAGGGAAAGAAATGAAGAGTCTTTAACAACTGTAAGCTCTGGTTAAACCCATAAAAGTTAACATTCCAGACAAATGTCCTTCCCCATCTCCTAAAACCATGTCTCTGTGATGGCTTTTAACATTTTTTAGACTAAACTATTCTCCTAACATAGCTCCAAACATCTATTTTTGCTCTGTTTCTTTTTCTTTTTCATTCCTTGTCATTACAGAAGAATCTTGCATTATCTTATGGACTGTACTACCATCCTCCAAAGAAAATGAAAATACCTTTTAATAACTCCTATACCTTTTAATAACTTCACTGAAACTTTCCTCTGCTTAAATGTGTATTCTTGCCAAGAATCTGTTAGAGGTAGTCATTGTTTTTAAATGACGGCAGGTGGAGGAAAGGCAATCTATCTTTTAGATTTAAAATAACATGCATGCGGTACAAGCAGAATTTTCATTTGGTAGTGAATTTAAATTTCATATGCCTGTCTGTTCTTCAGTTAATTTTATTCCTCTACTCTTCTCATTTTTCATCAGAAAATAAAAATTCCGCAGCAAAACCAATGCAGGTCTTGAAAACTCAAAAGAAGAAAATATAGAATGCTCTATGATACCACTCAGAAAAGTTGATATAATCTTGTGACCACAATGTGAATTAAAAAAAGAAAAAAAAATCATAGACTAGAGGAAACTAAACAATAATCTGGCCTCTGGTCTTTTTTAGGCAGTACTTATGACCCCAAATAATAATAATAATAATAAAGATCCAGAACATTCCCTTAAAAACCAGTTCACTGCAAAAATCTTGTTAATCTTAATTTCTTCTGCAGTTGACACTCATTGTTCATTGCCAAAAAACTTTTTTATTTACAAAAAGAATATATTTTTATTGACAAAAATAGACACAATGAAGAAAAACTCAGAATAAAAAATTATGATTAATCACGCAAATGTATTAAAAACATTTTACATACGTGTAATCATACGTATATGTATGATATAATTGAGACTATAATATAAATTATTTTTTGTAATCTGCATGTATATATTGCCAAAACTTTTTCCATCTCATGAAATATTTTTAACTATACAATTTTAATGGCCCTACTATCATGTATAAGCCAAATTAATTTATCTTTATGTATTTCAACCACTTGGGTCTTGTTTCTCCATTATAAATAATGCTGTAATCCTATCTGATAAATATTGAAACCATATGTGATTCTTTCCTTAATAAACATTCCCAGAAGTAAATACATTACGTAGATACTAAGCAAGAATTTTTGAATTAATAAAAAAAATAATGATGGTTACAATTAAACTTATTTTTGAAAACTGATCACGATAAAATAGTTTAAGTATGTAAAGCATAAAAAGAGAAGCAGTTTACCTTGTGCAAAAAGAACAGGATGAATTTTGAAGCCTCCTCCATTTTTCAACCGTTGAGGCAGCTGTTCAAAGTGGTAAGTATCAATGTAGAAGTAAACCTTCAGAGCTTGTCGGGTTCCCTCCACTTGATACGTAAGAGGAACATCTAAAATGACATTTAATGTTACATTACTTCCTACAATCAGGTCACATTATATGGTATATTTGTTAACCTTTGAAAAGAATCCTGAAAATTACTAGAAACTAATATCTTAAAAGTATCCGTGTACATCGAGTTCAGGTTAGGCACACTTACAGGGCTGGTCAGTGAAAGAATATAAATCAGATTCACTAGCTAAAGCAACAGATTTATTACTATACTGTATATAAAATTCTGTAAGAGGCAATTTTGTTACACTTTGACACACCAGATGCCTCACTTAACTAAATGAGAGTTTAGTTCCACGTGGTTTGAAATCACAACCTCCCAAGGCCTCTGCCTCATTCATATTTTAGTCAAAACGAGTCCATGGGGTATACCGCGTAAGTGGTGTGCAAGCAACTGAGCAGAGAGCAACCTTGGTCAGCGTCAGCACAGGCTCTGCAAGTTCCATTCCCTAAGCCCCAGATCAGAAATGGATTACGTCAGCTGCTGCCCAAGTCATCAGAAATCATCTGTCCAAATTCTTTTAGCTGTTTTCAAATCTTAAATCTAATTACTCAAAAAAGAAAGAAAGAAAGAAAGAAAGAAAAAAAGAAAAAAACCAAATAACTCAAAAAGCTAAAATGCTGCAGGAGTGTATCTCAGTGCTATCATAAGTCTTCTTCATTTTATGATGCTTATCCACAACAAATAATTTTCACATAATTGAAAGACAACGTAAAATCTTTCTCAAAAGCTAGAATAGTCACATTAACCAAATAGTCACATTAACCAGTTAAAGATTAAACCCAAAATCTAGTAGGCATTTAATACATGTTCTTGACTCAATATTTATTATTTCTAACCTGCTTCTTGAAATAAAACTGTATATAGAAGGAGAGTTCAAGGTTAAGTATCATTGATAACAGATTCCAGATTTCTTATTAAATGTATCTAATTCTGTATATCAAGAGAGGCATTGTAGCACCACTACAAGTATCTTTTAGGCATATATTAATGATGCTAATTTTATTTTTGTTTCTTTTTTTTTAAGAGAGAAGACCGAGTTTGGTTTAGGAAAAAGAATAAATAAATTTCTCAGTTGAAGAGCTGGAAATTAACTACATTTCAATGATTGGTTCTAAAGTAAAGAAAAAAGATGCATGGACATTAAAGAAAACATAGATTTCTACATACTAAATATTGGTATCTTCTAGTTCGTTTCCCTTTTCATACAATGTCTCTTATATCTATTTTAAGTTTTGTTAAATTATATCCCTTTACTCTTTGGCACCAAGGTAGCCAATATCTGTGTTGCCAAATAAATAATGTTATTGAAAGGAAAATAATATTGTAGCGGTCCAGTTCCCTATTATAGAACTAACAAAGAAGAAATAAAGATGCTATACCAAGAATTAAGAAACGGAAGAAGACTGAAAATTATGAAGTACGTTAAATTTAAAATGAAGTTTAAAACTGAGAGTCCTACATAAAAGAATGGAAACCTATTTCAAAGTATTTGGTGCACCTGAAAAGTACATAATAATGTGGAGTTGAAAACTGCTTCCTTTTACTTGTGGAAGGTTATCAACCATGAAAAATAAACTTGATGATTAGAACTACACAATGACTAAAAGCTTCAAGGACATTATTGCATAAAGAAAGGGTCTCTGGTTCCACCCTTCTGAGGGATTCATCCAAGAGAGAAGTTTTGATGGTGAGATCCCATCCCTTTAAACACAGCCTCCCGTCATGGAATGGGTCAGCGAGTCTCAAAGCAAGCCTTTGACTAAGAAGTTGTCTGTTCCCTTTGCCTGAATTGCTCTTCCTTGACCCTCTGTCTTGTCCTTCAGATTTCAGCTTAAAGGCTACTTCTACTGAGAGACCTTCCCTGGAGACCCCTTAAAGGTCCACTTCACTCTTATTCTTTATGTAGTGCTCATTTTTGGCATAGGATTGATCGTGGCCTTAATTGTCTTTGTCGTTGATTCCTTATTTGCCAACTCCCAACTAGGCCGTGAACTCCATGAAGACAGGGACAGGTGTCTTACTCGCCATGGCATCCACAGTTCCAGGCACAATGCCTGGCCCATACGGAAAGAGTAGAGGCTCGAAGGATTCATTTTCCTAATGAATACTATAAAATTACCTGTATCACCATTAAAAAGGGGGAAATCTGTCATCATTATATTCTCCATGAACATAAATCGTTCCTCACTGGTCTCCAAGCCCCACGCCAACAGAGACTTTATATTATTTATCACCATTATCTCCCTAGAATTTAGTTCAGCAGTTAGCATGTTATCTATATTTAAGGATGATTAATAAAATACCTTCGACTCAGACATCTGAGTTCTACTTGCTTGGCTTGCCATATTTCTTCAGAATCTCATTATTCTTTAATGGGTAAAAATAAGACTGAGTAATGCTGAATATAGCTTTTTAAAAAGAAGGCAAAGTAATTAAGTGAGGAGGATGGATTCAAATATTTACTGAATACTACCATGAGCCTGATATAATGTTAGAGACTTTCAAATACATTATCTTCTTGAAACCTCGTAACCCTGTGAATCAGGGAAAGCGAAGATTCTCGTGTTTGAAGATGAAAGCCAGGATGTGAACGAAGAGTCAAGGTCAGTGTTCTCTTTCTTCTCCTGTGTCTTCATGCTTCCACCCCTCTGTACACAGTCCTTCCCTCAGAGACAACTAGTTTTCATTACAGTGACGCAAATTAATTAGGCGATCTGACTCCTCCGCTCGTATGCTTATAAAAAGATCAAATCACATGCCGTTAATGGTAAAGCCCTAGTTTTCTTACCCCACTTAAATAAAACGTGATGATGCTGGGTACTGAACAATTCTCTTCTTTCCTGAATCAACTTAAAATGACAACTATATCCCTATCATCACTATTTTAATTTCTTTGGAATATCTCGTTGTGTAGCATTGAGACAGAGCTTTCACTGGGGAACTATTTTTGGAAGCTGAGGTTATGCTTTGAGGAAGTATATAAAAACGTATTGCCAAATGCATATCACAGTTTTTGTGTTTGTCATAGGTTCGTCTATACTTACGTACTAATATTGCTTACATGGTCTTAATTATCTTCAGTATTTAATACATCTTTCAATATGCCAATGTTAAATCTCTTGGGGTGGATATGCAATAAGTAAATATTTTATCAAAGTTATAATATGGTTCCTCTCTTACTTCCTTAACAGACCATTCACCAGGAATGTCATATTTGAACCATGGAAAACAGTACCTCTGTGAGCTTATAGTTCCTCAGGCAAATTTAAAAGAAAAAATATTAGGTTATATTGTGAAAATAGAGGTTCTCTACCTTCAGCAAAAGTGTGCGTACACTGTTCAAGTAAATGAAAATATATTCTATTTTACACATGCCCACAGAAGACCATACGATTTGTTCAAAAATATTATCTTTATCAAATAATCCACTTTCCCGGGCAAATTCTCCGTTGAATATAACCTATATTCCTAACATTATCATTCATGTTTTTATTCTCCCTTATTTGTCAGTGAAGGTGAAACTTCAATAAAATTCTATTCTCTCTACCTTCATCATTTAGTAAATACAGAATCAACCACTTTCCCCACCTCCACAGTTACTCTCAATATCAAGTCACCATCACCATTTATCTGGGTGACTATGCAGCTTCCTAACTGGTCTCTCTGCTTCTGCCCTGGCAGGGATGGTCAACGGCGGTCTGAGGCAGCCTTTAGCGGGTAAGCCAGATCGCGCCATCCCTCTGCTCAGGGGCTAAATGAGAAAGGCAAAGTTCTTTCAACGGTCTGGTCTCTTTTTCCTTCTCATATCATCCTCTTTTCTCCTCACTCACCCCAGTGCAGCCACACAGGCCTCCTTGCTATCCTGACAGGATGCCACACATGCTCCCACCTTGGTCCTTGCTCTTACTGTTCCAAAGGATCTGGAACGCCCCCTCCTGAATGCCTGCACACCTCGCTCCCAGGACCCCTTCAGTTGTTTGCTCTCCTCCTTCATGGACCTTCTCTCACCAGCTATTAAACGTTTGCAACCTTTCACCTGGTTGAAAATGAACCTTTCATTTTCATCGTTTGTTCTCTTCTATTTCCCTCATACATTCAGATTATTTCATTCTAATTTATTATCAAATGAACTCATTCTTCTTGCTTATTCTTTACCTCTCCCCACTTGAATATCAGCTCTGTGAGGGCTACCTGTCTGTTTAGTTCTCTGCTGTATCCAACAGCAAGGATAGTGTTTGGCCATAAGTAGGCATTTAAGAAATTTTTGATGAATAAATGATTAGATCATATCATGGATTAAATGAATCTTTACTGAGTCCCTATGTATTGTACTAGACATTGGAAATGTAAAAATAAATAAGAATCTTTCCCAGCCCTAAAGAAGCTCACATCTTCTATCAGAATACACAATGCCTCACACTTACAAAAAAACAAAAGAGAAAAATAACAAACCGCTAAAAGAATTCTTGGATTAACAGATATATTTTAAAGGTATTTATGACAATGTTGAAATGGTAAATGATGATAACTTGTAGAAACTAAAAGATATAAAAATGAAACCCTAGGTATTGCTATTTCTCTGATTGGATACTTCCAAATTACTGTCTTTGTTAGGTTTCATGACGGCAAATTGCTAAATCGAAGGAATACTTTTCAATTCTCAATTCAATGCATGACATAACTTCTTTGTCTTTGCAACAACATACAACTATACTCTGTCGAAATTCACTCCTTCATTCTTCACACTCAGTTTCTTTTTCCTTCTTTTATAAGCATAAAACCATTTTGCCTGTGGCAGAGTATACATTGATACTTGTTCATTCATTTCCTTCAAAAAATAACATTGCCTCTTTTTGTTCTAGGCACTTGGGTGCCGGAGATACAATAATGAACAAGATGGGAAAAGGTTTTCAATCTTGGATATTGTACAGAATAAACAAATGAATCAAGATAGTTACTGTGATTATATTTGTACATATTAAATTTTGACACAGATGAAATAATTTTCATTTCATTTTTAGGTTAGGAAAACAATGTAGACTACTCCTTCAGAATTAAATTATAAATTTTATCAATTATTGTCAGATCAAACAATTATGACGTCTTTCTCAACTGGTTTAGATCCAAATTCTATACAATGTGAACATAACGTCGGGCTCTGTTTTTTCTTGGCTCTGAAACCTTGTTTTCATTGCCTGCTAACACATTCGACATGATCAATTGAAGACGAGCAGTGCAAACTCAGTTCAGTCAATTTTGCTATGTAATTGTTATATATTTGAGAAAAAGTTTTAGAGGCTACAGAATTTATCCACACAGCCAGAAACATTAGGGCAGTCCTTTTATATATATATATATGTAATATATATATGTAATATATAGTATAATATATATTATATTATATAAATATGTAAAATATAACATGAAAATAGCAGCAGAAAGGACACATATTCTATGATCCTACTTACATGCGGTACCTAGCATAGAAAAAGTCATAGAGACAGAAAGTCGAACAGAAGGTACTAGGCACCGGAGGAGGGGGAAATGGTGACTCATTGTTTGATGAGTTTGGCGTTTCTGTTTGGGAGGATGAAAATTTCTGGATATGGATGTTGGAAATGCTGCACAGCATTGTGACTGCACTTAATGCCACGAATTCCATACTGAAAATTGGTCAAATGATAAATTTTATGGTATGTATGTTTTACCACAATAAAAGAAAGAAATAAAGAAAATCTCGACTAGCCCAAAATTTGATGCACACACTCAAAAAAAGTTTTTGAAGCCAAACTAATAGATCAAAATGAAAGTTTAGAATTATCTGTAGATTTAAATGATATATACTTTCTATCACTTTCAAATTGGCTACGATTAATTATTTTGGCCTAAGTATGATATTTTATATAAGACAATTTATACTTATTAAATATCTCATTAAATATAGTAATATCAAATTATCATCATATGTTGTTGTTTGATGCCAAAGAAATTCTAGAAAACCACTCCCTGAAACCTGTAACTACTTACTAGCAACCAGTGGTTCCTCTTCGGATGGTCTAAAGAAAAAAGAAACCTTTTCTAAATCGAAGAGTGCAACCAGTGTATCTTCGAGCATGGCTTGTTCATCTGTCTGGAAAGAAAGGAAAACAATACATGATATAATAGGTTTTCATAGAACATAACATAACATTACACAACAAAACATCTCCAGCCCAAACTAGCTTCACTTATGTTTTATTCACATACAAACCAAATTATCAACACTTAACTAAGAATGTACTACCTAAAACGAAATCAATATATCTCTCAAAGTTGTTTCTTTTATAGTTTTATACTTTTCCTTTTCTCTACCATCTAAATGGTTCATATGACTTTTCAGTCTATTGTATAGCTAGATTCTAATCATATTGATTTTGCTTATTATTTACAAATAAATATGTACAAAAAGCATGTTATTTGCCTCTAAATTTCTATAATCTTATAAATGTAACAGCTGAAAGGAAAAAATGTTGTTTTATTAAAAAGCCACAGTAAATAACGGTCACTCTATGTTACACTAAGATAGCCTATTCGTCATTCATCTTGCAATTTATTAGAACTGTGATGAAAGCAATTTGCATGTATGTAATGATTTTTCTTTCAAAGAGCTTGGGGACAAGAATCATTTTTATCTCACTCGACTTTATGGGGCCTTAACTTAGAATCTTGTGACTATGAGATCTGATTTGTTTTTAATCGTTTGCTTCATTCTTATAGCATGTTTTTTTTTTTAAGCTGAGGCAGGTAGGCCCAGACGTGGTAACGAGTCTGGTGCATGTTTCAGCAACATCATCTTTCAAGTGCTAGATCCTGGCCTTCCTGTGAGCAGTTTAGTGCACTATTTAGAGGCATTTACTAATTTCCTCATGAAAGAATAATTAGCCTTATCATACACAGCTTATCTATTAAAGGTAACGTTTGCTTCCTTAAGAATGTCAATGATCCTTTTAAACAATAATTTCGACATGCTTTCAACACAGTTTATAAAGCTGCTGTGAGCTTATAGTCAGAGTATGGGGAAGCATTAGTAGAGGATGAAGGAATGATAAAGAATTTCCATTGTGTGAAAAACAATCACTAAGGCCATTCCAGGTTCCCAAAAAGGGCAGCACGGAAACCAAAAGGTTAACAGAATCTTCATCTTTGCACCTTGGTTTGGTGCTTAATATAGGGTATGGTACACAGTAAGTGCTGGATTAATGTTTACCAAACCGTTATTTTTTTTTTTTAAGTCCTTTGAAGCAGTAGAAAAATACATGAATCTGGAATTGAAAGGACAGGATTGAAGAATCAGCATTTTTCCAGATGAGAGGAATACGCAGAGGAAGGACTGTCCCAAACAGGCTGGCCTCTGATCGCTGAAGGGCCAGCCACGATGCTCCAGCAGATACGGCTAAAGCGAAACCTAAGTGACCACGACCATGCTCAGAGCTCGGGACACACAGACCGCCAGTGCCTGAGAGCCCTTCGCACTGCTAGGAGGTTGCTATGCTCTTGTTTCAGAGGCGGAAAGATTATGGGTTTCTTTGATTTTTGTTTTAGCAGCTTTGGATTTTTTTATCATTTTTTTTTTTTTTTAATCAATCTTATAGCATGGCTTGTTCATAAACTTGTTTCCTAAGACCAATTTAAAGACAGTTTTCTTGAGATATAATGCACATACTTTAAAATTCACCCATTTAAAGTGTAAGGCTAGCCTCAGGCAACCCGCAGTCTACTTTCCATCTCTGATATTTGCCTATTCACACATTATATAATGATGGAATCAAACAACATGTGGTCTTTTGTAACTGGCTTATTTCACGTAGCATTACGTTTTCAACATCCGCCCATGTTGTAGCATGTGTCAGCACTTCGTTCCTTTCTATTGCTGAATAATATTCTACTGCATGGATATACCACAACTTGTTTATCTGCTCATCAGTTCACGGCTTTTGGGTTGTTTCCACCTTTTAGTTATTATGAATAATCTTGCTAGGAACATTTGTGTACAAGTTTTTGAGTGAATATAAATTTTTGTTTCTCTTGGACATTACCTAGGAGTAGAATTTCTGGGTAATATGGAAATTCTGTTTAACATTTCGAGGAACTGTTAGACTGTTTCCCAAAATGGCTACACTGTTTTACATTCCTATCACCTCACCAACACTCAAAACTGGCTGTTGTCTGTATTATCACCATCCACATCACAGGTGACATAGTAGCTCCTTGTAGTTTTGAGTTGCAGTTCCCCAATGGCTGATGATGTTGATCAACTTTTCATGTGTTTTTTGGCCATTTTATATCTTCTTTGAAGAAATATCTATTCAATCCTTTGCCCACTTTTTAATTGAATTTTTTATCGTTTAGTTTTAAGGATTCATTAAATAATCTAGCTATGTCACTTCTCAGATATATGAATTACAAATGTTTCTCTCATGCTTCAGGATTTCAAATGAAATGAAGTTTAAAGTACCAGCACTTGAGTAGACAATAGCAGTTTTAAAGTAAGACTAGAATAGATATGAAGCCTCATTCATTCATTCATTCATTCAACAAACATTTAATGCCTACCATGTGTTCAGAAGTGGGCTTCCTATTATACGTAATCTCTATTTGATAGGCAATGATTAATGAAATTTATTTTTTAAAACACTTTTCCAAAGGGTCTTATTTCAAATTTTTCATTAATTAGATCTTTCTTATTTGGTATATTAGCAACCAAATAAGAAATCACTCACCCGCGTGGAGTGCACACAATCTTCTCAAAAGAATCCAATTGTTTCTCTGAAGTGCCCTGAGGTGGACTTCCTTGCCTTATCATTCCAGAACCTTCTATGACTGTGCAGTACAGCGATTACCTCTCTATCCCCACGTCACCAAAGAAAAACTTTATTTCAATGTGTAAACTCATATGTATTTGTTTAAAAGCTCAGCCATGTTACTTGGTAGCTACATTCTCTGTATACTTTAATGAATGAAATGGCATGTCATGTGTAAAGATTTGCCTTTAAATGTTATGACAACTGTCAGAATCATGGAAAGTATATGTGAAAAAACTCTAAGTTCACTACAGTGTTATTTATCAATATTTTGAGAGGCTTTCTTCATACCCACTGTGGAAAACCGATGCATAACCATGGACTATTCTACGGTAATTAAGGCAACGTTCTTAGATTAAACAGGACAAACATTCGAACAAAGGACGGAAATAAAATCATGGAACACACACAAATTTTAAACAGACTGGCAGACAGTATGACATGCAAGCTGTCAGAGTTCTCGATTAAGAATTCTCTAGAATATCAACCTCAGGGAGACCTTGGGTTTCATGCAAGCTGTTTCTTCTAGAATAGAAATAAGGAATCAGCAGAAAGACACTCGGTCCTCTGATGGCCCTTCTCAGTCGGTGCTTAAGGATGCAAGAATTAATACAGATGGAGGCTTTCTCGGCTTTTCGCGGCCACTGAGAATAGATAACAATCAGGAATACCTTCTAGATACCTATTAAAACTACGTTCGCACATGAACATATACATTCTTTTAAAGTAGCCGAATGACCGCTGAGACCATCGTAGCCACTTCTTACTTGGGAGTGTGTTACAACGTCTGTCACAGTCGACGCAGACAGTGGGGGGCGCTGCGATTCCTTACCAGGTTTGGTGACAGAAGCGACTGAAAGTGAAAGAGCACGCCGGCGTTCGCTATCTGGTCCAGCCACCGTCTGCTGGCTTCCCACGTTTCCATCTCGTTCTCCTTGCTGTTGTCAAACATCTGGTTTAAGGCCGCCATGAGCTGCTCCGAGAAGGCGCAGACTGTGGCCACGAGACTCTGGCAGAAAACCATGTCTCTTCGGAGCTGTGGGTCACTGTCTGTGATCCGGGGGAACAGAGAGATGGTTTTGAGAAACGTCATAGCGAATTAAACCGATTCACCAAGCATTTACGTTTTCTCTTATTTCATCCTTTCACTCAACTCACACCATGTGAAAAATGTCAATTTGAGCTCTATTAAGAAGCAAGTACGTTTTAGAAAGTTGGCTTTTTAGAAAACATTAAACCCCAGAAAATGTTAGACACATTAAAATATTTTTTCTTAGGTGATATTGTGACTTTATTTTGTAATCATCAAATTGTTTCATAAAACCCAAGAAAAAAAAATAAGGCTGTATTTATTTCCATATTTTTTTTCCGATGGTCCACAATCTGCATTTGTTGCATGACACTTTCCAATAGGGAAGTCCAAGTCCAATATTTCAATTTATGCCAGCAAGTGAAATACAGTATTATTAAGACTAAATTTTTAAAAATTACCTGCTAAACCTACTGAAATATTAATGTGAAAAGTATTTCGGAAAGGAGTATTGATGCCCAATCATTTGTAACAATAGGCAAATTTGTATCTCCTGAATTTACCTATGCAACTTCATGAGCTATAAATATATCTAGTTCATAAACTGATATATTTCTTTGAAATAAGTAAGTTTATTTGTAGTTTTAGCAGAAAGTGATTTTTTACTAGGATTCTTAATCTGCAATTGACTGGATTTCTGACTGACTCATTTCGAAGGCATATTTACCTATGAACTGCCACTGTGAGCTGTGCCTCTGAGACCCTGATCTCAAAGGGTTAACTTCTTTGGGCGGTTGGGTACATGCAAACTACATAAACAATATAAACACCAAGCCGTACAGTATGAACACTGAAAAGTCACTTGTACTGGAAGAACGACAAAGGCAAAAATAATCATATTCCCAAAAGAGTATCAAACATTTTGAGGGCTCGCGACCTTCTGAAATGAAGCAGCATTGTCAATATCAGTGCATAACATAGATATAAATGCTGCTTTTATTCAGCGATGAGTTCTTGCTTTATTGATAAAAAGGCGTAATTTTTAAGTTGTTTACCAAGAACACAGAACGTCTGCCTTTAAAAACCATCAAAGGCATGTGTACACATAATGTAATTGCTGCATGTTACTCAGTTTCACTATTAGAAAAAGCTACTCTTGAAAATTTTATTAGGAAAAGAATTAAATATTAAAAAGATTTTATAATGAAATATTTATTTATTAGGTTGAACTATAAGAACTTGCTGTTTTAGTAGGTCAAAATGATTGAATATGGCATTCCCACATGGTTCAATTTATTAATTTAACCAATAACATATGTTAGACATTTTCCTTAAGTAGTTATATGCCATGTGCCCCATTCTAAAGGATGGAAAAGAGCATTTTCCAGATAACTATGAAATGGCTAAACTGGGAAAGAACTTTGTCCAATTCTCAAGAAAAGAGCAACACACCTATTTTGTTGTGTACGATTTCTAAAAGAGTGTCCATATTCAATAGATATTTACTAAATTATTGAATGAAAATAATAAACCAGGAAAGAAATTAACAAACAAATGAATTAAGCAAAATGAAAATGCATGAGCTCATGCTCTGACTTCTTAAAATGCCTGGATTTAGTCTGACTGAGAAGGATAATTCAGATTGTGTGGCTTCATCGCTGAGGTTACACATTCTTGCTTTGCCTTTCAGTTGATTCATAGAAAAGCAGAAAATCTAGAGAAGTTTTTAAAAAGTACTTCAGTAGCTTCGGCAGGAATACTCCCTCCTATAACCTGAGAATAATTTCTCAATAAAAATTGAACTATAAAGAAATTGCTTATATAAAGAATAGAAAGCTAAGGTCTACACAGGGAAGGACCTGGTTTCAGTGTGACCTTTACATGAGATCGCAGGGTTAGTAACTTTGCCGCCAGTGGAAATAATCATCTCCAAATTGCTTCTGAGAAAAAAATTCTTAAATTTCTTCTTCTTTTTTTTTTACTTTAAAAAAAGAATACGTGGATATCTACCCTTCTCTCTGCTACTGAATTCTAATGCATTTTAAGGCAAATTAAAATTCTCATTCAACCTCATTATCAAATCAGTACAGATCACACAAAAGTTGCATTTGTTCATTAATTCAAACTTTTAACACCAAATGCCCCACGAGAATTAAACATTGCATCAATTACTGGGGGTATGAAGAAGTCCAAGTTGAGGCCTCGGCCATGTTGATGCTCATGACAGAGTGACAGAGTAGATATGCAAGATGCCCTTGGACCACACTGCCATCTAAATCTTAAATCAAAATGAAAAACACGTAATAATAAACGCATATTCCTTCATGAGATGATTTTTCAATTGCCACCGTCCTATTTTCAACAGAGAATGAATGACTAGCTTACATCGACCTCAAAATGCACTTTATGTATTAAGAGCTTTTCAAGTGGCTTTTGGTGTGTTATCATCTCACAGTGAGTAACAAAGATAGAAAACTCAGAGTGGCAGGAAGTGGACTCCACTATCTTTCCCCAAATTCCATTTAGAGCATCTCACACATCGCTCCCCTCCATTCACCCCAGGCCCCTTCTCACTGTTGGTGTGAGAACACCTAGCGGTGGTACAGGCCTCTCCGAGCAACACGGGACCTCTGAGCACCCCCGAAACAGGAAATGCCCTTGCAAGCGCTCATAGAGCCCACGCCTTTGTCCATGGGCCCTGTGGCTGTGGACCCTTCTCCACCAGCAAACTTTAAATCATTGGTCGAGTCAACTCACTGAACTACTGAAACTCTTTAAAATATGATCTCCCCTCTGACATTTCTCCTCTCCTTTAGGAAGTAATGTGTACTTCTTTCTGCCACCACAGGCCCGGGGCATCCTTCTGCTAGGTGGCCAATAACCTAGCATTGTAAGAGTTTGTTTACTGATTTGTGAGCCCCAGGGACAATCGGCACAGGCCAGGGGAAGTGGCATGCAATGTGAGTGAAGCTCACAGACTTTCGAGACTTATCATCTGCTTTTGTCCACCCCTTCCATCAGTTTTAAACCAGATAATCCTAAGCATCAGATCCCTATATGTAAAATGGGGTATTCCTACTTCTCAGAGCTGCAGTAAAGATAAATGAGATAAAAACATTTAGAACACGTAGCAACGTGAAATTGGAGCATTACAGTGATGCTTCTTTTCTGTAGCGTCTAGCATGGTGCCCGCACGGCGTGGGTGCTCAGTTTTATTGCTGAACGAAGAGAGAACAACGTGATAAAGAAGCCAAAATAAGATAACTCCCGGCAAAAACATATCTGTCTTTTCCTTTTAATTAGGCATCTGTTTAAAATTCACAAGTCTTCATCCTTTCCAAAGCTATTCTCAGTCTTCATTTTTATCAATAAGAACTACAGCAAGAATCACGAGAGCTGCTTCCAGCTTCTAGCAAAAGAAGAAGGCAAGAGGTTGTATTTCTTTTTTGTGACGGCTTCTTTATTCTTTATGCAGAGTAAGAATTCTCTTGTAGTGGGAATAGACTTTAAAAAAAAAAAAGATTTTTTTTTTTTACCTGTCAGGGGCTTCTGCTTCATTTCAATATTTAAGCGCCTACTTATGCTCATCTTCTACAAACATATTTTAAAATATGAACACTTTATTGAATCTCAACAGCTTTAAAAGCTCCAGCTCCATAGTCAGCCAGCTAGTCTAAAGGAATGAGATGGTTTCTAGACATAAGCATTCTCAGTCACCGTTCTGAGATTGTACGGGGAAAAGCAAAATAAACAAAGAAGAGATTAGAGAGAAAAGAAGGTAGGCATAAAAGGGAGTTAAGAAGAATATTTAGCGGACACAGCCTCCCCTTTTCAATTAAATTGTGGCCAATAATATGGAGTAATTTTGTTCTGGTGCCATCCTATACACAAGAAGGAACTCAGAGTGAGTGAATAAAGTAGGAAAAAAGAGAATTATAACAGGAATAAAGAAAAAGAAATCAAAATAAGGATCTACAAGAACAGCCACTTGAACGTTAATGAATAAAGCAATGCACTTGAGGACCGCTTCTGGAATTGGCATAACTAAATTTTAATTTCAAATCTGCCATCTACTGTTGATTAAGGCATCTATATGCCTAATCTTCCGGAAGCTCAAAAATATGTGTTGAATGAACTCCATTTACTAGTTATTATTAATCTTCCTGAATGTTAATTTCTTCACCCTTTACACTATAAGAAAATAATAACATTCTCACAGAGTGGTTGTGAGGACCTGATGAAACACACAAAAATGAAGTCCATCAACTCTGTAGTTATTAGTAAAACTAAAAAAAAAAAAAGAAGAAGAAACTTAGGAACCAACCAACAAACAAAAATGCCCTCTTGGTGAACTTGGTTCATTCATTCATTCATCATTTAAATTTTCCAAGTATGATAGATGGTAAAAGTGGTCACAAATTCCTCCCCTCTCTGTGTCCATGCACTTGCAATGTAATTTTGAGATCGAAAGTCCTCCCATCAAAAGTATAGTCCATTTCCCACCCCTTGAATCTGAGCCCACCTACATCCTGTCCATATACAAAAGTCAGACAGCTTCACAAAAAAACACATCTGCACAATTGACTTTACCAAAACCTGCTTCCTTTCTCTTTATAAAGTTATATTCTATATAAATATACATTTGTATATGTTTTCATGTTTCTACTTGTAATTGAATATGAGTATACGTTTTCGTGTTTTTATTAAAACTAAGTATTTTTTTTTATCTTTGCAAGGCTTCAGAGAAGGTAGGAATCATATGTCTGTCTATTTTGTCAAAGGCATTGTCAAAGGTCACGGGCCACATTAATTTTAAATAGTAAAAATAATGAAAATATTACCTGAATATTCAAGAAGTGCCAGGAGTATCCTACACTTTACCTCTGCAGAGAAAAAAAATAGTAAATTATTCAGTGTTTTTCTGCCACTAACATCGCATTTTAACTGTTTAGTTAGAATTAGCACAATCTCATTACGTGAGATAATAAAATCCCATTCGCTTGAAATGCTATCCTTTTCTATCTGCCTATGTAAATTCTATCAATTACTCCAGACCCTGAAATCTCTCCCAAATCTGAATTATATGAGCCTATGAAACACCATTCAAATCCCGCTACCTTTGCAGGTTATCCTCAGCTGCTACAGCTTGCTTGTTATTTTCTTAACTTCTATAGCTATCAAAGTTTTGGTCAATAAACTGTCAAACAGTATTTTCTTAGTTATTTAAACTTTTAAATATTATATATACATATGTAATCTTTACATACAAGTATATATATTAAAATATATGTTATATTATGCATTCTATATTAGAATTACAGGTTATAGATAATTATATAGATTAAGTATATAGATTATATAGAATATATATAGTCTTTCTTTCCTATCTATTAGTCAAAAATACTGCCCTAAAGAACAAAAAAATACCAATTATTTCCAAATACTCATCTTCCCACCCCATCTCCAAACAGGGCCAATCACAAATGTTTCATAAATGATGTGTATTAAATTCATACTCATTGCTACGTGTCCAATGAGCTATGTGTCTGTTTACTTCCAACTGGCAGATGGTTTACTTGCACTAGGGAAACACAAAAACTTACAGGGTTCCTTTACGTGCCCAAGGGTACGAGAAATAACAAAGGTTAGGTTGCATCCTATTCTATACAGGCTCACAATACTCAGAGCAACAAAATTAACCTAAAAGAAATGCAGGAAACACTTAAGAGGCCGTTAAATTTTACAAGTGAGACTGGAAAACGAAACACTCTCAAGAGTCACTGAAGATGCCACTCTCCCAGCACCTGCAAGTATTCACCGGTCCGGAAGCTCTCAGCGCGCTTCCTTATGGGATTTTATGGAGGTTTCATTTCAGAGGCATGATTGATTAAATCACTGGACACTGGTGCTCGAACTGAATCTCTGGCCCCTCTCCCCTCCCAGGAGATCAGGGGTGGGACTATGAATTCCAGTCCTCTGATCACATGGTGGTGTCCCCCTTGTCCTCGCTCGTGCATTCCAGCCCCCATCCTTGGGGCTTTCCAAACATCGCTTCATTAACATAACAAAAGAGCTACCTCTGTAGCTCTCTGCACAGAACATTCCAAGGGAGCTCTGTGCCAGTAAAGGGGACAAAAGTAATATATATTTCTTATTATAAATCACAATATGACAGGGTGCCAATCAAGTAAAAATACCTTCAGTTGGCTGATAATGAGACCATAATTTAGCTTAGAGATTAAGCAGGAGACAGGCGTGATCTCCAATGACGCCACATAATTAATCTGCCCCCCACCTCATTTAGTCCACTATTTTTATTTTCGCTGTCTTCTTCCCTCAGATTAGCAGGCTATGAATGAACGGCACACAGTGATATAATTTATAAATGGCAGTGTAACAGTCCTTCCTATGGAAAGATCATAGAATTATTTTTGATATCCTATTTGGCATATATCGATAAGATTTTGAAATCAGAAATAAGGGAATGACAGAGTTCAGGACATTCTACCCCAAAATATGGCACTTCGCATATGCCACTTCGCATATTTTAAGCAGAAGGAGTCTGAGAAATGGCAGATACAACAAGGACTCTCTGATCTTCCCCTTCTTTCCTGAAGCAGGTCGTAAACCCTCCTGTGAGAGGCTCCCTCCCCACACCGGGGGTAGGGAGCACCCCTGTCTCCAAAGATGCCAAGAGGAACAGACCATGCTGGGTTTCTCTGTTTACCGCCCTCAGCTCATACCCCTTGTCCTATCACATGTTCCCACAACTTTCCACTCTTCCTCAAACCCGGATAAAACCTCTCAGGGCTAACCATTTCTTTAGGTCTTCATTCCTTAATAAAGGCTCCTGCCTCATGTAAGACTTACATTAAATGAACGTATATGCTCTCCTCTTGTTAATTTGCCTTTTGTCAGTCTAATTCACAGGGCCCCCAGCCAGAAAATCCAGGAGAGTAGACGGAAAAAGATATATTTTCCCCCTTCTACGGGGACATCAGAATGGGGTCATCCCAGCTACAAACGGAAACACTGAGATTCTGGCAAGATGGCATTAATTTCCAGGCAAGACCTGACCTTCCATTAGATCATTCCCAACATAAAGACAATTTGAGAAATGAAATAAAAATTACATTAGGTTGAATTGAGTAACTTCATGCTGAACTAGCAAGTTGTCTTCAGAGGTATCTCCACATAGCAACCAGCTGATTACAAGGATCCCAACGCTGCTGTGTGCGTCCCATGCAGTAGACCAGACACCACGCCCATTACCAGGGCTTGGCAGTTTGCCTCTTCCTCAGATAGTCCATTGAACTGAACCACCGATTAACCTTTTTTTAAGGACTCACTAATCATGGTGACAATCATAGCTCTTATCCAAAGAGTTAATTGCATCTCTCTGAAACCCACAACCAGGGAGGCTACTTAAATTCTGCAAAGAGCTCACCCCATCCCATTGACTGTTGAATTCTCAGCACATGGACGGCAGTCAATCAGTTAGCTCTTGGGCTCCTGTGACCATCATTGGTCCATATTCAGTATCTATCAATCAATCAACATACATACACAGCTGCCACTCCTATTACTGCTTATTTTGATATGAAATACTAAGGGTGTAAAAGCAGAACTTAAGGTGAAAATGCAAGATTCTTAAAATAAACACCTTTTTAAAAACTAAGCTTTTTTATCCTGCATTAGAAGAAGTTTATATCTTAAAGGTAAAGCTCTTCAAGAAAACAAAACAAAAAAAGGCTTAAGCAATTCTCTGTACATAATCGATATTGCATTTACTCTAAAATAAGTATAGTGTAAAAAGGACAACTCATGATGAGAACAACTGCACTTAGATTCACGAATCTTAATTCTTAGAAGTGTTATGATACGGGCATCTATTCAGAGGAAATATATCCTTTACTCAGTAAAGTAAATTTCTTAAGTCTAACAGCTTTTAAAAATATAATTATCATTTTTGATATTCATTATTTGGGGGAGTTTTATATATGATGTTATAATGTGTCACAAGTAACCATTATATTTAGCTATAAAATAAAAATCCAGCCAAGAAATCCAGCTGTCAAGAACAAAAGATTTCATCATACAATAGAATTGCTGTGATTTATTTGGAGTTTTTCTTAACTATAAAAACTTCTCTATTGATCTCTAAACAATACCTAAGCTGTTATATTTCAGTATATTTCTAGGCAAAAGATTCATTTACCACAGAGATTTAAACCATCTCTGTCATTTATGAAGAAACAAGGCCCAAAGAAATGAAGAAACCGAGGCCCGAAGGGATTCAGTGACAGGCTCAGACTTTGTTAAGTTTAAGAGTCACCTTTTGTCAAGAAAGTATTGTTAAAGAGAAAAACCACAGGCCCAGACTGGCATCACTTGTGCTAAAATCCATGATACCAAACAGATTTATGTTGCCTTTGATGTTTCAACTTTTGCTGGAAATACACCCTTAATCAACTAGTCGAATTTTCTGGTCATGCGCCAGTAAGGTCATCTGTCAGGTGGGCCCTTCTCCATCCCCCACAGAAAGATGAGGCAACCTGCATGATAAAAACCCTTGCAATTCCCTTTCCGCCAGAAGAAGACACCCTGGTCTAAATATAACCGTTTCTTCTCCTTTGTCAATGGCTCCCTTGTCCATCCTTCTTCCCATAAAACCCTTCCATTTGCATGACCCCTCAAAGCCCCTTTTAGTTGCTGGATGGGATGTTGCCTCATTCACGAATCACTTAATAAAGCCAATTAGGTCTTCAAATTTACTCAGTCGAATTTTGTCTTTTAACAGTATATAACTCTTTCTGATTTACCCTAAAATAATGGTAGTGACTAGAGGTATGCAGTAATTTTGCTGAATACTATTTACCACATCCAACTGACATACAAATAAGTATGGGATAAAAATTTAAACATAGGCATAATACTCATTGTACAGGTTTCTCAACCCTAGTGCTACTGACATTCCGGGCCATACAATTCTTGGTTGTGAGGAACTGTCCTGTACTACAGAAAGTTGAGGAGCATCCTGGACTCCACACACTAGATGCCAGTAGCATACCCACAACTATGACAACCAAAATGTCCTTTAGATATTGCCAATCAATGGCCTCATATTGGGTAGAAAATCACTGAATAAGACATTTTGAAAAATTAAATAAAATTCTCATTTCCTCTATTTCACCATAATCATTTTGGAAACTCTCAGAATTTTCTGGCTAATAACTCTGACCCTAAACAACGTGCGATCAGACTTACTGGAGTTATCTTAATGTTATACATCTCCAATTACAGGTTGTACCAATTATAGGGTGTTGAGACAATGACGTCATGGTAGTTAATAACTGTCGACTTAGATGAGCACTTTTGAAGAAGCAACTTAAAAACAAATGATGCCAGGTATGTAATTATTCTGATTCTCAGATTCGCTATGAGTTTTTTAGACTCTTTCATAAAAGTTAGCTTCAAGCCTTTTGTGAACCTTTTAGAAATGTTTCTGATATTGTGTAATATTATAAAATATGAAACTCTCTCCATGTTCCGTTTGTCTTCATAAGTACGAGCCTTTCTTTAATTTATTGAGAATATTCTCCAAAGTATGAGCCTTTCTTTAATTTATTGAGAATATTCTACAAAGTTCTGCGACCTTATTACTTCTTTCTATCTTCTTCCTTCATCCTTTACAGCCTTTCTGTTTTCCTCATAACATAAAATACCGCAAAAAGCAATCAGGGCATTACTGAGTTCTTGGTTTTAATGGGTTTTTTAATGATTATCCCTGATGTAATGCGATGTTCTTTGCTTTTCATCCTGACCTTCGACAAATTTTCTGATGTTCTGAGCAAGACTCCGGACGCTGCTGGGCAGATTCCAAGGATCTTGCTTGATGTGAAGTCTTAACCTTTTGGGACAACTCAGCTTTGGCTCCATTTCCTGCTGGAATTCTAAACAAACACACACAAAAAATCGCCCTTAATTCTCAACCATTTACCGAACAGCAAACCTGTAAGCTGGAGAATCCTCATTTTTACTGCCATTGTCCTAAATTATTGTCATATCAGTAGCTTCTTTAGATATATCAAAGGATAAAGTGTGTTAAATCTAAAAAGTCAAACCTTCATATTATTTTTTTATAACTGTCTAAACAAAGGAGCAAGTTTAGGTGAAAACTATACTTTCAACATCTCAAACTAGAGGTCAGAAAGTGGCAGCTCTAGACGGTGTGCTGTTTGGCTGCTCTGTTGCCCCCCCCCCCAATTCCCGAACCCCGACTCCCTCCACTGGGATAACAACCAAGTACATGGGTTTCAGCCAAAGCAAGGCAACACTTAATGTTTCTTCAATTACCTCGTTTCCCTTCAGACTGGCCCCTATAGGCATTAAACATGTTAATCTACCAAGAATCCTGAAAGGTCCTACACTGATGTTTTTATGTATATTCTCCAACTTATAAAAAATAAAAGTAGTATTAAGTGAATTATGAAACACGAGCAACCAGAACTTCTCTTCTCATATGTGCTTTGGCTTCATGGCCACTCCGTCTCCCGCTCTTGCTTCCCGATTGCTCCTAATAATTATTTTCTAAACCTCACCGTGTAACCCTCGACCTGGGGTGAGGTACTTGGTTTGCTCAAAGGCCCTCACGACAGCTTGCCCTTTTAGGAGATTGGTAATCGCATCCACCTGTCAAAATAGAGAGGGTTCTGAGAGTTACAGAATATATAATAGACACTTTGGAGAGTAAATCTTGCAAAAAATACTTTCTTAAAGCCACAATTACTTTTGAAATTTGGTTATTCTTATGAAATCCACCTTTAAATAAAATATTGGAATGAACTCACCTGATAACTTTTGCAATGACATTTCTTATTATCCTACATATATTCATACAAAATGTTATTTCACAAAAGGAGTAAAAGTTCTAGTTATTTTTTTAAAAACCCTAAAAATTATTCAAAATCCCTTTTAGGCTAGTAAAAGCTTTGATATGAAAAATTTTGGTTATAGATATAAATTCGTTAGGATTATAAAACACCAACATGCGCTCCAAGACAATCTTGTGCTTTTTGAAATGAGGAATAAAGTTGAGCAAGAAATGTCATGAGGGATTCTAAAAACCCACAAAGAAACAAACGATAAAAAGAATAACTCCTGTCTGTGCAACTCTTTATGATTTTCCAAGGACTGTAAAATATTGGACATTCACGACAATCCTTTGCGTTAGTTGGCTGCAGGAATCTTTATCCCCATCTTTAATTGTGGAGACTGAGGTGAAGCGGGTGGTGGCACAGATTCCACATCTGAAAAAGGGATTTCTAACAGTTTAGTCTACAGAAAAAATGTCCATAGCCGTCCCAATCATACCTGGCTGAAAAGATGCTCCAAGCAACTATGTAGCTTATCCTGTTTTTCATGAGAAATGCGAACACTTAGGGGAAGTTCATCACCTAGATATCCAAAAAAAAAAAAAAATATTTTTTTTACTCTTATCTTTAACATTATAAAACATTTTAATATAAATCAAATAAAAATATTTAAACACAGCTTTTATTCTATACAGTAGTTCTCACATTTAGAAAATGAATTCCAAAAGATTTAACAGCTATTAGGATATCAGATTATTGAACCAGGACTCTGACATGAAAGTGGAGTGCTTCACAGAAAGAATACTGGGGTACCCCATGTTAATAATTCTTTCAAATGGTACATTTTTCTAATGGTTGGACAGTTGATATAAACTAAAGATGTAAAAATTAAGATTCATCCAAACTAGATGAAAAGTGCTCGTAACGCACACAAAACAAGATATTTATAAGATATTTATATCAGTCAGTGTTTTTCTCAATAACCACCCTTACCTCCCACCCCTATCCAACCCCTACCCATCTTCTCCCTGTCACCCACTTAAAGGCTATTCCAGATTTATATACTATCTTAAAAGTCCTTAGTTTCAAAGCCCTTCTACCTCCCACCCACCCAAGCTACCATGTTTTGGTAAAACGTG
>NW_006443225.1:11538803-11594524 GCF_000325575.1 Pteropus alecto | reverse complement strand
CCATGCGTGGCTTAGAGGGAAGATGATGTGAAAAGACACAGAGACAAGATGGCCATCTACCAGCCAAGGAGAGGAGCCTGGGTCAGATTCCTCCCTCACCGCCCTCAGAAAGGACCAACCGTGCTGATACCTCAGTTTCGGACTGGTAGCACTAGAACTGTGGATAATAAATAAATACATTACTGTCATTTAAGCCACTCAGTTTGTAGTACTTCGTTACAGCTGCCCCACCAAAATTACAGAGAAGGCACGCAAGACAAGAGAAATACACAAGGCTGGCTGTGGAGGTGAGCGAGCGCGATTAGTCCAACTGGCTTGGAGCAGAAGAAGAAAGAGGAGAAACAAGATGAAAAGAACGGCTCTCTCCTACCCCGCTCTCCAGTAATCGGAACCAGATATTTGAAAAATGTTAATGGAGGCACGTTTTGCTTATTTGCTACTCATGTTATACAATCCATGACAGAACAAGAGGTTTCCCAAATTAGGTCCACACCACTAGAGAAAAAAAATGCTCTTTCCAAATTACTCAGATGATAACAGGGAAACATTCGAAAGCTTATGTTGTCTCACTACACTCTGTCTGGCATCGGTAAGAGCCAGAGGTTATTTTGTGAGAGTAAAAAAACGAAAACGACAATAGCAAAATTTTTTCGAGACCATTGTGTTAAATACAGAATCACATTTGACTTTGTTGATGAAATCAGCTTAAGGAATTAATGAATTACCTGTAAGAGTCTCTGTTGCTGATGGTGTCATGACCTGAATCTTCCTGCTCGTCTCCTGCCACGTTAAAACAGACGCGTTTGCTGTTTCTCTCCCCCTTCTCATTGTCGCTGTCGAGTGGCACTAGGCTCTCTGATGCTTTACGCTCTAATTTAGGAGAGTATGTTATCGAAGACAGAAGGCTGCATTGAGATATTTAAAAAAAGAAAAAAAGAATAAATGCACGTTGTTTGCAAACTGGCTGCTACAGATAACTGTCTTACTTGTAGATATGATAGACTTACAAATATGTCTAGAGTGTGTCTATGTTTCATGTGAAATAAATATTCTACTGCATAAAAAGCCTGTCACACAAAGGTCAATTTTTCCTCCCAGAATAAGAGAAATAGCACATAATTTGGACCAGAAAGCTGTGTTCAAATCCTGCTTCTCCAAATTATTAGTTTTGTTATCGAAGCAAAGCTATGACATTTCTCTTTGGCATCTAAAAAATGAGAATAATAAAAATAACTAACTCCCAGGATGGCTGTGAGAATGAGAACGACGCATCCTTGGTACTCAGTGGGTGTCACCTCCCTCCCTTAGCCATTATTGCCACTGTCACCATCATACGAAAATACTGGGGAACCTTTAAAGTGCTACTCAAATATTAAAACAAACACTAAATGTGCTCAAATATCCTCAGTAGCTAAGCCTCAGATATTAAAAACCCATCTATCCATTGAGCACCCCCCCAACCCGGGGGTCTCCCAGGTTTTCTCTATTCGACGAGGAGAATATTGTACTGGCAACCCTTTCTCACTGCTCAGACCGACAGGAGTCCTGGCTGTCATGAGCATAAGACACTAAACAGAGTCACACACAAGGTGAAGACAGGAACCCAGCAGGGGCTCCTCCCACCTCTTCCGCAATCCAGTCAGGATGACACGTCACAAATCCGCCCACGTGAAGAGTTCTTCCAACTCGGCTCAAGGCGAAAACTCCACCTTCAGAGGCCGAATTGCTTTAAACCTCGACTCTGAACTTTGAGTAGCACTGATTCCACCATTTCTAGCCTTGAATGTTTGGCTGTAAAAGGTTTCTGTTAGAACTAACTCAAAATTACGCAAAAAAAAAAAAAAAAAAAAGGAATAGTCTTTCCTATCAAGCAACGTGCTCTAAAACTTGCAAAATAAATTAAACCACATGTGGAAAACGGGCCCATGCATGCCTCCTCCAGCCGGCCACTATCATCTCATCTACCAAATAGCGATGACAGCCTGTCCTCGTCAAGTACACGCACCAATCTCCCCACTCGTTTTTCCACAGCGGCATCATTTGCTTTGCTATTTCAAGGCCATGAAAACGCTTCACACCTCTTAAAACATATCCCATAACATCAAACCCAATGCTGTGCACTGAGTCAATATTCGTTAAGTAATTTCACTATCTAACTGATTAGACACATTTATTGTACTATGCATTGTTCTCGGTGCTATGCAAGTCGCAGCTTATAAAACAAAAAGCCCCTGCCCTCTTGCAGAGTAAATTCTCCTGGGAGGAAACAAACAACAAACGAGTAAACTGTATAGGGTATCAGGTAGTGACAAATGTTAAGAAGAAAAATAAAGAAGGGTAGGAAGCCAGAGCTGCAGCTTCAAACCGCGTAGTCAGGTAAGGTCTGTGGTGTAAGATGACGTGGGAATAACATTCTCTCTCTATATATATATAGTTTTTTAGACACCAATGAAAATCAGGAAACGGTGTTACATTGCTCAAGGCCCTGTGAGGCTAGGAATTACTTTAAACACAGTTTTTCTATTTGGAAGGAAACTTTTACGTCATGTAAGACAGACTTTGTGTGTATTCACTCCCTTCACCCCAAAGACTAAAACATTAGATTAACTCCAATTACCCAAGCCCCACACATGCATAGACAGGCGATCTCTGAATACCAAAGAGAAAAGGTACAGGAGTTCTCATTCTGCAAGGAGTCTTCTGAGCTCTATGTATCTTTTAAATTAGAAGTCAGTGGACGTGACATGCGTCCCTTCTAGGTGAAAGACTTTCTGCCAGTGTTCTCGTTCTCAGCCCCGTTCAGTGACAATTCGAGACATTCCAACTGACGAGGGCTCCATTAGCTTGGACTTGAGTGAGGTCAGTATGGAGCAGAGACCTTGTGACTCTGACGGGCATGGGGAAGCCTTGTTGAGAGGCTTGTTTTCATTAACCTAACAATGAAGGGGGTAAAAAGCAGGTACAGAAAGTAGAAGATGTCTAGGAAAACAGGACGTGAGTGGCTGGGACACAGAAGTATCTACTCTATCCCAGGGAACTAGGCACAGCCTCTCTACACACCTGCCGTTAGCCTGACACCTGCGTGCCTGGAAGGCCAGCCACGCAGAGCTCAGGGGCAGGGCTGAGCAGGAGGTCTGTCAAGTGCCAGAACGGAAAGAGGCCAGCGCAGCTGGAGCTCAAGGAGACGAGTTTAGGAAGGGGGAGCAGGAGAAGCTGCGCAAGGTCGAGCAGGCCACGATAATGTGCTCGGTAATATTTTAATTGCATTGTAATGCCATTAAGTGGGTTTAAGCAGGGGACCAGCATGATTTACCTTTACAAGCCTCTCTGGCACCTGCTGAATGTAGAATGTATCAGAGAGAGGCACAGCTGAAAACCCCTACAGCAGGCACTCGTGAGGGGACGATGGTGACCCAGTCTAAGGGTAGATACATTGTGAGGTATGAAACTGACAGAGCTCGATGCGGTACTGAAGGTGAAGGGGATGGAAAGAGAAGAATCAGAGATGGTACCTGGATTCTGGCTTCATGAACGGAAGAGACGGGGAATACTTTACTGAGAAAGGGAAGCCCCTCACGGTGGAGGGGTTGAACTAGAGTAGAGTACGATAAAATCTAGAATTCAGTTTTGGAAACAAATTTAGGTTTGAGGCATCGGTGATACATCCCAGTGGTTCATAAACCACATCACAGAGATGGAGCACGTAATGATCTCATTGTGTCTGGTGCATACACATCTATAATACATGTTAGTTTGTATTAAGCTGTGTTCTCTTTAATACATTTACCGGAAAAATGCTTGGGGAACCTCAAAGATAATTCCACCACCAGCCCTATTGTTCCTGTCTGTAACCCCCAGCCTGCTAAATGTCCCACCAGCAGTTTGTTCGCGCCTCAATCCTCAGGCATATGGCACCTGCCAAATGAAGTCTGTTCTCAAATGTCCTATCTCCAATAGCCCCCCCGGCTCTTTACACATTTTCTCCCTGTGAAAATACACAAACCCTGTACTTTAAAATCCCGTGGAAGGTTTTGGACTATTCACAAATTATTTTTACTTGTGTCTAGTACTTCAGTGCCATTAACTGGAAAATAAACCATCAAAAGGCAAAAGTATTTAGCATCCCCAGATGAAACAAGAATCACAAAGTACTGATTAAATTTATGATATCACCTTAATTCATGTTGCTGGACAGAAAATTCATCTCAACTTCCATCTTTGGATCTGAACGAAGTGGGAAGATTTAGTGGAATGCCTATGTGTTAAATACAATTTTATTTCTAGGAGAAGTGTCCCCGAGTGACAGGGTAACCAGACTTTATGGAAAAACAAGTTCAGCATCAGGATCTTTTACAGGAACGAATGACTTCTAGAAAGGCTAGCAATGGGATGTCGTGATGCAATTTCTCTCAAAACTTGGCAAAGCCCCTGAGATCTGCTTCTCCACTCCACAGAGACATCTATGCCTGACCAAGAATAATTACTACATGGTGGGAAAATTGTTTGGTAACTAGCTTTTCAAATAATTTGTCAAGCTCGACTGCACTGCAGCATCTCTAAAAGCAACAGGGAATCCAGGCTGTTGGACAATTGTACTGTCTTAAAGTAATTACACTGCACGTTGAATTATCTGGAACCTATTTATATTTAGAATTAAATTATATGGCACGCACAGAGATGACCAAGGAAGTCTCTCAAGTCATTTGCTCATTTCACTTTCCTCATAAATATGCACAGTTGGGTAAAGGCCTTTAGAAGAACAGAGTGGGAAAATCTTAAGTAAAAATAGGTAATCATGTTTAGTAGTTTCGGTTAATCATGTTTAGTAGTTTCGGTTAATAAAAATAGCTTAACTTATTTCTGCAACTGGTGTTTTAAATATAAACCATTTTAAACCAAGGAAAGGAAGCCCCTTGACTCTAACCGTTTTCTTGAAAAATACATCTACATTAGCTGACTTTAAAAAGGAAAAGTTAAAAAGTTAATATAGACAAAACCCGGAGAACTGCCAGGCAGTGCTCGGTAGTCAATGTATCAGAAGCCTCGTCTCCCAGGCCGTGTCCACTCAGGCACATCAATAGTCCTGCCATTGACAAAGGACATAACACATAAGAGTAAAAACTGTTGGCCTGAATGGAAGTATGGGATTGGTCTAGATGTTCACCTAAAACCCTCTGATATCTAGGATACATGATTTAATGCTACTATTTATTGCCTTAATAATAAATCTTCCTCTATTCTTTTTTTTTTTTTAATGCCTACAGCACCTGGTCTTTCTAGGTGGTCTCCCATCCAAGTACTGACCAGGACCGGCTCTGCTTAGCTTCCGAGATCAGATGGGATCGAGCGTGTTCAGGGTGGCATGACTGTAGACTATTCACTTCTTAAATACCTCAGGGGAGAACAAAAACTTGTTTCTCATATAGAGCATATCATATAATAAAATCTGATTTGTTAAATAGAGCAAAATATAATGCCCTAAAATATGAATTTCTCTGTCACAAGGCACATGGTCATTCGAAGACAATTCAAAAGTATCACACAATTGTTTAAAAATCGCCTTCTGTCTTCTTAGCAACCTCAAACTGTTTAATTCATCTGTAAATGGGGCAGTCACAATATAATATACCAAATATTATAAGGAATTTTTAAAAACTAGTGTATGAGACATAGGAAAACAGAATTTTAATTCTAAATTGACTCATTAAAACATCAGGAAAAATAGCATAGAAAATAGTAAATATTTAAAGATACTCTTATAGAAATCTGATGCATCCACTATGATGATTTTGATCTCTAAATTTCAAAGATGTATAAAATAAGACATCATATCATTTAAGACTTTATTAGTATAATGTCTAATTGCAACAAAGGCTTAGACTAAGTTCAAACTACTTTGTCAACACTGAATTATCCATGGAAGTATGAGATGATGTTTATGTATGCAAACTACACAACACACATCCGACAGCAATCTAAATCTGTAACTCAAACTGAGGTACAATTAAAAGAGGATTAGAGGTGTTTATACCATTTTCAGATTCTACCAACTTCGGATATATTCAACGATTTCGATCCTTGAGTGATGAGCAAGCATAATGTTATGCACTATGTTGATCACTTTTCGCATTAATTTTTATAATTTTTCACCACGAACTAGTAATTTGTTATTTTTTTACGCAGTTTTCACATGAGACACTGTGCTGCCCCAAATCCCACACTGTTTTGACCACGCACAGCTGCCTTGACTAGATGTGGAACAGAATCACACACAATGATGAGGAAAATCACCCGACAGAGTTCAGGCAACTCGCCAACCACCGAATTCTTACATAAGAATCAGCATTCATCTCTTTGGAAAAGTTACCATTAACTCTGCCTCACTTGGTAAAAACTTTCAAATTATTGCCACAACTATTTAGAGTATTGCTTAGTAGATCATTGATTCAACCGGAGGTGAAAAAAAGTATTGGTTGTTGGTCTCAGGGATACATAATTTTGGATTTACTCATTTAGGAAGTATGGTAATGATTTGTTATATTTTATATTTTTGCTAAATATCTATCGAGTGCCTATACACTAAATACTGTGCTTTGCTCTGTAAAAGCTACAAGAAAATCCCTATACACAGTAGCCTTTCGACCATATCTTTCAATTTAATATTGTCACACTACAACTTATTTAGTGTTTTCTATACAATAAAATTTTGTCATCCTCTCCCTGGTACTAAATGCTTCCTTAAAATAAACAGCTATTGATATTTGCCATGTTCTATCACTTTTAAGGTGATAGAATGAAGAGGATCTATATGGTCTGCAAAAATCTCCTATTTTCCAAAAACTAAAGAGAGAATGATGGATGTTCAAAAGTCTCGTTTTTCTATAGCTATTTTATTAGGCACGTTTAAAAATATAGTAACTAAAATACTTACTCGTCTATTTGACAAACACACATCTCCACCTCTTTCAGTGCAGTCTGCAGTTTGCACAGCAGTTTTTGATAGATATCTTGGGTTTCTAAGTCTTCTTCTTTTAACAAATACCGGAGACCGTGACCATCCTGCTGTCCCAGGGACAGGCCCGAAGGGGCCGCCATGGTCGTAATCGTGTGCTGAATGTACACCATAGGGCTCAGTTTCCCTGAGGAGGTAAAAAATCATGCCACGGTGATATTTACTACCTTTAACTTATAGTAACAATCCAGTACAATTCATTTTAGAGGTCCAGGCTTACGGAAAATAAACTGCCAAGCCAATGCTGAATTTAATTTAATTTAAGCTGATGGGGAATTGTGATTAAAAGCTAGGAATACAGTTCAATCCCACACCCTGCTGTGATGGTAGAGAACGACCTCATGCATCTCTTGCAGCTGCTTCCCTGAATGTATCTCATGGTTATAGGGCCATTTCAGACGAACAGGAGGATGAGCTGTGCCTATCACATGTGTAATAACTGCATTTTCCCTCTATAAACACTTATGCATAATTATCCAAATGATTATAGGGAGGAATCCCTACAAAAAAAAAAAAAACAACTCTCTTTATAAAAGTTCAGACTTGCTTACGCACCAGGAATCTGCGGGAACAGTTCTGATTGCTAAATTACTTTTCGCGATCTGATATAGTTTCAGAAGCTAACATACCAACGTACCTTGCTCAGATTTGTTTTCTTTATCATGAGAATTGTGCTTCCTACTATCCAACTGAACACCAAATGCACTCCCCAGAGAGGTCGATGTTTTGGGATAAGAGACTTCCATCACATTGATATGGCAGTTGGTAGGGCAGAAATCACTGCTGTGTAGTGGGGAGATTTTAGATTTGGCTTGTTTAAAGGTGGGCCAGGCTCGATTCTTTAGTACACGAGAAAACTGTAAATTAAAGAAGAAATAAAAAGCAGTTGAACACACAGTGATAACTCAAAACATTTCCCTTCTCCATCGTTCATAGCAAGATCCAAAGAAAAATAAATCATGTCAACTGGAATGAGTGAAGTAAATGATAAGTGGTTAGAAATTAAATTGATATTTTAAAATCCCCACATTCTTAATAAAGCAAAGCAACATAGACAGCAAATGCATATGATTCCTTTGAAACTTTGATTGTAAGTTAAAAGAAATGAATTCAAGTAACCAATGCCACTTACTAGGACTCAAATTCACAGACTCCTAGCAACTGAGAGTCTGACAGAGAAATCGGTGTCCCAGGACACCAATATAGGACCTCGATCTTTAAAGCGACACAAGGTGGCAGAATAGGGTACCTGTCAGGTCAGGGGTGGAAGAAGATGGATTATTCCAAACACTGTCAGCAACCCAATCCAAACCTGACGTCTGTGAGCTGGTTAGACAAGGCGTGGCAGAATGACAAGATGACAGAATCCCACCTTCTGCTCAGCTCTGCTGAGCACTGGGGTTGGAATCGGCCTGAGCACTGGTGTGCACTCTGCTTTTGTGCCATTGAGAATAAAGTGATGCTCAAAGGATTCACATGACTTCCAAGGACGGCCGCTCCACTTAAGCAATCTTGCAATCCGAATGCATCTAAGCCTTGCCACGGTCTGTATAGCTGCCCAGCGTCTGATCCGCACCTAGCCCATTTATCTCAAGCTCTCTTCCCCTCGAACGCTGTGCCCTTGCGGCCTTCCCGCAGTTCCTCTCACACGTCATCTACTCAGTCTGTGTGCACGACTCGGAGTGCCTCGGATGTCCTTCCCTTATCGCCAAACTTCCTCTTATGCATTTTCAGGTTCTATAAAACCATCAAGAGGCCTTCCCCAGGCCCTGGTCCAGGTTTGATTTCTCTGGTTAGGTGCTAAGTCACAGCACATTGTAATCCTCCTTATAATTATGAAAATTTTTCTTATCTGTAGCTCCCTTAGCAGATGGTGACCCCCATGAGAGTAATAATGCTATGTCTGTCTTATGGATCATAAACAGGCATCTCACAGAGTTAAACTGGATTCCAGTTTCCAAGACAAAGGACTGAGAGCCACCAGCACCCTGTGCTGTAGTTATGTCATCCTAATAACGGATGCGATGCTGGGAAATCACCGTCTTTATCATTTTTAGTAAAATAAGGGATATGGATTAAATCAGCTCTATGCTCTTTTATTGCTTGAAAACTATAAGCAGATCTTGTCTATTTATTCTACTAGTAGAGTTGTAATTTGGCCACTGAAAAAAATAAAAATTAAGACTATGACTGTGTACCATCTAACTTTTCTAGGTTAACTTCAAGAATAAAGATGTGACATCGAAAATCACATCTTAGAAATATAAGCTCACCATTAGAATACGAACTTACCTGTATATTAAACTGTGTTTTCAGATCACATGTCAGAAGCTATCTAGCTCAGAAAAGTGCTGGCATACGGTAGGATCTAAATGGAACTGAATTGAAATGCAGCACGCTATCAACAAAATTCCTAACAGAGCTGATAGTACTATAAACTCTCAGTCAAAGGTTCTTTTTCACTGCAGATGCGAGACAGAAGTCTCAGATGAGGCTCCCGCAGAAAGGTACACAAACTGATTTTGGTCGCACCATCGCCACAGCAGGCGGTTACTCTTCTCTTGCCTTCTTTCACTGTAGCCAATATCAATTCATTCAAAAATATGAAGAGAAGCGTCTATTCCAGGCCCGGTGCTGAATACTGGAAATGCCCCCATGGAGTTTGTGGTCTCGTAGGCAACACAGGTGCAAACAATGTTATTGTCATAGCAATTATTACAGTTATGTGTAACATATCTGTATAAATAGGTATAACTATATGTATATACAATTACATAATAATTATAATAGCCAGAAAACTGGAAATTTTGATAGGTGCTGAGAAGTGAAGAGAAAATGTAATGAAGCGTTGCTGTGGGGTTCGGGGGGCGGGAGAAGGGGGAGACTCCCTTTCCAGGGACACCGGTCCCCAGAGCTTCTCGCCTATGCGCACAGCCCTCTCTCCCTCCCGACACACTCAGGAGGGGTGTGGAACCAGAAGTCTAAAGGCAGCTGACCTCTTTTGAAAGAATAAGTGTCAGAGAGGAAACTTCTTTGCTAAGAGCCTCTCTTGGAGAAGGAAGAGCCTTATGAAAACACTGCTGTCTTCCATCCTGGGGTGTCCCTAGGAGAGGGGGTCAGGGCTGGAGAGACCCCACAGTCGTGGGTCCTGGAAATGTGATGAATACATTTGAAAGATCAAAAATGTGTTCCCAGCATGTGTGCCCTCCTATAAATGTTTATGAGATCTTTCTGTAATGCAAACCTATAATGAAGAAGGTACAGTTCTTGTATTGACTGAGGTATGTGCAAAGACAACGCCGTGACTGGGCCATGTAGTAGTAAATGGCCCTGTGAACACGAACCTGGCATCTTTTTAGCAACATCAAATGGAACACTGAGCTCATTAACCCACTTTGGAGAAGTTCACAAGGAAAGACAAAAGAGTTCTTTTTTATAAATAAAAATTGTCGTTTTGCATAAAACAATGTACAGGGTGTGGGGGGCGGTGAGTAGAAACAGATGGTGCTTTAGACCCATCCTGGATAGCACAGCCACAGCCAGGCTTATTAGCGCCTTTATTCATTCATCCGACAATGATACATCTGGGGCTCCCTGCACCAGCCATGCTGGGAAGCCCAGTCAATGAAGCAAAGATTCCTGCCTTCTGAGAGGTTACATTCTAAGGAGAGAGGCAAACGGCAAACATAATAAGTCAATTATCTCATGTTAGAAGATGACAGGTGCAATTCAAAACAAAACAGAGCAGGTCAGCGGGTTGGGAGCTTCAGAGGCAAAGTGAAGAATGACTTGTCGATTGCGTTTGGAGCGGTCAGGGCAGGACTCACAGAGAAGCTGACATTTAAAAGAAATCTCAAAGGAAGGGAGAGTCGGGGATGTGGATAGCTGGAAGAGAAGCCATTCTGGCAGAGGAGATGTCCAACACAAAAAGCCCAAGGGTGGTATGGTCGGTGAGCATCAAGGAGACCAATGTGGCTGGAGCAGAAAGTGAGGGGGAGGGGAGGGGAGACAGCACAGGAGAGAGAATGGGTGGAGGGAAAGAACAGATCATGGAGGACCTCCGAGACCATTGCAAGGACTTAGCCTTTACCGTGACTGAGATTCACAGCCATGCAGAACAGACTGTAGGTGGGCGAGGGCGGAAGCAGGAAGACCAGATACAGGAGAGGCGATGGCGGCTCACCCTATACAGACTGTCAGGAATGGAAGCATCGAGAAAAGGATGCATATTTTTAAGGAAGAGCCAAGGGAATGGTGTGACAGAAAGGGGAGAGAAGAATGCATTCAAGACTTCTAGACTAAGCACTGAGAGGAGGGGTCCAATTCTGAAAGAGAAAACAACGGACATGGCAGACTGTGCAGGTGTGAAATTAGGAGTTTGTTTTTGACATGTTAAGTCTGCAATATCTATTAGACTCAAGCGGTGGGGTCAAATGAGCCCTGAGACTCTGACGCATGAAGGGGTTGGGGCGAAAAGGAAGAACCAGCAGAGGACACTGTGAATGAGCCACCAAGAAAGGACAACACTGGGCACAGGTGTGTCACAAAAAACTGCTAAAGAGAGGTACAAGGTCAATTGCATCAGATGCCACTAAAACAAGAAATATGATGACAACAGCGAATGAGCTTTGGCAAAGTATAGGTCATCGGTGACCTTAAGAAGAGCCATTTTGGTTATGTGGAGGAGGAGATCAGAGCCCAACTTGAGTGGGTTAAAAAAGGTGACGGAGACAGAAGGTAAAGAAAGCAGGTACAGGTAGCTCTTTTCAGGACGGAGATCAAAGAAATGGCACAATAGATAGAGAGGTGTATGGGGGCGGTCCAGGGAAATATTTATTTTTTAATATAGATAATACTAAAGCATATTTGTATACTGATAGGAAAAAGTAATTCTTGGAAATGGAACTTCAGGTTTTTAATGCATTGGTAGTTCATTCATGTATTTTTGAACATGACAACACATTTAAATCCGATTATAGTCACTTGACTAAAAGTCTAAATGAAACATAGCTTTCCATAATTCGGTTATTACTTTTATCTCTTTTACAGAGAGCCTCCCTCTCGATTAAGTGTAAAACCCACTGGCATGGAGTTCTGAAAAGTTTAGATCAGAAAACAGGGACATGGGGAGAAATTCTACCCACAACTCTCCCAATCCATAAATCAGTTTGAAGATTATGTGACATTAATAGCTAAAGGTACTTGGAATAGTCAAAATAAGACTTTGCTTCCTCACTGTAATATTTTTGCAGAAACAGGAAGTCTCCCTTTAAAGCTCCGGAAATGTGTATATGGAGGAAGTAGCCCCAAATACCCCCAAAGAAGCCCAACTATGGAAGGAAGTATTCTAAAACAGAAGACTGAATTAAAAAGGGTTTCAAGGACAATTTCAGGGGAGAACATTCCTCCACACAGGGCAGTTTTACACCTGGCTCACCCACCCATCCCGCTCCAGAAATTAAAGGCCTGCTGAGGACTCATGCAGGTCTCCAGGAAGGCGTGGACTTCTCTCATATCTGTGTCGACAAACACATGTGGTCTGGACAACTGGCTGTGAAATCAGTTAAGATTACTGCAGCCTGGCTACAGAAAACGTAGAAATCCACGGATTTCTATTTTTAACATCTAAAACTTTTAGAGTCAAAATAAAGGCAAGCCAGCCCCTTTGAAATTTTAGTTTCTATGGATACATTTTATTTTACAAAAAGAGGAGTGTTTGAAGCCTTCATCTGTGACCAATAATATTTTAAAAGTAAATATGTGGAAATTAAAAATAAATATTCACAAAGGCTGTAGTTTCTGTTGATATGTATTTCATATGCAAACAGAGCTAACCTTACAAGACCTATTAATGCTATTATCTTAGGTGCCTGAATTTTGTTCAAATAGAAAAGATTCTTGACATATTCTCTTGGTTTCTCTATCTAATGAGAAAGATAGCCAGTTATTCTAAATATGCTTATGAACAAGAAGGGAAGATGAAAAGGAAACCCTTTAAAGCACTTACATCTTAGATGACTCCAAGTTTCTTTTTATTTCTAAATTAAAAATAAAAATAAGAGCATTTCATAGGACTGATACCTAGTCTGCCACTTGCCAGCTATGTGACCTTAAGCGAATTCTCAATCTCCCTGAGAAAGAAGCGGGCTAAGAGTATTCAGTACGCATGGCTGTTTCAAAGTTCAAATAATAACGTAGGTACGAGAGCTTTCCATAATTCAGTGTCATTATTTTTACCATCTAAAATCACTGCCCATTACGCTCCATCTCTGCTTTCTAAGCTTCCCAGGCTCCCAATTATTTCTGAGGAAATCAATGGAAGGCATTTTGTACTCACCAGAATGGTGTTTCTGAGAATCCCCAACATCTGGGGGGAAAACCCTATACCTTTTCCTTCTAATCACCCACGACACACATTCCTTAGATTATCGCAAACTGTATTTTTGTGAGAAACCAGGGAACGACACCATCTTCATCCGCCATAACCAATTCATCACAAAGCTGTATCTATTTTATCTCCTACACATAGCTTGAATCGATCCTTTTCTCTCCTTCCCGACAAGTTCGAGTCACCATCGACTTGCAATTTACAGACAAATCTGATTTTGTCAGTTTTGTCTTTTTCATTGCCCTCAACTCAAACTCCCCTCCAATTCTTCATGGATAAGATCAACCTCGTGCCCACATCTATGCCTTCACGTACAATATCTGTTTACTCGAGTGCCATCTCTCCTTTTCACTCTGATAAATCTTTCTAATTTTTGCAGCTTATAGCATCTAGCATTTGCTGACTACTTGATCCACAATAGTTCCCCCTTTCCTGAAATGTGATGGCCCTTGTAGTCAGATGCATACTGTTTAGCACATAAACTGTGCAGTACAGTGTCAATACAGGTAAACAAGAAACAACCTGCTTTAGAATAAAAGGGAGCAAGGTTCAAATTCCCCTGCTATTCCCAGCTGTGTGCCTTTGGGCAAGTTACTTGACCACTCAGAGCTTACATCACTTCATCAGTGAAATAAACAATGCGTCTCATATCACTTTGTTAGTAAGATTATACAGCACATGCATACTATAAAATATCTCGTGCAATGCCTGATACCTGTAGTAGAATACCACAAACTATTGTGTGCCACATAACTCCAAGGAGCACCATCTTATAGATCAGGGTGTGGCATGCCAGCATGTCCAACCATAGTCAGTATTATTAATCCTAACTTCATGTATTTTGACCTTTCTTCCAAAGTAAATTGTAAGTGTGGGAGGGCAGGCATCCTAAGTTAAGCAACTTAAGCTCATATTGACTGTATAAAAGGTATGCATTTAGTAAATATGTCCCTATTCTTCCTGCCTCATCCTGCAAAAAATTTGCTTGAGTTTTTGACCTACTCCATGGGCTTTCATTATAGAGTGCATTAAAGATATCTGCCACACAAAACAAATAGCTGCTTCTTTTGAGAGGATATGTTTATGGGCACTGCCCTGCCATTTCCTGGCGTTGCCTCTTTGAAATCCAATATGAGAGGTTTCTTTTAGAACTCAGTCCAAGAACAGCTTTGCTTCTCTTAACATGTGTATATCACAGGGGTGCTGATAAATATGTAATAGACTGTGTTTCCCTTTTTATTTTGGCCATTAGGAAACCGAAGTTCAAATATAATATTTCACTCGAGCAACCAAATAGAGTCTTAGGACCTGTTTATCTATGACCCTTCCTCTTTGGTGGTCTATACCATCTATTCTAATATAGATTTACCTATAAACTTACTTGTTAATTTTCCTTCAATATCCATTCTCTCCTTCTTCCTTTTAATAATAAAATACCCTGGGTCTTAGTTGGGTATGTGGATGCCCACTTTGAGATTGCATTTCCCAGCCTCTCTTTCATTAAATGACTAACAAGAGTGAGTGCACAACTTCTGGCTCACATCGGCAAAAAGAAACTCTTGACTCTCCGCTTCCTCTTTCCCCTTCTGAGGGTCTGTAACCTGGCGTTGCCTCTTTGAAATCCAATATGAGAGGTTTCTTTTAGAACTCAGTCCAAGAACAGCTTTGCTTCTCTTAACATGTGTATATCACAGGGGTGCTGATAAATATGTAATAGACTGTGTTTCCCTTTTTATTTTGGCCATTAGGAAACCGAAGTTCAAATATAATATTTCACTCGAGCAACCAAATAGAGTCTTAGGACCTGTTTATCTATGACCCTTCTTCTTTGGTGGTCTATACCATCAATTCTAATATAGATTTACCTATAAATTTACTTGTTAATTTTCCTTCAGTATCCATTCTCTCCTTCTTCCTTTTAATAATAAAATACCCTGGGTCTTAGTTGGGTATGTGGATGCCCACTTTGAGATTGCATTTCCCAGCCTCTCTTTCATTAAATGACTAACAAGAGTGAGTGCACAACTTCTGGCTCACATCGGCAAAAAGAAACTCTTGACTCTCCGCTTCCTCTTTCCCCTTCTGAGGGTCTGTAACTTAGACACGGTGGTGGCGAGCCAACTTTGACCTTGCAGAAGAGGGTAATATCCTAGTGGGGAAAGCAAAATTATAGAAGGATCCCTAGATGATCGTCAAGCCCCACTCCACTGGATTCCTACCAGGTTGGACTTCCACATGAGCGAAAAATAAAGCTTCCATCTCAATTAAGCCTGAGTTATCTTGGTCCTTCTTAGAGCACCTACATCAATACTGTACCTAATATGCACTGGTCCCAGTGTTTCACCTTTATTTACATAGTGTACCTTGGTCCAGGTGTATTTCTTTAAGCTACTTCCACTGCTTTTGTTGTATGAATAAAGAGAAGCACAAAGAAAATCAAAAAAAGAAAGAAAATGACACACACACTCAGTGACATGTTTGATAACCAGAATATGCCTGTACCCATCACACCTTATACAGATCCATCTCTGAAGTAGAATGTTCTCTTTTCAAAATGTGTTCAGAAGGGAATACTATTTTGCATTTGTTTAGAGCTTTTAAATTTTACTTCAAAGTATGGTCACATCTTATAGAGACAGGAGAGATTAAAAGGAAACCTTCTGTCTTTCAACTTCAGCAAAGCATGTTCATGGAATCTATTCCAAACTCAAATAGGTGAACTGAGTCCAGCAATCATGGAAAGAGGATTAGCAGATGTGACAGTTAAGCAGCAATCTTGAAAATAATTTTCCTCATGTGAATGAATTTAAGAAATTACAATAGCAATACGTACACAACTTAACAAGCCAAACGTTATAGAAAGGGCTTAAAGGAAAATAGAATGATCTCTCTTCTCTATGTCCTGCTCTATGTGAGGTACCCAATGTTGAGGTCCCTTGGGTATCCATTCACGCATTTCCCTATTCTCACACAGACAAATATGGGCTATATGGGCTTATCTTTTATGTACTATATCAGGAATATAAAATATATACAATTAACTCATATTGGTAAACATTGAGATAAATAATATTTCCTAGTATGGTGGTACCAAATTTTAGCAACCAGCCTCATTTTAAGGAAAATAATTTAATTAGCTAGTCTCCTATTGATATAAACAGAAAAAATTAAAACCTACTATAAGATATTTTAGAGATCAATTTCTAATAATTTTACCACTAAAATATATTCTCAAATCTGTCTAATTTTCTATCTCCTTGGAATCTTCACCAGAGTCCAAGCTACCGTCACTCACGGGACTACTGCAATGGCTTCCTACTCGTCTCTCTGCCCTTGCAAGCCATTTCTTCAGAGGGGCCAGCATGATCTTTCAAAAATCTAAATTGTATGAAGTCACCCCCTGTTTAAAAGCTTCCAATTGCTTCTCATCGATGTACGAAGAAAATCCAAACTCCTTCAAAAGTTCCAAAAGGTACCAAGCTTCTACAGCTCTTCCTGCTGGTCCCTGCCCAAGCCTCTGACCTCACGCCTGGCCACTCTCCCCGTCCACTCTGGCCTTCTTTCTGCTCTGGGGCCTCTTCACCATTGGTTACTTCAACCCGGGTGCTTTCCTCTCCGATGTAAATGAAGAGTCCCACTTGTCATTCAGACACAGCTTTCTCTAAGAGGCTTCCTCTAGCCCCCAGTCTGGCATTCATTCCATCATGGTACTTCCCACCACTCTCCCTGTTTTGATTTCCTCAAATGTTTTCAATATTTGATTCCCACCCCCACCCCACCCCTGACCCCACCCCCCGCTTCAAGACATTTATTTGCTTCTTTGCTGCTTCTCTACTCAAATGTAAGCACCATGAAAGATCCTCTCTCTCTCTCGCTACCGAATTCCGGGTACCACGAACAGTGCTTGGCATATAAAAGGTGCTCAAGAAATATGTCAGACAAATGAAACAATCGATTTAAAACAGCCTGTGTTCTGTGCACGTTATGATTGATAGCTCTGTTCCCAGGTGCTGAAAGAAGAGAGGAAGAAGAACTATGGCATAACTTAAAAGTTTGACTTCAGAATCAGGTGGCCAGGATGCAAATTCCAACTCTGTCTATTGCAAATAAGTCATTTAATTCTTTAAGCCTCAGTTATTATATTTGGAAAACGTGGAATAATGACTAGCTTACAAGTTTGCAAAGATCAAATAAGATAACAGATTCAAAGGTATTTTAAAACTCCAAAATGTTTCATGTAACTCATATATGAATGTGATCTTTATTTTAAAAAATTAGTGCACACATAAGTTAAAAAAAATCAGGAACTGAATTGAATTTGACATTTAAATAATGATTCCATGTAAAATATATACTTAGAACTTTTACCTTTTTATAACTGGATATTCGCTGACATATGTGCTCGATTTTTTCACTGCAAACGGCACTGAATTTACTCTGAAGGTCAGTAGGAATCACTTCATTTAAAGAGTTAAGGCTGGTGCAGTTTTGTACAAAATGATCATCACTTTTAGCCAGGGCTTCGAGAATCTGTAGTGAAACACACACACACACACACAAAGACACATGCAAAACAGAACAAGAAAATAAAACCTTTAAAGTTAGTCAAAATTTTCACGGTTCCACAGCACAAGGTGGCCCCCCCACACACACACACACACACACACACACGCACAAAGACACACGCAAAACAGAACAAGAAAATAAAACCTTCAAAGTTAGTCAAAATTTTCACGGTCCCACAGCACAAGGTGGCCCCCGACAATGCTCTGCTTTTAGCTGCCTGGGGTTTCTGTGTTCAGTAAAACTTCAGGGAAATGATGGACTTGTGTGTTTGTCATCTCACGTCTTACCTTCTGCTGGCTAGAAAAGGCCTGAGGGAGGTGAGTAGACTCCTAAGTTCCCTGCTGGATAAACCAGTACACTCTGATGTGGGAACACAGTGCCTATATTTCAGTTAGAGTTACTCAGAACATTTTTTTTCTCAATTTGATAGTAGAACAACAAAAACTAAGGAAAACCACAGAATACCCTCCTTTCTTGCTACCAAGAGCCCAGTGCAGAGAGTGCATTTAGCAAGTATTGAATAAACACAAGTTTTCTTGCTAAAGTAACAATCAATGTTCCTTGCAGTGTCTGAGCTGTATGTGATAAAAGCATCCTATGATGTATTCAATTAATAAATCCTTTGCCTATTTGAATCAATTATAAGGCATAGCATCCTATGATGTATTCAATTAATAAATCCTTTGGCTATTTGAATCAATTATAAGGCAGTGTGTGTGTGTGTGTGTGTGTGTGTGAGCACACATCCTACATCACTGAGAATTTCCAGTGAATTGAGAATTATTTATGTGTCGTATTTACATGCAGCATTTATGACTGTTCAAAGATCATAAGGATTACACCGTACCTGACATTTTTATACCATTGTGTGAGGAACGTATACATGCTGCGTTTATGAACTCCCTCACCACCGCCACCTCCCTGTCTTGCAAAATATGGAGTGTGAGTTATTTGTTTAACTACTGGTTTAAAAATTAGAGCTCCCTTTACCATTAGCAGCGGGATCTTGATTAAATTTCTTAATTTCTTTGACTTTCTTTTCTTCACGTATGAAATGGAAATCATTGGAATACTAATTTATGTACTTGTCTTATGTAAAATAACCTGTATGATTTTGCAAATTTAAAACAGCTAGAAAAATGAGATAAAATAATTCCAATAACTTGGTCATAAACTCCTATGTGGATCCACTTCAATAGTATAGCGTAGTTGAGAAAGAGTTGTATTTTTAACATACAGATTCTGTGTGTGTGTGTATATGTGTATATGTACATATATATAGTGGTACAATGGTTTTTTTTTTTAAAGTCGACTTCCAGAATACAAAAAAAAACATAAAATTATTTTGGTAATAGTATATTTATGTTTCTATATTATTTTCTCCCACTAAAATTTTTAAAAATACATGCTAAGTCGATCTCAACTATACATATTCGAAACAAGAATTGAGATGAAGAAATAAAGGTGGCAAAGCTATATGTCATTATTTCTTACTTGGAATACCTGAATCCTCGCAGGGTGATATAAAAGCAGATGAAACACTAAAGTTTTGACCTGTGGCGGGTCCCGTAGGAGTCTGATCCATTTCGCTTGTGGAAGGATCGTGAAAACCAAGCACAGGATCGCCTCTTCCTTCCTACATGGTTTATCCATTTGGATGAAGACTTGCTCCCTCCCTACCTTGCTTTAGACTAAAGACTAAGGATGAGATCCTTTACTACCAAGAATTACACAAATGTCTGAGGATCTATTCATAACCAATCTCTAAGCTTTATGAAATTTTATGAAATAAACTTGAGACCTGCAGCATCTGAAAGTTCTTATAATGTATTTCATGACTTCAAATACTCTTCAGAGGATTATGGTACATTAGGAAAAGCACCACCCGTCATGAAAACCATCTGAAATGTATACATGATATGGAATTAACAAATACAGCAGACTTACTAAATGCAGAGGAGCCTTTGCCAGATCAACTAACACTTGTGTGGGCTCGAGTCCCATCTGACTTAATACTTCCAAAGAGATCAGTAAAAAGGACAACTGTACATATATACTGAGTAACTCCGGGAAAAGAGAAAAAGAAAAGGAGTTTGAATGGAGTGACAGCTAAAACACACACTATTTACATTTGTTAAGGTGGGGTGAAGGAGGGTTTCAGTTTGTTTCCCAGAATCGCTTACCTTGGCAGTGAGGCTGAAGAAACCTTTGGGCTCGATCATCTTCTCCACCACATTGCACTTTATCCCGGCTGTGCTGTCATATTCATACACGACCCCGTATTCCAGGTGGACGTTATCCACCGTCAGACTCACGTGCTCCTTCTTCCCATCGATGATGGCCATGGTGTTGAACTTGTCAATGACCTCTAGAATAAAGACAATTTGAGTTCAGCAAATTCATGAGGGGTTTGTTAGTCTTCTCGAATAATTTGAGTCTCTTCGAATAATTTTTAAAGAATTTTTTAGAGGATGGCTAAATCCGATGTGCTAAATGAAGCATCTATCCTTGTTACCATTTTAAAAACTAAGAACATTTAAAAAAATATGTTCGAGTGATGCAAATCTCACCACTGTAACATGACTAGTCTTTGCACATTCATTTTGATTTCTGAAACATATGTATGCCTATTTATATCACTATAAACATTATACATACAATTTTATATTTTCTCATTAAAAGCATGCATGAAAGTAAAGTCAGAATTCTTAAGACTGCCTTAAACATTAAATGAATATTTTCTCAAAAGAGAATAAATACATAAAGCCATTTGAAGAAGCAGAAAAGAGATGCAATAATAATTTTTTTTAGCAGAGAGGGTGCCTGAATTTTCCCAAACAGTATCTTCCAGAGATAGCTCATTGAGAAAATGTGTCATCGTTCACTATAATAACATTTCCATCTGGAATGTCTTCTTATAGGTTTTGGCCTACAATTAGTCAGCTGGTAGAAAAACAAAAACAAACAGACAAACAAACAAGCAAAACAAAAAAAAAACCCTAAAATCTCAAGTAAGATACTGTTGAGAAACCAAACAGTAAATATTAAATAAAGAAAAATAGAATACTAGTAGATTTAAAACAAGTTCTAGAATAACAGAAACAACAAATATAAAATAGGCAAAAGCAGAATGATGGTTAACTTTAAAATAATTAAGTCCAAAGCAGCTAGAAATCAATTTCCAGAGCACCTCATCCAGCCGTTCTGCCTTTCACTGTGGCCCCCATGATGATTAGCAAAAACTAACTTTAACTGAGAAAAAAAGCCACAGGATAAAGTCTTGAGATTCTTCCTGGTTTAAATAAATAAGAGAGTTGATTTATCAGCACCACCTTATCGCTCCAGTGAGGCTGAATATTTCTTAATTCTGTCCATGAACCCAGTGTTCAGGGAAAACGGCTTCTCCTAACTACCCCCATTTGAGCAGTGTGTACAGGGAACTTTCCAGCTGTGCTGATTTGGAAGAACTTAAAACTACAATAAAGACGCGCAGAGTCCCTACCAAATATGTGAGCGGAAAGATACCAGGAAAACGGGAGAGAGGATGCAAGGACTTCTGTGGAAAAGTTTTGAAACAATAATTCGAGGCATTTGTCAAATGCGAGCATAAATGTAATTGCCTTGATCCCTTCACCCTTGGCAAAGAAGTACTGAATATAGCAATCTGCTGATTTGCTTCGCCGAGAAAATAGAATGACAGGAGTCCTTATCCAAAGATCTCTCTCTCTTCTTCTCACCTTCACATGATCAGTTTGCCTCTTTCGTTGTTGTCAATGTTACATACGATATGGTAAAATTACTGGATTCAAGAAGGTATTTCCAAAGAAACTATGGACCTAACCTAGGGCTTCTCAAATCCTAGTGTGCATACAGATCAGATCTTGTTAAAGTGGAGTAGATCCCTGGTGGGGTGAGATTCTGCATCTCTGTCTTGCTCCAGGGGATGCTGCTGCTGCTGGTCTGCAGACCACTTTGGAGTAGGAAGGTCTACACTACATCTAAACTCAAAACAAGGATACACACTGTATAACAGGTTTGAATCCTCATTCCCCCACTTACCAGCTTGGGCCACTCCCTTAACCTACATAGGCCTCAATTTCCTCTCTCATTAAATTTAGATGATGATAATCATACCTTTATGAGATTTTTTTTTTGATGACTTTATGGGATAATCCACATCGAACACTTAATAAAGTGATTAACAAAGTGCAGTAGCTCTTACATGTTAGCTGTTAGCAGTTATTACTGATGCATTTAACGTGAAGTCTATCAGTAATAACGACTTAAAAAAGTGGTTTGAACATACAGGACTTTTAATAATTGAGATCAGGCATTGGCACATTGAAAAAGAATACTATAAGCAAATGAGGAGAAAAAAAAGGAACTCACCTTCTACTTTGCAGTCAAAGGCATCCCCGGCTTCCTCCCCAGGGGATTTGGAGTTAGACTTTTGTCGAAGGTCTTCTTCAGCGCTCTCAATGCTATTATAAACCCACTGAATGGAATCTTGCTGGAAATAAGAAAGGGAAAAAGACCTCAGAGGGCTCAGGGCTTCCTAAAATGCATATCCACTTCATAAACCTGCTCTGGAAGGAGAGTTGGCAATCTTATTTATTCTTCTACTTTGTTTAAAAAAATCATAAAACTTGAAAGAGAAAGAAAATTAACATTAGAAACTAACAGGAAGTCAATGGCAACCAGATTGTTCAACAAATTGACTTTTTAAAGCTTGAAGCTTTATCTCCCAAAGATTTGTTTTTAAATAAGATGCATTTCCTAAATGTCTTGCTGAAATGCCTCATGTATATCTTAAAACAAATTATACATTACATTTTAAATAAGTAAATGTTAGATGAATGGTCTTCCAAAGAATTGGTCATCTATAAATGTACAAACAACTTAAAATCTCTCCTAACAGTTACATGTATTTTGATATGCTTAATGCTTTTTTGAATTAAACAAATAAAAAAATTAGAACATCTTCAATCTCTTGGATTCCCAAGTAATGTAACTATCTTTTAATCCCCCATTTCATAAATTATCCTATATTTTAACTGAAATAGCAGTCCCAGGCTTATTTAGATAAATGAGAGATGAAATGGCTACTAAATAAATGTATTCAGGCTTGTATTACTTTAAGTTTATACTTTTCCTACGTAAGACAATAAACTGAATTGCACTACTGGAGTGTGATATAAACTATTTTATTCATCTTCCTCCTATATTGTTAACTTCTCAACTGTGTTGCATTATTACATTGCCGTGCATCACTGAAATGCTAGTTAACATCTGGGCAAACACATCAAGGTGACCCATTGTGGCCTCCAGTGACCTGCAACCCCCAGTATCCACACCTTTGTGTAGCTCTTTCCCACACTGACTCTGGGCTTGATCATGTGATCTGATATTACCAAGCATGACGTAAACAGAGCTGATAGTTTGTAGTATTCCCTCTTGAAACCCAGATGCCATGCAGAAGAAGACTGGAAGGGAGGCCCCAGGCAGGAGCTCTGGAGAGAGAGGCCACCAGCAAGGGGGCGTAGTGTCCAGTCGGTCCCAGCAGAATGCAGACCTGTCAGAGCCCTCACAGGAACCCACACCTGATCAACCCACCGAATCAAGAGAAATAATCAGTCACGGTTGTTAGAAGCCACCACGCTGGGGAACCATCTGCTTTGTGGCAATGGATACCTGATGGAGCATGTGATTCATTTAGTGAATCTTTCTGTTCATTTACTGTTTTTCTTCATCATTTTACTGATCAACACCTCTCCAAGAAGACAGGCAGGAAAAATGAAAAGGAATAAAACTCAAATCAACTTGGCTACTTATTAAAATTCTGATAGAAAGGGAAAGATTTGATCATTTCGGAAGTGTCCTTTAAAAAAATTCATTCAATAATACAGTTCAATAAATATTTATTAACCTACTTACTATCAACAAGAATAACCTATGCATCTATGCGTGAATTCCAATTAGCTAAGCTAGTTTGACCTTATGAGTAAGTAAAATTGATGAGGTATTTTCTTGCAGGTTTGGTATTTTGCACGGTGTAAGTCCTGGCCTATGAGAAAACAGCCATTCATCTTTCGGATTTGGACACAAACTCATAGTCTCAAATTCAGAAAAGAGTATTTCACTGTGCATGCAGAAAAATACAAAATAATAATAATAATAATAATCTCCTTTAAAATTGTTTGCATTTCAAGTCCTTTTGCATTTAGTTGATTAAGTCGAGAGGCTTTTCTCTTATAGACCAATAGTCACTCTACATAAGATAATAAGCTTTGCTTATATATTAGAATTGTAACTTTATTTTTCTATGGCACTTGAAATCTGGATCAGAGGACAATGCTTAAAATTTTCAAAAACGACAAGTACATTTTGGTATTTTCTTTTCAGAACTAAATTCAATTACCTAAATAAATATATCCAAGAATCAATCGCAGACCCTGTAAAACCCACAAGTTATTATTTTTTAAAAAATTCCAATAACAAACATTGGAAGCATTTATAATTCACATATGCAGACACAGGATGACCCTTGATGACCCTTATACATTCCAAAGCAACCACAAAGGTCAAGAAAACAATTTAAACCTTTGCATTTCAGTTTGATAAACAGCTGTTTGAAAACCCATAACAGGGTGAAAATGAAAACACCCCAGAGACTTTTTAAACACATGATAATCCTGCAACAACAAAATATAATCATTTAAACATAATCGATGGTAAGTAATTATGCAGATAAAGCAGCCATGATGAGATTTACAATGCTGTGCTTAAATTCTCTGGCAGAATCCTATCTTGTCCCTAGGGTCTCTGTGCAAGTTTGCAATTAGACTCAGCTCAGCTGAAAGGCAGTTTACCTTCATTGGCCTCCTGTATTTCCGGCAGGCTGTGACATGCGCGATAACACTGGCGTGTGTCTCTTTGCTGACATTGATCCCATTCACCTTGATAATGCACTGCCCAGGGTGAAGCCCAGCTGCTGCCGCTACAGTGCCTTTAAATGCAAATGAGAACAGTGTCAAAAATCAATTTGAATAATAAGATTAGTTTCATCCCATATGTAATAGGGAAAGCAGTTTCAAAATGTAATAAAGACCTAGCTAGTATGTTTTAGATGAATTTGGGTATGATAGCAATGACTTCTCAAAATTTTCCTGCTTTTTAACTGGCCATTCAAACCGTGAGTAACAGGATATCTTCCCACCTCCCTAAGACTCATTTGAAGGGATATTGTAAAGGAACTTTTATAATGCCAATCAGTTATTTTCCTTCCAAATGGCTGCTCAATCCAATTTTTTAAATATGCATGTATAATGGCAAAATGAGAAAGCCAGAGACTTGTGGCTGATTTATTTTTCTTCAGTTTACAAAAATTTCTAAAAATTAAAATAGTATTCATTTTCATTTTATAAAAATGCCAACAATTAAAAGAAAGTCTTAAGGGAAAAAAAATAAGTCAATTAGTAACTATAAGAGGATTGGATTTGCTAAGAAAAATAAGAGCTCAGGATAGGTACAAAGGGTCAGAGAATTAGTGAAGAATAAAATTAATCAAATAGTATCAACTGTCCATCATTTATTTTGTATAGATATAAACTTAAATATGGAAGTGGCATATCCTACGCAGTGACTTAAGATTTTCAGAACCTTCCAACTATTATTATTTGATATTCTGAGCAAGTGAACATTTACAAAGCATCATTAATAAATACGATGAATATAATTAATATAAATGACTATAACACTTATGTTAGAAAAGCCTTTCTTTACAAGCAAATTCTCCCATGAAGGAATGATTAAACGTCTTGAAGAACATATCAAGAAGACAATATATACTTTCTTCTCGCTAAAATTCATTCCCAGAAATATTAAGTGGCTTTTCTGGATTGAACGGTCTTCATTCAGAGAGAAACATTTCCAACAGAAAGAACAGCCTGAAAAAAACCCACTGAGTCAAGAAACAATCTGGACATTTGGGAACATACAAGCAATTGTTTTGAGCTTAGAATGGGAGTGGATGACGAGATCCTGGAGAACAGAGCACAGCAGTCCAGTTGTGAAGTTCTTGGTTGCTGTGTGCAAAGTCCTAGGAGTCTGAATCTTACTATTAAATATGGAAGAGGAAAAACACTTAAGACTTTTAAGCAGAGAAGTAGCACAATCCCCCCAAATTGAGGATGGATCATTGTAGTTTAAGTCAAAAATCAAAATCACAGCACTTACTGCAATTTTTCAAGCTAGAACTAAGATAGCATTAGTTACAAAGGGGAGAATAAGATCAAGTATTTGATGTTTGGTGATGGAGTTTATGTCGAGGCCACAGTACTCAGGGTCACCCCTATGCCCGTGGACTCAGTGGCTGAGCAGATGGAGTCATTTTAAATAAAGAGGGAATACAGAAGGTAAAGCAGCTTCAGAAAACAGAGGAAAAGTTCAGTTGGATAATATTGAGTTTTAAGGTGCCGAAGAAGTATTTGTGTTTGATAAACAATTCATGTTTGTATATGTGTTTGATAAACAATTTGATCTAGGCTATAGAACTGGGGAAAGAGATGTGGGCTGGAGACAGAGATGTAGGAATTCCCAGCAAAGAGGGTCAGTGAAATTGCTTCTGAAGAGCAAGAAGGCAGAGAAGGGAAGAGGGTGCCAACAGTTAAGACATCAATAAGGAAAAGAGCTGGCAGAGGAGGAAAAGGAGAAAAATCTGAAAAGTGACTTCTCAGAAATCAAGAGATGGATGGTTTAAACAAACAGGAGTGGTCGGTTTAAACAAATGCCAGAGAAAGCTCAGTTAACACTCGGATTATCACTATCCGTGATATTCTAGTTAAGTCCATAATAACTGTTATAAGACAGACTTTGGAGACATGGGTGGGAGGTGGGAGGAGCTGTCTACAGCACTGGGCTAAAATTCAAACAGGAAGTGAGGAAAGGCAGGCCAAAACGCAGGCAGCATTTCAGCCAGTTTGGCCATAACGAACATAAGTTATGAGAGCATTATTCTGCAGCTGAGCTTCTCGTCCAGCTTTGCCATCTCTACACATCAGCTGGAGGTCTCATTAAAATACAGACTCTGACTCAGTAGGTCCTGAGAGACTGAGACTAGAAATGCTGAGACCGCATTTCTAACCAGCTCCCAGGTGTTGCCGATGCTGTAGGTCTGTGGACCACTCTTTGAGTAGCAAGGATCTAGGGGAGAAAACAAGGAAGAAGGAGGTTTTGTGTTTCTGTTCTAGTTTCAGATGCTTTTGGTTCTTTGTTGATTTTAACGGGAAAGAATCGAGCATGTTTACAACCTATACTCTCATAATCCAATAAAGAGAAAAGGCTGAAAATTCTGACGGGGGAAGTCTGACGGTGCAATAGTCCAGAGGAAGTATCTGAAGGCATGGGATCCAGAACATTTGTAAAGAGATTAACCTCGACCTCCAGAAAGGATAAAGGCCTCTTCCTCTAGGATGAGAGACGAGTTGGTGATGGTGACCCACCAGGAAGGTATGTGCAGAAAAGGGTATGGGACCCCGGGACCTTTGTACCTGGTAGCCTGAATGTGTCTGTGAGGTGAAGAAGGAAGTTCATCTTAGGAGATGGGAGGTAATTACTAGAAGAAAAAGAGGGAGCTGCACAGAGACACATAAAAGATTGCTGAGTAGAAATGTGGGCCCAGTAAGAGACCGCACAGTGAATTAGGAAGACGCTAATTCCATATTCGTGCTAGTTTTTTTTTTTCTAGTTACTCGGGAGAAAGAGTGAGGAAGGTGATTAGGCTGATCTGGCCTGGAAGAGCCTGAAATGAGGTGGCCTGGATGCACCTGAGGGATAAAGACGAGAGGATCTTGATGACGCTGGCAAGAGTGACCAAAGTAACCCACCACGGGGATAAGGCTGGCCAAGGGAGGAAGTGGCGTCTCGAGGGATATAACTGACCAGGAGAAAACAATCTGAGAATTTCAAAGTGATAAGAAACCAAAACAAGAGATTGTAGTTAGAACTTGGCATAGCGGCATTTTAGATTCCAAAGGTGAAATTCCAGTTATTGGTACACACCAGTGTGTGGCCAGGGAAGGGCTGAAGAACAAAAATGGAAAAGAAGTTTCTACTTTTTTTTTTTTATGGTAAAATTACAATGCAAAAAGAAACCACAGAATGATATCTTTTCATTTAACATCCGTCTGAAAGGAAAAGCACATGAATGTTTCAGACTTTTGCTTTTCAGAAGCAAAAAGCTCAGTGACCAGACTTGGGCCAACACTATCATCACTAAGTTCCAAAGACAGACCCTGCTCCTTAAAAGACATTTTCAATGATATTGTAGGAAAGACGTACAACTTGATTCACTCGGGTTTTCAGTTATTTCATGGTACTAATAATGTGACTTACACCTTTCTGGTTTCGTAAAAATAAAGATAGTTGATGTATCAATATCCCATTTCGATATGAAATATATCCCATTTCAGTTTTATATTATCAATGAATTGTTGGAAAAGTTTTAAATGTCTATTAATCTATATGTTTAAAAATCTACATGAAAAGACAAGTTTTTGAAAAAGAAGATTCATTTTTATCATACACACATGAATGAAAGAAAATTTATAATCTAATAAAAGTCTAACGAGTATGGTCTTGATAAGTTTGATTCTGGCAGCAATGCCTTCTCGAGATTTTCCAGGCTAATGTTTGGGTGGTCATATTAAGGTGCTCTACATTTTACATTTCTCAGTAATGAAAAGCATGGATATCTCTCGATAAGATAAACACGTGGTCTCTTAAATGCTGATAGTTACACTTCTTGCTATAGCAGCAAGTTATTTACTGTGTTTGGCAGTGTGAGATCTAACAGTTATTCCCTTAAAACAATACTGGCATTAGTATAAAATTTAAAAATACATATAATAACAAGAGATATCAATTGCTGATTTGCTCATAAAACAAAATGAGAAAAAAACATAAACATAAGTTTTTCATCACTAAAATTATTTAATTTAAAATATATTTTATTTTTATAAAACTACATGATTTATAGGACTGCATGAAGTAACCATACAGCAACAGGCTATAAAGCAACACAGATTATTCTTAAACCTTAAAACTCACATCTTGGAATTACTGAAAAAATATAATTATTTGCCACCAGAGAAAAATACAGAGAGATGACCTTGAAAATCATTATATCCTTTGGTTAAATTGAAGCACACAGAAAAGTAATTTGGGGAAGCATCATTCACTTATAAATTTTTAACAATGCTCGATATGCCTTATAATTTTTAAGAGTTTTAAAAAATTGTTGTCTTGAAAATGTACTACCAATGACCTAATATTTCACTTATAAATTTTTAACAATGCTCAATACGCCTTATAATTTTTAAGAGTTTTAAAAAATTTTGTCTTGAGAATGTACTACCAATGACCTAATACAGCAAAGATATGACTGTGAAAATTCATAATTCGATTATGCACATTTTAAACATATTCTTGTTCAACAAAGAATATCGAAGCGCGCTGGGAAGCCGTTTGCCACACAGGACGCGCTCCTCACCTCTGCCTACCGCGTGCACGACGGACGGGCCGTACCCTCGGATCTGGAACCCAAGTCCCTCGGCGGAGTCGGGGATTTTCACGGTCCTAAAATCAATCGGAAAATAATGGAAGAGGACGTTTTAAAAGCCGCAGTTGGTTAAAACAATAGGTTGCTCACACCTTTATTCATTCTTTCAGTAAATTCGTATGGAGGGTGTAGCATGCGAAAGACACCGAACTTGAAACCCTCGAAGGAGACATAGTGCTGGGCGCCCTCACAAACCATGTGGCAGGCACGCAAGGCACCCTTACTTGAACACTTCACTGCAAAGTATGACCTGAATAAGGAACTGGCTCTGGGCCCAGACAGACCTGGCTTTGAAAACTCATTTAGTCACTTGATAGCTGGATAACTTGGATGAACTTCTTAACTTCTCTGAGCCTGGGTTTCCAGAAAGATGATGATGCTAAAACTTACTTTGCAGGGTGTCAGTGGAGATTAGAAGAGATACTTGTGGTAAAATGCCCTGCGTTGTGCTCTGGAATATGTAGGTACTCAAGAAAATGGAAGCTTCCCTCCTTAGTTTAATGTTACAAAGGAGACATCAATGCACTATGAAATTTCTTTGTTAAAATTAATATAAAAGCAACACAGAGTTAATACATTTCTGCCTGCTGGGAACTTCATCAAAGAACAACAACAAAGAGCTAGTTATAAAAAAAAAAACAGATGTGTCAAACACGACATCAAAATAATTTAAGAATGTGATTAACTTTCGTATTTATTCAGTGGAATTTTAAAAAGAATAATACATCAAAAGGTAAATCGTAATAAGTTAAAAAAATATTTTCAGTGAATCCGCATGGGAACGAAGATGAAGGGATGGAGAACCTGAGTAAGCTGTCATGGCAAACCAGTGAGGGATGTCCAATTTGACACTAATAAATGAGTTACTCCAGAGAAGGAAGCCAGAAATCAGATAGCAACAGTGAAAGGCAGAGAACACAAGATAAAATGAAAGATCACAACAATAAAAGTGAGTAAAATAAACTGCAGTAGAGAGCAAAGACAAATGAATACAATGCAATAAATTTTGATAGATAGTCCTTGATGCCCAAGAAACAAAAGTGTTTTGCAAAAGCTGATGAATTAATCATGAAATAAATGTGACACCACTTCAAGGGCAACTTTAGACAGAGTCTGAAGCTGGGTACAGTAGCTCTTATTTGCAGTTTATGAGATAGCCGTTGGAGCAGTTTGAACGACACTGTCCCTGGAATACTTGAGAAAGCCATGTACTGCATTTAGGCCTGAAGACAGAGGCTGCCGCCACAATTTAAAATATAACCTAGGCAGGCATTCAGGCATTTGGTGATAGAAATGCACATTATCTGATCGAGGGAGCTTTGAAAATATTATTACACATTAGGTTATACACAATCAAGCGATCTGCATGTTGGTGGGATGGAGGTCACCCTTTATCCTTCATCCTTAATTAAATCATTTTGAGTGTATAAAGCTACATCTGCTTTCTCCGAATAGCACCTTGTTACTAGTGTCTGCCAAAGATACACTTGAAAATGGAAGATAACTAGGAGAAGAAAAGGGAATATATTTTCTGAGCACGAAACAAAAAATAGAGGTAGCTCATGCTTCTACATATTATGAATGGAATTTCACCTTTGCCGAAATACCCTAGAGCTTTCGGGCCACTGTGAAGTAGTTATTTAGGTTTGTGAAGAATTCATAGTGGCCTCTCAACCCTTTTTAAGCTGGTCTTCTATCTTTCTAATATTGCTGAAGAAGGTTGACCCTACTTTAGTCTTCAAGAAGATTATAATTTTTTTAACGAAAATCTGTACGAAACACCATGAGATGTATTTGGTCCTCATTTTGGGACTCTCTTCATAAAATGACCTTTGGTAAACATCTTTTCCTCATGGGAACACCATATTGCCCATTAAAAGAAGAATTAAATTTATTCAGGAGGAATGTTCTACTTCCTGTAGAAAGGAAGCACACTAAATTATCTGTTACGAAGCCTTTTGAAAAATTCCTTGATGTTATCAAATGTAAAATACAGCTAGATTCAAAAGAAAAAGTGTTTACCTCTCATATTTTTGCTTTTTCCCCCCCAGCAGGATACTGCATAAATTATAAGTATTATAAGAAAATATGAGAGAGTGATTTATGGGGATCGTACATTAGAATGAGGAGAGGTTATACATTTCAAATGAATTAAAAATAAAAAGGGGAAAAAATGAATGCTCCATCCCCAGAACTGGTTTAAATACAATGTAAAATATGCTCTTGATATAATTAAGAAGCAATGAAAATTAAAAAAAAGAAACGAGAGAACAGTAAAGCAGCATAAATGACATCACTGGAGCACATACTATGGGTTGCACATGTCACCAACTTGTTTACGAACATAGATTTATCCGATGTTCTCAGCAGCTCTGTGTCATCCCCATTTCACTCTTCTCGTCCCCGTTTCTCATGGATGAGGATGTCGAAGGAACACAGTAAGAAAGCAAGTGGTGGAAGAGAGGCCTGAACCTGGCCAGGAAATGTCAGGTTCCAGACACTGTGCAATGACATCTGAGAGAAGAGTCAGAAGATCCAGGTTCTAAACCTGCTCTTCCAGCAACTGATTCTAGGACTGAGGATCTGCCCCTGTGTATTTAGTCTTGAAGCTGATGACTTCGAAGTCCTCTAACTGTTGAAATGTTTGTCATCAGTGGTCCAGTATCTATAGGGTTAGCTTGGGGGCAAGGGGCCATGGGGAGAGCCTTCATGTTTACTAATGACTGCTTTGGAGTACTACTTCCTTGCTCCTTTCTTTTTCCTTTTAAAGTCCCCAAAGCTGCTTTGCTGCTCTCTAGGCCAAAGTCTTCCTAAATCAGTAACTTTAATGAGTCGCACTCTCTTTCAGACTCTTTGGTAAGCTGCCGGTAGAAGCTAAAGTGTTTACCTTGATAACTTTACACTGCAGAATCAAATCAATTATACAGCACTTCAACTCTGAAGATAAAAAGTATACCCAGCTATTGCTGGTATATATTAAGGCAGGGAAGAATACCATATTATATATGCTTAGACTATTTTCACAAGTAGTTAAATTTTTTGTTTTTCAAGCGATAATCTGCATTTGTCTAAAAATTAATAAAGTTGCTTATTGCCATTGATAAGTAATATAATTAAATTTTAAACAGTAATTTTGATATAATCATAGTACATTAATACTAAACACTCTATATGAATTATCTCAATTAATTAATTGCTTAAACAAATGGAAACCTAATAAGGCAACATGATCATCGATGATCTCCAGAAGAAAAGCCAGTATCTGCCAAGTATATCCCTAATATCTTGATAATATTTCTCAATAAAACATCATAGAGCATAATCCCATTTTATAAATATATGATGGTGTATAGGTGTGTCAGTACTTAGAAAACTCAACTACACTGGATTTCAATAGAATAACAATGGTTACTTATGGATGATATGGTTATAAGGAAAATGTCTTCCTTTAGAAAAATCTATACTCTAAATTTCCTATAATAAATGTAAGTTTTTCTAATCATAGGTAGATAGACAGATAGATGTATTTTTTAAAATGAATGGACTTATTATGAAAGACACGCAAGCACGGAAGTGTCTTCACCCAGCTGGATCTCACCTCCCATGAGTGTTTAGTTATAAACAGTGTCTAAACGGTGTCTAATGAACTGATACCCCCTGAAATTCTTAAAACCGAAGATGAAGGAATGCAGTTCTTTGTTATTGACTATTCTATTAATTTTCTCCATTTATAGTCAAACTTAGCCCAACCCAAACCCAGAAAATTTGGGCAGCAAGAGGAAATCATTATTTCTGCTGAAACTAGCTGACTTGAGTAGCAAGCATTTTATCATTATAAGTAATGCAGTTTTCCCATCATCTAATGACCAGTATTAGTGATGTTGAAAAGCAATGTTCCAAGCAATAAAATGATTAATTCTAGACATTTGCTTAGTTAACTTTTCTATTTTATTCACCTATGGATAATTTTTCTTAAATCCCACATAAATCACACAACTTACTCTCTTGGCTTTGTGCTCACAAGAACTCTTAGAGGTTTTCTGCTGTTTAAGCATGATTTCAGGAAGCAATCCACTTCACTGAAAGGTCTCATAAAAACTAGGTCACCATTAATAGCAAAAATCTTTTTCCCAACTTCCATGCCAGCCATCTAAAAGAGATATAACAAAAAAAAATTTTTTAAGTCAAATTAAATTTTAATAAGAAACTATTTTTCACAGAATTAGAATCTGAAAAAGTCTAGAACTTATAGGGTTTGACATTTTAACACATTTGCACTGTTTTTATACAAGTTCACAAAACGGAATCATGGGCGAGAAAATACAGTTGTTCTTTTTGACCCAGTTTTAAACTTGATCACCTACCTTCATTGAACTTCTCCTTCCCCCATGACTAACTATTGTACTCTTCCTGTGACTCTTCTGTGGTATTTTATAGTTCCTTTTCTTATTTCATTCTTTTAATTATAGTCAAACCCCAGGTTAATCTTTTTGACAGTGTTTTCCATCTATATGCAATTAACTCAGAGTTTCAATTTCAGTGTAGACATCAATGACAATCACAAATGCAAGGCTAGCCTAACAAAGCACAAGTGACTCCTGGGCAGGAGAGAGGAATGACTCGGAATCCAAAGAAGAGAGTTCCAACAAACATAGACTGCAAGATGCTGAAAAGTTGACAAAGAAGAAATTACCTCTCCATGCCAACCAGGCCTCTCTCTTAACCAAGCCTATTGCCTATAAACTGTATGCTGTTTTGGTTACCAGATAAATGATGAAGATCTAGGAGAAAGCACTTTATCAATGGCATAGTCAAATAAAGCTATACTCTAAGAATGTCTTCTGAAAATGTCCGGGAGAAACATTTCCTTCTCACAGAATACTATTAAAAATAGTCATTTGTTGGCTGGGCCCACTAATAGAGTATGAGTTGGCCAGAGTCATTTTGCTCAACATTAATGTACTATACATAAAGCTTTGTCTGACATGAGTTTGTGTTTGATAAAAGGCGGAAACCTTGGGCATTAGCAGATGGGAGGATGGGTGACAGTTTACTACTAACTGTAAATAGATTTAAAGTTAAAAGCCATGCCTCATTGATTCTCCCATTCTTTGTTAAAGATTCAACTATTGAGAAGTTTGCTGGAAAAATAAGCATCTTATAAACCAGGCAGCAAGGTGAGAATACTTGAAATCTGATAAACTTAGGACGTAACCCTGGAAAGTAGGTTCCATTGGAGCAAGAAATTTTGTCTGTTTTGTTCATTGCTATATTCCCAGAGTCTAGAACACTGACTAGCATAAAGTAGGTACTAAATAAATATTTCTGAATGAATGAATGATCAGGAAATGTCTTTGTTTAAAAAGCTGGTGAGGTGAGAGAATATGAATTAGCATTAACCCAACGGGAAAATAAGTCAAAGCATGTGCTTCTGATGGAATCTGTATTTATGCGACAGTCAAAAGTGATAGCAAAATAAGACACGGCCCTTGAATTAAGGGAAGAATGCTCTGACATACATAATACAATCCCACCCTATGCAGTCTCCACAGGGTTTCAGGTTAGAACCGGGAAGTTCCCAGGGGCACAAAATGAACCATCCGGCCTCCCAGGAGGTCAAGAAGTTCACTGCTGTAAATATCTCCAACCCCTCCCCTCCCCCTCCCACACCTGAGTGCACAGACATGGGCTCCTCTGTCACAAGTCCCAAGAATATTTGTAAAACCTCAGAATAAGATTATTCAGAAAATTATTTTCAGGAAAGCTACTTAAAGGCTGATTTCAATTTGTTTAGAACTTTTATATTTATATGGCACGGGCAACAAATTTAAATAAAAATGCTCATTTACATTACCTCAGCATTAGACCCCTTTTCTACCAACTTAATTATTGGAACTTTATTTTTGTCTTCTAACCCAAAACCATAGCTGCCTTCATTGGATTTAATCTGAAATGCAAAATATTAACATTATTAATAAAGCAAGTAGAAAGGTTGCAAATCAAACAGAATGAAATAATATGCATTACTATCAAACATATCTATGTAATCTCCTGTTAATATCTAGTCAAGGAAAAGACATAAAACATATTAATAAACTTACCAATAATGATTTAGCTATAACATTTTCCACAACTTTTAAATCATGTTTCATAAGTCGATGTTTCATATTGGATCCCTCCATTTCTTCATCCGCAAAAAAACGAAAAAGTAGGGGTTCATCTTTGAATTCACTTTTTTCCAGGACTATGGAAACAGAGAAATGCAAATTATTTCATTTATTACAAAAATCAAAGTCTTTGTTCATACTAATAGACATTCAGTAAAATAATAACTGTATCATGACCTCAATTTTATGCTCTTAGAACAAGTTACATTTACAAATATCCCTATGACATTTTCTTATTTTTGTCTATGCTATCAAGCCAATGTTTCCTTTGAATTACTGTTACCCCAACCTTTTTGGCACCGGGGAACCGGTGCTCCTATGAGAATCTACTGCCTGATGACCTGAGGGGGAGCTGAGGCAGTGATGCTAGCGCTGGGGAGTGGCTGCAAATACAGATAAAGCTTCGTTCACTTGCCCACTGCTCACCTCCTACTGTGCAGCCCGGTTCCTAACCAACCACAGACTGGTACCAGTCTGTGGCCCCAGGGGTTGGGGACTTCTGACCTAAGGGATTTAAAATTTTTAATGTCATTTTTCATTGTTAACTTTTTTATATTTAACCAAGTCCTTCATTTTCCAAATTAAGACCTAAATTTAAATAAAAGATCACATTGAATCGAAAAATGTATACAATCTAAAACATAGAAACCCACAGGGCTTTATATATGTAGTAAACATTTTAAGTATGTTTTTAATATCCTGCACAATCATGGGAAAATTCAAAGGGGTTAACTGCTGTCTGCATGTGTGTGAGCAATTCCCATTGTGGTCGCTTTGTTCTAACACTTGAAACCAGAAATATGTCTTCTGGGCGAAATGTGATTTTAGTTCCCAGTAATTCCGAGTTCTTTTCTGTTTAAAGGCATTATTCTCAAAAAACCTTACTTCTGCAAAGGTCAGTTTTTTCCCCTTCATCTGAACATTAATATTTCCCCCCAAATCCCTAAGATTCCCGACATGTCCTAATGATACAAGGTTTATGTTTTATAAGCCTTTTTTAAAATAAGGCTTAATACTGATAGAAATAATTTGTGTTCCGTGGGATCCTGACAGCAGTCGAAATATGTTCAAAGAGAAATCTTCTCTATTTTGATTTATCTTCCCTTAATTCCTTGAAGAATGTTTGTTGGGACAGGTCGATTCACTGAGCCAGAGAGCTCGATGGAAGGCAGTGTTCTCACGGCACAGTACAAAATTAAAGCTTTATGATGGGAGAGACCTGCATTTAAATTCCAGGTCTGGGGGGAAAGTTACTTAAACTCTTCGAACTTCAGTTTCCTCCTCTGTGAAATGAGGGTCATAAAACCTTCTTCATAATGTTGTACAAAATCAAAATGAGGTAATAAATGTGAATAACTTGACACACAGTAAGCAATCAAAAATGACTTATTAACACAAGTCATCGCTGACAATAGAAACGAGAATATATTTGAGATGGAGTTAGGTCTTATCTGCGTGACCTAAGCAGTTTCCCAAAAACCCCCATGATGTTTGCTGTTTTCCTCCACAAAACAGCCTGTCTATCAGGAGTGAGAAAGGACGACGAGGCTGGCATGAGTTGTGATTTACTGACAGAGACTTTTGCAAGGAAAACTTTTGTCGAAACTCAGTATTTTAGAATAAATATTGGAATCAAATTACTACTTATCTATTACTGCTTATTTTCAGCTTGATGTTTTAATTCCCTATAATGGTATCATTTCTTCCATTCGATAGTTTGCTGTTCAAGGACTGATATTTCTCTATCACGACTGATACAGGAAACGAAGTCATCAAACAAGAAAAAATAAATAAATCTTCAATAAGCAGCCAAAAAGACACAGATTTTTTTTAGAGATCTATAATGTTGTTTTCTAAGGTAATTTTGAAAGTATTTTTATAAAAATAAAAATAAATATTTAACTGTATATGCTCTTATTTAATCACTTTAATATATAATTGCATTAAAAAAAAACTATGAGTCTGATATGAAATGGTTTCAAAGAGGTACATAACCTATTTTTTTAAAAAACTTCTCAGCACAATCCCTTGCTCTTTGGGAATCAGTAACAGTCTTGAAAAATAGGAGGAAGTCACAGCAACTGGTAGATAATAGCAATTAGACGTAGGATGGCACAAGCCATGAAACTGAATGCAGACGTGGTGACCCAACGTGGACACATGGCAAGACCTGGACAGTCTTGCTGGTTTGTCTCTATATGGCTCCACTGAAACACGGTGCCCTACATCTTGTGCCCTAACAAAAACAAAGCAGTGAAGTACATCTGTAAGCTTCCAGAATAAGAGTCCTACCATGATGCATAAATCCATTGTCACAGAGTCCGACGCCAAATATCATTGCCTCTTCTCTGGTGCGGCAATCCCCCTGTTAACCGAAAGAGCACCACACAAGTTACTAGGCAGCCGGAGGCATGCGCCTTTAACACATTTGACATTCCAGCACTAACTGACAAAGCCATTCATATATCATGGCATACATTGCTTTCATAAACCCACAGCTTATCTAATTCTTCTAAAACATTTACTTGATAATGAAAATATTTTCTTTTGACATTAAACAAAAAACAAAGATTTAATGTCTCTTGAGAAAATCCTTACTTTATTAAACATGAAAATACCTAAGTAACTAAAATTTATTGCTACCATAAACGATCCTTTTCTCTTATTCCTTCAATCTTATACTGCAATAATGGGTCAAGGAAATACCCCACATAAGAAAACACAGTAAATAAAGCCACGTAAATATCATTATGCATGATCTCTGCTATCACTTTTCTTCCTCCAAATGGTCTTGCTCTGTAAGAGGCCTAAAGAAACTTACTAATCTAAAGCGACTGATAAGATACCAACAGTAAATTGTTCAACTGAGCCAGCAGATGCTTGCTTCTCTTTCGCTATCCTGCCAAAAAAATAATCAGATCATAGAACTGAATCTAAAAAGGAAGCCCAATGCCACCTCTGTTATGATTTTAACCTAGAAAACGCTCATTTTATTCATATAAGTATGGATTCATATATATATGTATGTGTACATGTGCGTGTGTGTATGTATGTATGTGACCTGACGATTGCATGTTTTATAGTTGAAGAAGCGCTTTCTCACATATTATCTATTTGTTCCCAGTTCTATCTCTGAGTACTTAGGTATCCTACCAAATCTGTCCTCACCTCTCTCTGCCTTCGGTTATATTTCATGTCAACACCCTTATCTAGTGTTTCTTCATCTCGCTTCTAAATTATAATAATTTTTTGTACTTTATCCAACATATGCTATTATAGAATTAAACTTTCTTATACAGGAATTTCACGTTCCAAAACTTTTTAAAACTTTTGTTGTTGTTGTTTTTATAATCATAACATATCAAAATTTTCCGTTGGGCTTTCAAGGCCCGACCCTTGTTGGCTTCATTCACTCCACCTCTTCAGCTTCACTTTATAAATATCCACAACTTCTGCTCCAGTCAAGTTGTTCTCCTGTTGTTGCCTGAAGTCTGCGCTTATCTTCATCCTTGCTTTCACTCATGTAATCGTCCATACCCACAATGCCCTTCTCCTTGCCCTCCACCCATTTAAATTCTCCTTATCTGTCTATCAAGGATCAGGACGAGCTCTGCCTTGTGCCCGTCACAATTCCAACCCTCGCTAATCTTCCTGTCAACGAGGAAAGCACTTCTAATCTGTATCTTTGGACAATGCATCTCTGCCCTTTTCAAAATCTAACTGTTAAGTAACTTTTATACATTCATTCAAAAGATATTTATATGTTATTTTGCCACATAACATGCCAAAGCGCTAGAGATAATATAGTAAAACATGCAAACACAAAACACTTTCCTGCCCTCGAGTAATTCGAATCTAATGAAGGATTTGGTCACTTAAAATGTGGTATATAATAAGTACCATTATTCAATTCAGTCAGTATTCCCAATCAGACATTATACTAGGAGCTAGAAAAAGGTTTAAAAAGTCCATGCTCTAAGAAACATGCATGCTAGGACAGTGACAATATAATACGGTTTTTGCTAAGACATATATACCCAGGGAAATGGGACCACAGAAGACTCGAAGCCCAGACTGGAGGATGGAGCAAAGCTTCTTAGGGGAGAGGATGGTGGAGCAAAACCTTAGATAATATGGAAAAATTAGCCCGATTGACTAACAGTCCCTTGTAGGCAGGAACCATGCCTAACTTCCTGTTTTCTTGGTTTGCTTTATTTTAACCATCAAAGCACTTGCTTAAAAGCTAAACTTACAATGAGAGTTTGTTTAATAATCATGAACATTTAATTGATTATCCAATTGATATGCTGGTCAGACTATTATTTTATTGAACATACGGTATAAAAAATACAGCCTAAAGTGTGTGCTATCCACGTGCCTTTTAAAAACCCTACTTGCGCCACATAGAACTGGTGAGAATTAAAAGAGAGCACAACAGAAATGGCTTTGGTTGTGAGGAAAGAAGGCATTACTTAACTATGAATGTGGCATAAACAAATCACAACTTATGTGATTTAAATGATGTTCTAAAAATACATTAATGCACCTGCTACATAAGGAGTCGACTTCATGGAATAAGTTAGTTATACCCCATTGTACTAGAAGCGGGACAACGGCGAGTGAAAAATGTGTTCAGAAGTCAAGTCATCACGCTTTCCACGACGATATCACATAAGACACTGCTGAATAACAGAGAAACTGTCAGATCCAGAATATACCCCAAACCATAGAAAGACTGTCTTATGGGAGGCAGTTCTTTATTCTGTCCTCTAAAGCTGTCCAAATCAATTCAGTTTCCTGGTCATTACTGGCAATTAAGCTATATTATCACTCGAGAGTCATGGAGGAAACAGACCCTTACTTGTCAGATTAAGAACTTTAATTTATCATTCTCTTATCATTCTATTACTATGTTTGTGTCCAAGTCAGCCCATGTTTTCCTAATCTGAAGCTAAGCAATAAGAGTTAATTATGTCTGATACTTACATTTGTGTAAATTTTACAGTATCAGAATCATAAAGCTTAAGTGACAGAGAAGAGATGACATGTACAGCTATTAGAGTAAGAAGTAAATGGTCGTGAAAATAACATCTAAAAAGATTAAGCGCCTCGTCCAAGTTTGCGGAACTCCTTATTGACAGAGCTGTCATCAGACACCAGGTTCCTCGAGTCTCAGTCCATTGCAATTTATACTATGTACAATTTTTATAGATATTGTCATAACAGACCACTAAGAAAACCTGAAGAAAAAAACATCAGTAACTTAGTTCAGTTTTCTGAACAATTTATTCTTTTCTTCTAATGGTCAAGGTTGGAAAGAAAAATGCAAAAAGGAAAAAAAAAAACAGTTGATAACTGACTTCCTGAATCAGAACTTTAAATATATATTCAGCACCAGCTTTTACTTCAAAAAATTTTTCTTCAGTTTTCTCACATAACCAACATATAGTCCAAGTTCATTTGAATTCTATAACATTAGCGTTCCTATGTGAAATTTCAACTCTGATACCAAGCACAGAATCAGTTCCAGTGACACACTTTGACCACCGTACTACAACAGGTTTTGATACCAGTAAACCCACTGGGAGTGTGATTAGGGTTTTATCTAGAAGTAACTGCAGATTTAATCTAAAATCTTAACTTTTAAATAGAATAAATTTAAGTGCTATAAAATACAAAAACAGGTGGTCTTGGATAGTTTAGAAATATTAAATAATAAAAATCTCAAAATATATGTGTACAGATGAGCCATATGTGAATCAAACATAATTTGAAAAAAAATAAATATTTTTATGATTAAGTATCAAATGTTATCAGGTACTTGTAACAGGAAGTAGGCCACTTTCATTAACAATGAAAAAGTAAAACTGTTTATGAAATTGACTCAAATACCCAAACGAAATGACAATATTTCAACCTAGCAATATCCCCACCCTCAAAATAGTAAGTTCTGTCAAAGTGGATATTAGTTTTCTTAGCCTTTTCTTTAATCAGAGGAAAACATTTGATCATCTATTAGTTGACTAGTACAGTAAAACATTTAAATAAATTTATATTTGTATTGGCTCGGTGCCTAGATTAGCAAATACCATTTTCTCGATACATCTATCAGCTCCCACATTCGAAGAAGCAGAATAATAATGACAACAAATTTTGTACCTTCCTATTTATTTATTTATTTTTAATTTATATATTTATTAATGTATCTTCCTATTTAAAATGTATACAAATGGTTATTACCGTTCATATTACCAAAGCACAATTATTATCTAACAGAAAAAGGCACAGAAAGATTAGAATAATTTGCTAGGATTAATAAATAGATACTTTAAAACAAATTAGTGAATAAAACATGCAAAAAATTTAGTATATGCCCACTGCTACTCTTCAGTGATATTCAAATTACGCTTCATTTTTTGATCTAAGTATCTCAGTTGATACTTTTAAAATAGAAATAATCTCTTCCTGAAAGACAACATAGTATAAAAATCAAGCCTGAAGACTCCAAAGTCAGATAGATTTTCTAGGTTCAAAGCCTAACTTTGCTTCTTAGTCTGTAGGAATTGGTCAGGTTATTTCACTGTACCTCATCTGCAAGCAGAAATTAATAATAATAATAAGAAGAAGACCTAAATCACATGCTTTAAGTTAAAACCACAAAGAATGCAACTCAGCAACTTCTATTTGTCTATTTACCTGTGCAATTAGCCAGTCTATCAGTTTGTTGGCCATGACTACAGATTTGTAGGTCCTTAAATGGTAATCTTTATCTCTATAAAGAAAAAAGAAAACATAAATGTTAAGGAAGGAGATAAGTGAGCACAGGGAAACATTTCATTTAGTCTTAGTGTGAAACAGGAAGTCTATTCAATATAATCTGAATCGACTGTCCACATTATGTGTAAATAAGAGACGGTTACAAGGTCTGTAAAACACCTGAAAACTCCATCAGCTCACAGCAGAAAGGCCCACAATGATACCAAAACAGACGTTTCTTCTTTCACATGTTCTTATATCCAGAAGGTCATTACTGCCATATTACTTGGTAATAACTTAGCAAGAAATATGGTTTTCATTAATAAAAAAAAAATATATAGATATTTTTATTTTTTCCCTTTAAATACAGATAGGATTCCACAAAAAATCTCCTCAAAATGTGGAGAACAAAGCAATTCTTTTAATTTTCACTTTTGAATTCTCCAGGAAGGTTGGATTTGGCCTGCAGGATGATTGGCTTGGCTGGGCTGTAGGGGAAGGCTGTACGCCTGTCCCGAAGGAAATACACTGAGAACCATGTCATTCATTTTGTCACAATGACACCACATCCCCAGGGAATAAAGGTAATCAACTGGTCCCATATCAGACTCTCCTTTCAATAGACTTTTCAGATCGGAGAAATCATTCAAAGTTTAGTTAGATACCAACAAAGTGCCCATGATCAGGACGAGGTTGTAAAGGCAAAAATCTATCATTCATTTAGTTTGCCGGCCTGGATCATAAGGGAATGAGAAAATGACAGTCTTTTCAAAATCCACATTATAAACAACTTGAAGTGATAATTACTAGCTATATTCACAGTTCTCTAGCCTCTGTCAGTAATTTACAATTAATTTTCACATCATTTTATCCACTTGCATAAAAAGCTCCCTGAAAGGAAATTTCTGAGATTTCAATAACAAATGCACTAGGTTAGCCAATAATCGACAGCAAATTTTTAAAATCTTTTTAAATCTATCTGCCTGTTTCTGACACCTCATCATCCATTTCATCTTGATTCCCATAAACATTACTAGGAAGAAAAAGAGAATCTATTCTCTATCATATGTGGGTCTGTGCATTCTCGCCCAAGTAATTTTTCTTTTCATAAGCTGAGTTCACACATATTAAAAGCATGATTATCACACATTCCACCTGTTTCATGGGTTTTTTTCGCCATAAATTTTCCCTTGACGACTCATAAGCGATCGTCATTTCTAGCCAAAGAACAATTCCCTTTCATCAGCTCTTACAGAATATAACTTTCTTGATAAGAAATCCCATCTGGCTAACATATTTGGAGACCACATTTTCTCACATATAAACTCTACATACACACAGGTGATGTGAAAAAATTTAACCATTTTTGCTTTCTAGTAGTTTAGCAGGAAAGAATATGTTAAATACCACTTGCTATTGATTTAAGGAAACATCTTTTATTATTAAGTTATCCAAAATATTGGCAGGGTGTCTGTGCCAGAGAACCAACAAATATAGGTTCTTTTTGCCTCTTTTTACTTTGCGAAGCCTGCTTGTGAAAGTGGATAGGGCACGTTCAGGAGTAAAGGGTAAGATTCTGTTTTCCCCTCCAGGACCTGTAGTGCGTTCTCTGGTGGGCGTTCCAACATATTTAAACAACAACTTCTGAAATATTTTTTTTCCTAAGCTCTGCATTTCCTTGGAATTGGAAATCAGACTGAAAAATAGAAAAGCTGTACATCAAACATTTGGATTCTATAGCCACAGCTGAAAAGCCTGTTTATTCATTTTGAAAACAGTACATCCATTTTTTTGTTGTTCTGAAAAATACATTTTAGTCAATAAACTTCTAATGATATCTGGCCATTTGAAATTAGTTTACCATTACATTACATTCTATCAGTTAGTGTACCTCAGTGTATATTACAAAGTACAATAACACTCCTGGTAATCTCCTCCACTGGTAATCAGAATGCAAAACTCGGTTTTCCGCTGTCTTGCTAAAGAGATAAACTGAAAATTAAGCCTGATTCCTCTTCAAAATAAAAGGCATATCTCTTCAGAAGGAAAAACATGATAGAGAAAAAAATGATTACACTTATTGACTCCAAAATGATTCTTAATTTTCAAGTACAAAAATCTTTTCTTTGCATAAAAGACCATTAGAAGGATATATTGTGAAATAAAATACACATCCAAGATTTTGTTATATGATTTAATTTAAAAATTAATATATCAGTAATCATAATGGTAAATATTTGTAGTAAACAATATCTCCAAATCCTTTCCTCGTCGACTATTATTTATTAAATATTAACTGAATGTGGATCATTTCATTAGCAAATCTATAATTTGCTGTGAATTAATGGCAAATAATTTTAGAAATCAGAATAAAAAGAGTGGAAAAAAACTGTATAATTACAGCCTCAGAAAATTTAGGAATATTTTAAGATAAATTATTTCTTAATCTTAAAGTAAATTTTAAAGTAAATCTTAAAGTAACCTTAAAAAGTAAATTTCAGATCTTGAACAAAAAATAAACCAACAAGTTCCCGCTGGATAATATTACCTAAGATGCAATATAAATATTTCCATTTAAGTTGCAGCACTTAGAAACCAAACTCACCTGATCACTGGAGTAAACAGACTATGAAGACGGCAATATAATCTTACACCCTATTATAAAATAAAGACATGTCAAAAGTAAGGACGATCACTCAAAGGAAAGGACACATCAACAAAATTCTGAAATGAATATATTCACTGTTGACATTCAGGAATCATTACTTGATCTCAACCAATTTAAAAGTTATTCAAATGTTACTACAACATAAAGATGATATGACTTAAATCATTAAAAACAGGATTAAATTGTGCTATGAATTTGTCATACACATATGACATTTACATATACAAAGAAATTTTTAAATTACTTTTCTTGAAATATAAAATATCAAGATATAATGCAAACAGAAAACAAATCTATGCAGTAATACATCATACTACTGGTTTATTTATGGCAGTCATAATTTTGTCGTGTACAAATAAACACATTACATTAATTTTATATATTTATATTTTTTAAGTTTGTTCACATGTCATGACCACTTGTTCCTACATTTGAAAACATTTTCAAAGAATATACCCTTCTGAGTGACACAATTGCATTACTTTCATTCAGAACTAGATAAAAGAATGAAAAGAAAAAAGTGATCTAACATTAGAATTCTTGGAACGGCAAAAAGAAAATGAAAGACTTGCTTACACTGGAAGAATTTTTAAGTCTCTCAACACCGTGTATCTTGCTAAAGTAGGACAACATGAATTCTGCTATTGATAAAAGGTTGTAGGAAAAGCTATTACCTTTGAAATGACATCCTGCATTTCATTTCTTGGATAAAATGTCCCATCGTCATAGCGAAATCTATATAACATCTGTTCTGGTTTGAACTGATGTTTATCAGTAACTAAGAACATAGGAACGATACATTAAAATACTGACAATCTAAAAAACGGCAGACAAAAAAGAATATGTTTATGAAATACGTATTCCCAAATACTAAAACTTGTAGTTTTACCTAAAACTTTTGTTTTCCTAATACAGAAATCCTAGTCGAGTATTTGGACAGTAAGATTCATAATAAGAAATTTTTAATAGAATTCATTTACAATTTCCATATAATGACTTAAGAACTAAACTGAGGTTAGCAATATTCAGCTAGCATATTACATGTAACGGTGTATTGGGTATTTATTTTTACATAAATATGAGTTTGTGTTTTCTATTTCTTTACAATGCCAAAAAGTCAAGCAAAAAGTATCCTTCGAAGAGCAGATATTCCAATTAGTAAGTTATGATTTAAGTCTCAGCCCAGGAAATGAATTTTAACATTTATCTGTTTTATCTCACTGTAATTAGGCCAAGACCACACATAAACAAATCTTGAGCATTCATCCTGTGTTTAGATCTCCGGAGTGGATTACATAATTTCAATATCTAACTGATTCCAAAATTTAACAGTTTTCTTACACTCAGAAATACTTTCTTACATGTCACTTAATTTTTTCCTTTCCTCAGTAGAAAATAAGAGTGATCATCCTTCACTTGCATCCTTAGGATCAGATTTTCATACTCATAAAGACTCCTATAAACTTCCCCTAACTTTTCTTTTTTCCAGGAGACGTCACTTTAAAGACAGTCTAATTTAAAAAATAAAAAATAAAAAAAAATGACTGTGCTAGAAAGGAAAAATCTCAAATAAAAGCTCAAAGAGTTTACATTTAAGTCTCAGGTTTTCTTTACAGGGAATGCAATATCTGCAGTAGGGATAATTTGCTGCATTGAGCTCCATTTTCATGATCAGATCGAAGACTTTTACCTTTACTTTTTGCTAAAAATTTTGAAGAGGGAGAAAAAGCTGTCAGAATAAAATCTCATGAATTATGTTTGGTGAATCCAGAAAAAAAGCCAAAAGACTTGTAAAACACACACAAACACGTGAAGTTTCAACTATTTTACCCCAACCCATCCAAACCACGTGCATGGCTTATAGCCATCAAATTGAGACAGGATTGCTGCCAAAAAGTAAACAAAACAAAAAGATAGACAGCACAGCCTTTTGGCATCCTTTTTCCAGATTAAGCCAAAAAAAAAAAAAAAAGCACGTGTGAAAAAAAAAATCGAGAGAAATATTTTGAAATCCTATGGCATTTTTCAAGACCAGTTATTTATTTATCCTATGCAATCTACCTATTCCCATTTTTATCCCTTAAGATACACCGAAATACATTATCATCTTGACATTCCAAAATTCAGGGAAACATTGGGCCCAAATGTCTCTTGAGATAATAAAACAAGTGGCAGTATAACCTATTCAAAATGGAGTGCTTAGCCGTAAGGCAAACTCCTGTGACTTTGATAACTAACATTGGTTAAATCTGCATCTCTTAAGCTGCTGCCTTGGAAAAAAAAACAGTGAAAAGAGTTCTACTTGGAATCTACTCACTCAACGGCTCGAACATGGAAAATGGGTTTATTAACTGATGAGAATTCAGTTCTTCTTGTGAGAAAGGTTGTATGATGCCATTTTTAAACGACTATGTAATGTTACCAGGGATGTACTGCGAAATGTTTAACAACTGGCTACGTAGGTGGTGGGAGAGAAGGAACTAATTCGTTGCATCTGCCAAATTTCTGTGGTATAAATACTCTCATCCTGGCCAATTTCAAGCTACTATAATAAAAGCACTGAACACGGGAGTGAGGTGAACATATTTTTAGTTTTTTCATCATATAGAAATAATAGATATAAATAACACCAAGAACATGGCTAATAATAAAATGTAGTAAAATAATTAGAAAGTGATGAGTTTTAAGAATTTATTAGCTTTATTTATAATTTATATACTTACATGTTTATGTCACTAAAACTTTTAATAATGTGCTTAACCAGCTTGCAAATTTAAAAAAAAATTAATTACCAGCTCTCTTGAGTTTTTAAGGAGCCAACTTTATCACACCTCTCTCTCTCTCTCTCTCTCTGTCTCTACGTTCTCACGTAGGCATTTATAATGTAAATAGTAGTGCCAGACAAGTAGAACATTATCAGCATATCACAGAAAACGCATATGCTGCTTCAACTTAAGAATTCCTAGTGTAGCAAGGCTCTGCCTCTGCTGAAGTTCTCAGCAGTATTTTCAATGTGAATAATAGCAAAAATAGTCAACCTTTTTTTTTTTTTTTTTTGCTTTTTTCCCTTAAAACAGATGGTCCATTCAACTTTATTTTAGGAATCCTATTTTCACTGAAATGCAGCTGGAACCCCATACTAATGAAACTAGCATGTTTGGCTCATAGTTCTTCATTCTAATAAAGTTATTAATGTGAAATTGCATAATAGTTCTCTTACCCACAGTTTGGGAAAATCTGTTAATTCTGTACACTTAAAAGAAAAAAAAAAGATTATTCTAGCAACAAAAATCCTTTGTGCCAAATCTGACCAAACCCTGAGAACAGTAATAGCACAGGCCACGAAAATCAAACTCCTAAGAACAGAACAATATTGATAGAGAGTACCTGGTGCTACATTTCTCAGAAAAAGTGTTAATTGGGTTATAAACGTCACTGTTCAAAAGATTTAAATTTTCCTAAGTTAAATAATCAAAGGGTTCTTGCATCTGAAACTTCAAAATAAGTCTTAATCCAGAATTTATCTACCACTTCCTTTTCAAAATTGTGTTGGTGGAGAAAATGGTTGGTTATGAGGGAGGGGAGATTAGCTGGTTAGGAGTGAAATTGTTCCATTCTGAGATCCCTTCCAGGCAAACTAATCTTATGCTGTTGGTGTATATTTTTGTCTTTTTAGAGGAAGAGAAAGGAATTCTAAGAGATTCCTATCTGGACAGATAGTGGTCCGTTACACCAGCGGCACTCTGGGATGGGGAAAATTGGGAGGATCTAGTTTGTTTTCGCCACACTCTAATTTAGAAAAAAACAAATATCAAAATTCCAGAACCAGAAATTCATTTTTATTCACCATTTCCTGTCTTTTTCTCCTCTCCCACTCTGTGCATTAGACATTCTTGCCTCATTGTCATTGCTTTCTGGCTTTTTGTTTGTTATTTCTTATCATGCTCTGAGGAATGTGACAACTCTCTTGAAATGGTCCCCACATCTGTCTGTCACTCTCACTGCTCTGAGCTTTACACGCATATTGTCAACCTTTTGCTGGGCGCTGGCAAGGATGTCTCACACCCAATCCACAGCAAATCCTTTATCTTCTCCCCAACCTGCTCCTCCTCCTCAATGAAAACTCTTTTCTGTCATCCAGATAGAAAGCTCAGAATCATCTGACCTTGCTCTTCATCCTTCCTCTCCCAAATCCAAATAGTTATCAAATACACTGTTTCGGCTTTTCCAGAACCCCTTGCATGGGCCACTCTCATCATGCCCATGGACACAGCCCCGGTGACACCCTCACCCTTGCACTCCTGGGGAAGGAATGGGCCTCCCAATGCAGGGAGCTCTCTGCAGAATTCACTTACCCATGCCAGGCCCTACCTTGCTGCATCTGTTAGCTCTAAAGTCAAGTCTGGTCAAGCTCTTCTGCTTAAGAGTGTCCATCAGCTCCTTATCTCCTCGAATAAACCCAACATACCACACCTAGAGAGCTAAAGTCTTCTGGGATCAGGTATTTACCTACCTTTCTCACTCCACCCCTCCCAGTATATTCCTCATGAAGTATATTGTCTTGCCACATGAGAGACTCTGTGCTAGTTCCTGAGGAGGCCACCATGAACTTCCCCCTCCCATGCCCGAGTGCCACATAGTATTCCTCGGGATGGAATGTCCTTCTGTCCTTCTGTCCCTGACAGAGTTCTATTCATTCTGTAACGCCCAATGTTAATCCCAGTGGCCTCATGAAGCGTCCCAAACGCTCCAGTTAGAACTCACCATCTCTTCCTCCACAGCCCCACAACGCTTACTGTATTTCTAATTCTTGCCCATGTTCTATTCATTCATTTTAAAGGTAGCAAATATCACCATAAACCCATATTCCCCGAAGCATGGTTTTACATATATTAGGCACTCAAAAGCGTTGTTGAAAAAACATAAGCATCTTCTAATGTGAAGAATTATTATAAACTAAACAGATCATTTCATTAAAATATATGCAATTTCTGGCTAAATAGATTAAATAAGTAATCCAATAATTACCATGGTGGATGATTCCATTTTCTAATAATGCTTGTCCCAAATGAACACCTTCTTCAGGCCTATGAATCTCGCCAATTTCCAACAACCAGGATACAAATTCACTAAAACAAAAATCCAATGAAGAAGTTAAATAGTTAATTTTCTCCCAGGAAGTCTATCTGTACCATGCATTCATCAAGCAGATAGGAAAGAAATCTCAAAATATAAAGGAACATTTACGATGCATTTTGGCATACATTTTTTCATATGCAAAGCCCAGTTTTTAAATTGAACTCTCTTCTACAAAACCCATGTCCATATACATTCAGACTTACCTAAACTATACTTAATAATTGTCTAACTTGTTGAGACCTCCAACAATCACAAAGAAATTTTACAGTAGCTTTAATTAAAAGGTTATTATCTACATAAAGGCAAATTGGGACTAAAGAAAACAGATCCTAAAGATACCTAATGGACAGAACCAGCTAGAGTAATAAGGACTTAATTTAAGAGATAAGACTCTGGAATGTGGCTTTCCAGGCACAGAGAAGCAGTGGGTGTGAAACTCCAACAGGGAAATAAAAACAAACTGCATGCCCCCTATAGTAGGCAGAATTCTAAAGATGGCTTCCCACTCCCTATAAGGAATCCCATCGCTTGGTTTTTAAATCAAATCCTAATCTAGGTCATGCTATGAATGAATTTTGCATATGTAATTAAAATCCTAAGTCAGTTCACTTTAAAATATGTAAATTATCCCAGCAGGCCTGACCCAGTGAGTCGAGTCCTTTGAAGCAGAGGCTTTTCCCAGTCTGGTGGCACAAAAGGAAGTGAGAAAAACTTAAAGCATGAGAAAGATTCAGTGTGCCACTGCTGCGTTTGAAGACAGAGGGACCACGCAGCAAGGAATGCAGGCATCTTCTAGTTGAGAGCGTGACCTTAGTCAACAGTGAGCAGGTCCTCATTCTTACAAGGACAAAGGACTCAATTCTACGAACAACCTGAATGTGCTTAGAAGTGCATTCTTTCTCAGAGTCTCAAGATAAGAGCCCAGGCCAGCTCAGCCCACACCTGCATTGTGATCTTGGGAGAGCCTCCAAGCACAGAACCCAGCGTTCCTCCAGAACAAGCTCATCAGCGGGTGTTGTTTCAGGCCACTAGGTAGGCAGCAATTCGTTTTGCAGCAATAGAAAATTAACACTCACGAAAAGACAGAAACATTTTACAATGGTTTTTTTTTTCAAATTTTAAAATTACTTGGTAAATTCATTGTTGCATCTAAACTGTCATCCATAGGGAATATTCCAGCACAAAATCAGCCATCAGAGCTGCCGACCACACACATCTGCTGTAGAGGTGAGAGGCCAAAGAGGATTACAGTTTACATCTTTCTCCTTTTCAGGAAGGGGCGGGGTGAGGAGCTCCAGGCATCATAGATAAGAAGGATGATGTTTTGTATCTTTTAGGAGCGTCCCAGCCCAGTGGTATATATTATTTTAAGGTCACGTGAAATCATTAAGAAAAGGCTAAATACAGAGACATTTCACAAGGAAAATTTGATCACCCGTCTGTTATAAAAATCTAGCATTTGACTTTTTATATAAACGAATGAATATATTTTAGAATGGTTTTATTTTTTCCCACAGAGGCCAGAGAAGCAAAGTTATGGAAAGTGTCAGGAAATTACTTTTCCATTTATTTCAAAACCAAAAGCGACACATATGGCGAAAGTCAAATAGCCAAGGAATATGGAATTCTAAATATGGGTGTCTGGTCTAAAAAGTACATTTTAAGGCAGAAGACACTGTTAAAGTGCTTTTTATCCCTCTATTAAATAAGAGCCATGCATGAGGAAAAAAAAAATAAAACAAGTAAGGTGAAATACAGCGTAGCTGTTAAGATCGAGTACTTTGCAAAAAGATAACCTGAATTCAAATCCCGTTTCTGTTTCTAACAGCTGTGTTATATTGGATTAAGAAATTTAGCTCTCTAAACCTCAGTTTTTCCCTTGATAACACAGAAATAATAATAAGCACATCAGCCTCATAGTGCTGTCACAGGATTAAATGAGCCGATAAATGTCAGGAAGCCAGCACGGAGCACGGCACATTGTGAATACTTATTAATGTCAGCAGTTGACAAGAGGGTTGAAATGGTCGGTACGTAGCTAAAGCCCAGTTCTACATTCTGACATCAGCAGATTCCTGAATGTGTCCAACGCAAATGAAGAAAAGGACACGTTTTCAGTACTGCTATACATTAGGAGAATAGTGAGGACAGGAGAAAGGGTAGGAAAGGAAGTTAATGAGTGGCTTTATTGTGGGACCTACTCAACTAACGAAAAGATCCTGGTGACACCCTGCACAAGGACCGTGATGCCATCGGAAATCACCTTGAACTTGGGCTGTACGGAAGAGGGAGAGGCTGTTATGGAAAAAGCCGCCATTAACACAGCCAGTATTTACTGAGTCTCTCCTATGTATCAGGTGCTTTGGGGAATGCTTTGCCTGTCCTTGCAACTTACTAGCCCTACAGCCATAGGAGACATTGTGGGTAAAAGGTTAATAAAACCCTCTGTCCTTCAATAAGAAGTTAACCCAGGGTTAACTTTCTGGCTGTTCAACGAGAAACCTGATGAAGGCAGGGTGTCGGCTCATTAGTAGGCAGCCTTGCTTCTGGTAAAAATGACCCCGATGGCTATATCGCATACTCACAATACCTGGGGAGAAGCCATAATTTGAGGTGACTCTCTTGTAAGTGGACATGTCCCTGTGGGGACCTTGGAAGTTATACCCACGAGGGCGTTACAACAAATAGTGTCTTCTTTGCCACATGTGGCTTTTAAGCCAAGATGGGCTCACATCTGCTCTTTCTTGCACAGAAACCATCACGTGGGGACCACTGACACTAACGATACCAGCTCACGGGCAGCTGTGCGGCCTGCTGTGTGGACCACGTCCACCGGAAGAAGAGATTTCACGCTGCCCTGTAAGCACATGGGCTTCCTGGCCCATGCTCTTCTAATAGGGCTGGGAGCTGGTGTGGCCGTGGTGATTTTGTGTGCCTGCACAGGTAATTAAGAAGACAATCGGGTAGTTACTACAGGTAAGCACTGCAATTATCTTTATTTTTAGACAGGAACGGGAAATTTAACTTTCTGAAATCTCTCAACTAGCCAGTCTGAATGGAGACCACGAGGTCTGGGCTTTGAACTACGAACTAACTACTCCAGTCTACTTTTATTGAGTCGACATCGACATTTACTAGCTGTATGAACTTGACCATGTTAAACTCCATAGTCCCTGCTTTCTGAATCCTTATCAAAGATAAGTATGTATTCTAGGAGAAGTAATGCACAGGAAGAAGGCAGCCCACAGCCCGGCCTATGTACCTGAGGCAGCCACCCTTCCCTTAGGTCCTGCCTGCTCAACCCAGCAGGGACTCCCACGTGCAGCTGTCTGCAGAAACCCAAGGACACAGGCCATTTATGCTAAACACCCAAGCGACTTTCCCCGACCCAGCCCCACCTGTCAGTCTGCGTGTGGCCCCTCACATGACCCACCGTTTCACATTCTTCATCTCTAGCCCTTCATCCTGAGCCCAGGTGTCAAAATTCTGAATTAATTGGTAGCTTAGACAGTGAGTCTTCAGTTCTCTGGTCTTCTCTGACCCTGTACTCATGTCCTTGCCTGACTCTGTCCCCGACAGGCAAACTCGCCTGCCTGCCAGCCTCTGCCTGACCCCAGCCTCTGTTCTGCCCTTGGGACATGATAAATCAGAAATTATGGAAGTCGTAAGGGAATGGACGGATGCTTTAAGTTTTTTGATCATGACTCCTGGCTCTCTGTACATTTCTTCACCCCACTATGGTCCTGGAAATATCGATAGTAAATACATATTCAAAAATCTTTGGGAGAATTTTTTTAAAGAAAAACAAGTAATTAATGGAAAGTTAACATTTGAGATAGTGAAAATATGAAAGAATATATGCCCCCAGACTACCAACCCTACCTTCCAAGAAAGCATTTAGGGAACGTAGTCAGTTTTCTTTTTCTGTCTTTGATCAGATTTCCTTGTTTGCACATCATTTTATAAAGTTTCTCACCCTGTTCAGAGATCATTACCCAGGTATCTTGCTCCATTCCTAATTTTAAACCTATCGAAAATGAAACAAAGGACAGGTAAGTGAAAGAGTCTCCTCATTCAGTCATGCCTTCATTAAAAAAACATTTATTGCATGTCTTCCATGGGCTGGGGGCTATGAATACACAGCTCTGCACAGTAGGGCCCTGGGTTTTCAAGAAGCTCATGGGATACCAGGAAGACAGTCAAAGCAAGATGTCCAGGGCCATATGGCACCTCTGTGCACACTGCCTCAGAGGCACGTGGTTTGGCCAGTGGAGGAAGAGCAGCTATACCTCAGACCCTAGGGACCCCTTTGTAAGGCTAGGTCAGTACAACTGGACGCGGTGGCCCTGTAGACAGCCTTGGAGGAAAAACTGTGACACAATGGAGGCACCTTCAGAGTGTTCAGAAGTGTTGAGAAAGTCTCACAGAAGGGCCCAAGTATAAACAGAATTCCAGAGAGAGAGAGAAAGTATGCACAAGAGCTAAGTGAGGTGCCGCAGCACAGAGACACACAGCCCTGGGTTTCGGGAGAGAGGACCAGAGGTTGGGCAGGGCCCTTGTTCACCTTTAGTTTCCACGACTTCGTTCCTTAGAAATGTGGGGGTAGGGGAGCTGGGTCGGGGGAGGGGGAGGAAGCGTCTAAGTGTTTTAACCAGGAGGAGGGGCAGGCAGGATAGTGCAGGAAAGGAAGTCTTGTAGCTTTGGAGACTAAGCTCGGAGGACAAACTGAAAGGGGGAGGGTTTAAGAAGAAGGAGACCATTAGGAGGGCGCTGTCAAAGTTCAGGCCAGCTCGAGCCTGTGTGGGCAGTAGCGGGGGCCACAGCGCAAAGAGAATGAAGTTGAGAACTACCTAGGAGGTGGTATTGAGAGGACGCAGTGCCAGGTTAATCATAGGTGTGAAGGCAAGAGAAGAGATCAGGATGTTTTCTAGGCCTTTGACATGAGAACTGAATGGGGATTGGGAGTCACAGTGGGCAAAGGGTTTCAGGTAAGGAGGAGCCCGGCACTGAGCAGGTTGACTTTGGACTTTCAGGTTAAATCCAGGGGTCAGTGGAATACATGAGTATGATGTTCAAGAGAAAGAACAGGGCCAAACATAAAGACTGAGAACTTGACAGTTCAAAAGTAGACATTCATCTGGTGGGCATAGAAAACTCAAGTACAAAATCTAGTTTGGAGAACAGTGCCAAAGCTGAAATCCTGGGAACACTGACGCCTAATCAATGAATAGCACTCACGAAGAACTGTTGCAGAAGAAGAAATACTTGAATTTTTTTTGTCTCCTAGCTACAAAATTTCTTACTAAAATGTTATCTCACAATGTAGGAGACAGTAACATTTGTCAGTAATAGTGAACAATCCATTAATAGAGCCTGTTACTACAAACAGATTTATAGAAAGTTCTTTT
>NW_006443225.1:11511678-11538591 GCF_000325575.1 Pteropus alecto | reverse complement strand
CTTCCTTCCTTCCTTCTTTCCTTCCTTCCTTGTCTTGGGTATATCAATATGCATAGCCATTCTTTAAAAATATAAGGTTCAATTTGATGAAAAATTCAATTTCAAAGCCAGTGAAACTATCTGCTATAGCCTGAATGTTTATATGCCCCCAAAATTCATATGTTGAAACCTAGCACTTGATGTAATGGCATTGGCAGGGGCGTGGGGGACGGCTTTGGAACGTGATTAGGTCGTGAGGGTGGGGCCCTCACGAATTGGATTGGTGCCTTTAAATGAGACCCCAGAGAGCTCTCGTGCTCCTTCTGCCACATGAGGACACAGAGAGAAGACAGCCGCCTGTGGACCAGGAAACAGCCTTTCTAAGATACAGACTGGGCTTCCCAGTCTTTGGAATTGTGAGAAATAAATTTCGTTGTTTATAAGCCATGCAGGCTATGTAGTTTATTATAGCAGCCTGAAGAGACTAAGACACTATTTAAAAGACACTGCCAGTCATGATGTAATCATTTTGCTAACTATGTAAGTTTATCCTTTTATTTTAGTAAGTAACAATATTAGAAGCATCCAAAAAGAATTTTAGCATGGGGCTTACAGCCCACAGAAAATTCAAGTGACTATCATACACCTTTTTACTTTCTCATAACTTTCGCCCATTTTCCGCTTTCCCACTAAATTAGAATGCTCACAAGGTAGAATATGCCCAACGCGTGGACCCACCTTTTCGCCGTTCTCGTTCTTTCAAAATAGCTTCAAACCATTCGTGTTTCTCTTCGGGTGTTTTTGCCATACACACAAACCATTTATTTTTTGCTGTGTTATGTATCTTCCATCCATTAACAACAATGTGTCCGCTGCTATGGAAGTCAGCTAGAAATTAACGGGCAAAGGTAAACGAATCAATGTTATACATATCAATGCAATCATTCAATTCATGAACGTTCCAAATCCATTAAATTCTTCAAAATATCTTGGCTTTATGTGTGTGTGTGTGTATGTGTGTGAAAGAACATAAAAATTTAAAAATTGTATAAATGTTTATATATTGAATGCAATCAGTGCTCAATAATAGAACGTTTCTAACTCTTAACATTCATGTATTAGTGAAATTGAACTCCCAAACTAATTAACATTCCTTTCCTCTATGTCCAAAAATACTGTTAAAGTTCCTAAAGTAATAAAAGAACTTTGGAGTAATTTTCATATCAATAATCAAGTATTCATGGTGTCAAATTCATTTTGCCTTTCTAATATTCTTTTGAAATATTATTCTAGGTTTCAAAGATCGACTATACTCCCACAGAACAATTTTTGATTACTGAATGAACCACATAATAAGATTCAGACCAAGTGATTGGAACAAAATGGGAGTGCATTTACCTAACCTGTAACAAATGGAAATGTACAAACACCCATCCGCTATCACTGCACATAGGTGAAAAGTACACACACTCTTTAAGGCCACATCATTACATATAACTGTCATGAGTAGAAACTCAAAAAAAAACTTCGAGTATGAATTCACATTTATTGTCTTTTCCTAGGTCTCAATAAAATTTTTTCTCAACTGTCATGCTGGATTTAAATATGTCAACAGAAAACCCTCCACGTTAGCTCTCTGCTTAACAGCTGGTGGAGAACAGCGATGTTACTTATAACCAGCCTTTACTGGCATGATGGTCTGCAAGGCAGATTCCAAGATGGGAAAACATGTGACAAAGGCCTGAATCGGCATCTGTACCAATCGAAGTGACACTTTTATTTGTCTTCCCTGAGAGTCACCATGCAGTAGGGGCGGGTAGACAGGAGCTAAGCCACATAGCGTTGAAGGTGGTTTAGAAAAATGACTTCATGGTATGGTACCTGTTTGTTTGTTTGTTTGTTCTCAAATGATCTACTTCATTTGGTAAGTTCTGAGTAGAGGCAGACATGGTTGCTGCTTATTCTCCCATAATCTGATTCCCATACGCTTTTTAGTTCCAAAATCATCATACACTATCTGTGATCAGACTCAACTATTTTAAGGATGCAGTATCAAACGATGCTGTGGAGTTGTAGGGTCTTTAAAAGTTCCATGTTCCATTTGAACAAGGATAGGATTATATTATATATTAGTCTGTATTCTATACACATATATATTTGTCTGTATTATATGTGTATATCCATAATCCCATTCACACTCAATAATAATTTCTGAAAATATAGAGATTCAAACTGACAGAGGATTTTCTCACTCATAAAGAAATTACAGTTTGTTTTCAAAAGGAAGTTTTGTACATTTCTTCTTGCCTTTACATTTTTAATTCACATTCATATCCTATACAAAGTAGCAGAACCTCAAAACTCATGTCAGATAAGTGTCAATGGAAACACTAAGGAAGTAAAAAGCATTAATTCAAAATATACCACAATCCCTCCTTAAGCCCTATAAAAATAGCCAATTGATACACTATAATAAATTGGTGGGGAAAAAAATTAAATTGTTCATGTTCACACACCCTCCTCCCCTACGCTGTCATATTACAAGGCCAGTATCACAAATAAATTAGTTTGTAAGACAGAATACAAATTATCTGGTGCTAATTTTTGAATGGATTTCCAAGCCTGTACTATGAAAATTACCATAAAAATTAATTCTAGGAAATTCAATAGCTTTCCTACTTAGCTCTTAAGCTGAATATTTGTTATAGCATCATGATCACACTAATATCCTCAGAAAGAATCTTTGAAGAAAAATTATGTTAGAATTCACTGAAATGACAGATCTAGAGAATGGTAGAATGGAAATGTGGCCACAAACTCAATAGCTACCATCTTTCTTAAACACAGGAAGTAATGAATAACATTAATATATTAAAATAAATGTGCAAATTTTTACATTTCTACATGTCATATCATCAATGAAATACTTCTCTTTCTATGCTGAGATATAACTATAATATAATCCAAGTTATTAAACATTATAAATAAAAGTATCATCATATTTAATTTTCAAAAGATTTGAGATAGTTACATATTGGCTAAAAGCTTAGTCTCATTTCAAATGCAATCATTTCTTCTGCAGGTTTTGAGCTACATCAATGCAATCGGTTGTCTAATGGAGTCCTTTACTTAGAAATGAAGAAGTATTTTACCTTTACCTGCCGTGTACAAAAATATCCAGTATTTCTATAATATAGTCGAATAGTCCTCCTCTCCCTTATTTCACCTTTTTCCTCTGACTGCTCTACCTAGCAAAGTATCTCTAAACTCTAATGCAGTGCACATGAATTACTCAAGTGAGAAGTACGTCTTCTGAGGGAGTTTCCTACCGGCATTTTATTTTAAATCTACGAATCACTTACCTGTTCCATCATCCACATTCTCCACTTCCATCACTTCTGTATTGATCCGGCCACGGAAAAGGTACCGATGTCCATCTGTAGATGCCTTGCTGTTCTTCAATCGTCTTATAATGGAGTGAAATCACAAAAGTATTAGTCCACTCAATGCAAAATAATGTCAAAGCAATATAATTTAAGCAAATCTTTGAAAAGGAGATATTGATTCAATCACTGATATCAAGGGTTAGGCTCCTGGTGTTTACTTGTGTCCTCCCATTCATAACAGCACTGGTTGCTTCATAAGATGTGACTTACATGCCAGCTTTTAAAGTAAACTGAAGCTCTGGGCTGAGGACATGATACAGGTAGGAAAGTAAATATGTGCTTTTGCTCAATATAGGACCTCAAAGGTGTCCAGTCAAACTGTGAGAGGCACTAATAGTTGGTTGAAATTCCATTTGATTTCTTTCACCCTCCTTTCTCATTTTTCAGTAACTAGCTGGTAATTCCCATTTTGCTTCAAGCCCTGGTAAAATTCAGGTAGTACTTACAATCCCTCTGCAAAGAAACTGACTGTGCTAGAGGTGCTTAAGCCTCATCTAGCTGAAATTATTTTTCCTATATGATATGATAACTGTATGCTTGTCGAATAAGTCTCTTAATACATTTACAATCCTTTGAAAAGGCCTTTTTTTAAACAGTTCCAAAATATTCCAAACCTTTATGTTTAGCACGTCTAATACCGACCTTTAATCTTTTTAAAAGTTTGTAACACAGAGTAAAAACATCCAGATTTACAGATGAACATTTGCAATAATAAATTAGGTAGTCATGTATGTTTGAAGTGGAATGACTGAACATTCAGAAGAGATCATTTTAAAAAACTGGGTATTTTAAATTAAATTAAAAAGGGAAAATTCTAAGGAATGACTCAGGAGGATTAAGGAATAACCACTCATTTAAGAGACTTCAATTGTCCTCAACTAGTCACTGACACAAGTCTAGCTAACAATTTAATATGCTGAAATAATTATTAATTTATTGCATAATACAGACACACGTAGCAAAAGCTAAGATGTAAAGGTACACCACCTTCGGGGCCCCCTCTGATCCCTCCTTTCCTTTGCAGTTAGATGCCTGCCCTGGAAGCAGGAGCGGAGGCAGGGCGGTGCAGGGAGGTGTCACAAGGTGCTGTCACACTCCCTGAGTTCCTTCTTTGGAAAAGAGTCCAAATTCCTGCTTTTTTGTCTAAACCTTCGTCAAAACTTTATAGTCATCGTTATTAAAGAAAACTATTTAAATTGATTAATTCATCAGATCGAGGGGCTCTACCCGCTGGCCTTCATGACCCTGCACTCCCATGCTCATTTTTGAAAGCAACCTCTAAATGTTCCTTGTTAATAGGCCTAAATAAATGCTATAAATTAGGGATTCAGGCTGGGTAGCTATAAAAGCTAGCGTCAGTGGAGGCCAAAGATAAAGAATGCAGAGTAGACTAATATGCAAGTAACTATATATTCTCTCAGGTAGGAAATCATATCATGGTGTCTTGCAAAAAAGTAATTTCTTATAAGTTGATACATCATACTTAAAATCTATCATATTTTTAAAAGCTTAATACTCTTGATAAGAGCTTTAGTCACAGGCCAATAATCGTGGCATGAATCCATCATGTGGTCCTATTTTTCAGTGTATTAATGTTCTTTGGGATCCTGCTGTGAACTCTGTATAGGCTTTCTATATTTCTCTTGACCTGCAGATAATAACACTCAATATGAAATTCTAGTAACTGTCTGATCAATATGGTAACACTTAGGTCTTTCTGAAGAGATCTTTGGTCTCTTCAGAAAAGGCTCTATTGATGGATAAAGATTGAAAAGCTTATGGTTTGAAAGTCATTTTACTCTGTATTGTAGTGTTGGGTATTCCCATATCTTGAGGCTATGATTTCCCTCCTAATTATATGTTTTAATGGTCACCAGGATACATGTACAGGAAATGTTCACAGTAACAGAAAAATTGGAAACAACCCCAAAGTCCACTGATAGGAGAATAATTACATTGTTATTAATTAAATTGTGATATATTCAACCAATGGAAAGCTATCCAGCAGTTAAGATGAATAAACTATTGCTAAAAACATGGACGTATAGTTTAGAAAGCATATTATATATAAAATATAAGTTGCAGATGACTAAATACACTGATATTATCTTGTAACACTCACAAACAAGGCAAACGAAGCAATACCATGTTATATATATATATCAAATACTCCCTAATACACTATTTTTTTTAAGTACTAGTTTCTCCTAAGATTAATAGCATTAGAAATAAGGAGTGCTGGGATGCCTAATTAGCACTTTCCCTTTAATGAATGTAATTCTAAAATTAAAATAAATTCATCAGGTCCCTGGTTCTTGTAATTACAGCATTATGAAAGTTTGGAAAAGCTCTATTTTACTCATAGTTTCTGAAGTATCATTGGGGCTTAGCCAGGACACAGTAAAGGAAATGAAGTATTCTAAAACGAAGGAAACAGATGGTGGATTCGCACTACTGCCATTCAGGAAGGGAACGGACATGCAGATTTATTGAGTGATTTCCATTTCTAATCACTACTTATTTTGTCCACATTATACACACACTAGGGATATCTGCTAAACCCTCAAGGTTTTAATTTTCTAAAACTTTTCTTACAGTTTAAATTATTTAAATATTGAGGCCATGAGACCATAAATGATATCATTTGTAAACTCCTCATTTTGCAAAAGCTTTGAAGGCAGGCGTATATGCATATCTAGATTATATATTTATATGAATGAGATTGGCTGTAATAAAAAAGTCTCATTCTCCAATGGATGCCTTTAACAATAGAATGTACAGATGTCAAATTATAATGTAAATCTGAAAATTATATAATTGTATTAACCAATGTTACCCCAATAAACTTAATAAAAAAAAAACAGTAGTAAAAAAATATAAGAGCTCTAAAATATCTATAAACAATAATAATAATCGCATCTAGATGGATGTGTTAATTAACTCAACGGGGGAAAACTGTTCACAAGGTATTATGTATATCAAATCATCATGTCGTACTCTTTAAATATCTTAAAATTTTATTTGTCAATTATATCTCAGTAAAACTGAAAAAAATAATTGCACCTAAACAACTTGATCACATTACAGTTTTTTAATGAGTTACATACAAGTAAAATTAATAGCCTCTACATCCTCCTAAACCCTATTTCTATTAATCCCAATCTTGCTATTGAATACAAAAAATTTAGAAGAGCATACTAGAAAAACTAAACAGGTTCATTTCCACGTGTGATAAAGAGCAAGGTTTTGAAAAGCTCATTAAGAGAGAAACAATTTAATTCTATTTTGGTTCTAATCCTAACCTGTCCCCTTTCATCAAGGTACATGGTACCATTTCACAGAAACTAATGTGTCCTAGGCACAGTTAGAAAGAGGCACATAAAGCTCAGGCAATTTCCCAATGAAGTACAACTTTACCATTTTACTTAATCAATCTGCAAAAAAATGTTCTCAAGAGTTCAGGAAAACATCTTATCAAATAAATACCTTTGAAGAAAAAATTATATCCATGCTTTAAAACGAATATTACATCAATAACATTAACACATAACATTATTTAAACTAATGGTGGTTAAGCTATACCAAGAACTTGCTTGGGTTTCACTCATTCTATAATTTACTTACTTGTTCAACAAATATTTCTTCCGTGTGTATTACATGGCAGGTCTGCTCCAGTCTGGGAAATAGCAGTGAAAAAGCAGCAAGACCCTTGTTCTCACGGACCTGACAACCTCATCTTATAAAGGTAGCAGAAAATAAGCAAAGAATGGAGGAAATACCAGCAAGCACTTTCCAGATATCACTAAAGGCTGGGAGGCTACCTTGGATAGGGTGGTCAGGGAAGATATTTCCGAGGAAGTGATATTGAAATAGATCTAAAAGGCATGAAGAATCCGACCAGGTCAAACTCAGACGGAAGAGCATACTAGGAAAAAGAAACAGCCAGGACAAAATGCAAGAAACAGAATTCTTGATTTCCTCTCCCAGTTTTCCTCCATCCACTTTTTTCCTCATTTCCAAAACCTGAGAGTTGACCTTGGTTCCTCACTTTCCCTCAACCTCTCACGTCCAGCCCACTAGAAAATCTCATTCGTTCTGCATTTAAAACATACAACAATCTCTCTACATCTCTCCATCTACCCTAATCCGATCCACCAGCATCTCCTCCTTGGGTGACAGTGGTTGTTTCTTAGCGGGTACCACATTCTCACGGCTCCACATTTATGCTCTATGCTTTTTACAAAAGAGAAGAAAGTGTTTTAAAAAGGAAGATGTGCTCCACTAAACTAAGTACTGCTGAGAAAACAAGCCAAACCCTGAAGAGCGGAAAAGTGACCGCTTAATTAGAAAACATAAAGGTCCCTGGTGACTTTGACGTGAGCAGCTTAGTGGAGCAGACTGGGATGCTTACAACTGAGATTTTGGTTTTTATAACTGTTAATGTTGACAAAGTAAAGGGATGACCATAGCACAAGTGGCTCAGGTGTAATGAAGGAGAATAACGTTGCAGGTGAAGACATGGCGGGCTTTGGGGTCCAAATATTAGATCATCCATGTGAGTTGTGAACACACCAAAAATGGTAACCGAAGGAGGTTGGGGAAAAAGTGATATGAGCTAAAGTAATCACAGAATTCATGTGCGGCGGGGAGATATGGAATAAACAGGGAAAGGACAGGAAGTTAGTCCTAAAGCAGTGAATTTCACATGTGCTGGGATTCTCACAGGAAGAGAAGGAAGTGGCTGGGACAAGGCAGTAGGAAACGAGAAGACACCCTTACCTGTCCTACAGGGTCGGAGGTAAATGGGTTAAGAACAACAATAACAAAGTTTTTCCTCCAGAAGATTCCTGGGAAAGTACTGTCATAGAATGACAGTCACATTTCAGTCAGGTTTCATAAGATGAAGAGAACAGTCATAGAACAGGCTGAGACTATGTGGAATTTTACTGATGAAATCGGGAGTTCCCGTGGCCACAGAGAAAAAGGTTAAAACTATGAGAATGAACAATTTCTGAGGTGTTACCTGTTTATCACCTTACCTGTGTTTTCTTTTGCAATACACCAGGAGATTATCGAAAAGGAAAAACACCCGCTCTTGAATATTTCCAGAAGAAATTTTCAGTAAGACTCCACACATTAGCATTTCAGTGCAGGTGTCAGTAATGTTGGACCCCTGAGTCAGGAAAAAGGGAGATGACATCTGATTACTTGAGAGAAACTTTCATGATAATCTTTCTTCTCAATAAGAGAATATTTGTGTTTATCTTAAGAGGCAATATATGGGCAGGATAGAAGTTCAAACAGTTCAAATATTTGTACACTGAACATAGGTTTTTTCAGTCTCCTCCTGGTCAGTCTCAGATGATACAACTACTGGCAAGAGATTCTGTGTGTCTTTCAGCTGTTTTATATATGTATGCGTCCATACACATCTATGATACACGTTACCTGTGTTCTTTGGTTTGAAATCCTCCCCTTATTAAAGAACACAGGTAACACGTGTTCTTTATTCCCTTCCTCCTCCTTCTCTTCCTTGGTAGGGAAAAAGAATTCGGTGGACACATGGAAAAGAATAAGAAATTGCCTCAATTTTTAGCAGGTCTCAGTTGATATATTTATACATACCCTAGGACAAAGAGGATGGGAAAAGAAGAAATAGAAGGGAAAAAACTATTTAAAGAGAACAATCTTCCATAGAGCTTTCACCCTAGTTATTAAAAGCTGGCGCACACTCATTCATCAAATGAGCCTTCACAGAGTGTCTGCTGAGGTCATACGATTAGAGACAAAACTGATTCTTAACCTTCGGAAGTCAAAAGGAGCCACAAGAAGGAGGGAGCCTGGACCCCTGAATCATCAGCAAAGGAAATCTGCTCCCTGAGGAGACCGCCCACATTGGATAGCTGCGTGAGCGAAGCACAAAAGTCTATTTTGAGCCACTATAAACATTTTACTCTATTTGTCTCTATAACCGAAACTATCATAATCCACTCGCTGTGTTCTGCAAGAATACTTCAGTTTTAAATGTATCTGGTCTCTTTAAATCTAGGAATAAATTTCTGATTCTTTTTAAATTTAATGCTTTAATTTTTATTTTTGATATTGAAAACTCAGGACATTAATTTTAAATTTCATACTTCCAACATAATGATTGACACTGTTTTTCTGATTCATTATAAAAATTTAAATTAAAATGACAACTCTTATGACTATAATAAGAAACTTCCTCACTTTCTCAAAGGGAAGTTAATTAAGATAGTGGTATTGTGTTAATTTGAGTATCTATAGTATGACACATTTTAAACTTTGGACATTTCCCTTCTCTCTTCATCATAAGGGTAGATATGTAAATAGTGTACTGATATATCACAGAGTCATAAACCAACATTTGAGAGGTGAGGTGTGAAAAATTATTTTTAAAGAATAAGAGGGTTTTGCATAAATCATTAATTTTGAACTGCTCTAAAACCATTACATATAATGTAATATTTACATATACATATTTAATGCAGATTCTTTTAAATAATGTTTTTATCCATATGATTCAGAGTCCTGCTGCCTTTTAGCAAGTCCTTAAATTATAACCAAAGTAATGTACTTTCATCATCTAGATGATTTTTTTAATGCACATTTCCCTTTAGGAAGCTACGTTTATTATGTAAAATCAGAGACTGTTTGCAACGAATTACACATATAGGATTAAATACAGTAAAACCACAGCTAGGAATTTACAAGTGTAGTTCTAATCCTGACTACTTTGATTAGATCGGGAAAGGAAAGCTGACTGACAGTTCAAGGTAAGAAGTAATCATAAATAAATAGCTGTGACCAGTGGTGGGAGATGTACTCATCCAGGCCCCTCTCATTCCAAAAGCTTCTCTCTTTCTACCCCAAGCTATGCAAACCTATCTTATTATTCCTCTGTCACCACCACCCCAGCAGCGCAAAAGGTGAAATTCTGAGGGAAGTCCGCCCTCAGAATTTCTGAGTATGTGTTCTTAGACAAAGGAAACAGTATCTGTGATTTAGAAATACTTTTTCAAAGACTGAATTTCTAAACACCACAGGGTGTTCAGTTTTAACAACGAGGAAGTGAAAAATCTCACATGGTACATTTGGGAACCACGAACCAGAACAGGATGCTAAAGAGGACTCGAGAACATTGAAGTAGCAGAATAATGAAACAAATACTGTCATCTAAATGGACACAGGTCTGAATCTGTCATTAACCAGAAGAGCCAAGAGTATCCAAAAGTAGTGAGAAGCCACTAACAATTAACATGTAACTACAATGTAATTATGTCTACCTTTTATTATCATTCAACCCACTATGTGTCACCGTCTTAGATGCTGGGGACCCAGAGCTTGAGACGTGACCCCTGCTCCTAAGAAACGCATACACTAGAGAAAGAATCAGATACGTGAACACAGAATTAAATGCAGTGTGATCATTGTAATAATAGAACTTTAGTAAAATGAGAGTTGCCATGAGTCAACAGTGACGAATATCAGGGATGCCTGTGTTTATAATTACATATGTTTAAAATTAATTACATAGCTCATTCCATGTTGTGGTTTCAGGTTTAAATCATTCTCTAGTAATTAACTTTCTTTGTCAAACTGATGAAGTACACCATTTAAATATCACCTTCCAATATGGTTAAGAGATCAGTCTGAGTGGATGGAACACACAGTGACTTCGGTCATAAAGACTGAGCCCGAGCAGCCTGTTTTGGTAATGCTCACCAACAGCTCTGCTTCTGGCGTGCCTCGTTTTACAAGACCCAGCAAGAAAATAAGAATTCAGAATCTAATTTGTTAAGTTGAATAATATTTGCATCTATATTTTGAAATATATAATCGCTGCCAATTATATGGTCAGCATACATGAAAAATTATTAAATTTCAAAGCATCATTACAGCATTTAATGTGAAATCATGATGAAATTCATGAGTAGACACTTGTTCAGTGCCAAGTATGGTTTCAGAAAATGACAATAGCCAGAAAAGGCAATCAGAAGCATGTGTATTATTATGGCTTCTTTTCTATTTTCCAACATTTTTTCAGACATTAAAATCATGACTTATGAAGAACTGCAGTAATAGAACAAATCTCCTCTCAATAAACTCAAGAAAAATCATGTTGCTAAACCATATCTGAACTGTTTGAAAGGGTAAATCTTTTTTATGTTAACAAGGTATCTCAATATAAGTTCTATAAGGGTTCATTACTAATTCTTTGCAGCTATGAGGTGGTAGAAATCCTTGTAATAGGAAACTATCCACTGATTATCTGACCCCATTATCAGCAATCACCGGGGTCTATCTCATTCATCTTGTCAACTGAATGTTGAATGTCGAATTCAGAAAAACACAAACTGACTACAGAGAGGAAACCTCAATCTCAGGGAAGATGGAAGATGACACGAGGCCTTGAAACTTCCCCACTCACATGCAATAATGCATCCACCAAGATCTAGCAGAGCTGGACCCATTCGCAGTGGAAGGAGGGAACTCACAAGAATGTCAAGGAGATAGGGTGTTTCGTAAGGGCACAGTTTCAACACTGATGGAGTCTCTTGAGAAAATTAATGAATGATTTAAACATTCTTTCAAAAAAATCTTTTAAAAATACTATGAAAGTCAAATGTGAAATGAAGAATATCACATCGTTTTGATACAATTTTGTCATAAAATGTATGCCCTCTCCAAAAAAAAGCCTCAGCATCTGATTCACTCTTTTTGAGATTCAAATTATTAACTGAAAGTATAACCTAAATTCTGTTATAGATTAGATAAAACAAACTAATAATACAAATTTTCATTTTACCGAGATAATGTCCCAATTGAACTTGCCCCCACTCCCACTTATTATGAAATTCAGGTCCCTCTTTTAAGTGGATTCACTTTCAATGGCCTTTTCCCGAACCACAGATCCTTAAATAACAAGGGTTATACATAAATCAATTCCACCTCAAGGTAGTAGACATATTGTATCTGCCAGATCACCTTGCACAGAAGACAAAAAGAAACAGGTCTCACCATAACCTCTGCAAGACTCACACTCATGACATAACAAGGGAACACGACTTGAAGTCAATACACTGTCAGACACAAATTTCATCAAATGGCAAGCAGCAAACAGACTCCAAAAGCAGCAAGGGGTGATTTTTTTTAAATGGTCTTGTAGCATTGTATTTCTCCACGTAAAAATGTAATCAGGAAGTGTCAAACTTCAATTGTTTCTTTTTACTTCCTAAAATGCAATATTGCTTTGAATCTTATTTTTATCCCAACACCTTTATATATTAATAATTCCCCCTCTTATCTTTTATTGTGATTTTTTCCCCTTGATTTAAGAGATCAATCCCAAACAGGCCTATCGAGGACATGAAGCTGAATTACTAAGTGACATGTTTATTGAAACTCTCTTGTCAAAATCTTTCAGTATGACTCCAAAGATAACCAACCAGAAAACAGACCAAATGGTCCTTCTACGAAATGAATCAATGACTCTAATTAAACAGCTAATAAACTTCATTTCCAAGCACATTGATCGTTGCTGTATAATTACCTTCAGTAGAATATCTTGTGGAATATTCAGAATGTTGGATAAGATATATGACTGAGATACAATACATTATATTAATAAAAGGTAGAATTTCAAATATGAGCAATTAAAACAAACTATAGATTTTCTGTGGTGACAGTCACTATGTAAACGCTGACAAAGAACTAATTTGTATAACAGGCAAGTTGCCTGAGAGATTTCACTGTAAAAAGCCTTCATTTGGTAGATGGGAAAATAAGACCGTAGCTAATTAAGTAACTTACATGAAATAAAAATCAACCTATAGTGAAAATGATACAGATCCATGGTGCATCCGACTCAGATGCCATTCAGGGGAAGGTCAGATACTGAAGCAGGAGTGTCATGTCTGAGGCGGAGCTCACAGGTCTGCGGGAGCTCGCGGAAGGAGCCAGATGGGGAGCCCCACAGCCCCTAACCCCCAAAAACTCCGTAAGGAGTTCTGCTCGGTAACGGGTCAGGCCATCTGACATCTGTCTGTGGCCCTGTCCTAACCTCAGGAAAACGACTGGAAACATACACAAAGCTGTCTGTAAACTAAGCCACAGCCCCTGTTCGCAATTCAAAGAAAGCTCTTTAACTGTGCCTGCCTACTCCCAAGGCCGGACTTCATCCTGGATGATTAGTCCTTCTGTCTTGTGCACCTTGGGGGTCCTACCAGGTAGCGGCTTCTCCTCAACTTCTCGGAAGGGACCAGGTCTGAGTACCTGACAGCTTTCCGCCTGCTCTCTAAGGTGGTGGACGGAGATGGAGAATCAGGTTCTTACCACAAGCTGTCAGTCCCTCCACACTACAGTCCCTCAAAGCCCCAAATCACTGTATGGCCGTGTCTTACACAATCATTTTCAAATCTCAAGGAAAATTTGTGTTGCCATTCTTTTGGGGGCCTGACATTCATATTATCTCCTGCTGGACCTGGAGCCACATCTGATTTCTCTCAACCAGTTTCCTCTGTCTCAACCCTCCATTTTTCTCCTGCACTCCAAGTGTAGCAAGGCTGGCGAGGTGGGGGAACCACCGCCATGGTTCTATGTGACACAGAGATGGCCCGCATATATTCTTCCGTGGAATAACTGGCATGTGCAGTACAAGAAATATCAATACTCTTTAAATAATCACTCATTTCTGCAGTAGACTCAATTTTTAGGATTTACACATGGAGGAAACAAAATTATGTATAGATCTCATCTCCCTAAAATAGCAGAAAGGTCAGTTTTTTGTTTTGGTAAAAGGCCTGGCAGATGTCACTGACAAACTCTGCAATTTAAAGCAAGTTTGGCCTTTCTTTCAATATATGAGTGACAACAGAACAGCAAAAACAAACTTTAGTCCATTTTTCTCATCCCAGCAGGACAGCCGTTCCCCAGGAAAAAAATTACCATCATGAATCATCTGTAAAACACATAACCATTTTAACTGATTGAAATAAGTAGCATTCATGCTGAATGGGAGGTCACCCTGGATGCTTGAAATGGAAGAATATAAATGAGGAGGAAGCTAAGTCAGATCCCAGTTAGCATTAAAAAAAAAAAAAAATCATGGGGAAGAATGGATAAATAGAACTAATAAGTTCCCGAGGTCAATGTTTGAGGTTTCTTTGTAAATCTGAGTGATATAATTTTAGATCTAAATAGAAACCAACATATTGAAGATAAAAAACAAATCAATCAATTATAAAGCTCTGAAGACAAAAGCTCTCCACTTCGATTTGTATGATATAATATTTGGTTCGAAACACGTTAAAATTTCTTTACATTTAAAAAAAATCTCTTAATTTCTTACTTTATAATAATAAAAAAAAACCTAGTCTAAAGCTTATGCTCATCTAAATTAAGGCAACTAAAAGATAGAAAAATTTAGTTTATTTTTTTTTATAGCACTAAAGTAATATAGGGCTCCAATCCCATGAAATTATTGAGATTCAAAGTTACCATAGTTGAAAACACATTAGAGATTCTAAAGATCACTCTTTATTTGCTTTTTTGTTATTTTTAAAAATCTTTCTTTAATGAATTGGTAACCTATAAAATTTTTCATCTTGAATAGACCTTAAAAATCGCATCGGAGTCAGTTCATTCTTTTTAGAAATGAAGAAATTCACATTTAGAGAGCTTAAATGGGCTTAAAATGAAATTGATCCTCAAACACCTAATTCAGAGTCTGAGAATAATAATATCACAGCACACACACGGAGCCTTCCTTCACGTCTTTACTCTCTCCAGAATTCAGGCTATGTACCTATTGACCAAAATTAAGACAGGAAAAAGGATAACCATAATATACAAATACTGAAATATCAAAACCTATTAACACATGCAGTATCGACTTGCTCTCTCACAAAGCTTGAGGTTAAGTCAATTAACTGCCACTTTAAAGATATTTAAAATAATGACAGCGCTTTTCAGAAATGGTTAGAGCCCCCCAGCAATATCTAAGAAAATCACCACTCCGGGCTCCATCCAATATCAATCATTCTACACATAGCATGAGAGATAACAAAACTATTTTAAGCTCAGTCGTTGAATGTACCTCCCAGCCTTCGATGTGAGACTGCCATTCCTCCAATACTTCCAACTTCTCCATCTGTCTCTTGGCCTCATTTATGTTGGAGCAGACGGCCTTCATGGCTTGGAGGGCTTCCATGACTGCTGCGTAGTCACTGTGTTTCCTAGGCGTCCGCTTCAGCAACTCCTGTTTATACACAAAAAACAAATCGCCCTTTGATCTCCAGCTCTCTGGTACAGCAGGTTCAGGCTGACCAGGAAATGAAAACTGCAAAAGATCATGAGCGCCACTTTCAGAAGTGACATCACAAACTCCACGAAGATTAAGGTCAAAAACAAAAGGTTGAGTCCATGAATAAGCGTTGCCCTGATATATATTTAGCAGTCACTTTAATTTTTTTCCCACAAAACTACTGTGTTCTGAAAAACTAAATTAGAGTTCTCTTTTCAAATTGTCGAATATCTTACCTGCAGCATGTAATTTTTATAAGTTTGACGTTTGCTCCAACAGAAGTCCATCTTGATATGTTAATTTTATTTTCCTAGTCTTTAGCAGAATAGAAAATCTTTAAATGAATATGTCCCATAATTTCAAAAATAATTTTAAATGCCTTATTTTTAATCTTTCAAGAAACTGTAAAAACATTAATAAATAAAGCAGAACTTTTAAATAATCCCTTATCCGCTAGCAAAACAAATAATTTAGAAATTCCATAATACTCCATCAATAAAAGAGCAATTTCTGCTGTTTTTGCCAATAATTCGGGTGCATTCTCTGCAACGAATGAACTGTCATACTCCTCTCAATAGCTTTCTTTTCATTTTTGTTTTTTAGAATTTTTTTTTTTGGCTTTTTATATTTTTTTTCCATTCGGGATATCAGAACAAGAGTAATCTTTAATCTTTAAATATATTAAAAGGTCTTGTTAAGTTGTTTAGAAGCACAAAATTAAACATCTTCACCCACTGTCTAGACAGTTGTGACCACATTGCTTTTTAATTAGTCATTTGTTTTCTTACTACAGTTGCCATCATCATGTAACTAACACAATTACAGAAATCCCACTGCAAGTCTTTAAAAGAATTTTCTTAATTCTTAACATACAGTGGGAAAATATGCAGTTGTTATACTTCTTGAGGTCTGTGATTGCTGAAAAATTCTGCCATAAACTTTGACCCCGCGTTTGATATGTTCACACTCTATTCCACAGAGTGAGCCCACCCCTTCCCCCACCCAAAATATACATTATATCACTCCCAAGACAAAGTTTAACATTATGCTGGATCACAAATCCATAAATGAGGTATGCAGGCTTGTCCAGAAATTCTAAAGTGTAGAAATATTTGTAAATTATGTAAAAGGCTCAAGTCAGTCTGCAGGCTATGATTGGGGGCCCAAGGGGTATCTGAGGGTAAAGTCGAGACATGAATTTAGATAATGTGAAATAATGAGAGAAATAATAAGTAATCATCTTCTCTCGGTTGCCTGCTATGAACCCTGCGCTGACTGGCCAACCCAACAATTTCAAGTTCCACAAATAAGACCAACATACCTTTTCTTAACACATAGCCTAATCCCCTAATGTTTTTCTCTAAGTATATAAAACCATCCAAAATCAGAGAACATCAGCACAATTTTTCAGCTGATGGTACAACAAAGAAAAATATCAACACTAACATATTTATTACGCAATCAAGCAGTCCTTTCATGTTTCTTTGTGAAGATAATCTTCCAAGAAAGAGAAAAGATGAAGGTGCTCTGAATTGACCTCTTTCTTCCTTGATCCTCTTTTGAGGGGTCAGTTCAAACACCTGAGGTCATTCTTATCCGGAAACGAGTGATTGAGAACTACCACTTGGCATGATGTAGTTTTCTTAATATCACTGTCCTTTCTGACTCTTAAAACAAAGAAATCACTGGGATTCTGAAATCAGGGCCAGGAATAGCTGCCGTGATCAGTACACATGCAAATCTGAGTCAACAAGTCAGAAGTCTGAAGGGACTCTCAAAAAGACAGGAGTCAGTCACATTTGTACCAATTCTCTCAACCTGCTGACGATGTGCCAAAGCTCTGCAGAACTGGGGATCGCTGTGCTACCCAATCTCTACGGCTTAACCAAGTGACTTTGACTTGTTTTTCAAAGGGAGAGATCCTTTTCAAAGAAATTTACACAGAGACCCAATTTATGCAACTGACTTAAGTTGTAGTAAAAAGTATATTTTTAGTTCAAATCTATAACATTCATTTCTCAAAAAGTAAACCAATAACACCAGTTAATACACCTATAGAATTTCTGAGTATTTTTCTAAATTTAGATACCAAGTAGTAATTAATATATTAAAATAAATCAGATTCAAATATATAAATAATAATGGCTAACATTTATGGAGTACATACTATGCTAAATGATTTACATAAAATAGTTCCATCACTGATCATGCAATAATTTTTATACATGCATATATATGTATACACACAGATTGACATATACATATATGTACACATTCTTGTAGATATATGCTATAATTTCATCATCATCATCGCAATCATTGCTGCCACCACCACCACCATCACCATCGTCGCCCCTTCTGGTTCACAAGGCTTTAAGAAATTAGATTATGTGCCCAGTCAGGCAGCTGTAAGCAGACTACTTAGGATTTGAACTCGAAGCTCATATGCTCAACCACCAACCCAAACTGCCTATCCTGATGTAATAGTTCCTAAACACATCATTTCCAGAATCGCTATTCTAATTTATTCATAGACTTTTGTGATACTTAGTATTTCACAATATGTTTTCCATAATAAAAATGTTGGTCGTTTTAATGAGGTGACGGATCTACGATCATTAATGATGCATTTCCTGTCTTCCATGGGCAGTGGGCTCTTAGCACTGTTATTCCACATTCTATTATTTATTGTCCCATGCGACCCACATCATTCCCTATGCTAATGACTTAAAAACTAGGCTCTGAAATTATGTAACTTTGACCTTAACTTCATTAGCATCGAGAAGTCACCAATGTCAGGGGAAATAAAAAAATCTACCAACAGAGAGAATCTGTTAAAGAACTCTGTAGTTAAAGTGCTATATGATCCGGTCATAACGTATTTAATAGGATCTATCTTGAAACTAATGTATGTTTTCCACAAAGAACACTAAAAGTCTCTTTTCCCAAAAGATTTGTTTCCTGCTCCATACATAAATTAGTGACAAAATAGCCGTTCCCCCACCAATAACTACAATCTGCTGTTTCTTTAGAATGTCAGATTATTTTGAAAAAAAATTTTTTTTAAAAGACCATCAGCAAAATATGCAGGTACAAGGAAAATGTTGCCATGAAGTAAACATATAAACTACCTTCAGAAGAAGGGGGTACTTGCATATTCTTTGTATCGGGGTTACTAAATATCCTTCCAGGGGAACGTCTGTGTTCTTTCGTCCTCCAAGGAGCATGCAGTTCTGGAGAGGAAATAAACACAATTAATTATATTTTTAAACTTGAAGTTGTAAAGCTTTCTTCTATCATAAGATTTTCTACTGAAAAGTTGTGATAGCATGTCTCTGTATAGCTTCTTTCTCTGAGAAGATCACATTCAGTCACAAATAACATTTACAGGAGAGAAAGAAAAATACTTTTCCCTTTCATATTAGTTCCAGAAACCAAAATATGTTTTGAACCTATATCTTGAAAACTAACTCACATAGATGCTTCTGAATATGAACTCCGAGAAAAAAGACAGAAATAGAGATAAGGATGAAGGAATGAATGGATGGATAGATGGGTAGATGGATGGGTGGATGGTAGATGAATGGATGAATAAATAATAGACAGACAGACAGACAGACAGACAGACAGACAGACAGACAGACAGACAGACAGACACAGAGACCAAATCTGCTTATAAAGCGAGGCAGTGTTGTTTTGTAGAGGAACGGGCCCAAGACAGCTGGGTTCCATCCATGCTCTGCCACTGACTAGTGACGCAACTTGGATTAATTTCAGAATTCTAGTTTTCCTCTCTGTAAAATTGGCATATTTGCCCATTGTGATCTCTAAGTCACTTTTAGCTATAATACCTCACCAATGATACTGGCCAGCCAGTGTCAGAGAAGGAGGTCAGATATCTCCACAGAAATAAGATAAATGGAGAAAAATCAAAATCAGCAAGCTGAGTGAGATGAAATAGAAGCTTCTGTTTCCCAACAAGTGAAAGTCAAGAGAAAACCAACCCTGATAAATGAACCCTTGATCCTCTTGGCATCTAGTCTTGTTTTGTGGTTTAAGCATCAGTGCAACAAACAAACATTTGAAATTGATGCCAAGACCTGTTTCTGCAGTGCCTGTCAGAGCGACTGGCATAGAGGAAACAGTTAAACATTTAATGAAGGGAGCAAAGGGCCCCTCAAACATCGTGTTGATAATGTAGTAACTTTCCCACCACTATTTAAAAATATCGTCCTATATTCATTGAGAGGTGAGAACAAGTGCTGAGCAGGAAGGGATGCCGAAGGAAGGGTGACAGTAGCAGAATAGAACCCGAGCAGCTCAGCTTCGGCTCCAATTTGTGTACCTAAGTCAGCAAAACCAACACCCTGCCTTCAGCTCCATCCAGACACCTCAAAAGACAGAGCAGCAGATGCGTGCTGTGGCTCAGCAGGCTTTCGGAGGGTCCAGTCCCTATTGCAATCAGGTTATCAAAATACTCTTTCCAAGTCAGTATGGTATTCCCCAGAGGAATCCAATGAAGCATAGCTATCTACGTGTCATTGTAGTTCCAGTGACATTTCCATGTCCCACCCCATTACCTAGCTGTGAGCTAATGTGCCCTAAGGAACTCATGACTGTCTGACCCACTTTGATTTTCTTGTGTGTTAGTACTCTAGATTATGAACTCTTCGTAAGAGCAGAGGCTGGTTGCCACTTTAGACTGGCTTATGAGAGTCAGCTCTCTCCTATGTATACATGAAAAATGTTTTCTAAATCAGCCCTCAGAGAGTTCACTGCTCATACAAACTTACTGAGGTGGTGGCATATTCAAGTACCCAAAGTGATAATATCATCATCCCAAATCTGTAAACTCTGATATGTTTTTTGAAGGGTCTTATTATCTCCATTTTATGGATAACAAAAATGACACCAGAGATATAATGAATTTTTTAAAGTTTTGCAGATAACTAGTGGCCACTTAGTGCCAGGACAAGAACGATAAAAGCTAAGTTGCTCCTACCAGAGTGTGCTGTAGGATAATCTAAAAGCAAACAATTTTAACTTGTGACTTTTTCAGTGTGGTTTCACACGATTGAGTTGACAAAGTAGACCAAGGTGAACACGTAGTCAGTTCTGCTGAGAACAGAAGGCACTCAATAAGACAGGGTTCTAACACTTTATAAAGAACCCTAAAATGTCAGTGGCATAAGAGCTTCTGGCCCTGGCAGGGAGAAGAAAGCAGGAAATTGTCTTGGTAAAAAAACAAAGAATACTGGGCAAAATTGTCAAAACAACAATTTCAGGGCTCTAGAAATCAACCAAAGTCAAACGAAAAAAATCAGAAGTGTTTATTTATGAAAAACTGCAGAACTTCAGGTGAGACCAGCGGGAGTCTGTGGCATTCTTGCCTGGGCTTCTCCCTTCCTCCCCTCGCCCCGGCTTCCCCCAGCCTGGCCCAACTCATCCTGCATGGTGGCACTATCACGGTAGCTTTGATCCTCAAATCTGCTGCCAGAGGGGACTGTAGGGGGCAAAACTCTGACACCCAGGGGTGTTGTCAATAAAATCAACACACTCCATAGAGAAATGGGGAATGCTCACAGTTCGGCTAGACTGACACTGCCTTCTTGCTTGGGGCAAGTGTCGGACTGCACTTGCAGAGAAGAAATGAGGGGGCCCCATAAGAAAATCATCCTCTGAATGTGCCCTTCCCACAGACTCATACACACAGATCCATAGATAGGATGGATATCGACGTTTGATCACCTCTGACAAATTAGCAAGTGATTGTTAAGATAAGCAGTCACAGGAGTGACCCCTAAAAACAAAAGACTAAATTATAAAACAAAAAACTGAGCACAGATATCAGCAGCTGCCCATACAAGAGATATAGGTTCTCAGATTAGGTCCAAGTGAGTTACTAAAAACAAAACAAATAGAGAACAATAACTAACCTCAGAGAAATAGACTTGATAAGTTAAGATGCATTTTGTAGTCCCTAGAGCAATTACCAAAAAAAATAATAAAACCACCCTAAAATAATTTTAAAAATCAACAGAGGAAGAGAAACAGTACATTCAAAATATTTGTTTAACACAAAGATAAACAGTAAAAGAAGAGCAGAAGAACAAAAAAAAAATGAGATATATAGAAAAATGTAATAAAACAATACACGTCAATATAACCATATCTATATGACGTTAAAGCTAAATGAACTCAACACTCCAATCAAAAGGCAGAGAATGTCAGACTAGATAAAGAACTAGATCCAACTCTATGCTGTTCATCAGAGGCATGTTTTAGATTCAAAGTCATAAATTATAAATAAAATAATGGGAAAAGATGCAACATGCAAATAGTAAGAGAACTGTGACGGCGATAATAATATCAGGCAAAACAGACTTTAAGAAAAGAAATACTCCTAGGACCAAAGTGGGACACTTTATGATAAGTAGAAACAGAAACACAACAATTTTAAACGCATACACATCTAACAACAGAGCCCTGAAACAGAAAACAAAAACTGACCTAATTGAAGGTAAAAGAGACAATTTAATAATTATCCCTGGACATTTCAATATCCCTCCCACAATAACTGACAGAACACCCAGAGGAAATGATATAGAAATATGAACGACGCTATTAATAAAAATGACCTCACGTTTACAGAACACTATACCCAATAGCAGTAGAATGTACTTACTTTTTAAGAACACATGGAACATAAAGAAAAAATAATAAATTGCAGGACAGACCACGTGCTGGGTCAAAAAAAATTCTCAATGAATTTAAAAGGATTTAAGTATGTTTTCTCACCAGAATGGATTTAAATAAGAAACCAACAACAGGAAGAAATTTGGAAATTTTCAACATTGTGGAATAAAAATTTTTACTTGTTTAAACTATGATGATTCTAAGATTTTACCCTGCATGCAAGCTAAAAAGTGAACCTGCCACAGATTTATGGATACGGAAAGAACACATGAAATTCCTAGGGCACAGATGTAGTACAGTTTTGTTTTGTTTTTTTCCTCATAGCAATAGCAGTAGCCAGAGTGTGATTATTTTGGAGCTAGTTTCCCAAGCCCCAATTGCCACATGACAACACGGAGAGGGCCAGATGACACATGTATCACAAGAGAGAAGACCTGAGATTAGGAATATGAATCGTTCATAATGGCAGCAGAATATCTCTCTCTTTTGAGGCGGTTCGTGATACAAATATTACTTGAAAGATAGGCAGTCAATTCCTCAGCTCAGAAAATGTGCAAAAACACAAGAGGCCCATGGAGAACGGCCTCCAAAGACAAACTTCTAAATAAACAATGAATGAAAGAAATTACAAAGGAAACTAGAAATTTTAAAAACTAAATGAAAATGAAAACCCATGTCAAAATGTATGTAATGCCACTCAAGCTGTATATAGGTGAAATGCATAGCTTTAAAAACCTATATTAAAAAATGAAAACGAGCCATAATGAAAACTCTCAACAAACTATGAATACAATGGAATTTCATCAATCTTATATAGGACATCTATTTTTAAAAAGCCTACAGCTTACATCATACTTAATGATGAAAACTGAATGATCAGAAACAAGGCAGGTGAGTCTGTTCTCACCACTTCTAGTCAACATTGTTTGAGTTCTAGCCAGTGAAAAGTGAAGAAAAAAAAAACTACATTGAAGAGGAAAAATTGCCTTTACACTCAGATGACATGATCCTATATGCAAAATATCCTAAAGATTCTACAAAAAATACTTCTAGAATTAATACATGAATTTAAATCACAGGATACAAGACATTGTAAGACATAAGTATGCGAAAGTCAATCAAATTTCTATATACTAGTAATGGACAATCTAAAATTTCAGATAATTCCAATCACAATAGCAAAAAAAAAGAGTAAAAAGCTTAAGAATAAACTTAACAAAATAAATATAACACCTGAATACAGATATCTTAAACATGACAACAAAAGCACAATCATAATGGAAAAAATTTAATAAATTGAACTTCAACAAAATTTAAGACTTTTGATTTTCAAAAGATAATATTTTAAAATGAATACACAAACCATACTGGGAGGAAATATTTGCAAATTATATGTTGATATAGGAGTTGTATCCAAAATAAAGGTACAGTTTGAAATAAAAGAAACATTGAAATTTAAATATGAGCAAAATATTTGAAAAAGCATTTCACCAAAAAAAATATATGAATGGCTAATAAACACATGAAAGCATGCTTAAATTGGTCTTTAGAGGTAGAACTACACATCTGCTGGCATGGCTATAATCAGAGCTAACAATACCATGTGTTTTCAAAGATGCAGTCTTTACATGTTGCTGGTAGACATGGCACAGCCTCTCTGGCAGTTTCTTAAAAAGTTAATCATAAAGTTACTATGACTCAGCAATTCTAATCTTAGTATCTACCCAAGAGAATAAAAATATGGATCCATACAAAGACTTACACGTGAATGTTCATAACAGCATTATTTATACTAGCCCAAACCACACATTTCCTAACTTTTCTATACTAACAAATATCTCTCCCTGAAATGACCTTTTACATGTAGTATTTTTAAGGTCCACCATTTTCATGGTCACTTGTTGACCCAATGTTCATAAACTGGCAAATGGATAAACATAATATGGTATATCCATTCAGTGGAATATTATTGAGCAATAAAAATGAGTGGAATATGGATATAAATAAGGATGAACCTCAAAAACACTACTCAGTAAAAGCAGCCACGTATAAAAAGATTACGTTGAATAATTCCATTTACATGAAACCTCCAGAAAAGGCAAAACTACAGATACAGAAAGCAAATCAATGATTACCTGAAGCTAACAATGGGAGTGAAGATTGGCTATAAACAGGTATGAGGGGCTTTTGGGGGTAATGGAAGTATAATACTACTTGATCGTGGGGACGGCTGCTCCACTCCACGGTCTGCTAAATATTGAATTCTACACTTAGAGTGTGTTCCTTGCTGTCAGTTAAATTGTCCAAGTAACTGCCAAAATATGCATTTATTTGTGTTATCCTAAAGAAATTAAATATGCATTCTCGCTCTTAGGAAAATCGAATAGGAAAGTATGTAGGAGAAAGATCAATTTCTAAATGTCTTTTCTATCACACCCCTGATTTGTTTCCTTCCTGTTACTGCCCTGCTTACAGCTTTTTCAGCAGAAGTAAATGAAACCCTAGGGATTAAGGGATATAAAAGCAATGATGAACTCTGGCATAAATGTCCTCCCGCAATAGGAAGCTGTGGGTTTCAGAAACAATTCACCGTCAACCAGGAGAGGGCACTATCATTGTGTCCCCGTAGGCGAGCTTCTCCCAACTCTTACTTCCTACATTTATCTAAGGACTCCAGCTTCCTAGCCAGGACACGTTAAAAAGATTTGTCCCACAAGCAACTTCTACAACACACTGACGCTATCCCTCAGCTCCCAGTGGGCCTCTCAAAAATCACGGCATAAGGCAACACATAAATATATACTCACCAAAAGAAATGTCCGAATTGTTCTAATTTTGTTAAGTTCAAGAAGCAATTTTTGTGCCTTCTCATGGTTACTACAATATTCGTCGTAGATACGAAACTTGTCTTTCTGTGAATTCAAGTAAAAATAAGTTAAGGTCATTTTATTAGCCATTTCAAAATATTAACCTGTGTGATGTTTATGAATAAACTTTATTAAGTGTTTACTATGTTTCAAGAGCTATACTGTGTGTATGTATAAATACATTTTATTATGTATTCTCCCTGATCCATGAAAGCTAGCCTAGGAAAGGAGACAGGCATATTAATTATAGTCTAATGTGATGTGGGCAATGGGTAAATGAACCAATTTACAGAGAAGGTAATTCCTACTTTGCTAAGAGGATTCACATACAGCTTCTAAAAGGAAGTAATATCTAAGCAAGGCCCAGAAAGATGAATCCATGATTCCCAGGCAGGAAGGGAAAGAGATGATTTTAGCTAGAGGAAAAAGCATGTGCCAGTTGACACAGAAAAAGAGAAACACAGTACCCTGCATTTCGTAGGTACCGACCCGGGCCGTTGTCTTTAAGAGGGACCTTGACAAACTAGAGAATATTCAGCAACAAGTGACTAAGATAATAAGACACTACATGTGGGAGGTCATTTCAGAAAGAGTTATTTGTTAGTATATAAAAGAAAGTGGTAGCTGCATTTAAATAGCTGTCATATCATAAAGGATTTACACGTTTATGTAGCTCCAAAACACAAACCAGGACCACTATGTGGAAATTGCAAGGGAGTAATGGACGGTGACATGCAGATCTGGGATTAATACAAAAATTTTCAAACAATTAGAGCTGTCACTAAAAGTGATCATGTAAAAACAAAATAAACAACCTTCATAACTGCTATGGAATAAATACTTTCACAAAAGGAGGAATTTTACCATCATGATCTCTAAGCTTCCTTCCATCTGTAAGATTTTCTCCAAGTGGTTATGATCAATATCTATCCAAGTAGTACCAATAAAAGAAGAAGATGTGGAAAACGTATTGATCCAATGTTAGAACCCTGAAACTTTAAGGACATGCGTCTAGAAAGAAACACAGAGTGCTATTTTCCTTAGCCAGCCAGCAGGACATGTATCGAATTACTTATTTCAAGAGATGGTATGAACCAGAATAAAACAAACTTCAGAAATAGTTTAGCTAAATTCACGGATGACAGATTGATAGCGTGTTACTGAGGAAATGAACGTCGGGGTGGAAGATTCCCATGTGTAGCCTTGAACCGAGATAGCAGCTACTCCAGCTGGCAGAACACTTGAATTCTCTCACGAAAGAGAGCGGTCTGGGCGAAGGGGACACAAACATGCCTGGCTTCCATTCGTACCCGAGGAAGACACAGCGTCACCTTCCTATACCCGAGGAGCCTCTCCCTTTATCTTTATGAAATAGTTTCTGGTTATAACAATAACATCTACCGAGTCTGCTCGCTACATATAGAAATACAGATCTAGAAAGTACATACAGTTACCTTTATACAAGACTAAATAGAAATAAAAATAAAACTTGACTTCCATGACAAAATACTCTTACACACTTTTAATAAAACATTGATTGTATAGCATTTTGATACATATGGATTCATATGAGTATTCTGAAAATTAGCATCAGGTGAAT
>NW_006443225.1:11491180-11511618 GCF_000325575.1 Pteropus alecto | reverse complement strand
TTAGTATAAATGCTTTTTAGTTCTGAAAACAATGTTCACTAGACAGGTGGCTTTTTACTTTGCACATCGATTGCATAAATTATTTCAGCTATCGTGTACAAAGAGATGAAAATGATCATACAGGCATGAGGCATGATCTGACATAGCTGGGGACTGACTGATTTTTTTGCACTGCTCAGGAAACCGTTCTGAGACACCGTCCTTGAGAAAAGTGCAGACGCAGGCACATGTGTACCTAGAGTGACCGCGTTTGTTCGCCTCCAGTTTTGTCACAAGTTGATTAACAAGGGAACATTCTGATTAATCAAAGGCTCCTCATGCCATTATAAGAGTAAGGATTTTCTGCTTCAAAAGAGAAATGCTCTATGTTTGAGAGAAACATAAAAATCCATTCATTAGGAACAGCCCGAATATTCATTAGAATGCAAAGCTCTGAAGGATGCGAAGTGGTTGGGGAAAAGAAAAGGCTGTTTATTCTTCCCTGAATGAAACGGATGATGTGAGGCGCTCTCCCCTTTTCTGGCTCTAAGGGGAAGATTTCATTGGCCTTAAAAGACCCCAAACTTTTGGTGTCGGATTTTACTTCTAATGCTGAATCCTCACGTACTCCTATGCCAAAAGCTAAACCTTAAAGTCTAGGGGGAGAGAGCTTTCGAAATAAACAGAAATGCCTCCTACAAAATGAAGAAAGCAGGTTCCCACTTCTTGCTGAGCATTGGGTTCGGGATGTAAGCATTCTTCCACGACTTTCAAGAATTCCTTATGTACTGCAAGGATGTCTTCAATGTTCGAGAACAGCATCTGAAAAGAAATGTGTGAGTAAGTTCAAGAGGGAAGCAAGTTTAAAAGGGAAGACGTTTACGCAAGTATAGCATTCTCTCTCCGAGTGGAAACTTCAGTGGGGAGCCCGCTGTCCCACATCCACTCCGCCTCCCCCTGACTGGCAGAGCACCGGTTTTGTGTGAACGTTCGCTCACACTCTGGGAACCAGGAACCTATTCCTGGCTCTCAGGAAAAGCCTGAAAGGCCGACTCCACGCACGGTCCTCCCGCTCACTCATGAGCATGAGCTGCAGGTAAAACAGAGCAGGCAGGTTGGCTGGCAGGCTTCTCCCTCCTAAGAAGGGCACCCTGGAATGGGCAGCCCTGTTCCCTCTCTGGAAAGGTGTTCTGTCTGGAAGTGACAGCTGGGACAGCTCCATGGTCGTTTTGCAGCTGTGGGAGCAGCCAGTCCAGGAGCAAAGCTGATAACCTAGATGGTAGAAGAAGAGCTAGAGGGAACTGGCAATCTAACTCAGTGGTCCCCAACCTTTCTGGCACCAGGGACTGGTGCTCCAATGAGAATCCAATGCTTGATGATCCGAGGTGGAGCTGAGACGGCGATGCCAGCTAGCGCTGGGGAGTGGCTGTAAAATGCAGATGGGGCTTCGCTAGCTCACCGTCTGCTGTGCAGCCCGGTTCCTAACAGGCCCCAGACTGGTACTGGTCCGCGCCCAGGGTTTGGGGACCCCTGATGACTGACCTCCCTGAATTGCCAGTCTCATCTGGAACTCATAATATGAGAACCAATCAGAGTCTTCAAACCAATTTGAGTAATAGGTGTCTTTTGTAACCGAAAGCACACAAACTAAAATACTCCCACAGTGGGAGAATTTGAAAGTATTGAACTTACAGAGAAATAGAGTAAGGACGGCCTATAAAATCCTTGGAAATTCTTTTTCAGTAAAGTAAATCAGCAAGTTAGCACCCAAAATAAATATCGGTGATGCTTTGCACAACTTAAATAAGTAATAACAACTAACTGATTTTCATTCACCATCCATTTTTTTTTCAAAACTCTTCATAATTTTCCTTCCCTAGCGATGAAAAGGAAACGCTTATCCATTTGTTCCCGAGTTGCAGATGTCGTGCGGACTTTCCTTTCTGCACCAGAGGACCGTCCAGATGGCTTGTTCTTTAGTGATGACAGAGGGAAGTTGCATTTGCCCGCACTCTGTCTTCCTGAGCCCCCTCTGGCAATCCCCTGACACGTGGCTCAGCTCCCTCTCTCTCACAGACACGTAGGTACTTCACCCTGAGTTGGTTTTTCTTTCTCTTTTCAAGCTTTCTCAAGGCTTTGACGAAAAAATTTCTCTATACGTCTTCTACTCCATCCTCTTCATCCCCATATCTCTTCCCAAACTCTGGTTTCCCTTTTTCTAATTGTCACCGCCCAGTGGCTGGTACACCATCTTATACTAGAACTGAAGATAAGTTAAGAGCCCTAAGGAACGCCTCACAGATCAATTGTCATCTATGGGAACTCGTGCTTGCACGGAGGGCGGGTCGTGCCTCCTTACCTTCACTGTTTCGTCCGTGACGTTTTTGTCAACTTTCGATGCTGCGCACTGGTTCATTCGGTGTAAGAATGCCTGCGTGCAACAAAGAAGGGTATTATAAAGGTAACATGACGTTAACGAAACAACTGCGTTGACCAAAATTAAATTCATTTTTTCTAGGAAACTGAAATTTAAAATTCTAATAATCGTCGAGTATCATAGTTTTACTGTAAAAGTGGACATCGTTGTGCAATGCTGCTCCTACCTGAGAATTACTTTTCCTTTTCTATTTTGGGACGGGGCCAAAAGTAATCATGTACATATAAAATTCAATTTATCCACCAGAGTCTCAAAGTTCTATGGTAAACATTTTGAGTCAAGTGTTTCCTAAACTGCTAAGTCTTCCGAAGCATAAAAGACCAAAGTCTAATGAAAAATGGAGTTTCTAAGAAAAAAAAACAAAACAAACAAACAAAAGATTTTGAAGCAACCCCTTTAGAACTGAGATTGAAGGAGGAGAGGGAAGAAAGAGAAAGTGACTCTTCAAAAAGGAACGGAAGAATCTTCTTGCTCCTTTAACCCTCCTTCTCCCAAGTTTTAAGAAGCCAGAATGTCTATGTCTGGGATCAGCTCTGGGCTCTCCACAGACATAAGGTAGGCAAAAAAGTGTTTTTCAGTATTTCAAAAATCTGGACTCTTCCTGATGGTCATTAAGTTTTGACCCATGACGAAATAAGCTATTATTTTTTGCAAAGGAAAAAAAAAAAGAATAGAATGAGTTATTTACAATTGAGACTTAAAAGAGAAAGTTTAGAAGGAAAAGAAGAGACTTTCCATCCAGCAAATTTGGTTTGTGTCCTCAAGACATTGTTCACTAACTACCTAGTGCCCAGGTGAGACCATTTCTTCCCCTGTCTGTCTTCAAGACCCCGCCCTCTACCTGCCAAGTCGGGGTACGACTTCCCATGGCACACAGAAGCTCTAGGGAATCTCTGGACACTACCAAACAAAGAAAAAATTAAGATAAGGACCCAATTTTTGGCATACTGAATATTTAGGAGATTAACAAAACCCGGGAAGGGTTGTGACATTCCAAAATTATCACTTTCCAGACACTGCTAGTAAAGGACAAAATGGCACATTTCTGAGAACACTGTGACAACCCATCTCAAATTTTTAAATGGACAGTTATATAGTTTTTTAATTGTTTTCTAAAGTTATGTGTAATTGGCAGTGGAAACAGAGGTTTTGAATTTTCTGACTTTAAGTGTCCATTTTAATTAGTATTAGTCTGTTTAATTTTATTTTTAGTTCTGTTTTTCTTGAATATTTTCCCACATACTCATACCAAAAAATGCTCTTTAGTTCTTAAAATAACATGAGCGGTTTAGTTGCCTCGTTTACATTTCATATTGACCACATAGTAAACAGGTAACCTCTTGTGCAAGCAAAGCTTAAACTTCACCTCTAGATTTATAAACCTCTTCTTTATGAACGGAGCCCAGTCACATTCTGAAACCAATAAATTAAAGTTAGGAGGTAGTAAAAATGAAACAAAATATGAGTTAGAAGGGAAAATGTGAACTAATGAAGTAAACTATGTCTTTAATCAACTTTACCTTCTTATCTTCTGTGACAATACAGAACTCTTTGCTTAACTGTATACTAAAGAAAACCTGGAACTCATTAGCATTTCTGACCAAGCGTTTATTTTTCCCAAGAGCCTCATTTTATACAACGGTGAAGGCAGATTTTAGATAGTTTGTTAAGACTGCAAAATCTTAAAAACTGGTCAATATTTTTTACAAAATGTAGACGTCTTCCTTCTTAAAGGTAGAGAAAAGTAACGTGTCCCGAATCATTTTTTAACAACCAGTATCTGCAGAGTCCTTTCAGGCTTTGGTGACTGACACATTTAATTTTTCTCATAGCAATCGAGAAAGCATTAATACCCTAGTCATGGAAGCACAGTAGGGAGGTAATATACTGTTTTATATCTGCACTCATTCGTTTTGACTGAACCAAAATTTCATCAGAATTAAATAATCTTCATTTTGACACAAATATATTGAAAATAAGCACTAGAAAATGGATTTTAACGCCAGTGGTTTGCAAATTTTTTATTATAAGTAGGACTTGGAGAGTTTCTTCACAAGGCAGATTCCCAGGCCCTATCGCCAGAAGATTTGTTTGAGCAGACTGGTTAAGGACCCAGAAACCAGCATGTTTAAGCAAGTGCCCTGGAATGCAAATCTGCATTCTGATGCATTCGATGACCATTCCTTTATCTTTACCCTTCCCAAGTCTGAAGAAACAGACTTTGAGAAACAAATAAGTAAGTTCAGATGGAAAAAAAAATGGGTTCATTTATTTCACCTTGCCTTTCAACTCTGTCAGACTCCCTCCATTCCCACACCTTCTAACTGGGCCATGCGAGCTTTCCACCACCCCGCCAGAGGCTCCTCCCCTCCGTGATGAAATCACCATCTAGGCGTTAAACAGGTCTTAATAATCTCTGAAAGTCAGGGGGGTGCAGAGGCAGGTAAGCCAGTTGGGACGGACTAAGTCACATCTGGGTGAAGCGAGACTCGCAGGCGCCCCTCCAGATACCTTCCAGCTGGCAGGTGTGTCAGCATGCGCTCATCTGCCAATGCACCCCTAACATGATTCTGCACAACGTACTCCCTGATATCACTCCAGCCAGGGCTGCATTTTTCCCCCCGCCGGCTCAGAAAGCAGAACTCTTCAACCTGCTCCGTATGCTTTCCTCTTGTCGCGTATTTGGTAAAATATAGCAAATGTTATATATTAATTAAAGTTTAAGAAAGGAAAAAATGTCACGAATACGCCAGCAAGAAATCATAAGAGGGAAGAAAACTCATGAAGATACAATGGAGGTGACAGTAATCCCCCTTCTGCATGTATGCCCATCGGGCCACTGCTAGCTCGAAAGTAAAGCAAGTCCGTGATGAGTTTTATTCTCAGAATATATTTGCTCATTTTCTAATTTCAATGTACTAAATGATCTCTCTCAACTCATTTTTTTGTCCTTCTCATTCCTTTTGTCTGTCAAGCACACACAGTAGATCACTCTTAAAAGTTACACTTTTAGTTCTAGATACCTGCTATTTGATATAATATTATACAGGCAGTAAACCTTATTACTCCTATAAATATTCTGCATTCAGAATGATCCTAACAATAACTTGTCATCTCGACAATGTGGCTATTTAATACAAACAGAGATGGGTAAATTTTATATTTAAAGGTGAAAAGGGAAAAATTTGAGAGGCCGCACTATTGCAAGAAAAAGCATGTTCGTTTCTTGAAAATAAATGGGAAAAAAAGTAAGGGTAAATATTTTCCTTTTACCTCTTGAACTTAAAACAACATTATTACATCAAAATTCTTGAGAAAATGTTTTGTTTTGTCTTCCTGAGAGAAAAAGAAAATCCTAAAAAAATGAAAAAGCCTTGTCATTTAGAACCAACACAAGGCCCCAGGACAGAACCTTGGGGCAACTCCAACATTTACAGGTCAAACAGGATAGAAATCAAAGAGGCCAGTAAAGCAGAAGCAAACCCAGGAGAACGTGGTGTCACCAAAGCCAGATTGAGAGTTTCCATAAAGAGGGAGTGGTCATGCTTTAAAAGCTCTGAGCAATCCAGTGAGGTACAAACAGACACGTGACGTGACAGTGCAGAGGTCACTCACTAGCGCCTTTAACCACAGCGGTCCCAGTGGAATGGGCTGAAGGGAAAATGAAGGATGTAGAAATGGAGCATTACTACAGAAAAAATTTTAAAACCTTTCAAGTTTTGCTTATAATGGGAGTAGAGAGATGGAAGTGAATTTGGATCAAGGGAAGATTGATTTTTTAAGTGAAACAATCCTTGCTCAATTCGTCCTTCAAATCACATATTATGTCCTTTAATACGATTTCAGTGAAGCCTTCACATTCTCCCCAGTCCACTGGGTCTCACCGTTCCCCAAAGGACTATTGATTCCCAATTTCTTAAATAGGAATCCTTCCCCTAACATAAAGAACAGTAATAGATATGCATATTGTGATGTTAATATCTGTCCATTTAAATGCATATTAACAATAAACTATTAGAAAGAAAATTCAACAATATTTATGCCATGTGCCAAGGCATTGCTCTTGGCAGTGGTTCTTAAACATTTTATTCTCAGGACTCCTTTATACCCTCAAAAATTTTGGAGAACTGCAAGAGCTTTTATTTATGTGGATTTTCAATATTTAATATATTTGAAATTAAAAACTTTTTAATATTTTCCAATTAATGAATTTATTTAAAATTAATGATAATAAATCTATTACGTGTTAATTGTATGTAACATATTTTTATGAAAAATAGCTATCTTTCCCCAAAAAATTTCAGTGAGGAGTATGGTACTGTTTTATATAATTGCAAATTTCTTTCATATCTGAGTTAATAGAAGATAACTGAATTCTCACATAGGCTTCGATTTGTTATAATGTGTTGTTTGAAAACATATTTCCAATGATAGTTGCAAAAGGGGGAAATGTGTTCATTGCTATAACCTTTTCAGATAGTTGTGGATATTCTTTAATACAACACCAAAACTAAAAAAGTAGTAGCTTCCTAAAAGTTAGTTATCATGGGGACTCCGACATCGTATCAGTCAACTTTCTGTACTCTGTTAAATTAAAGCCCATTGATCTATCTTGCAATTTGAAGGGATTTTTTATCCATGTGTGATTTATAAAATTTTTTAACACTGAGTAACTGAGGGTTACGCATATATCTGAACTATCAACACGTTTCATTACACAATATCAGAAAATACATCATATTACTTAATATCAGTATCCAACTCACTTAAAAAATCTTTAAGTCTTAAGAGGCCGTAAAGTTCAATCATAGACATAAATTTCCCCCAACTCTAAATTTACTTGCAAACTTGAATTTATCATCATCAACAAATACTATCAGTTGTTTTCCTTGAAGTGACAGGCTCACTTCATTCTTCTTTGAGAAAATGTCTGCCAAATACCTAAATGCCCTGAAACTAAAACCAGAGTTTGTCTCATAGTTGTTATGTCAAGTAAATACGATGTTCCATAGCGACTCAAACACACAAATTCTTTCCCTCGAGTGAGTGGCAGAAGTTCTGAGGTATACTTCCCATTTCATCACACAGAATAGTAAAGAGACGTGTACTAAAAATTCAAGATTTAATGAAATTAGTAAGTTTTACAGCTTTATCAAGAACATTCTTAAGTGAAACCAGCATTCTCCTACCACCCCGCCATGAGTGGGTGGCGGTGAAGCATACAGTGACCACTAGTACAATTTGGTGCCACTGCTTTGACACACTAAAGCATCGAAAATTTTCGACACAATTGCTTTTGAAAAACCATGTAATAACTTATAGCGATTCCCAGGCTCTCCAAGATCCAGGGTCCAAAATCCGTCACCATAAATCTACGCCACGCAGTTCTGTTGTTTAATTTAACTTGACCTTTCTCGTGTTCTGTCCACGACATCACTTCTCACACTGGGCACCAGCACCTGCTCTCCTTTCCTTCCTCGTATGTCTTCCCTTCACTCCATTACTTCCCGTACCCTCAGTGGGTAAGACCGACAGTGGGATGGGATGCTGTAACCTCCCCCTACGATGCCCAACCACTTCCCAAGACAAGGCAGCAAGTCGTCCTCCATTTTATTTGTACTGCCAAGTGCTCACGATTCATTTGGGTAGAAGACTAAGAAAAATTAGAAGCACGGGGACATTAGGGACCATAGATATTTTTGTAATTATCTCACAATGATGGTCCTGGCCTAGAGTTTCAGACTCCCGTTATTGACTTGTAGCCTCTCCCTCCCTCATTTCCTCCCTCTCTTTGGTTGTCACATCCCAGTTTCCCCATTCTGGACCACTGCCATGACCACAGCAGCCTCCCGAACGTGCCGCGCTCACTCCCACCCCAGCGCCTTTCACGACTTGCTTCCTCTTCCTGGAACACTCTGCATCTGGCAATCTCCTGCTGTCGCTCAGCTCTCCATGTATTCGCTACCTCCTGAGAGGGCTCTTATGACCATCCATCCAGCATGACACGCTCCCTTCCCCAACCCCCACCGTGTCCTACCTCCGGCATTACTCCCCTTCGTCTACCCTGCAGCACTCCCCACTCCTCCATGTCCCGTTTTATGTATTTGTCTGTTTACATGTCTCCTGTTTGGGGACCGGAGCCCATGAAGGTAGAACCTGTCTGTTTTGTTCATTGCGGTATCTTCAGTGCCTGCAGCACTGCCTGGCACTGCGTAAGCTCTCAATAAATTTCAGTGAAATGAGTTAAGCATTTTGCCTTAACTAGGTAGCTTTTGTTTCTAAAGACCACATGACTCTATAGTGTTAATTTCCCTAGTGTTATTATCTTCCCAAATATTTCCAAATAGTATATTACCTTCCTAATTACCTTCCCCCAAATCTAAAGAGTCAGCAACTAGGAATATAAGGCTATCATACAATCTTTCTCTTTCCCAACACCATAGAGCAGTGTTTCTCGAAGCTGACACCACTGACATTGGGGGCCAGTTAGGCCTCAGTTGTGAGGGCTGTCCTGCACACTTAGGAGATTTAACGGTTCCATCCGCTGGATGCCAGTAGCAACCACCACCCCTAGTTGTGACAACCCAAAATGCTTCCACAGGTTGCCATATGCCCACCTCACACCTCCACAGTTGAGCACCACTGCCATATAAGTCCCAAAATACCCATAGCAGTGCCAAGTAAATTCACGAATTTGAGGCTAAAGGCTTTTGAATTATCAACAACTCTGGGCTACATTATAGAAATAAATGATTTCTCATGTCTAGCTGAGCTTTTACTCGGTCCACTATCTCACGAATTTGAGGCTAAAGGCTTTTGAATTATCAACTCAGTCCACTATCACTCTATATAGTCTCCTTGTTTCGATAAATGTGTTAGATCGTGAATAAAAACATCAAACGCATTTTCATAAAAATTATAATTAGGGAGACTTTATGTTTAAATTTACATGTTGTTACAGTGGACAACAATTTAAAAATACTGTTGGTTTGCATGTCTACTTTCCACCAGACTGCAAGGTCCTTCAGAATATGGGCATCTTTGCATCTTTGAAACAGATATTAGTTTGTCCCTTGACGGCCATACAAACATACCATCTACACAAAACTCCAAACACTTACAGGACAATAAATCATTGTTAGTAGTTGAGTAGCATTTAAGATTTACCTTCATGGGCATCTATCACTCTACGAACCATTGAAAAATATATACCACACCTGGATTACTCAGCTAGATCCCTGAAGAGACCACACTATGTCAAAGTCCCCAGTGAAAACTCTTTGATTGTTAATGTTTCTTATTATTCAAAACCAAAGACATTTGTTGTCAGAGTTATTGAGAGCTTTTTAATATCTGCTCAATTTCCCACCAAAAGATGTTTCATTCTTTCTCAGAACAACTATTAAATCAAAGTGAATATCATCATCATCTGAGAGCCTAGGTAAAGATAATTTTATATCATATCATCCAGATTTTTTAAACTCCCTTGGCTGAAACTTTACCAAGATTTGATGATAATTAAAACATTATTTAGTGTCTTCTATCTGACCTCAATATGCCAAAAGCCAACATGACATAAATGTGTTCTTCAGTTTTCAGGAGAAAAAATTCATTTTTGTCAACATGTGATCAATGTACTAACTACGTAAGAGGCACAGATTTTAAAGATGTTTAATAATTAGGTGGCTAGAAAGTCAATAGTGAAACTGGACAGAAGATGAAAGAGAAATCATAGATAATTATTCTCAATGAAATTACAATTACAAAATCATTCAAAGCAAATGTGCAAATTTATTGAGGTTCACAGTAAAATACTATAATAAAAGCAAACTCTTCTGAAGTTTTCTTTTGTTAACATTTTAAGTTTTTAACTTTTTGTTATGTATTTTGTGATTTCAACTTCTACACACTCATCTCACAGCTCAGCCTATAAAAATAGAGATATTATAGCTATCTTTATTGAATATTTAATTTCAATTGGCCTAAGGCAATGGGTTGATCTAAAGCAGAGGTCGAAAGCAGTAGAGGTATTTTTTTTAACATGGCACAGTGTGATTAAAACATTGATTCAATTGCTACCATTTAAAAAATGATAGCATTCACATAAAAGTCAATATTTATAGTTTCTCTTCAAACACTAGGACAAAATCAACACAGGGGCCATAGTTCTGAATAGAAACAATAGCCTGGGGCAAAGACAGCCCAGCGTTCCCTTCATTTTGTTCCAAGTTCATTTCATTCATTTTGTGACTTTCAATATCTCTGTAGCCATTTCAATTTTCAGCCATAGTCTTGAGGTTTTGCCAAGGCCCTTTCGGCTCTTATAGATTTTTAATACTGATCATTCCAGAATTTTAAGTTTTAAAATGGCATTTGATCTAAAGTGTTTGAGTGAAAAAGTACTCCCAAGATAAGAGAAAAACATATATTAAAAAAAAAAAACTAAGAAAACTGATGCCTATTTATTTAACTACTAGTTTCCCAAGGAATTCAAAATTAAGTTAGACGTTAATTCGTTAATTCTTATTTTCTAAAGACAACTCTGGAAGCCATGTATATGACTAGTTTTCTCAAACATTGAAATGACTTTATGTCTTTTATTTTAAACCATTAAATATTTCTTTTAATAAAGTGACTTTTCGACAATAAACTCTTCTTGGCTTATATATTTCAAGTAACATTTGATTCGAGATGATCTTGTGTTCCTTGTACTGTTTTGGGCGATGTCCCTTTCTAGAAGGGTCAAAGATACACCAAACTCTAGGGAAAAATCAACTAAATAAAGTAAATAAGATTAGGAAGTATATGATGTTTATGGTCAGCTGTTTTTAAACCCATCAAAATTAATCTTCCCCCAACACACCTAGAAACACCTACCCACACACCTATGCAGACACAGGATGTCCCCTCGGGCTGGAGTTGGCCCTGTGGCAAGCATTTATGACAGCCTAGGATCTAAGCCTTAGCTTGCTTGCTCATTAAATCAGCTTAATAATAATAATAATAATAGCTGTCTCACAGAGAAGTGAAGAGAATTACGCAGAGGTAATTTTCACTGACATTTTGTACAGTGCTATATAATAATTACAGTGCATAATTAGGACCAAATAAATGTTAACTGGTATTTCTGTTATTACTGCTACATCCACAGACATGGTTCTATTATCTCTACTGTGGTTATAATTATTACTAACACTATAGAGAACGGAACTAAAAGGTGGGCTCCTAACTCGCTCTGCTCCTCTATTAACAGGAAATTGATCCAACACCCTCTAACTTCTGGATCATTCCTTTATTTCAAAACAAATAATTCAAGAGTTTTGTGAAAGGGGGAAATTTACTATGTTTATTTAAATATATATACATATATGTGTGTGTAAATGTGTATACACACACACACACACACACACACACACACATACACATACACATACACATATTCCATATTGTAGTTGCTCTTTTCTGCACAGAATTCTAGGCTGATCTCTAAATGTGGTACATGTCAAACTCTATATTTTTGAGACATTCCAGACATTTAAACATTAACAAATAGCAGAGCCGGAAAAAATTAACTCAAGATCAAACTGTAAAGTGCTAATATAGAAGAGAACCTATCTCCATAATCCTTGAGAGGACTTAGAGAAGAAATTATTAATAAAAATTGAAAAATGTACATGGAGCATGGCCAGATCATGGCTTTGATTTCAATGAGCTGCTAAAAGATCTGGGTATGGACAAGACTCACACAGGCTGATGAAATAAAATGACAAGCCAATCTGAAAATATTTCTATAGAAAAGTCACGTACAGAAAGGAAAACTAATATTCTTGAAGTTGTCTTAGCTCTTCTGGATGCTATCAACTCTTTATAGCACCAATAGAACCATTAAACAAAGATAATGTGTTAGGCTAGGTTGCAAAACTAAATTAAAATCCTTTATATGTTACAACTCGATATTTTTAAAAGAGCTTACTTTAAGTCTGATGAAAATGATGAACTTTTAATTAAGTTTAGAATTATAACGCAATTAATATTTCAAATGTCCCACGATTTTTGGTGGCATTTCAAGTAAAAGCATGTTTCATGGTGTCAGTCAGTGCTCACTATGGAATGGAACAGATTTCTAAAAGGCAGTTCATGAGCTTACATGAACATACTTGCGAAACCATTCCTTAATATCTGCTAAATTGCTGTATTTTTAATATTACACAAATATTTATACAGAGATGCCAGGAGACTATTGTGTCTCCAATATAATACTTCATATTGTGCTGCTCAGGAATTTACATTGGTATCAGATAACTTAAGAAACACAGCACAATGAAAGAAAAGGCTAAGCGGGAAGTACAAAGCACCTCATATAGATAATATTCTCAAGCACAAATTTTTCTCTGGCACAGGAAGCTGGTCATTTCCCGAATTTAAAATGCAGAACACTATTCCTGTTTAAGTCGTTATTTGAGAATTCAGTTCCCATGAAAAGGAAATGTAAGCGATGGGGGAAGGAGACGTATTTGATGCTGGAAAACAACCTAGAAAAGTGAACCGAGGAGTCTAACCTGCAGATCCATCTCTCCCTGGCATCCACCACCCTCTTTTTTTCTCACACTTTTTTCTCACTGTGCAACCACCTGAGGTATAGAAAAAGATATTTAAATTTGCTTCATGATAAATACTTGTTTCAACTAATATAAATGACTTTTTATTCAGAAATTAATAGATCTACTTAACCTTTAAAGCTGACTTCTATATTGTCCATGCTTATCCTTAGAACACATACAATTTTTCTATCAACATCCTATTGTCCCTTCTGACTCACCATATTCCCGTCTCTCCCTTCCTCATGCCCAAATATTCAATATACCATCCACTTCTTAGTCTGTAGTTTTGTTTCCTTTCCTTTTTCATTCTATTCAAGCTCTGTTGCTAAAAGGAATGAACGAATAACAATGAAAATGTTTAGTGTTGGGCTAATATAGACAAATAAACCAATGGAACAGAAGAGAGTGCAGAAAACATCCCAGGTAATTAGTGTTTGAAACAAATGGCACTCTAAGCGGGGAAAGAATGCAGAGGTGTTGCAACAATAGGCAATCAAGTTTGCAGGCTTTGCCAAAATATAATAGAAGACAAGAATGTGAAGGGGTTAAGAGCTTGAAGCCTGAAGCCAGTCCATTGGGGTTAAAGTCTCAACTCTGCCACTTACTAGACACTCACAAGTAACTACCTCTCTCAGGTAGAGTCTCCATATTTGTAAAAATGAGAGTCATGTGTTATCTACTGTTACAGACTTGCTATAAAGGTGAAATAAGTTGATGTATGTAAAGCAAATGGCAATTCGAGGAGTAATATATGCCTGCATGCTGTTATTACTATTTTTTTCTATTTTATTTGACATCCTCAAATATACTTGCTAGGTGCTATTTTCATTAAATAACTTCATCTCTGAAGGATGACCCTCAAGAAGGAGAATCGTTCTTTTTTACAATATCCACATAGCCAGTTATAACAAATGCATTAATAAAAAAGATAGGTATTATGTATGTATAAATATGTTAAAATACTTAAAAGCTGTTTTTAAACCATAGTTTTTATTTATAGCGTTCTTTATAAAAATTATATCAGCAATCTGCAAGAAGGCAAATATCTGAAAGCATCTGCTTATATATTCAAGAAATATGAGAAAAAATAAATTCAAATTTGAAAATCTGGGTAACGATTATTATCAATAATCCCACTGTTTCAAAAACCAAGAGGAAAATAAAAATATAAAATATCATAAATACCTCTACGTACTTCATAAATCAAATAGAAGCCAGCAAAATCCTATTAATGAGTTCATTTCCATGGATATTGGCTTGCAGCTCTGTCAACAGCTGAATATTCATGAGGCAAGCTGGATGCTGGGTAAACAAGAAAACTTTCTTTCGAGGACAAAAAGCTATGATAACTAAAAAATATTTCATGTAATTTTTCCAACTTAGGTTATGTAAAATAATGAAGAAAAAGCTACCGTCTGTTCTAACTTTATCTATGAGTTTTGTTATACAACCACAAAGACACAACAGATATGCTTAAATATTGAAAAATAGAAAATACCCCCTGACATCAATAGTTTCTTGGTTTCAGAGGACCTGACTCATCCTAGGTCCTCAAGAAGAAGCTTTTTGAGGATGTAAATGAAACTGTCTCTAGTCTGAGTGAGGATAACTAACATGGTTTAGGACAATTATTTGGAAGGCTTGGAGCTTGAAAATGCAAATAATATAAAGGGTAAACAGAATGGCAAATTAAAACATATCAGAACTAGGCCCAGTGTTTGGAGAGTGTCTGGAAGCCCTGAGCACCTCAGCAAGCAGACTCCAGGCAGCAGTGACAGCATTCAGAGAGATGGGAGTGTATGGTGCAGTGTCACTGGGCTGAAAGTGATCCCAGTAGATGCTGCTTGAGCGAGAGTGAGGAGAAGAGGGGGTGTGAAGAGAGAGAGTGGCACCTAACAAGGAATAACTGTTCTTGTGATGGCTTCCTTCAAATGCCATGGGATTTAGGCTCGGGCCCCAGGCCTGATAAAGAACTGGAATAAAAATTAGAAATGAGGTAGAATCCAATTTTATAGTGTAGATATACACTGTTGGGGCGGATCATCAGCCTAAAGTTCCATGGGAAAATATGTGTCCTCGCTCATCCCAGGACATTTGATTAGGGACAGCAAAACTAATTCCAGACCATGCCTCCCAGGGTGGACAGGAACCCTCTTTCTCTTCCAAGTTGGCCAGGACTGCCTCTGAGGCACTGGGGAGGCTGAGGACACAGAGCTTAGGGGATCAGAAAAATGTAAATGAGCTGCTTCCTCCTTCTCAATTGTAAAATCCTACGTTCTGATGAAAGAATAATGGCAGGAACTGGATTTCAAAATCTCACATTCCTGAATTGTATCCTGAATCTACTGGGAGTGAGTGTCCCATTGAGAAACTAATGCATAAGTCCTGAAGTATCTGCAGAATTTTCTCTCTTGTCACTAGATGAAAAGGAACGATAGCTTCACAGTATGAGAGTCATTGTGATGGTCAATGAGATAATGAGATAGTCACGGTACATAAACGAGACAGTCACTCTACGCCAGGCTCTGTCGTAGACATTAGGCATAAAGGATAAAAAGGCCTGGACGCGCAAAAGATGAATCACTAAATACAATTTCAAATTCAGTTTCCGGTGGAGGTGAGTACTATGAAGAACAATAAAACAGGATCATGGGAAGAGGGAGGACCTCGTAGCTGGGGAAGAATCCCCCAAAGAGCTATCTATCATTTGAGGAGAGTCCTCAGGGAACTGAGGCATGGCAACGTCTGGGAAAGAACAGTGGGCTCGGCATCAGCAGATGCAGATGAAGCAGGGTGTGTGGATGGGAAGGGCGCGGTGGATGAAGTGGTACAAGGGAGGAGGGACGGAGTGAGAGAAGCAGTTGACGGACAAGTGCATATCACAGAGGGCCGGGGGGCACGGTGACAACTTGGTATTTTATTCTCAGTGTGATGGGAAGCCATGGGGTGGGGGGCGGGGTTGGTTAGCAGAGGAGCAGGTCTAAAGCCCACTACAGCTATTGTGTAGAGTACGGACTACAGAGCTGACCGATTGGGTTTCTCCTGAAATAAGACAGGTGAGAGGAGAGGGTGCTGTGGACAGAGGTAAAAAGTGGTTAGAATCCACACATGTTCTGAAGCTCCTGCTGCTGCCAGGATTTGCTGATGGACCGGATGCAGATTGTGTGAGAATGAGAAAAAGCAAGGCACTTCCTAACTTTTTGGCCTGAGCGAGTAAGTGAACACCAGTGCCCTTTACTGGTATGGGGAAGACCAGGGCAGACAGGGTTGGAGGAAAAATATCAGGTGTGGTTACCTTGTCGAGGTGAATACGTAAGCGACAGAACAAATGCCATCGGCGTGGTAGAGGGTGGAAAGGAACTAAAGTCAGGCATCACGGGTTCATAAACCATTAAAGTGAATTTACCCTTTAAAGTCGTGCTTTACAGAGGGGGATTTTTCCAAAGTAAGCCTGAGGCTAACGGGGCAAGACACGAAAGAGACGAGGACATTAGAGTGGCGAAGGTGATCCTGATCCAGCCTGTTTACTGCTCACTCACTGCCCTGTCATCAGTTTCCGGTCTTGAAACACCCTCTTCCGGCGCTCCCCATTCATCCTTTGTTTCCTGCTCTCTGTCTGTGTTCTCACTGTGCCTCTGCCTGGAAGGACCTCCCTCCACTCCAAACTTAGTCAACTTCCTCTCCTCCTTAACAGTCAGTCACATAGGTGTCCTCTTCTCCAGGTAGCTTAGCATTACCTCTCCAGGCTGGGGCTGGATTTGCGCTCCTGGTTTCCAGCCCCATACACTACCTTACGATTGCACCTCATGCACCATTTGGTTGTATTCAATGTATGCACCTCATTCCCCCACTAGCCTGAAGCTTCTTGAGGACAAAAATAACGTTTTAACCATTTGTATACTCAAAACAACCAGCCAGTGCTGGACACATAGTAGGAATTCAATGTTTAATGAATGAATAATAAAGTCCGAGTGCCAGTTAAGATTAAGGAATCTCTGGGCTTCAGTTTCCTCATTTGCAAAGCAGGGACCAAAAATAGCATCACCTTACAGAGAAGGGGAGGTTTCTGAAGCTCCTGTCAGAGAAGATGAGATCAGTAGAAGATGAGATCAGAGAGGTAAGGGGGAGAAGACAGTAGGGGACCTTGTTGGCCACCGTGAGGACTTTGACTTTTATTCACAGTGAAACGGGAAGGGTTTTGAGCTCAGAAGTGTTACGACTTGGCTTATGTTTTAAAAAGATAAGTATGGTACCTTGTCGATAATAGAAACTGGGATGCAAGCTCAGAAGCAAGAAGATGAGTTATAGAGCTACTGTATCCCTCATTAGGTAGAATGAATTTTGTTAATATCTATCTCCATGCTGAGAAATGTTTTACATGCAAACGCAGATGCACAAACACACACACAAACAACTACAATGAACAAGCATTCTTCCGAGGAATTCCCTTTTCTGTATCTCAAAATTATTTACAATGGCAGTTAAGGGATAGTTGCATAGCTACCTTTTCTGTTTTATATTTCTCTTTTTCACTGAAATATTCCCTTCTGTTCTGGAGACTGAATTAGGGAAGCCATAAAAAAATATTACTAGTAAGTAGCGTAAACAATTGCTTCCTTAATATATGCTATTTCATTAAATTAAGAATAAATGAGATGTGGCCATCTTTACTCTATAGTTCTTTTTTTATTCCAAAGTGATGTAAATAAGTAGAGACCTCCCAGTGTCAAAAATTCACACTTGATGGAATATGGGTTCAGTAATGAGAAGCATTATACATATATTTTCACATAGGGATTGCTAATGTTTAAGGAAAATGTTAAACCTAATTTTAATTACTTGCATCAATACTAAGCAAAAAAATCTAAACTAGGTAGAATGTTTCATATAAATTGACATGGTCCTTTAATCAGTGGAAGGAAATGTAAACAATTTTCAATTTCCAATAGAGTCTAAGTCACCAGGCATAGGTGTAGCTGATCTGATGCCCCTTTGTTAGTTAATGAAAGCACATACGAATGGACATGAAATAACCGTTCATTTTTGGACAGCCAGAAAAAGCAAGAAAGACACTTACAGAAGTAGGTTACTATTCAGACTTACTATTTCTATTATAGTTACAGCAGAAAAAAAAAAAAAAACATTCGTTTTACACCAGCTATAGAAATTATCTCAATTAATGCTTTGATGATCCATAAAGTTGTGTGTAATCTTTGCTCCATTTCAGCAACAAAGAGATTTAGCCTGAAAGAAGTAAGTGTAATTAGTCACCATTGTTGATAGGTTCTTGCAAATTCAAGGAAAAGCACATATAATGAAAGCAATTTGACCACAGGCTAATTGCGCTAAACATATTTCTGTTCACCAAAACATCACCCAACTTTTAAATAAAGACCCAAAACATCCTAATATTAAACAATGAAATAAATATGAGCTAGATATACATTTCAGAAAGACTGATAAAAACAAGTAAGATAATTTTCCAACTGGCTTATTCCAGTTCAGCTTCGCAGTTGGCCGCAGCTCAGGACGCAAGGCGGCGCCCACCCTGGACTGGACGCCCTTCCATTGCAGGACACACTCGTTCCGTCACAGGACACACACCCACACTCACTCAGACTGGGGCAAGGTAGACACGCCAACCGACACATGCACACCTCTGAGATGTGGCGGGAGCCTGGGGGACCCCGAGGAGACCCGCACAGATGTGGGGAAAGGTACAAACACCACACAGGGGCCCAGGCAGGAATCGATTTGCTTTTTATCATCGATGTTATAACAAAACGATGTTGAACAAAACACCATTATGGGAGGACCCACTGTGATGACTCCAAGGTCAAACGGCCAGGAAATGAAGGAGGCTGGAGTCAACCCTGCCAGACTCAGCACCAGAGCTCCCACGCGGACTGGGTTTTCAGAGCCACGCTTCCCCGCAGGTGAGCTTGAATAGTCAGGGCAGGAGACCTCATGCAGAGGCAGAAATAAAACCAAATGACACTCAGTTTCTAAATTTAATTTCCAAAGTTCCTATCCCTGCCTTGGAAAATCTGTGACTGTTTTCATTTTTCTTAGCAGAGAAATTCAATAAGTCTTCAGTCTAAGGCTACTTGACTTTGTACTGACTTTTTTTCCTAACTGAACAAACATCACAGAATGTGAGTAACCTTATATTTCTATAACAGAGTATTGCTTATAGAAGAAAATTCTCCAGAAACCCTTCCCTCTTATCCTAATTATGGCGTGTAAGTTAAGGAGACCACATTAAAGAACACAACACAGTTGAGTACCTACTCTCAGTTAATGAGCCCCAGCTGCTACCAGGGGCCGCTAAGGTCCTTCTACTTACATACCACTCACTAGTCGGACCTGGCAAAAGTGTCCCCATCTCAATGATATCTGCCATCTGATGAATGCAGATTCTTGAAGAGTCACCTTGTTTTAATCAGAAATTATTGTATTAAAATATAGGGGCTTGTAAGGCTTTGGAATATATTTAAGATAAATCCCAATCCCTGATACAGTCTTCAGAAATCTTTTAAGAATAATGTACTAATTAATTAAAAGTAGCATAAAAATATCCTTTGAAGCTGACCAATAGAGTTAATAATGATTATAATTATACAAAGTACCAATTCTCCAGTGAGCTGTTTTCTGTGCAATGTTAAAATGTGAGTTCCTTAAATCAGCACATTTTCCCGAAACTATCACAGATCCAAAGTTATTAATTCAAAAAGCCATAAAACTAGATTTAACCAGTTACCAAACTATATTTATCACTTTTCTCAAACTAATGATTCAACGAACTGTTTTCCAACATGCAATTGTCATTATGATTTTAAATGCATTACTGACATTTTCCAAATACCTTAAAATTAGGAAGTACTGCACACACTTTAAATGGAATGGATTTGCATGATGTAAAGTCCTGTCTAAGAATATTGTCTGAATTTCCTAAGTTCACATATCATAAACATATCACCAAGTTCATATATTACAAACAATACACTGAATGTTCCTACTAGGATGAAAAGCCATTGAGACAATCATAAGAAAATTTGTCTTTTCTCCATGCATCTTAAGTGAGAATTTTAAAAACTTTACAAAGAACATCTTTATTTCATTTGGGATACAGAAAATTGCACGACACATTGCTTCCACTCCAACAAGCAGAGCAAGCTAGATAAGCAACAAAATCATAATTTTTCAAAGAGCTAATAATGCAAAAAAAAAAATCTAAATGAAATAAATTCCAGATAGTGGTGAGTACTTCATAAGTGAGCAAAGATCAGGTTGCATACCTGGAGGAGCAGTAGAAGAAACACGAATCTGCTATAGATCAGAGCACAGAGAAATTAGCTCAGTTTTTCAGGAACTTTTAAAGACTGCATCTGAAATTAGAATCCCAGGAAGTCCCAGCCATA
>NW_006443225.1:11455005-11491160 GCF_000325575.1 Pteropus alecto | reverse complement strand
TCCCACAAACCTTCACCAAGTGCTGAAATGTACTAAAGGGTAGTGTTCTAATGATTGGAGGCCAAAACAAGAAAAGTGAGAAAGATCCCCAGTGGGGCACACAGGACCTTCCCAAGTAGAAGGCAGGGACCCACTGAAAGCTGAGGACCAGAGAGAAGAACTGAGATGAGTCACCCCTCAGCCCTCATAGAATGCATGCTACAGCAGCTCTCTGAATGTTGGGCTCAGGGTAGCAAGAAGTAAAGAGAACTCCCAAGGTGCAGAATGCCAGCAGTGGTACTGAGGCACTAAGAAGACTCCCCAGGAGCACAAAAAGTTGTTGAGAGAGCAGGCGATTAGGCTATAAAATATAAAGCGATCCCCTGATCCTTACCAGTGCTCCAATCCTAAATCCTGCAGAAAAGTAAATTCTGCTCCCATATTCAAAATATCTGAAGCCAGTGGTGAAGAGATGAGCAGAAAGTAAAACTTCTGTAAATACCACTAATAAAAGTTTTAAATAATAATATCATTTACAATAGCATCAAATAATCAGACAAGTAGTAACAGTCTAAGGAAAGGAGTGAAAGATATCTATATTGAAAATTACAAAACACTTCTAACAGATACAGAGAAGGTCTGAAAGGAGATATACCATGTTCATGGATTGGAAGGCTCAATACTTGTAAGATATCAGTGATCTATAGATTTACCTCAAACTCAATTAAAATATCAGTAGAGTCTTTTGAAGAAATTGACAAGCTTTTTCTAAATTTTTATATGAAAATGCAAAAGACAAAATTGTGATATGAACTTGAAAAAAAAAAACAGAACAGTTAAAAAAAACTTATATTCCCTGATTTCAAGATTTACTATACAGCTAGAGTAATCAAGACAAGGCATCATGAGCCTAGGATAGACAAATAAATCTTTGGAACAGAATAGAGTATATAAATAACCACAAACATAAAGGTTAATTGATTTTTTATTAAGATGCCAATTGGATTCAATGGAGAAAAAATTTTATTAATAGATGTTGCCAGAAGAATCGTACACCCATCTTGAAAAAATGAAATAAACCTCAACTCCTATTTCATTCCTTACATAAATATTAATCATACTTTTATCATAGACTCAAATGTATAAGATAGAAATACAGAACTTGCAGGAAAAAAAGAAAAACATAAAAATATACTATTACTTTGGCATAGCCAAGTATCTTTAGGGCAAAAATAAAATAATAAAATAATAATGTACTGATTATAAGAGAAAAAATGTGAAATAGCTTTTATCATGATTGAAAATTTTTGCTCCTATCAAAACACCATTAATTAAGGGAATTACTAGTCAAACCACAGACTTGGAAAAAATATTTGTAATACATATATCTGACAAGGGACCTTCATACGGAATATGTAAAGAACACCTACAAATCTCTAATAAAAAAAAGCAAAACTACTCAATTTTTTTAATGGGTAAAAACATGAACTCAAAGAAGATACAGAAATGTCAACAAGCACATGAAAAGGTACTTCAGATCATTGATTTTCGGGAAAATGCAAATTAAAATGAGAATAAAATATCACTAACTAAATACCATGAACAAAAATTATAAAGACCGACAACACCAAGTGTTGGCAAAGATGTGAAACTGGAACTCTCATGCATTGCTTGAGATTGCAAAATGGGAAGCATAGCCACTTACATAGACAGTTCCTTGTAAACTTAAACATACATTTTTCAGATGACCCACAATCCCAATACATAACCTTTACCCAAGAAAAATAGAAACCTATGTCAACCAAAGACTCGTTCAAATATTCATGGTGGCTTTGTTTATAATAGATAAAAACTAGAACCAACCTAAATGTCTGTCAAGTAGTAACTAGATAAACAAATTGTGTTCTTACTAGGTGCTATAAACATAAGTGAGCATATCATTTTTTCACAAATATTATCCATTAAGATATATTTTAAGTTATAATTGAAGTAAATATTTACATATCATCTAATAAAACAATAATCGTTCACTCATGTTGATAATTTAAAAGTCTTCTATGTAAATATAGTTTTTTTCAAAAATATAGGTTCGACACAGTATGGTATCTTGGATAATGAAATACAGTAAAAGGACAAACTAATTTTGTCTGTCTATTGTACAAACAACTAATATCAAACTACAGTATTATCTAATCAAGTACATATAACTGGTTTTATTTAGGATTACAACGATACTTTAAAAATAAGTTAAAGTGCCAATAATTAATTATCTTAAAATCAAGAATTTATATCATATTCTGTTTGTGAAACGTATTAGTAAAAATAAAAACTTAAAACTAATGATAAGCTGGTTTATAAAGAAGCATCTGTATTATACTAATGATAAAGAATTTAATCATGAAAAGCCATGAAAATTCTATTCCTTGGCTTTATAACTCTAAAATTAGCACATACCACTGTTCTTCTTTCTGCTCCAGAATTCCAGCATATTCTGGAAAAGCAGGAACCCTGGGAACATTGGGGCCATGCTTCCTCTTAGTGGCAGTCAGCTGGAGCTGACGAGGTATCACTAACCCTTTGGACGAGACACGGGCTCTCTCCAATTTGCCAGTTACCACCACCTATGTGTCAAGTACACATAATCTACGTAGCTTCTGGAATATTTTGAGTTCCCAACTTTCTCACAAAAGGATAAGCTAATCAAGAAAAAGACCCTTAATGTAGGCCCAAGACTCCACAATTAGGATGGGGGCCTGGAAGATAAAAAGTAAGTAGTGGGCAGCAGCCCTGGAAAACAAAGAAGTCAGGAAAAGTCACATACATAAACGGCAGTCAGGAGATAGTACAGTCTAAAGGAAAGAGAAGGGCCAGGCAGACCTGGGCTTGGATCATGGGCTCTACCACTATCAACTGCTAGACCTCAGGTCTCTCTGGACAATGGCACTATAAACTCATCTCTGAAGAGGACAGTGGTGAGGACGCACTGGAGTGATGAATGCATTGTGACAAGCGCATGACAGGGCTCAGGAGACAGGGAACAGTAGGGGGAAGAGCATGGGAATTTCAGTAGAGAAATCTGGCTTTGAATCCTGGCTATACTCTGTCATCTCAAGAACTTCAGTTCCTTCAACTGCGAAATGGAAATAATGACATAGGGTTGCCAGGAGAGCATCAGCAGCAGAGTACACCCTCCCTCCCCCACTCGTTCTCAGCATCAATCCTACCACTCTAAATCTGCTCCTGGCTCCACACCAGGGCGAGGGAGAAGGAGAAGAAGCGTGGACCAGAACTGAGGGGAGGCAGATGCTAGCCAGTTGTGGCATTTTGGGAATAAAAGAATGGAAAGAGATGATCTAAAAATGTTTATCTAGGCGGTAGAAGGGTTCAAATATTTTCTGTGGTATCAGGAATAGGCACCTATGATGTGAGGAGGCAAAAAGTAAAAGGGAAGTGGCAGGGAGAGGCATCATTCAAATTGAAAAAGCATCTTTGAATATCTGCTATTCTGCCTTAGAAACTGCAAAGACACCATGTACACACACGCACGCACACACACACACACACTCTTCCTGTCCTCCAGAATTCCTGATGAGGAAGACAGATACATTCACAAATACCTAATATGAAGCTTGCCTGAGTAAGTGCCAGTCTAGAAATGGGAATTATCAGAGTATAGGGAGCGGACGGTTAAATGCAGCTTAAGAAAAGGTGGGGTTTGAACATCGCAGATGCAGAAGGGCTCCCACAGGCAGGAGAATGTGGGGTAAAGGGCATTAATAGCAAAGAGAACCACTTGAGGCCAGACCCAGGAGCAGAAGCTACCAGGTCTGCTTGAGGACAGGTGATCAGTCCAACGCCTGTGAGGGAGGCAAGGGGAGGTGGAGAAGAGGGTTAGAAACGATCTTGAAAATGTACCTGGAGAGGAATTATAGACGCCTTTCAGTGCCAGGCTGTGACTTCATTCTGGACACATTTGGTAACTGAATTTCTACATCCAGTGCACATAACTCTCCCTACATAAAGATAACCCCAGAATCTCTGAGGAAGTACAGCGATTGGAGAGGAATAATAAATACACTAAAGGTGCCCAGACAGTACAAAGAAAAAATATCAAGCTTTAAGATGTTGGCAGTGGCCCTGAATTGATCTATTTAGCATTGGTAGCCAAATGCCTTGCTAGCTGAAGTTTTAGGGAGAGTTGACCAACTTTACACAGTTCTAAAAAGACAGAAATATTGATGATAAAAAGAAAGCAAATATAAACACATCAAAAATGAGCGATTTTATGTATTTTATCATCTTAAAATTTGGTTTCAGTGAATTCTAAACTCAGACAGAAGACATTATCTCTATTCCCCTGACAAGAGCTGAAAAGACTCATATAGGTCACTTGATGCTCTCTACCGCTCTGTCACTCTCAGCCCCAGGTGACTGGCACTGTGTCCCACAGCTTCGTAAGGTCTCCGGCACTACACTGGTACCAGGGACACAATGTCAAAACCCTGCAGAATGATGGAAGTGGTACAAATGTAAATCAGTGACTTAAACCCAGTGAGAAAAATGCCCCCCGGATGTGTTACAGAGAGCTCAAAGACCGATGCAGCTGTGAGACCAAACCGCCCTGAACGCCCAGGCGGCACCGTAGCATGTACTGGCTGAGAGCAGGACTCTTTCACAAGACTTCTTCGGTTCAAATCCCAGCTCTGCCACTTACCAGCTAGGTGACTCTGGGCAATTGCTTAACCTCCCTGTACCTCAATTTCTCATCCCTAAGAAGGAAAGAATAAGGGTATCTACCTCATGGGGCTATTGTGAGAATTAAGAGTTTATATACACAATGCATTCAGTACTGTGCCTTGCACACTAACCATTTTCATTAGTATAACCTGATTAGCCCAAAAGAGATCCTAGAAAAATGTTAATCATTTTCCCATTTCTCCTGTCTCCAGCCAAAAGAAACATTATGAAAATGAACTTTTCTCTCAATACTCTTTTGCCAACCAAATAAAATTATCCTTGAACTTCCATCTCCCAAGTGGCAGTTGGCCAGAGCTCTTTCCACTATTACACACACCTTCCTCCTCACAAAGCTTCCTCAAAGCCTCAAGTAGAGCTATGTTCCCACCTAGAAACCTCATAGTCCTGATAACAGAATTAGAGGGACACTACTCTGGATATCTGTGACGGATGTCACTGGCTCCTGGCGTGGATAAGGCAGATTCACAGCCTACAGGTAAATGGTTGACCCCAGGCCCAGCTGAGCCTGAACGCCCTGCCCTGACATCACTCTCAAACCATCCTCTGTGCTTGGCCATCCAGAGAGAAGTCCCCTTCCCTTTCAGCCTCCTACACTCAGCAGCCTTCCTGAGGATTCTCTGCCTCTGATTTGAGGATTCGGAGGTCACCCTGCTTAACAGTGGGGGCTTCGGTGTTCCAGAGCTAATAATTGTGTTCCCATCTCTGACAATAAAGACAATGAACTCTTGTCAGTACACGAGTGGGTCGTCACACAGATAAGCTGCCCTAATCTCGACATGTGGGTCCAACGCGAAGTAACTTTTCCATAATTCATCAGATTTTTAAAAAGATAACTTGAGTAAAACCCATTGTAAATAGATTCGCATCAGCATTAAATGTAATCTAAAAACCGCATGAGTTAAAACAAACATGGCCAGTAGAATTAATATTTATAATACTGTATCAAAAAATTAGAAATAGTAAGCCTTAAATAGAGAAAAATCAAATTTCCAAAGAGGCTATGTCTTTCCAAACACATCCCCTTTATTCTCATTCCTCTCCATCAAAATCTGTTAATTAGCTCGGCAGCAAAGTCTACCGAATGCTGACAAGTGTTCACGGTGCCACTGTATTTGGCTTTGAAAACAAGGCAGATGATTAGGAAATCGACATGGGAAGCATACTTCAAACATCCCAAAACGTTTTCTCTGCCTAGCAACTGGCAAGAACCTGGTGTGTTTTTCCTGCATGTATGTCATATTGCTCTGGTCACTGGAACAACATGGTCGCTACAAAAGGAAAAGAAAAAAGAAAAAGAAACTTCTGCATTCAAGCAGCAGCACAAATACAGCCTGAAGGCTGCTGTGTGGGGACCTGTGTGACTGGGCTTGGTGCCTGCCGGTGACTCACCCAGGAGCAGACGGGCAGCGGGGCTCCAGCCCTTGGTTTCCCCCTCAGCCCACACTGCGGCCAGGGACCTTCAGCACTTCCTCTTCTGGGAAGGCTGGGAATTGACTGTTTTTGTGAAATGAACATGACCCAGAAGAGCATTGAGCATAAGCAGCCTGTGCACTTGAAAGAGTCCTGAGCTGTACTTCCCATCATCAAGCGTCTGAACTCCTGTTTATTAGAGGACAGCCTGAACCAGGGGACAGGCGAACAGCAACAGACCTTTGGCAGCGAATTGCCACACTCCTGGCCTGCGATTCTACATGGGAAGTCAGAGAAATCACTTTCTCATAACTACCAGAAGTAGGTAAATAAATTAATAACTTGCCGTCATTATTTTATTTAATTGGGCACAAACTCATCATACTACACACACACACACAGACGCATATATGCCTATCAGCATGACATAGTGACAAGGTGCTCTAGATTAGGGTCCAACATCTTGAAATTCAATACCACCAACACCACTTTACGTCACAAAGTGCTTTAGTGGTCATTTCAAAAAACATATTTCAATGATTATTAAATACTACGTGTCGGGTACCGAGCTAGCTTCTGAGGAATCAGGGGCAAGTCTGGTCTCATGAGTTTGTGAACCAGCAGCAGACACTGATATGTGTAAATATACCTGCATTAAAGTACACTGCATATTCATTTATTTTCAAGGTTCAGAAGTAAAAGATGACGTGATTGGATCTTTCCGCGGATGTAAAGGGGATGTGAAAAGGCTTTTTGCTAAGATGCTGACGCCTTGAGAGAGGTCTAAAGAATGGGTCGGAATTCTTCAAGCTGACAGAGGGGAAGATCGCTGGCGACAGGAGAAGCAGCAGGCACAAAGGTGTGACAATACAAATCCCCAGGGCAGGACTGAGCGCAGAGTGAAGCTGACGTCCGCCAAGTATGCGGCAGCTGGGCAGCACGCGAAGCCCCTTCCACAGGTCAACTGGATCTTCATGACAATCTGTGACTTGAGCACTAACATCACCCCCATTTCACAGATGAGAAAGGGGAAGGAGAACAAAATTAAGAACCTCTTCTATGATCAAAAAGCTTCAATCCAGACCACGTAGATCCAGAGCCCTCATCCCTAATAACTACTGAGGAAGCACATGATAATACTGAATGGGTAATCAAAGAGTGAACAAACGAATAAAAAAGACTTGTATTTCTGGAGCATAAAGTTCAAGGGGTCTGGCAGAAGAGATAGGGCAGGAAGAAGATGGTGCCAGAAACGTGGTGGGGGAGAGACCTGGGAAGTCCCTCTAGGCCAGCTTAACTGCATGGAATGTCTGCGCACACGCTAGGTGAATGAGCTTGGTCACCTCCCTATATAGAAAGTTTACGATCATGGAGGATGGGGACTTATTTGAGTCAAGAATGGAGGCAGAAACCTCAATGAGAAGGCTATAATAGTAACTCACATATGAGAATTTTAGAATAAAAGCTAGGTGGCAGTGAAGATGGAGAGATGACAGATACTGCAAAGCACTGGTGCTCTCAAGCATCACAGAGCCAACATGGCTGGGCAGTGCAGACACACAGCCGCATGTCTGTGGAGTTGGGTCACTCAAAGGGAGTGTTTACTCTTTTTTCAGGAAAACGCTTTGGGGCGAGGCCAGAGTGAAACAAGTTTCTTCCCTTTACCACTGATTCACAATTGTCAGTAAGTCGATACCAAACAAAGATTCAGAATCTGTTTTCATTAAGGTAATGTTTGTTTTTGAAGAAGAACACAAACATAACATTTTTAAAACAGAATTAACATCTCTGTTTTTTTTAAAAAAAAAAAAACAAAAACAAAAACAGTATGGCTTACATAAACTAAATGTTCTGTAGATGCCTCCCAGTATTATCTGAAGGGATCAGGGAAAAGGAGATAAAAATTAAAGCTCAATAATGTGGCTCGATTCAAATAAAGACTTGAGTTATCTGCATACCAAAATTGAGGTATTCCAAGTAATACCACACGGAAGATGCTAAGAGCCAGGTCAAACTTGAGCTTCCAGCCCTTTGGAGAGGCTACGACAAGCATACAATAATTGTCATCTAAGATGGGAAACAATAAACAAATAAGAACATTCTGTGAAGGTTTAAAGAAAGACCTACTCCCATTCATTTTGAGGATCAGAAAAAGTTCATAAAGTAGGTAACATTTTGGATTGGCTTTGAGAGGTCATAGGCATGAGAGGATATAGAGGGAAAATACTGCAAGCCGTTCTTACCCATAAAAATGTAACTCCATTCATGTGATCATCAGCTCCCACTGGGCTCTCTACCAAATTTTTAAATGGAATGCATAATTTTTTAAAAAATATTTTCCCTGTGAAGAATGAAGAGTCTAATATTTTTCAACATTTCTTTTGCTGTCATATTCCCTTTTATTCATTGCTACCTGAGAGGGAATTAAAGTGTCATACGGTAACCAATATGAGTTCAGAGCCATAATAACAACTAAAGTATGATAGCAAACTTTTATTAAGCATCTACTCTGTACCAGACACATTTAAACCTCACATCCTCACATAGCAGGCATTATCATCCACACTTTTAGATACTAGAACTGATGCATAGAGGCATTCTGTCCCTCTCTCGAAGTGACACAGCTAGTAAATATTGCAGCTGGACTCAATTTTTTTTAACCACAATTTTTCATTGATAAAAAGAGTGGATAAAAAAACCCACCACCCAAGTTTGTTGTGATGATTAATTCAGACAGTGTGTGTAAAGTACCCAGTTGAGACTCAGGCACTAAGAGGCACACTCATTTCTTAGCGGCTGTAATTATTACTGAATGCATCTCAATTTAGCAACTCAAGTCATTTCCCACAAGTCAAATCTCTGATAAAACTTCTCAGCACACAGGCTCACCTCATGCCCAGGGCTCACTGGCTTCATGACTCCTAAATGCATCCAGCTGAGGCCATCTGGTTTGCACCCATCTTAAGGACATGAGGAGTGTCATATTTTACACTCTCAGACACCTTCCAGTGACATGGACGGTCTTGGGTAAAACCCACAATTCACAGCATTGCAAACATGTTGGTACCCACTGACAGCTGGAACATTCCTAGTCACGGGGAATTCATTATCACAGAGGTACTGTATTAATTCCAATGTTGTTGGAATTTTCCTACTCACAATGAAAACCATTAGAAAGATCATCTCCTCTTATAACTAAATCTACCCCTTGGACTTCATTGAGTGGTCGTTGTCTTTCTTCTAGAAAATTCTTGCTTTCCACAACTGTCTTGTCTCTTTTCAATTCGATGGTTTATAGCCTCAATTTCATTATCTGCAATATTGTTCCCAGACCTCTTGCTGCCCTGGTTACCTTCCCTGGCCATTCTCTTCTCTGTAATTATCTCTTAAAATAGGCACCCAGAACTAAATGATGGAGAGTAGAGAGACACTTTCTCCTTCCTTCATCCAGGTCTTCCCGCTAAGACAACTTCTGCTTCCTTAACAGTCTCAGCATACTGTTCCCTTATTTTAGTTTTAAAAACCTAACATCTTTATCCCAATAACTGTAGACTTTTAGAAATTTGTATTGACGCCTTTGAATTTTCCTTTCTCATTTTCAGGACATTCTGTCTTCCTATCAAAAGCCATTTTTGCTGCCGGCTTCCGTCATCAACCACAATTGCACCTATGCCCTCTAACTGCCCTCTGCAATTTCTCCCAGGTCGTTTCGTTGAGTAGAGATAAGAAATAAAGAAAGCCACCTTCAGTCAGGGCTGCAGTGGAGACTTCCCTCCAAACGGAGTTCCCATTTAATCTGCAGCATCTCTAATTTAGGAATTGGGCAGCTGATCTATTTATTGGTCTGAAAATATGCTGGGGATTTTCCTCTCACTGTTCATATTCTTTTGATTGTTTGTTTTTTGGAACGCGCAATCATATTCTCTTTGCTGGTCAGAGTCTACCTTTTCTTCAACTCCTGCCAATCCCACAAAGGGTTACCAGTTCCCAGATGACTTCAATAGTCCAAGTAAAAAAGGAGGGGAAGGCTGGGCCCTTCGTTTCTGACTGTAGGAACCGTAACGTAACACCCCCCTCCCCCAACTTCCGCTCTCTTCCCTCCAAAGGCTTTGAGCTCCAAGCAAGTGGAACTTAGCACTGTTTCCTGGACATACCAAACCTTTCTCAGCCCTGCACCTTTGTATTACCCACTTTGCAAAGATCTTTCTCTCCACTTCTTTGTTCAAATTTCTATACTTCCTTCAAGTCTCAGTTTCAAATGTATCTGCTCTGTAAAACTTCCCGCACTCCCCTAGGCAGAATGAGTGACTTTGATCCTAATTTGCTCATATCTATTAGATGTCATGTTGTAAATACCTGTCTACATATCTGGTATTCTCAGTAGACTGTGATCTCCTGCAGGGCAGAGTCATGTCTGTGAAAATGGAAAGACCTAGATTAGCATTTGCCCCACAGTGAAGGCTCAATAAATCTTTGCTGAATAAATAAATGAATGGGAAGATGCAAAAGACATCACAGTGTTTTTTTTAAAAATCTAGCAATTAAAGGAGCAAGCATAAACCAAGACAGAAAATGCATGGATTTGTTTGTAAACATATATTTTAAGCTCAGTAGTTGAAATGATTCTTTAATCATATATATATGTATATATATGTATATGTATATATGTATATGTGTGTACATATATATGTGTATGTATATTCTAATTCTTCAGAGTTAACAACCACAAACATGAACTACAAAAACTATAAAACCATCTGACATTAATTTGAATTCTATGTCACTCATTTTTTTTTGTCCAAAAGCTATATTTTACCAAAAGAAAAAAGAAAAAAATTCGGGCATATTGGAGTCAAACTGTTCCATATGGAATTGGCATTTAAGTAAATGTGTTGGGGTTGAAAATAATCAGACCTGGCTTATTTGGAATAGTTTCATCACTGCATTTTTTTTTAAGTAAAGAGTTCAAATGTTACAACAAAGAACAAGGAAATTCTTGAAGTTGATTATATGTGAAGAAGAAAAATTATAATTTTAGTACCCATTAATTTATATAACAATAAATGATATGATACAGCTCTAAACACATAACACGTTAAAACAGAATATAAGTACTCTAAGACTATTTTCAAGTTACACACACCAATATAATTTATTAGTTCTATCTTAACAAGTGATTCTCTGAAGCTTAAAACCCTTAGATATGCTAATAGGACACAGAAACCTCAGTTGTTTCTTAGAATCCTTCCTTTTATCATTATAAGAAACAAAATTATTTTCTTTCTCACGCTATTTGCAAAACAACAAACAATAGCTCTGGGCATGTGAAACATTTTCCAATAAGCTGTTATTAATTCAACAGAAATGTCTAATTAAAAGAATATTTCCTTCTTTTCTTTTCTTTTTTTTTTTTATACTTAAAGACTGAAGTGTAAACTCTAAGAATTTTTTTGGAAAAGCCAAGCATATGTGCTTTATACCTTCTTAAAGACCAATCAACATATATGTCCTGAATAACCACTCTGAACTTGAACTCCGGTGGCAAGGCATCATGATCAGAATGAAAACAATGTAAAACCTAGTCATTATTCTCTAAAATGGCATATAGCCTTCTTATAGAGTTAAAACTAACAAGTACAAAACAATCACAAACAATAGAAAAACCACCCAACATGTATATGTATACCAAAGACATTCATAAGAATGTTAATAGCAGAACTGTCCATAATAGTCAACAACAGGGAACCAATGTCCACCAATAATGGAACAGATATATTGTGATATATTCACAGAATGGGATACTATATAGCAATGTTAAGATTTAAACCACAACTATAGGTAAATCGCACAGACATGATAATAATAAGTGAAAGACACAAGATACAAAAGAGTACATAATGGATAAATCCATTTACATAAAATTCAAAACCAGACAAAACTACTCTAGGATGCTGGATGTCGGAGCATCCGATACTCATGAAGAAGCCATGACTGGAATGGGACAAAAACAGCTTCCAAAGTGCTGGCAATATTCTGTTTCTTGATTCTGGTGCAAGTTACATGTGTTCGATTTGTGAAATGTGTTGATTATTTCCATATTTCTGTACGTTTTGTTTCAGTTATTTATTGCTACATAACTAAGTATGCCAAAACGAAGTGGCTTAAATCAACCATTTATTTTGCTCATAATTTTGTAGGTTAGAAATGTGAGAGGAGCTCAGCCTGACACTTCATCTTTGCTACATGTGGCATCCACTGGGGTGGCTGGAGGATCCACTGCTAAGATGGCTTCATCCCTTCATCTCTCACACATCTGGCATCATGGTGTACCTTGGCCTGTCTTGCTCTCTGTCTGTCTGTCTTTCCCTCTTCATGGTATTTCACACTTCAGGGCCTCCCCACGTGGCTCAGGCTCCTCACAGTATGGTAGTCTCTGAACAGTTACACTTCCTATGTGGTGGCTGGCTTCAAGAGGGAGCATTCCAAAAGCAAATCTCCCGAGACACCCAGACAGAAGCTGCAAAGGGAACCTGGGAAGTCAGTAACTTACAAAGCCAGCCTCAAATCAAAGACAGGGTGCTACATGAGGTGTGCCTCCCGGGAGATGTCCTTCACTGGGAACACAACCCAGAAACCAGTGACAGCGGCGTATCTTCATTTAGCTCAGAAATACATAAGAAAGAATTCATACATTCATCTAATCAAAAACCAGTAACCAAATTCCTGATAAATACTAAGTATACTGGATGAATCAGCTATAGCTGAAAAGATATAATTACATGCTAAAATAGAATACTTAGGTACTGCTTCCCTGACACGCTACCTATTCATATCCATTCAACTATTTACTCAATTCCATTGCTCTCTTGTTCTCTTATATTCAGTTTATTAAGAGACTTCTATGCACCTGGAAATGTAAGAGAAAAAGAAAGATGTATACTAATATTTACTGGTTTCATTTTAAATGCATTGTTCATTCATTCATTCTCCAGGTTTACAATAGGTCTAGCACTGAGTTAGGAATTAATTACAGGGAATAAAAATGTGAAAAAGACACAGTTCCTGCTTACAGATTCTCAGAGAAAAGCACAATGAGTAGGACGTAGAGACAGAAAAGTATAGGCTATTCACAGGTAACAGGAACCAGATCCATTGATTCGTTTGTTCACAATAGATCAAAAGACTGGGCAGCCCCAACCAGAGAAGGCCATGAGTTTGGATTGGCTTTCGAAAGGTCATGGTGAGTCATTACACACTTTTGATGGCATAAAGGGAGGGATAAAATAAAAGCCATGGCCATACATTCATTAGGAAATTTAATTTCTTAGCAGTACAGGAAGTATTGAGAGAAGAAGAAAGGCAGAAACCAGTTCAGAGAGATCCAGAAAGAGGTGCAGAGGCCCAGCCCAAGAAATGGTAGGAGAAATACACAGCGAGGATGGAATCGGGAGCTCGTTCTGAGATACAATGTTCAGGATGCAACAGAGATCAAATACGAACACAAAAACTGTCCATTTTTGTACCTATTTTTTATGATGAATTTAATATCCAATTGCTTCTCTCCTTCCATAAACAAGAGAGTAAATTTGAAAGAGACCGAAGTAATAAATGGATTTGAAATACAATTATTTTTTTAATGACATCATTATATCTCTACAGGTTAGAACAGTTCTAACTGCAGTAAAGGTTAAGTCACATCTTCTTGGTATTAGTTTTGCACACTCAGTCCCCCTCCCAAAAGTCTCAGACTTTTCATGATTAGTAGTAGGAACATTGTCTCACCCTTGTACTTAGTCAACCATACCATTTCAATCTGCAAAAAAAAATTAAAGTAAAATAAAAGTCAACTCCCTTTCACTCATCCTTTAGTTATTCCTTATGTAGAAAAATTAACTCCAAAACTTAATAAGGTAGAATATTTCCAGGCAGGATTTTAGCTAACTGATTTCTTGCCATTTTACAAAATACAATGTGTATTTAAATATAGATTTTAGATGTTTATGTAGAAAGAGATAGTATATATCTACTCAAATATACTTTGAGAATATGACATAAAAATGCTCATAAATTTCAATGTTCAATATATTCGAATGCTTTAAAAACTCTACATTATTTTATTTATTTATTTGTTTGTTTGTTTTTACTTTTTCAATTTAGCACTCATGTCATTTCTTCTTAACCAAGACACCAGCAAAATGTAATTCACCAAGCTTAAGTCCACAGTAGTGCCACAAAAAAAGCACTGCGAAAAGCACTTTCAAATGATGTTTCTGCAACTGATTTTAAGAAAGCTGTTTATCAGAGCACATCAAAACAATTTTAGTAATAATTCATCTTTTTTCCAATTTTCAACCTAAGTTCAGAAAGGTAAATGTAAGTACAATTTTATAATTCAGAAAACAGTCTTCATGACTTACAGCAATGTATTACAATCAGTCAACAAGATATGTAATACCTACTATGTCTCAGACGTTGTGTTAAGTTTTAGAATAAATGAAAGCATCTTGGAAGTTCGAGCAATTGAAAAAGCACTGCACTTGGCCTTAATCCTCAGGTTCTACTTCCATTTCACATTAAACTCACTTTCTCTGTGTTCCGAGGCTCTTATCAATACTACTCTTTCCAACTGCAAAATGTCTGACTTGCTTTATTATCAAGCACAAATATTATAATGCTTTATAAACTGTCATGTCCACACAAATAATTATTACAAAAACCATATAAATGGCAATGCAAGACAAGGAATGTAGAAGTGATGAAATTTGTGTTATGAACAATAAAATATGTTAAGAGATGACAGAAAGTCAGAACGGTATGGGACAGATCAGGAACAGATGTCATTACCGAAAGGTGATATTTGAATTGGATCTTGAAAGTCAAGTGGAATATGGATACTCAAGAACAGCTATCCTGACAGAAAGAATAGCATAAGCAGAGGCAGAAAGGTAGGTCTGCAACATGTTTATTTGGATTACTTGAGAACCAAGCTAACCCTACAGGAGGGATTCCTAGGGGTAGCTACATAGGAACGTTTGGACAGATAAGATGAGGACCTGTTTATAAAGGCTCTAGAATGTCAAGTGGAGATGTTAGGATATGTGAGATTGAGCTCTATGACAAAAGAAATAAAAAGCTAAAGACTATTTTAGGAAGATTACGGGGGTATGTTTGTTCAACAGATATCAGTCTGCCTGCCATCTCATTGTTTTATTCTCCCCTAATGAAAGACAGCTTAATTCATAGAATAAGCAGTAAAAGTCTGAGGACATTTAGAAATGTCTTGGAGACATTTAGAAATAGGGCATTGAAACTGGTCAGATAGGGGATGAAAGACAAGGAGACAAAGATGACACCAAGCCTTCCAATCCAGGAAGACTGGAGAATGCCAGTTACAGAAAGGAGGTAGGGCGAAAGAGAGGTGAGTATCATGATGATGAGTTCAGTGATGAGTTCAATTTCACACATGATGAGTTGGAGGGAAAAGTGAGACATATAATGGAATGTCCTATGTGTGAAAGACATGACCTTGGGACTCAAGAACTTAACTGGAATGATATATTTGGATTTCACTTTATTTATGTAAAGGTAATTGCAAAAAAAAGAAAAAAGAAAAGAAATTGTAGAGTCCATGAGGAGTTGATAAGCTTAGCGAAAAAAATAAACATTGTGTCAGAAAGGGAATGAGAAGCTAAGAATGAGAGTTGGAAGCAAAGAGAATAATTATAGAATTTCATAATGAAACCAAGGGACACCTTCCTAAAAGGAGGGAATTTCAAAAAAAGTAACATTGATGAAGCAACGTCAAACGCCACAAAAAAGCAAAGGGAGATAAAAATTGGGACAGAGTTAACGGAAATGATTCAAAGATGGTCACTGGAAAACTTCAGTCTTTCTTCTAAAGAGAGGGGTCGGGAAGCCAGGTTCGGAAGGGTTCGGAGAGGGCACGAAGCAGTGAATGCAAGTTAATACAGCAATATGGTCAAGGAGCCTAGACGCTCTGGGAGAGAATTTCCACAGCAGCTACAAGTGACAATGAGATTCAGACGATGTTTCACGCGTTTTTTTTAATACAAAAGACCTGCCTAATCTGATATCATAAAATAATCCTACAGAGATAAAGCGATTAAAGTGACACTTTATTTTTTCTTCTTCGTGTATAATATGTAGTTCTGTGGAGATTACCAATGGACTTTATATCAGCAATTACTGCAAACGGAAATCAAATTGTTACTATTATAGTCAAAAGCAAAAGCATCTGAGGCTCTAACAACAGTGAAATTTAATTATACCTTTAGACATAAAAGATGAGACAAAAACAAAAGAAAACTGTTAAGGACATCCATCTCATCAGATCTGATCAGTTTCTTGCATTTCAAGCCTCCCTTGGTACACAGATGCTTATACTCACAAACTGGTACTTAGAAAATCATCCCGTATCTCATCACGACAAAGAACTTTGGAAAACACATCAGTCCCCTATGGGAATCCTCTAAAGACTGTAAATATTAATTTCTACAACATCCTCATTTCCCAAAGTAGCATACTTCCTTTCCCACATCACTATTATCTTGTTCCTTTTCTCAGACACATGGAAAATAATTAGTTGACTGCTTTCAACCAAAATTAAATCAAAACTTTAACACTATCTTTTCTACTACCAGTATTACTCATTACTGTTGAAAAGCATTACTGGATAACCACTGAATGATACCTCCTTATAAATGCAGTCTCCTAGCTAATTTCATTTCTCTTTAGCGTCTTCTTCAATGTTTAGTTACGTCTTAGTTTAGTGTATAAGTTAATTTTGTCAGGGTATCCTTTCTCAGCATTCATTTTATTATCGATATTATTTACATTGTTAAACTCTTAACATTTACAGATCTGACTCAAGTTTATAGCCATTTACAAGGCCTTTCAAGGCCTTTCAATACCTTTCCAATGTATGGTGACTGTTTCAACAATCTTTCTCAACCGAGGGTTTTAAAAGGTATTTCTACACCGTAATATGATATTGAGTAAGACTCAACACTAATTCATGCAAAAACATTTATGAACACTTACTATGTGCTAGGCGTAGTTATGGGGATTGAGTAAAGAGCAATAAGTTAATGGTCATGAATCCCTTTCCTTCCCCTAATGTGCTCACTCAGAGAAGAAGCACACACAAATAAAATAATTAAGGCATTTAATATGTCAGCAAGTGCTTTAGAGAAATTAAAGCAGGAAAGGTGAACGGGGAGTACTGGGCCGAAAGGGGAAAGGTTGCAGCTGGAGCATGGAGGTCAGGGAAGGCCTCACTGAGAAGTGACGTCTGCGCAAAGGCCTAAAGGATGAGAAGAAGCCGGCTCTGAGGATATCAGGGAGGAGACTGCTCCAAGCAAAGGGAACCACAGTGCAAAGGCCGAGGCAGGAGCATGTCTGCGCGATCTGGGGTCAGTGAAGAGAAGATGATGATTAAAAGAGGAGGAGGGGAAGAATGGCAGGAAATGAGATCATAGGGTCTCACAGGCCACTAGAAAGACTTTGGCTTTTACTCTGAAGGAGATGCGAAGTATTTGGAGGGCTTAGAACAAAGAAGTGAAATGACCTGACACGTTCCTAAAGAATCACTCCAGCTACTGTATAAGCCCCCAGTTGTAGGGACACATAAAACCTGCTGGATCAGGGCGACAGTACCGGATCGACGTGATAAAAAGTGGTTAAAGTCTAGAAATCTTTTAAAGATAGAACTAAAAGGATTTGTCAGTATTAGATGGAGGATATGAGAAAAAGATTAAGTTGTCATTTACTGACGTGAGTAAGATCTCAGGAGGATGAGTTGGTGGGGAACAAGCAGGAAGGGGGAAGGAGAGGTGATTAGGAGTTTGGTTTGGGCCACGTTAAATTTGAGACATCTATTAGACATCCAGGAGGAAAGGCAGAAATTCAAGGCTCAAGTTCAGGATGATTGCCGAGGGCATAAACGTAGGTAGAAAAGAGAAAGGCTCAGGGCAATGAATTCTAGGGCTCCAGGAAACATATTATGAAGCTCCAACAGCTACATGTCATGGAGAAGAGCAAGCAGCAAAGGACACTGAGACGCGGGGCGGGACATCTATTAGACATCCAGGAGGAAAGGCAGAAATTCAAGGCTCAAGTTCAGGATGATTGCCGAGGGCATAAACGTAGGTAGAAAAGAGAAAGGCTCAGGGCAATGAATTCTAGGGCTCCAGGAAACATATTATGAAGCTCCAACAGCTACATGTCATGGAGAAGAGCAAGCAGCAAAGGACACTGAGACGCGGGGCGGGTGCAGGGGGTGGAGGGGCGGGGGAGAGGCAGGAGGAAACGCTGGAGAGTGTAGTGTCCCAGAAGGAAATGAAGGAGGAGGGTCACATACTCCTTTAGGTCAAGTAAAATGAGGACCAAGAAACTGACCACTGGGTTTAGCAACATGGGTGTCGCTGCTGACTTTGACAAAGGTATTTCTGGTGGGCAGGACAATGAAAGCCAGCAGGACTGGTTTCAAAAGAAAAATAGGAGGTAATGTGACTCTACCTGTGTCTTCACCCTAACTTTCCTTTCTGTTCTCGGGGTACGGTAATTGAACTCTGCTTCCTTCTGCACATTATCTTTGTCACTTACCTTCACATAACCCTGAAGCTGCCATCCATCTGGGGTAGCTCTACGATAACTAATAATAATAATAATAATAATAATCCTTGCTCCCGCCTTTATCACAAAGTACTCAGTTTCTCTCCACTGTTTCTCACCCATGCCAGGCGGCACACAGAGAGGAAACAGCCCAGGTGTGGGAGGGGGGCAGAGGTGTGATCACTCACAACCAGGGAGCCCCTCTGAGCCTCCCTTAATTTCCTATAAGATTGGGAGGTTTAATCCCCCTATCACAGGACTATTGGGCAGGTTGGTGAAACTGTATATAAATTCCCATCGCGGGGGAGCGGCTTGGCACACACCCGTTACTTGGCCCCTTTTCCTAGTCTGGCAGCAGAAGGCCCAGAAGTCAGATCTCACTATAGCAAGTAGCCGATTTAACTCTTCCATCGCACAGTACTTTAAAAAAAAAAAAAAAATCCTTTTTTTCATAGATTTATATATCTGGGGAACTAAAATATGAAAGGAGGGTAACTTTACCTGCAGAAAAAGCCTGTTCTGGCCTATGATTGTGGTCGGTCGGCCTCGTTTCTGGTCATTATGACCAATTCAGTAACGTCTTTCTTTTCAGCGGTGGTTTGGAAACTGCTCCATAAACGTACTCATTCTGTTTTCCTCTTCGTTGTCTCACAGCTCTCTTGCCTCAAGGAAGCATGCACACAACTTAAACCACGTGATCAATGTTTTAGGGGCATGTTGGAAAAACAGTATTTATCTCTATCCTTGATTGATATGTATGCTAATGCCATTTTATTCGTTTCCCTGTATTATTCAACCCTACCTGTACATGAGAATCAGCTAGGAAACTTTTTAAAAATACCTATTCCTGGTTCCCCACCCCTGCCCCCCTCACTCGGAGATGCTAATTCTCCTGGTCTGGAGTAAGGGCACTATCATATCCTCCACTGATTTAGTCTTCTTGACATTTTCCAGGCTTAAGGGGATGGTCTTTTCCAGTCCCCTGTGCCCCGCAGAGCCATTTCTATAATCTATTGCTTGTCTAAAACCAGACCGCCAGATGACTCTCCCTGAATCAAGGCTAATTCTGTGACCCCCTTGCTCAAAACCTCTCCCAGCTCTCCAATATCAACTAATAGTTCTAAGCTCCTTCTGGCATTCAAGGCCACCTGCCACCTAACCCCAACCACCTAGATCACCCATTATTCCTCTATGCCAGCCTTTCAGTCTGACATGTTAATCACTGTTCTACAAAAGCAAAACCGAAGAATAAGATGGCCTTTTCTATGATTCCCATCACAATTATAATCTACTCAAAAACTACAGGTCTTCACTCTTTGTCACTAGAGTGATAGATGAAAGAGAATCTGTTTGCATTAAATTAGTAGAAGAATATAATATTACTAAATAGCTTCAGATAGTGTGGGTCCTGCTGTGTCACCAGGTGGATGAAGGGAGCCTGCACCACCAGGCTCTGTTGTGACCCTCTAGGCTCTAGTCTAGAAGGTTCTGAGTAGCCTCATGTATAACATCAATTGCATCACAATCTCAGAAGAGGAGAATGATTTTCTCCTCATTTATTTCACATTTCTTACTCTGAAGTTAAGAGTAAGAAGTTCTCACACTAGTAGCTACAAACTCATGTCTTCTTTGCCAAGGGGTAAAGAAGACATGAATTTGTAGCTACTAGTGTGAGAACTCTCAACTCCACGTGTTTCTGGTATATTTTCCCAAACTGGCAATCTCTGTAGGGGGTTGGTGGAGCTGAGAACTCAAAGTAAAATGTCAGCCTTTATTTCTAAATTGGTTTCATCAGATATTTAGAAGCATGAAAACGGATTAGGGGATTGTTATTCTTACTGAGATAATTAATCTCATGTTGTTGAAAGGCTGATCATTATAGTATTTCTTCATAGGAATAGGAATGGCTCTCATTTGAGGTTTGGGGTTTGGGGTTTTTTATTCATTTTTGTTTTCAGTTTGGTGTGACAGTTTGAAGACTAAAAAGTATCTGGACCTGATACTGTTTTACATGAGACTTAGAGACTATGACTCCAGAAAACAGATCTTAACCTCACTCTCAACAACTATTACTCAAATATACACCATCAGGTTAATAAACAAAAACACTTTGTTCTGTGGTTTCCCAAAATGGAGATAACTGATGTCTCGACTTATTTTTCCATACTTCCTGAATCTCTAAACCAGTTATAACAACCGTATAAACACTCATGGGGAAGACAAATTAAGAGGCCGGGAATTAAAACAAATGGAGCCACAGAAACTTGAATTATATAGGACATTAAGACTGGAGTCAAGCTCAGATGATGGGCAAAAAGGACTCTAACTCTGTCCCTTTTGCTTGGAGCAATCCATTTCACCTCTGTCCCTCTGGGACGACATGTCAACTGAAAGAAGATCCTTCTAATTTTTACACACTGGTGGCAAAGTGAACCTGCTGGCCAAAATAAACAGCTACCTTCAAACGAGTTTTGGGGAAAGTTTTCAAGCTTTTCCTAAAAGCTCAGTCTCTAGATAAGACCAAACTTGACTTATTAAGGAAGGTCCTGGTGTCTGGTAAGTATTTTCCTAAACTATACAATGATCATAAAATATTAATTAACCTTCCAAGATGGAAAATGGACTAAGGGAGTTACTGTAAACCAACTGACGATTCTAATCATCTAAATGACTATTCTAATGACTATTCTAATCATCTAAAGAAAATAAGTTGAACGAAAGCAGTGAACCTCAAGCTCCCCTTGTTACAAATATGGGTCCTGATCTTTACTGTACGATCATCCATCCCTCAAAAGTTTCCACGAGCTTAAAGCCCTTACTCTACTCGGCAGTCCAGGAAAATTGTCTCTGCCAGAGGGGCTGGGAGGTGAAGGGTGCAGGGCCCGGAGGTGAAAGGTGCAGGGCAGGGCCAGACCGGAGTGCATGGGAAGGAGTTGAGCGCAGGACCGACGATTCTCAAGAGGAAAAAGTGGCCGACACCCCCTGAAGCTCCTTCCTTGGCTCAGTGTCACAGACTATAGAGAACTCAGCTGTGTTAACCCTTGACCCCAGTTCCTTCCGTGATCCTCGAAAATGTCCAGATGTTATCTCTGACCAAAATCTAAACCCAGCCCAGTTCCCAGCGATCACCCCAAAGGCCGTCACCGTGCTGGTGATTAACGAAGCCATCAGCACTCAGTGCCTCCTCCTGGGACTTCGGGACTAATGGCCTGGATGAGGGCTAAGGTACTGAGTAGAGCAAAGCAGAAAATCTCCCAGCCCCTAAGAGCTACTGATGGGCTTGAACACTTCGTCACAGAGTTAAAGGGCAAATCTGTATCTGACTTCCCTCCCAGGCACTTCGTCTTGAATTATTTCATTCGACAAATCTACCTGCCTTTAAAGCTCATCGCATATATTCTGTACACATTCTTGTGGTTGGTTTAGCACAATGGCTGTTCGCGTTAAGGCTAATTTTGTCCCAGTTTTGACAGAATCAATATACTCTCAAAACCAGTGCCACCAATAAAGGAGAGATAAGAACTCCGTTTGCTTTTTTTTTTCTTTTTTACTTTGAAACAATCAGGCAGACAAGTCACAAATAGCACAAAGAAGTGAATGGAAAAGATTTCAACTTCCGGTGAGAATTGTGTTCGCACTTCCTTTTAACTTTTATGAAGCATTAGCCATAGAATGGTCTCTAAAGAGAAACAGAAGAGGAAAGTCCAGAACCTTATCAGAAAATCCAGCCAGCTAAACCTCTTCCCTTCAGTGGTACTTTTTTTAAAGTCTCATGTAAGTATAATTATTCACCGATTTCTATTCTGAAGCTGGTAATGACAATAGTAATAAATCTATTTCCTTTCCTTTGTGCCACAAATTCAGTGAACTAAAGAAACGAAGCTCCACAGAAGGCTGGTTAGAAAATAGCATTTGTAGAACTAACCCTAAAAAAAAACCTCCAGCACCAAAATCTAAGTTCCCAAACTCTACTAACTGTGAGGCAAGAAACAAGTCTTCAGGATGTCGAGGAGAAAGCGATTATGTTTTCCACGGTCCTCAAGCGACCTTTCCCTTCCCCCACAGATGACAGTGGCTCCCAAAGACACTTTCTAGGCCACAAAGGGGGCTGCATCCAGCTGTCCACACTTCTCAAGGGAGCAGCTTCCCCAGGGCCATGGGGAAGGCAAGACTGCCGGAACAAGGAGGGGGAGGGGCTGCAAGGCACAGTCCCTACCCTTCCCGGTCCTTCTCAGGGCAGGACCTTAAACAAGCCAAACCTAGGAAAGCACTTTGTACCTTAGCTTTGAACTCACATCTGGGATGCTCTAAGGTAATGGTTACAAAACTGGCTTCAGATGCTGCCCTGCATTCAAGATCTCCAAGCCCTCACCCTCACCCGCCTCGTTCAAAGCCTCCAGCCACTTGGAGCTAAAGGACACTTCATTTCCAACAGGGGCTTCTTGGTAGGGGTGTACCGCATGAAGGACTGGGCTCCCATGGATGATGATGACAACCCTGGCTGAGGTCCCCACTTGACACAAAACCGCTATGACCTGGAACGGTATTGGCGAACACACTGCACAATAAGCTCCTCAATGGTAGAAACTTATAACAGAATGAGGCAGTGTATTTTATTTGCACCTCCAAAAAACTATGTGTCTACTACGTTAAAGTCAACTTATACTGAAAAATGGCAGCAAAAGAATTAACTAGTGAAAGCCTTAAACCTTAGAGTCACCATGCTTTTGCTAATCTGTTCTATTAACTTTATTAGCAATGTATATCTGGGTTTAATTTCATCTCTAAGTTATAATTATACTGAAGAGTTAATCAAGATATCTGTTCAGTATTTTCCTCATGGAGATCGCCTGTTAAGGTTAACAGTAAAAAGCATTACTTTCAAATATTTTTAAAGACTGAAAGAAAGAAGTGTGACAGAAAATAGTGAATTCCTGCCTTTTCTTCCTATATAGACTGTCAAAACACAGAGGTTTTTATTCCCTGTCTCTGCTTCATTCATTTTCCTTGCCGTTTAGGCTGGTTAATATATCATACATTTTACTCACTCATTTTGTATCTCCTGGTTTAGAGTTGGCACTCCCTGAAAGCAGGGATTTGGGTTTTTTTTTAAAGCAGGGATTTTTAATTTTTAACCTCCCAGCCCAGAAGAGTGATTGGCATGCAGTAGGTGCTCAATAAATATGCCGTGGAACATTAAGAATCAAAATATCTGGACTCTATGTTTTTGAAAACGATTATTAGAAAAAAACGAATCATAATGTTTAGCATATTAGGGTATTATTTAAATTGACCTGAGACTCTAAGAATAAATATATTGTTGCACTAATTGTCCTTGCTAGAAACTGAGGAAAATACTCCTGTGTCTATAGAACATGGCCTGTTTCTCCAACTTCATTCCGTGACTACCAGAATGCCAGTCAGTGTCACACATCTACCCTATCAAAAGAAGTTAGCTTGGAAAACACAACACCCCCAGGAATAAACGTCATTTTAATTATGGATTCACTTCATTTGTGTTTAAATTACATTAATGTCTTCTACCAATGCAATCTATACAATATCTATTGAATAAGGTAGAAAGAATTTTAGAAAGTAGAAGGCATGTGGGGGTGGCATTTGTGTGTGTGTGTGTGTGTGTGTGTGTGTGTGTGTGTGTGTGTGTAAAATTAACTCTTGCCTCAAGTATCTAATGATTTAATCATGCATAGGATAAGCTTGAGCTATATTTAACTCATAAAATAAAGCTCAAATCTGCTATAAAGTACTAAGTAAAGTACAGAGAGATCCAAAATGATCCCAGAGGAATTAAATTACGCTTAAACTAGTCTCAGTGACAGATAACCAATGGGAGAACTAAGGTTGTCTATTTTTAAAAGGTTCCTGTGTGCCTTCGTTTCTGTGAGGGAGACTCTGGACTTCTGGGTAGTCTTTGGCTCCTGAGTGCTCACTTGGCTCTGACCTGTCTTGGGTTGACCATGAGCATCTGTTGCTCCCTTGCTCTTGACAGCTTACCTGAAATGAACTACTGTATCTTCCTGTCTTCTAAGGTCTGTGTACTTGCAGAGTCAACAAGTTCTGTGTCCGGGTTCCGACATTTGCCTTGGTTTTCCTAGTCCTGATTAATCACATCGCTCCCACGACCCACAGATGCCCGGGCCAGTGAGTCGCTAGCTGAATCTTGGAAGAGCTGTACAATGGATCCACTCAAACCCTCTCTGCTTCACTTAGGAACTGACCAGCCTGTTTTCAGGTGAAAGTTACGATGGTACAAGCCTTAAAGGCAGTCATGAGTTATACGAATAAGTAGTGCCTGACATATAACAAACACACAATAAATGATGACTTCCCCATTATCCTGGGACTTTTTTTTTTTTTGGAGACTTCAGAAAATTTTTTAAATTACACAAAATCTCCCCCAAATTCTTCCTGCAGTAAAAGCTGGGGGGTGGGCTCTTACAAACATGTGAAAAGATAGATAAATATTAGCTGGATTTCTATGTGGACAAAAACATATTATTTTAAAGGAAAATAATGCAAATTATCTTTTAAGTACAATAGCTTCTAACAGTAAAGGCATCCAAGAATTAATATAAATGATTTTTCGAGGACACTAAAGGATCGCTGGGGCCCAAACTGTGGCAGAAACTACGCTTTGCCCCTCAGTACTAATTCGCCACTTCTCCATCTTACTATAGAAGTCCCCACATCTCAGCTGCTTACATGGCTGCCCAACTACACAACACACTTCCCAGTCTTCCTTGCAGCTGGTTCAGCCATGTAATGAAGTTTTGCCCAAGAGGATGAGAATGAAAGTGATGTGTGGAATTTGCCTCCCATCCTCCATCCCCTTGGGGGGACGGGATATGAAGGCAGTCTTGGTAAACCAGTTTCAACCACAGAGACAAGAACACTTTAGTGTATTGGGTCCCCAATCTTCTTTGCACAATGGAATTATCTGGAGAAACTATATGAAATACCGATGCCTGGCTCTCTCTCCTACAGATTTTGACTTAATTGGTCCTAGAGGATGCAGAGCAATAGACAGAAGGAACGGGAGTCTCCAGATGGCCTGATGAGGCTGAGCTACTCCCCTGGGACACTGTTGGGTAATAGTGTTGAAAAATTAAATAACCACAGCTCCAAGAGAGGATGCAATAAAGTCATGTTGATTACATACCGCTTTCACAGTCACAAACAATCCTTCTGTGTTGTTTAAACTACTGACATTTGGCCTCAGTGAAAGCAGCTGGACAAATATCCTTATAAATATACATAATAAAAACAAAATTTTTTTTTAAAAAAACCAACATATACCAGTAGAATAAAAAGTGTGGTTTTAGCATAATCCAGGGAAATCATTGGTGAACTAGAGAAGATTCACTGAAGAAAACCTAAAAATAAATTTAAAATATTAAGATTATTCAGTATGACAAGACGAAGGAGAAAAAATTGTTAAAGTTTGCCATTTCATTAAAAATTTGCATAACTCAATGAGAACTTGGAAACAAAATGTGAAATTTCAAAAAGATGGCTTTAGGACAGAGTTAAAAAAACAGTGATTTGTCTTACAGGCCTATTTTTGATAGGTTACAGGTTAGACGGCTTTAATAAAGCAACTCTTTCCATTTTGTTGCTCTGTCATTCCTAACATGTGACTTCCATTTTACGGTCCAAAATGGCTGCCCCATCACCTGCCATCACAACCTGATACCAGCCAAGGAGAAGGGAAGAGTGCATACTCCTTTGTTATAAGGATATATCTCTTAGCAGTTACCCACTTGGCAGTTATACCACTTCCGCTCACAATCCTACCCAGAACCTACACATATGCCCACCCTTAACTGCAAGAGAGGCTGAGAAATATAGTCTTAAGCTGGAAAACCACGTACTGAGCTAAAACTTCTGTCACTACAGAAGTAAAGAATATTGGATATGGGGGCCAATCAGAAGTTCTGCCAGAGGCCTTATTATTAAGAGGTACAAGAAAAATTGAAAAAAAAACTGTGTCTAGACTATTTTTTTAAAATTCTGTCAAATGTAAAATATATAAATATGAAAATATTAAAGTTATATGTAGTCAAACATGACATAGATATACAACGTAGAAAAAAAAATAAAAGGTCTCTTTCCTCTCGTAGTTTCACCTCTGGGAAAATAATAAATTATTAAAGTAATCATGGAATATGTGGGTATGAAACTCACACTTAGGGGAAATAATGTCTTTCCATAGCTCCTCTCACCCTAGTGTTATTGATAGAAATAAAACTTTGGAATGGGACACGTCATTTCTGGAAGCCTAAGATTTCTTTCTTTAGGGCAAATAAGAAAAAATTAGAATCCAAGGGAGCAAGGCCAAGTTGAGGCATTACAAGGCATCAAAGGAAAACAACTTTTCTTGCGCAATCCCTGAAAATGTGTTACAATCTATAAAGCCTCTCCTGCTGGCAAGATGACAACTTAAATAGATAATTAAAAGTGGCAAAACAAAGCCAAACCTAGATATCAACCCTTATCTGACTGTCTCAGAGAAACAAAGTTTTAAAGTGAATAAAAATGTTTACCCATTCATATTTTTATATTGCTATATTTTTGCTATATACTCAGAGAATATTTTTACATCAGTATTCTAAATTTAACCAGCTGAAGTCATTTCTTAAGTATTATATCATTTAACCTTTTCAAATGAAAGGCTTGGCTTTTAATGAAAAATATGCATTTCGCATTAATGACAGAACACAATGTCCTTGGCTTATATATTCTCCAACAAGTCAGGTCCTTTTTTGTACACTATCCTTAGCTATATGACAAGACTAGACTACAACAAATTGATTTAAGGAATCAAAGTCTGAAATTATCTATATTAACTAGAAGTATTTCAAAATCATAACCTCAATGTATGAATTGTCTTAAAATTATAATCACTGAACTCCTGGATTGAATACAATAATCCGTGAGAATGGGAAAAAAAATTAGAAAAAAAAGTTTTCATTAGATGTCAGGATTTGATTGATTATGCTCAATATCATTGCAAAAGTGATCCAACCGCACTTTTAAGCAAAGAAATATCTACTAAGAGCTGTTTTCCCTATGGTTTTGATTGTTTAAGGTAAATATAATGTCATAAGTCAAAGAAATCTTGATTTTCATATAGCTAATGCAATTTTAATAAGTTGAGAATAATAAAAATTCATCTATTATTAAAAGTAAATATTACTGATAAGATTTTTAAAGAATTAATGTGAACAAAAAGAACTATTTTTAGGTCAAACTAATTGTACTCAAAACTCAAACAATTTTATTTGGTATTAAAATATAATACCAAGTATAGAGTAAAAGAGTATTCAACAGAACACTGTTAAAAGACCAGTACTGAGAAAGAATGTAATTATACCAAAATGTTGTCAGATAAATCAACGTTTCTTTTTAAAAAGTGTGTACAAGGATTGCTGCATGCATCAACGTAATACAGAAATTCTATACAATTTGTATCATGGTTTAAAAAGGAATAATGTCATTATTTCCAAGATTTGAACCTAGTCATAATAGATATAATAAATCAGGAGAGGTTACTTCTCTATTTTGACTTTCAAAATTATATGTAGCATTTAAGAAAGTCGCACTTAGAAGAATGATTATACAAAGATGTTATACAGACATCCCACAAACCCCAGATATCTACGTTCAATTCCCTTTACTATTCCTAAAAATTTATGTTCCAAATCTTTACTATTGTTGTTAAGGCACCTCACCCGCCAATACAATCAACAAAACAAAAACAAAATGGAACACAAAGAAAACAAGAATTCAACTCCACAATGAAATAAAGGCCATCAGGTAGAAACCTCCAACTTCCCGCTCCCCTACAGTGGCCCTTGGCCTTTCACCCTTCCCTCCTCTCAGAGCACAGTCTCCCTCCTGGCTCCAAGACCACTCCTCCCCTGCATTCCTGAAGGCCCCTCTGGCCTCCTCAGCATCCTTCTTTATCTATCAAACCCTCCTGTCTGCCTCTGGGATTGAAAAGGAAAAGGGCCAGGAGTAGGTTGGTGGCCTGAGCCAAGTCCAGACTCAGTCTGTGACGTGGGAGAGACAGAGTTGAGAGAGAGAGAAACTCGGAGTTTGGGAAGGGAAAAGGAAGAAACGCTTATACCCACCAGGACTTGACCTATAGGAGCTGACTTGAACTTCAGGCCAGTCGTGTGAGATATTATCGAATGTGTTTTCCAAATACGAAACTAGGCATAAAAGAGGTCACATAATTTGCCCAAAGTTACAGTTTACATACTCAGTGCCAGGACTTTAACCCCAGTCATCGGATTCCCTAAATCCATGCTCTGTACCACGCACTTCACCCCACTGTCCCAGTGTGGGTGGCAGAGCGCTGGTGAGTGTCTACGAGGAAGTACAAAGGCCAATCCCAGCAGTTCCACAAGCTCCAGACTAGAGAAGAAGCAGAATTGTAACAATATACAAGAGACAGCTTGCTCATTCTTCGAGTCTGCAGTGACATTTCGTTATGGGTATGTTCCACAACAGGGTGGCTCAGTGAACCTTGCCAAATGCCTTCCTGTGTCCCAGAGCCAAGGGGGCTCTTGCCACAATTTGCCAGAAGATGCATTTGACTTCCCGCCATGCTCTACTGCCGCTGCTGTAGTTCCCTTGTCATTGACTCCTCTCCCTTGGCTGTACTCATCTTCCCCAAATATCCCTGGACACAATCATCCCCTCCCATTCCTAACCCATTTCTCCTTCTTGCATTTGCCACCAAACTCTTGGAATAGTTTCTCCATCTTTTTCACTTCCTGAACCTCCATTCGTGTCTCAACTCATCCTTAGTCAGCCTTCTGCTCAGACGCACCACTGAAGCTAGAACCCCAGTGACATTTCTAATTGCCGGATCCAGTGACTTCTTCGGTCTTCACGCTACCTACTTCTCTAAGGTGGACACTTTAATGAAATCTTTCTTCTGAAAACTAGATCCTCCCTTGTCTTTCGCCCCTTTCCTTCAACCCTTGACGGCCCATTCCAAGTCACCAGGGCACTCCATTCTTCCTCTGACTTTGAAATACTGGCTCTCCAACATCCTACCCTTGGTTTGTATGTTTTCTTCCTCGAAGAGCTCCCTTTATGTCATCTCATCCACCCAATGGCTTCAACATTTTTGATTACTTAATTTCTAGATCTCTAATTTCTGCCCCAAATTCTTTCCTAAGTTTTATCTTCCTATCTTCAAAACTCAGAATGTGCAGCTCAGCACGTCCGAAACCAAATTCATGTCTCTCCTCCTCCCAGTGACATTCTGTCCCTTGCGTTACATTTCTCTTACATTTCTCGGCTGATGACACTACACATCTTTTCTTCAAACTTAAGAGACCTAAGCACCACCCTGTGTTCCCCATTCTACTTAAACCTTAACTTCTGAGTAAACACAAATACTAAAGGTTCTACCCAAGAAACGTCTCATAGTTGTTAGGTGTTCGGGTTTTGTGGTTTGGTTTGGTTTTCGTTTTGTTCTGTTTTATCTTCTTCATTGTTTCTATTTAAGATCAGACATTCCACATTTCTTACCTGGACCAAGACTATGGCCGAAACTCCTAATGAATAACTCGATTCCAGTCTTTTTTCCTCAACCCTGTTGACAGAATTCTCTTGCTGAGACACAAAGCTCATCTCAATAAATACAATTTTTACATTAATGTCATCATATTATAATAATGTATAATTGTGCAGATGAAACCACAAGAATAAAGATAGCTCCCTCTGCGTAGGACGTAGGCTCTAGCCATGTGATTAATATTCCAAAATTCAGAAACATGCACCAACCCCACTTAGTTCCTGGTATATTTACTACAAGAGTCAAGACATTTTAAGGGCAGCTTCCTGAAGATGCTCATGTATACATCAGGCTACACTAATGGCTAGAAATCAAAGAACCCAGTCAAATCAGCCCAGGAGTAGTGCCCAGCCAGGGGGATCAAACAAGAGCTATCTTAGGGCTTAGAATAAAAATAAGGCAGAGTCTGTAGACTCTGAAAGATCACTTTGGTAGGGGCAAAAATCCATATTATTACACAAGCTAGACTATGTTTATGTTTCACGCTATTTCTAGGGTTACTGGCCCACTGACTGGTTTATCTGAGAAGGTTCCATTAGCAAATAATAACAACCTTTTAAAAGTTATAACCTGATCCAGATGAAAAGGAACCAAAACGGGTCTTCTCTGTCTGTTTGTGTGGACTGCCGAAGAAGCTAGTGAGGTGGCGGAAATAGGGAACGAGCAGAAGGAACTCCAAGGAGACACTCAGACACCCAGATTCAGGGACTCTTGGCCTGGCAACTTCTCACGGGACACCCCTTCCCAGTGCCAACACTGGCATCCCCTCACAACTGGCTTCCCATTGCCTTAGCTAAGTCAGAATTTTAAAGAACGGAATCCTTCTCAGAGTGGACTGAACTTAACCTCATCTATTACTACCCAAAAGGCACACAGAACTTTTTTTCTTCATGGATGAAGAATACCTCAACACCCCCCATCACACCATAACCCAGGTCACGCGGAACAAGCTACATTTTGGGGATGGATGATTTTCTTCCCAGTCTGGTACATTCTTCCTCAGCCTTCAGGAGCCAACTCTATTATCACTTCTTCCCCAAACTTCCTTTGACCCCAGACTGAGGGGACCCCTTGATGCCTCTCTGCTTTCCCTGCTACTATGCTTGTCACCCTATGGTCACACCTCCCATGTGGGGTTGTGGTCATTTGAATACTGTGGGTTAGGGCTTCAATGTGAATTTGGGGGTGGGGTGTGGGGGTGGCAGGGAACAAAGCAGCCCATAACATAAGCCTTAGTGGAATGTGTTGAATTAATTAGCCTTTGCCTGGAAAATGACTGAAGGAAGTTGTTTCAGATGCATTTGAACTGTTTTGTTTGCTTTTGCTTTATTTGCCTGTTTGTTTTCTTGACTACCTGCTATTTACAAAGCACTGTGTTTAGGCCAAGAAAAGTGTCCATAGGAAGTAAATGCACCATCCCTATTCTCTTGCAGTTTACCAGTGTTTTTTCTAACTGCTTTAGCAAAAACACAAATCAGAAGGTGCGATTATGCTAGAAGCCAGGTGGAGAGACTGAAGCCACACAATTTATCTCGCCCTGACCCTCTCTGAGAGCCCCTAAAGCCAAACCGCAGAACCCCAGAGCTGGAGGGAGCACCATTTGAAAGAGCTAAAAGACACACATCTATTAGGCCAAAGAAGATAACGAATATGCAATTGTTTAACGTAAACCATAAAGCACCATACTAACTACAGCTGTTGTTATGCAGAATAGTTGTCTTACAGTCAACTGAGCATTTAGGACCGTGGGAAAGACTGCACTGACCGAAGGGAGACACGGGGCAAGAAACTAAGAAGAGATTCCGAGACATGGCAAAAAAGTAGAAGAGAAGACTAAATAGAGGCAAAAATTATGCCCGGTGTGTGGCTCTGCATAACCGCAGCAACAGCGGGAACAGCAGTAAGTCTTTACAGGGCCCTCCGGTGAGCCAGACGCTGGGCAGAGCCCAACGCACTCATCAGCTCATCCTTGTGGCAACCCAGAGCCGGCTACTGTTTCCTCGTTTTACAGATGAAGAAAATGGGGCTTGAAAAGTTTGGGAACGTGTCCAAAGTTACGTAATAAATCAGAGACAGGACCCAGATCCTGGGGTATCCGAGGTCAAAGCCTAGACAGATACCAAATTTCAATTATCTTTAGTTTCTGACAAGATACGTAACTCAAAAGCTTTGCCTTAATGTGCCTACAGTGTGGAATAACCATGCATTCTGATTGGCCAGGAAACATTCCAGTTTACGTCTGTTTCCCAATGTGATTATTAATCGCGCACTCTTTCACCCTCAAAAGTGTCTCAGTTTAGACAAAAAAAATACGTGATTATGCTGCCCCACTGTTACTTGCTACAGTGAGACATATCTACACAATTTTTCAGGCCCAATGCAAAACTTAAAAAAAAAAAAAAAATGTGAGGCCTTTTGTTCAAAACACAGGGGAAATAATGATATTAAAGATACAGAAATATAAGTTTTTTTTTCTTTTACGTATAAAAAAAAATACGTGATTATGCTGCCCCACTGTTACTTGCTACAGTGAGACATATCTACACAATTTTTCAGGCCCAATGCAAAATTTAAATAAAAAAAAAAAAGTGAGGCCTTTTGTTCAAAACAGGGAAAAAAGTGCTATTAAAGATACAGAAATATAAAAGTTTTTTTTTTTTCTTTTATGTACCTGCTCTGCTCACACTCCACTGTCCCACCAAACTTCACTTGTGAAAGACAATTTCGAAGTTAAAATTAGCAAGAATTTCAAGATGGTGACAGCAGAGCATTAAACCAAGCTTAAGGTCCTTCTGAGGGTTATGCCCTGTGCGACTGCTATGAAGTGAGACCTGTGATATTGTCCCTAATCTGTCCCTTTTCCATCCACTCAAGTGGGCCTGTGAAATGGTCGTGATCTTGGCATGCCCTATGACTGGCCTGCAAACAGGAAACCGGTTGCAACCTACTATTGTCCAGACTTTGGACTTTAAATACTAGACCCATAATAGCATTTCTTTAGAAAAAATGTTTTAGGGTATTTATAATGACGCACAAAACTTCGTTTCCCACGCAAAACAAGAACATATATTCAAGCAAATTCAGTCACTCTGTACCAGTTTATCTTTGACCTAAGAATAATTAATCCAGATAATATAATCTATCTATGGCCTCAAATGAAAATTTAGAATACGATGAACTGAAATAATAGTGTCTCAAAGTCTTTAATCCCTCAATGCCTGATTTAAATCATGTTTCTGTTTTAAATGCAAGTACTATATGTTTAATTTAAAATATTGTTACATAAATATATATGTGCCTGAGTGAAACTTAAGTAACTTTCACTATTTATACGGATCAAATAGAAAAAAAAAAATCAGAAATTTAAGGATGATTGAGGAACTGTTCTTAAAAATGAGTGGGAGTTTAGAGGATGGGTCAATTTGCTCATTTATTCATTCAGCATGTATTGAGTACCTACAATGTCACGAGCACCATACAAAATTCTGGAAAAACACAGATGAATAAAATGTGGCCCTGTCTTCAGGTCTCTTTCATTCTAGTAGAAGGAAATGAAAGTAAACAAATAAATGCATAAGCTTTCTTTGGTGCCAAAGAAGACGTAGCTACAAGGAAGAGTGGGTACAAAGCATCGAGCACTCTAGATTGAGGTAATCAGGGCAGGAGAGAGAAAGAACTTGATGAAAGGTTTTCTGAAAGACCTGAGCCTTAAAAGCCCAGTGGAAATCCAGCAGGTAGCTAAGGGCAGGGAAGGAGCAAAAGAAGAGGCCTGAGAACGCATGGCAGCCCATGACAAGAGAAAGCGACTCTGGATGACAGCAGCAAGCTTAAAGGACAGACCCTTGTTCAAGAAGTGTGTGCCTGGCTGGCAACTGGACAGAAGGTACACGTAGATTGATTCCACGTACAGAGAAAAAAGGCAATGTCCACGGACCATCTGGGGGTGGGGATGAGGAAAGGTGTCCTCTCTTTCAAAGGTGAAGGGTTAGAAAAGAGAAGAGAAAGGAATCACAAGCATAAAAGACTTTCGTGAGAAAAGTTTTCCCCTTAGTTCATACGATCATTTAATCAAGAGAAATACCATTTCATTGGCTTATCTACGAGCCTGCAAGTAAACATACACTCTTGGTAAAACTAAAAATATATTTTCTAGCTCTTGTAATAAAAATAAGAGTTACCCATTGTCTATGCTGTCTTCCAAGCAATGACAGAACTCTAAATGACTGATCTAATGCACTATCAAATTTTTGCAACAAATTCACCACTGTACTTTATTTTTACTATAGCTAATTTTTTAAAAATAACTTTTATTGTTTGTCTGCATTTCTGATTGTTCCAGGCCAAAGGGTTTGAATACTTTTAAAGCTCTTAGTACATATTAGGATAGGCTAAAATTAAAACTAAATTGACTACATCAACTGAAGTGGACCAAGTAAAATACAAGAGAATTAAATGTTACTGTAAATAATACCCAAAAAAGAAAATCTAATAATATATTATAAGTACATCTTAGGCTTTGAATAGTTACAAGACTAAAAAGAAGTCAGGGTAAACTTTTGTTTAGGATGACTTTCAGGCCAGTAAGTGTGTGTGTGTGTGTGTGTGTGTGTGTGTGTGAGAATGTGTGTGTGTGTGAATGTGTGTGTGTGCACACGCATACATATATGTACACAGATAACGGACAAAGAAAAGGAAAAGTAGGACTCTGCACAATACCTTTTCCATATAATTCCAGAAAGGAGTAACTTATGCGATTTAAGAAATAACTCCGATTTTTATCAATCAAAGGACTTGGTCATCATCAAAGTTTCATGAAAGCCAATTTGAAGCTATTAAAAGTCAAGTATCCTTAAAAATATGCCTTTTCCAGGGCGGGGGGTGGACATTGCTGTATGGAAGTATTTATCATCAATTACCAGTATATTCTCAAATATCCATACATTTCCAAAGAATGTGGCTCCTGGGGGTTCAAGTAGATTGATTTGAACCTGAGAAATTAACCAGAAGCCAACCTGTGCATCTTACATCCCTTGAGATATTATTGTTCTTTCCTTCTTGCTATAATTAAGAAGTGAATTTCCTCTATCATAATCATAAGCAGAAAGTTTGCATCTTTCAGAAAACTGAGCAGGAAGTGTAGCCTTTGGAACATGTCCCTCTGGACCAAGTGGGTAGGGAAAAGGGTAGAGGAAGAAGGTGATTTGAGAGCGATTGCCAAGGCTAAGGCTCAGTCTGAATGATGCTCTCCCAGGCATCTGGGTGGACAGAAGCAACCCTCAAATTCTTTGTCTCTGCAGCAGTGAGTAGAAAAAAATCAACTTTTGAGTGACGTCTCAGAAGAAAGTTTCTTTCACTCAATTTTGCCCCTCCTGGTCCTAAAATGAATGAAGCACTTTTACAGCAGACTTCCAGCGAGTCAAGCTGAAACTTCGAAACAAAGTTCCTGCCAGTTCAAGGAAATCTTGGCGTTTTTGACAGGAGTTTTATTATGCCCGGTCTCCAGGGCTCAGCGTGAGAAGGAGACCCAGAAGCTAAGCAGGGACAGATTTAACGACGGGATGGGGGCTGCGGACGGGAGGATGTAGGGCCAGGAGACGGCGTGAGCACCACATGTGGCTTTAATCTCCAACAGCTGCTAGAGATCACAACCCCGATGCTTTTCCGTGCCCTCCACCAGAACCCTATGTTTCAGAGCGTATTAGAACTAAAGGGACTTCGCCGCCACGGAATCTGAATAATGAACTCAACCTAGAGCTTGAAG
>NW_006443225.1:11412294-11454225 GCF_000325575.1 Pteropus alecto | reverse complement strand
GCCCCGGGGGCGGCGGAGGCGGCTCCGGCAGCCACAGCGGTGACTTGGACATTAATTAAATGCTTTGTATCCATGTGACTCCGACCCTTTACCCTTCGCCAAATCTCAGGAAAAAGGAAACAACCCTGGGGAAGTGTGTTGCATGCCAGCTAACTAAACAAACGCGCGCGCGCGCGCGCACACGCACACACATACACACGCACACGCACACAGAGTCAGCACTTGAGATGGAACTAAGTGGAGATTCCCAAACCTAGGAGAACGTACTCCAAGACACAGCTCGAGGGCTGCTCCTGTGACTCCCGCCTATTGTTTAGTTAATGTGTTTTTGTACAAATCCTGAAAGCAAAGAAACAAGTCCCCACGGTTACATAACTGGATGGGAACAAAAACAGCCACCGTATTGACCCTCCGGTCTTTGAAAAGAAACACATTGATTTTGGGTTTTATTCAGGCACAAAACAGGTTTGCTTTTTTAAAACCCCCCAACTGAGAATATCTCACAGGGCAGATACCCTCCTGCCTGCACTTGGAAAGTCAATTAACATAATAAATGAAGACACTATGGGAAAGTGACAGCCCTGGGCTATTCAATAAGCTCCAGATACAATAAACATCACCATTGCACTATGCCGTTTTGAAGGGAGACCCTTTACATGTCTGCAATTTTTTTTCAACATCTAGATAGAATGTAAATTCCACTGGAGACAAGAATATTTGTGCCAGTTTTGTGTCTAAGAGCTGCTATAATTTAAGAGTGTCACTAACTGAAAAGACAAAGATGTTAATGAATGATCATCAAAAGAGATATAGATATAGATATATCCTTAGGATTTGAAAATGGAGAGAAACACAGAGCATGTCTTAATTTTAATGCTTGTGTTTCTTGCCTTTTCTCACTTGGAAACAGAGCCAGAACCTAATGAGCCCCGAAGATTTCCAATTAATTTAACAAGCAAAACAATCCATATATACTTTTGCCTTGATGCTATCCGTGTGTATTTTTCAGAGTCATCTTTTCCTACTTAGAACAACAGTCCACACTAATGGCATTTAAATAAACTGAAGAGTGAATGGTTTTGATGTAAGAAATTGGCATGTTAATCTGTTCCAATAGTTGAAAGCATTCGCAAAAACTCTAAAAAATAAAGATGCTTTCTACGTTATTGACATTAAAATAATTATGTTTTCCAGATGATGTCTTTTCAGAGCACAGTTTGTGATGAATCACTCTACCCCGCCGTGATAAAATAAACAGGGACCGTATTTTTCTTCTTTTATTAAGAACCAGTTTTTGAATGATGTGTGAAGAGCTGATGGACAAGAGACTATTTCCCTCTGGCTATTGCACCTGGCAGTTTTGAGGTAGCCATGAGCAAAGGACAAATAAGTAAAGGACTTCACACCCTGTGGCAGAAGAACAAAGGACAAGGCACATGAAAGAGCAGACCTCACAGCACCTAGTAAACAATAAACAAAAGAACAAACGGAAGACATGAGAAACACACATCCAATAATGAATGGGAAAATCAAACACGATTGAACCTTTCACAATGTCCTACAGGCAGCAAGGAATGAATGCATTTCCTCCTCCCCGGTCTGCACCGTTCTCTGATATAAACAGTAAGTAAATAAATCAGGCTTTCCATCAGATGTTCTCCTAGATAAAATAATATTTATTTCTTACCAGTTATCCCCAATTGGAGAACCGTTATGCGATTTCCTTCTATCAAAAAAATTAGTCTACACATGACCCACTAGAGCCTCAGTCTCACCTCTGAGAGCTTGAATGCCCCCTAGTGTTTTACCCATCCTAAGTACGTGCCTCAGTTCCATGAACATGTGCTGAGGACCTCCATCAGTACTGCATAGTGCTAGGGCCTGGGACCATAGAGACCTTGATCTCTAGGCAAATACTTCTCAAGGTGGCTCACAGACCACTGCATAACAACCCCATGAGATCTTGTTAAAATGAACACCCCTGGGCCTTGTCCTAAATTTATTGAACGAGCGTCTCAGAGATGCAAGCCCTCAACTCATCTGACAGGGTCTTTGGATTATTCTTAGACACGCTGACATTCAAGAGCCACTACTCTAAAGACTCACCACTGAGTGGAACAGAGTGTCACAAGTATAAGGAATTCTATGAAAAAGCAAACTGCAATGAATGCTTTGCCAAAAGAAAAAAAAAATGCAAGGAAGCTAACAGGAAAAAAATATTCATTCAAGTGTGCAGATTCAGATTTCTCTCAGAAGTGCCCATGTAGAAATGATTACGTTTCTGCCCACTCTTCTGCTCGTGGGTGTGCTCCTCATCATTCGTCATTGATGAACAGCTTCAGGACACCACGTAGCGCCCTCTGCCAAGCACCTCTCAGTGTCTCCTGTAGCCTGGGCTGGAGTTCTTAACTCCTCATCAAAGACATAAGAGCATAAGAAAACAGGGCTAGAGTATCTGGAAACCTTCGCTTTGATGGTAAATAAGGTCTTTCATAAACTCTGAATGGGCTGTATCCCTCCCCACTTTCCTCTATTGAAACGTTAGGCTCTGTCTGCCAGGAAAAGGAAAGCAACAACAAAAATGATGGACGGGATCCAGTTTTTTCCTGAAATACTAATGAGGTTGAAACATCCAATCAAAAGGAGATGGAAGAAAAGAAGATAGAGAGAAGAGGCTGCTGAGTAGTAAAGTAGCTCAGCCATTAAATGTATTTCATATGCATGAACTTGATGTGGTTAGAATCCATTATTATACAGTTCAAAGGGCCAAAGCACAATGCCTAGTAGGTTTCCTTTGGTCAGGCTGAGAGGACTCCTGGACTAAAAGACAGAAAAATCCAAGGCTGTCTCTTTATGAGAAGAGAGCTAGCTCCCTGGTCATATCTCAGACAGAGATCATTTTAGGCTCCCTGCCATTTCAATACTAGTATTTACCCAGGTAAAGTAATCAAATTTGATGCTGAAATTAATTAAAAGATAACGACACTGGAAAAAAAATGGAAATATTGTTTGATTTCATGTCCATCTTGTTAAACAGAGAATTCAAAGAGTCAGACTGTTCTTTATTTACAAGTAAAATTGATTCTGCTATTTCCTTCACTACTCTGGCCTATGATAGGTGATTCTAGATTATACTAGTATAAAAAATATTACAGACACATTGGAGCTATATAACACACAATTAAAAGTATTGGAGAAGAAATAATTCTACAAATACTTATTAATTCAATTATACTTCAGTCATAACAAGCACAGGATGTAGAGCATGTAATTATTTCTCATACCAGTTCAAGGATTTTAGAACTTGTTGTCTAAAAGGACAAAATACAGTTTTCATAGCCACGTTTTCGTTTTAGATACAATGTTTATGGCCTAGCAAACTAAATCATGTTTGGATAGGATTACTGGAGCAAGCCTCCAATGTTTTTAAAGATGTGGTCATGTCTGCACTGGCTCAATTAACCCCAAATCATCCTCACAGCCATAATCTAACATGGAATGGATAATCACGTTCTTCATTATGGAAAGCTAACCTATAGCCATCCCTGTAGAATAAACGGCCAGTTTTTGTCCGTAATTTAGTCTCGGAAGAGATTTGGTCCACCCTGCATTGTACCATCTGTCTGCTTAGCTTTCCCTTCCCATTAACCTTCGTTAAAACCCTCTCCAATGCCATGGCACCGTACCTCAAGCTACATGCTACTTATCTCCTCCCTATAAAAATTTCTACCTGGTTGTCTTGCCTCCCATATTAACACTCTTTAATATGTTCTCCAGAGTTATCATTCTTGTATATAAAATATATTACATGTTATATGTAATATATTATTATCTAATTTATTATCTGTACATAATATATATCGTATATCAGTTATATATATTTACGTCCTTCTCTGCTCATCTTAGCCTGGTTTCCTCAGAAAGCAGAGCAGGGAGATAAAAGCTGTTGTAAAGATAATCTCTATGGTGATGTCACCCTAGGGGGAGCAGGAGTGAGTGGAAGGAGGAATGAAACAGAGAAAGAAGGAAAACCAATACTAGAATGCGTGACAAAGTTGGCCACCCCTGCAGGTAACTGGATGCTCTATCCTACTGGACCTTCTAAGAAGCCAGGCGAAATACATCTCAGAATTATCCACCTGTAGGAAGAAAGAGGGAAGCATTTATTCATTATTTCCTGTTTTCATTTGGTCAAGGATCGCCCCGCAGGGCTGTGACTGGTCCCTGTACTTCCGGGTTGCCGTGCATGAGTGCCTAGAGGATTTTACAGATAAGATCTGAGGAAGCAAGAAGGGTGTTCCTGTTTCAGGTTGGTGTGACCATTTGAGGAACTGCTTCCATGATCATCAGGAATAAGAGAAGAGGTCAAGAGAGTTTTTCCTGCAATACACAAGGCGGCTTATCCTGTTTCGAGCACTTTAAGTAAAGACCAATATCACATATGACCAGCCTCTCTGGCTTCACCCCATGCCACTCCCCACTTCACAAATGCACCCCAGCTACTTGGAGTGTTTTCAGAATCTTACAGTGCAAGCTCCATTGTACAGCCCATTCTCCCTATCATAGTACTGATTGCACTGTATCCTCTTTGCCAGATCACATGATGGAACTCTCTACCAGGCCACCGTTTCCTAAAGAAAAAGTTCATGTCACCCATGTGGCCCCAGAGTCTCTCCAGAACCTGGCATGCAATTTTGGTTAAACAAATATTTGCTGATTGAATATCGGAATGACTGGAAGAATAAAATGCACTGGAACTCTATTGGCCTCCCGGAGCTTTAATCATTCTATCTCTAAACAAAGACCTGCCTTTGCTTAGACTTGACTTTTTTTTTGTCTTCTAACCTTTCTTCGACAGGGGAAGATACATGGATATCATTTTATTTTCTCAGAGAAAAAAATGTTCTGTGAGTAAAGAACCTTCACTACGGATTGTGAGTCTGTTTAGGGTACAAGAAGAAACTACAAATATTATATTTATTTTACTATAGTCTCAAAAAAGAAGTATCATTAGTCTTGCCTGAAATGTGCCAATAACATAATCAAATCTATCTACACAATTCCCAAACCAATCATGAGAAACAGTAAAAGAAATACACTATAATAAATTCAAAAAAGAAATCATAATTACCAAAGTACAAAAGTAAGTTTACTAAAAATAGATAAATGATGTACTAGGCCACCCATGGTGGTGGAGAATTGCCTTTTGGTCGAAATACTTCTGAAATCACATAACTATAAAAAGAATATCATGAAATAGCTTTCTCATATATTTTTTTTAATTATTAGACTATCTTTTTTGAGCAGTTTTAGGTTTACAGAAAATTTGAGGATGTAGCGTTTCCATGAACCCCCTTAGATTCCACCCCCACCTCCAGGTCCCCTATTATTAACATTTTATATCCGCGTGGTACATTTGTTCACATTTAATCAGCCCATAGGAATACAGTATTATTAACAAAAGTTTATAGTTTACATTCGGGTTCACTCCTTGTGTTGCACATTCTATGGGTTTTAATAAATGTATGATATATATCCACCCACAGTATCATGCAGAATAGTTTCACCACCCTAAAAATCCCGTGTTCCACCTATTCATCCCTCTCCCTGCTCCCCTCCCTCTCAGATCCTGGCAATCGCTGAGTTTTTTTCACTGTCTCCATACCTTTGTCTTTTACAGAATGTCACATGTTGGAATCATACAGTACATAACCTTTTCAGATTGGCGTCTTTCACTTAGCAATATGCATTTAAGGTTCCTCCATGTCTTTTAATAGCTTGATAATTCATTTCTTTCTATCACTGGATAAAATTCCATTGGATGTACCAGTTTGTTTACCAACTAACCTATTTCAGGACATCTTGGTTGCTTCCAAGCTTGGGTAATTATGAATAAAGCTGCTATAAACATTTGTGTGCAGGTTTTAGTGTGTTTCATAAGTTTTCAACTCATTTAAGTAAATACCAAGGAGCACGATTGCTGGATCATATGATAAGAGTATGTTTAGCTTAGTAACAAACTGCCAAACTACCTTCCAAAGTGGCTGTATCCTTTTTCATTCCCATCAGCAATGAAAGATAGTTCCTGTTGCTTCACATCTTCTCCAGCCTTTGGTGTTGTCAGGATTTTGGATTTTGGCCATTCTAATCGGTATATAGTGGCATCTCACTGTTGTTTTAATTAGCAATTCCCTTACGACATACGATGTTGAACATCTTTTCAAATGCTTACTTGCCATCTGTATATCTTCTTTGGTGAAGTGTCTGTTAAGGTCTTTGACCTATTTTTTAAATTAGGTTGTTTGTTTTCTTATTATTGAGTTTTGATTTCTTTCTGTATTTTGTATCACAGTTCTTTATCAGATGTGTCTTTTGCAAATATTTCCTCCCAGCCTGTGGCTTGATTTTTATTCTCTTGACATTGCCATTTTTAGAGCAGGAGGTTTTCATTTTAATGAAGACTAACTCAATTTTTTTCTTTCACGGACCACATTTTGGGAGTTTAAAATGTCATATCCAAAAATGTGTGGATTTATCACTGCCAGACCCAAAGTCACTAAAATTTTCTCTAATTTTATCTTCTCAGAGGTTTATAGTTTTGCATTTTACACTTAGGTCTGTGATCCATGAGTTAATTTTTGTGAGAGACCTAAGGTCTGTGTCTAGATTCTTTTGTTTTGTTTTGTTTTTGTATGTGGATATCCAGTTGTTCCAAAACAATTTGTTGAAAAAACTATGTTTCTCCATTAAATTGCCTTTGGTCCTTTTTCAAATATCGGTGATTATTTATCTTGTGTTCTGTAACCACATATAAGTCACCTATATTTCTTTCTAAAAGCTTAAAAATCAGTAAATAGAGTATGTATTATCTCACTACTTTAATAATACTTGCTATAGAAATAAATTGTGCGATAAAATTGCATTTAATTTTCTTTGGGCCCAAAGTTATAACCTTCACACACCTCAAGGGACCACTTCTAGGTTAAATTGTTTCTGTTTCATAGCACGACTTCGACTGCTGAGAGTCACACATGACACCTTTTGGTTTCCTTCACATTTGAACCATGACTTTATTACATAGTCTGTCAGTATTTTGTTTTTTGTTTTCCATTTCTGGTGAAGAGTTGAACATTTCGTAGAAGGAAGAAATATATCCTTTCTTCACGAAGTCACTAACATTATCTAGCCCCTTCAGCACCATCCGTTGTTTTATTTTCTTTCTATTCTGTTTTTTTTCTTCTTCTTCTTTTTGGAGCTCTCTAATGTTATTTCCGATCTGGACTAATTGCTTAAGGACCTGTTAGAAAACTGACATCTTAGGATTGCTTTTCCAAGGCCTCCAGGTGAGATTTCACCATCTCTTCTATCAGGAATTGTTTCTGTGGGTTTGTTAATTTTTGAGGGCTGCCATAACAAGCTTCTCAGATCTCACTGTTCTAGAGACTGGAAGTCCAAGATCGAGGCGTCAGAAAGGTTGGTTCCTTCAGACGTCTCTGAGGGAGAATGTGTTTGTGCCTCTCTGCTATCCTCTGGTATCCTCAGACATTCCTTAGATTGAAGATGGTACTCCGTGTCTTCACATGGTCTTCACTCTTCTGTGGGGCGTCTCTGTGTCCAAATTTCCCCTTTGTATGAGGACACAGTCCTACTGGATTAGAGGCCACCCTGATGACCTCATCTTAACTAGATAATCTTCAAAGACCTGATTTCCAGATAAGGTCACATACATGGGCACTGGGGGCTGGTAACTACAACATCCTTTGAGGCCACGCAAATCAAATGACAACACTCGATATCTACACTCATTTTGCTGGAGTATATCTCAAAAGACTTTCACAGAAAGGGTGTGTGGGATGTAAATTTTCTGAATCTTGTCATGCCTAAAATATAATTATTTTGTCATCATGCTTTATTAAAAGCTTGACTGTGTAAGAATGCAAGGTTCAGAAACATTGCCCATTAGAATTTTGAATGCATTGCTCATTTTTCTACCATTTTTGTTGGTGATTAGGAGTCCAATGTTAGTTTGACTTTCTATCTTTAGTAAAGGATCTGTTTCATCTATCTGGAAGTTTTCAGGAATCTTCTCTTTCTTCTGTGTTCTGATGAAAAGATTTCAGGACTGTATTTACATGTCCATCTTCTTTTAATTATTTGCTAGTTACCTGAGTGACTCAAAGAGGAAAGTTGTCTCTTCTGATCTCTAGATAAGTTTTTTGTATCATTTCCTTAAATTTTCTTCCCCTCTATTATTGTGTGCCCATTTTTCTGGAACACCTATGAGTTAAGTTGGATTTCCTGGAATTATTCTCTGTATATCTTATCTGTCTTAAGTGTTCAATCTCTTTGTTGTTGCTGTTGCCTCTTCCTTTTATTTCATCTCTTTGTTGTTGTTGTTTTACTCTATGTTGTGAGAGACTAATTGACTTTATACTCTAATCTCTTTCAAGTTTTTTATTTGGCATATGATTATATGTGCATAAATGTTCTAATTTATTCCCTGATTGTTCCTTTCTCATAGCTTCTGTTCTTGTCATTATCTTCTCAAACATTTTCTGAGAATTCTTTTTTTCTTGTAGAGACAGCTTTCTGATTTGGAATCTTTTTTTTTTTTTTTAATCTTATCTTTTCTTTATCTTGATCTGCCTTTAATCCTGTCACTCATAATGTGGATGATCTTTGGACATCTGTTCTATTTAAGAAACGGAAGTGGGATAATTATACTCTGTAGTGGGGGTGTGATTCCTCTTGCACGCTGGGCTATTTTCCTGCTGGGTTTCTCTCACTCATAGAAACATTGATTGGAAACTTTATGTATGAGTCCCAAGCTTGTCTTAATGAAATAAAGCCTTCAATGGGAGCAGGCAGATAGCAGGTCCTTAGCTGTGGAGGTTCCAATTGCCAAAATAGGAGAACTTTACTCCGGAGTACTGGCCCCAAAACTTCTAATTCCACCTACGCAGATGGTTACATCTTATTAGAAAAGAGTCCTTAGGTATTTTTAATCCGAAATTGATGCTTGGCTCCTACACTAAACATCAGGGAACACAGAAAAGGGAAGCAAAGAAAGAGACATGCCAGGACGAAAGCGTTCTTTGCTCTGCAGACAGACTCCTCCGTCAAGCCTCTCTTCTCTCTGCTGCCAGCTTTACTCACCCAGCTCCCCCCCCCCGTTACCGTGCCGCACCCCTGCCTCGTGTTCCTTTTCTTGTCAAAACCTTCCGTCCTATTTTTATCTTTCAGAAACTTGTTGAAATCTCTCTCTTGCTCACGTTTCTCTTTCATTTTCTTCATGGCAATGGGTGTTTTCTTTGACTAGTATCTAAACGTGGTGGTGGTGGTGGAATTTGACGAGACTAGGGACAGACCTACATCCCCAGCCTATTATCTTGACATATCTTTACCTAGAAGTTTCATATTTTATATAATAAGGTGTCAGTGGAACATTTAAATAAAAGGGTTAAGATAATCTAAAAAGAAAAAACGAGCGATGTCTTCATATTTTGATTAATGGCAGGTGCACATACACTGAAATAAGTGTAACACGCACCGAGACGTGGTAGAACAAAAAGCCGGTTCTGAAGGGAAAGTTATGAAAACTGGAATACGCTAGGTAGAGGAATCTACATGATAATTTTAAAAAGATAATACTGGACAATGGGTTAAGCAACATATGTTATTTTCACTGCATAACTAGCCTCACTTAACAATTGTGGGTTGCTAATGTCTCTTAATGAATTATGATTCTTTGTGGCATCATCACTTAGTAATCTGTCAACCTACTGTTCTCATTAAGAGACGGAGTGTGTTTTTTCTCTACCTTAGATCTTAGCTGGCCTCATTAGTTGCCCTTAGCAACAAAATATGATGGAAATGATAATGTGCAAATTCCGGAGATTAAGTTTAAAAGAGCTGGTACTTCCACTATTGCCCTCTTAAAAACCTAAGGCCACCATGCTAGGCAAATATCCAGGGTACCCTACTATAGGATAAGAAGCCACATGGAGGGGAGCCAAGGCACCCCAACCAAGAGTCAGTGCCAATTGTCAGACAGGGGAGTGATACCATCTGGGACCCTCCAGTCACAAGTGAGCTGTTATATAATTGCAATTGCAGGAATAATCTCAGGCAAGACCAGAAGAAACATTCGGTTGACTCACAAAATTAAGAGAAATAAAAAATCATTGATGTCTTAAGACACTAAGATTTAGAGTGTTTTTTTTTTTCTTGAGCAATTAATTACTGAAACAATTAACAAAAGTTCTGAGCACTATCTCTGGATCAAAATAAGGTATGTGGCCACTCCTTCAGCAATCACTGTGGCTAAAGAATTCTGTGCACTAATCGGCTTAGGGCCCTTCATTCGCTTATCCTTGAACTAGCTGTTACAGCAAGAAGCTGTGATAATTGGCTTAGATCAAACCAGGTCTCATTTCTAGAACTGAAGTTTGAGTTCCATCTCACCCAAGCCAATGGGGAAGGGCTGACATGGATGCTAGAAAAGTAATTCAATGTCCATGGCAGATGGGGGGTCAGTAGTGACTGACCATGGAAAAGTCCCTGTCTGTGACCATTATTCATTTTCTACTTCCCTTGAAGCCAACGATGTCACCATGGAAACTGCTGGCACACTTGCCCAACTTGTCACCAACAGAATTGCCACCTCTGAGTCCGTGGTGCTGCTGCCATTACTCCAAGCCTATGGCTGTCGACTTTATGAGCTACTCCACGCCTTAGCTGACCACGGCTTTCGAAGTGAGCTGCAACTACCGCCAAGGTGCTGGACTGCGTTTCAGCCCAAACTGAGCACAGAACAGTGTGTGCAGAGGGTCTAATCGAAAAGGCAAAGTTGGAAAAAACAGAAGAGGTGAGGCAGGAATAGGAGACAGACTGAGGGAGAGGAGAAGACCCAGTTCCAGCTTGGCTGCCAAGGTAAAGGACTCTTGGACCGGCTCTGGGAGGCTACGTGGTCCTTCAGTCCAACTGCAGCAGCTTCGGAGGCGCCAAGAACAGCTCTGACTGCAGAAGCAGCTATAAAAGAGAGAAACGTTTGCTACAGTGGAGGGGCCAGGTTTTTAGGAAGTATCCTGAGTTCCAGGACACCCACCACAGCTGCTGACCAGAGTGATTAAGCGGGCCTGGCCTGCCTTGCAAGTCACACATCCCTGTCTCTGAAGGTGGCTCTTTGCCTCCAGGGTCTCCTCTTTCTCTGACATTCATGCGTCCCCTCGACAGCTGCCAGACAGGATTTTTCTCACCGTAATAACTGCTAAGCCCGAAGAGACTATGTATCCCAGCTCTTAGGTTTGGCTGCTGCGAAAGCGCTTCGCAACCGAGCCCAGCTCAGGTCGACGCATAAGAATCTCGAGGGTGAGGGAGAAATGAAAGAGAAAAAAAGGAAGGAAATGCTCTCCATAAAAAACTGAAAAATATGTATATCTTGGGCAGGTTTTGACAGCTCTTACACATCTGTATGCATTCGAGTCACATTTTCTTTTTTTAAAAGATAGTGCCAACTTAATGGATTCTTCTCGATATTATTTTTAAAAATTTTAAATATAGATCATGGATTTTCGTAGATGTCTCCTCATTTATATTAAGAATTCAGTTAAAGAGAGCACAAAAAGGAAAAGTACTCATTCATTTCTCTTACAGATATAGGTGCAAATTCAAAAGAAAAAAGAAAAATCTCATTTTTTTTAATCCAATCTAACAGTAACTTACTTTTAATAATAGAATTCAGTCCATTCACAAACAGTATATCAAAATGATCAAGGAAGATTTAGTTTAAAAGCGGAAGGGGGTTCACCATCAAAATATCTCAATTAACATAATTCACTAATTAACGTACTGAAGAAGAAAATGTTTTCATCATTTCAATGTACTCTAAATGGCACCTGATAAAATACAGCGGAAATTATAATAAAAACTCTAAGAAGGAATTGAAATAAATGGCTTAAATAGGATAAAGTATATATGCTCCAAACCACCAATAAATTTATTCCAAATGGCGAAACGCTAAAGCCATTTTCATCAGAATGAGGAACAAGAAAGAAGTACTTTCCAGTATCATAATTACACAACATTGATTCTGCAGTTCTAGGGAATATACTAAGTTAAAGTAATAAAAATACCAGTCAATATTGAACAAGAAGAAATTAAATTATCTTTTTGCTAATATAATGTGCTTTAATAAGATTTGATTACTTTTTAAAGATAAATATGCAAAAATTTATAGCTTTATTCTAAACTGAGAATGAGCAAGAAGTTCATTTATAATATAATTAAAACATAATATTTATTTCTAACAATAAAGTACATAATTGAATATAACTATAAGCTATTATTTCAGGTCATATAACAAGATCTAAAAAGGGAAAGTCTTTATGTCATTAAAAAATCTGAGAGCAGTAAAAAAAAAACATGAAAAGTACAGGAGAGATTTGCCTTGCAAACATTACAACTTAACATAAACCCGCCATAATCAAAAGACTGTTATTAGCACATAAATAGGCAACTGTATCAGAGTAACAGAGAACAATCAATAGATATAATATATGTAGAAATTCAATATCTAACAAAAGCAGTATTCAAATGTAACAGGAAAATGAGACCTCTACTCTGGCCATGATGGCACAAGAGAGGCTAGATTTAGCCTCTCATCTTAAACAGTTAGAAAAGCAGACCTGATATATGAAACAACAGATTCCAGACAATGGACTCTAGGCAGCTTAAAGCAGTGATTCCTAAGAAAAGAGAAACAAGAAAGAAGAAACCAATAAGTGACCTAGCTCATTGCCTTGGGAGCTTTTTCAGGCTAAAGTCTGGGAGGAGGAGTTCAAACAGTCCACCAATCTCACTGATTGAGGAGACAGAACTTAGAAGGCCAAGGCAGCTATAATTGTCAAGGCGGAGTGCCGGGGAGAAGAAAAATGCACAGAGGGGTATTGGCAGATCTGTAGAGGGGCCCTCTCAGATCTTTCCCTGAGAACTGATCTGTGGGTGCGTGTAAGAAAAGGATTCAAGGCCAAGAAAAGATCACCAGAGAAGAGTGACCCTCGGATCTCATACAGAGCCAGGAATACTTCATGTTCCCACCAGCCAGAATGGAAGGATCTAATAAAGGAACCATCAGGTAGGGCCCACAGAGGGTATTGGTTAATAGCGGGCCAATTATCCCTAAGTTAAAAATTGTTCCGAACCTGCCACAATGAAGATCAAAAACGAACCTCAGAAGATCATACTGATTCTAAGTAATTGTATTTGTCCAGGAGAAATCCCAAAAATATTTAGAGGCACACAGAAATATCTAGCACCCAATAATGTAAAATTCACAATATTTGGCACCAGGTAAAAATTAATTGGTATGTAAAGAAGCAGGAAAAAAGACTCATAATAATTTTTTCAAGAGAAAAATCAACAGACCCAGAAATAAGGTGCTAGAATTAGTAGATAAGCATGTTATAAAGAAACCCCTTTGTCCAAACAGGGAGATGAGAGTGTGAGGGTAGAGAGGAAAGAAAGAAGAGATATTAAAAAGACCCAAATCAAACCCCTAGCAATGCTGAAATGAAATACACTGATTGGAATTAAATTTACATTAGACACTGCAGAAGGAAATACTAGTGAATTTAGAGACATAGCAGTAGAAATCATCCAAAATTAAATGCAATGAGAAATTGAACAGAGCTGCAGGAAAATAACAAATGGCCTAAAGTACACTTGTAATTAGAGTCCCAAGGAAAAGTGGGGAGAGTCAAGTGGACAGAAATGTTTGAAGAAACGATAGTTGAAATTTTTCCAAATTTGATGGAAATGATAAACCTACAGATCTAAGAAACTCACTGCTATTGAGTGAAATCCATCTGTTGAAGCCCTAACCCCGAAATTGATCTTTGGAAACAGGAACTTTGAGAGGTAATTAAGTTTAGAAGAGGTCATAAGCATGGGTCCTTCATGATGGGGTCGTAAGAAAGGTAGAGGAGAGGGGCCAATGAGTTAATCAATAACAACAATGTAGTGAAGTCTCCATAAAAACCCATAGGATGGGTGGGTTCAAAGGGCTTCCAGGCTAGTGAACAGGTGGAGGTACTGGGAGAACATGAAAGCTCCATGCCCCTTCTCTGATGTCATCTGGATGTTCTTCAATTATATCCTTTTATAATAAACTAGTTATCTAGTAAGTAAAATGTTCTTCTGAGTTCTGTGAGCTGTTCTAGCAAATTAATCAAACCCAAGGAGGTTGGAAACTCCTATCTATAGCTGGTGGGTGAGAAGCACAGGTGACAACATGGACCTGAAGACTGCGGGGGGTGGGGGGGTGCAGTCTTCTAGGACTGAGCCCTTAACCTGTTGGTTTTGATACTACCTTGGGGTAGACAGTGTCAGAGTTGAGTTGAATTGTAGGACCCCCAGCTGGTGTCACAGAATTACTTGGTGGTGTGGAAAAAATACACTCACTGAAATTGGTATCAGAATCATAGTTCTTGTGTCGTCAATCATAGATTCTAAAGATCAAAAATTGTCCCTTCTTTTTAAGTAAAATGTTCTTACAGAGCTCTAAAGTCAAAACATGCCTTAACTGTTGTCACAAGCAAGACGTTGACTTATTAATGTTGACCTCAATCCCTAATCTTTATGAATAGAGGAAAGTATTTTTCACTTTATATTTCTCTTGTGGAATTCAAAATAATCTGTTAAAAAGGAAAGGACTATTTTTATGTGATTGACATGTGTTTAAAAATCTAGAGGCATTAGAGAATGTATCTGATAGTTTCTACAGAGATGTCTTCAAGGAATAGCTAATACTTAGCACACGCTTGCCTTTAAAAAACAAGGCAGGGGGAAATATAGTCAATTTAGATGCGATGGCAAAGTCGTCCTTGATTTTTATCAGAAATGTCCAATATACCCACTTTATTAGGAGTTATTGCCCATGTCGTATGAAGGAAAGATTTTTTTATATTTCCTTTTAAAAAGAAGACTATCTATTCGACTCTAAGAAAACTTTTTGGGTGAATGACATGTGGGAATTTTTTTAAAATGTGCTTGTTTGCTTTTAACCAAAAATGAAACAACTTACTAAGCTGCTTTAGGCCTTTTTCTGGGCTTCTCACTAAAGCAGAGATGAAAGCATATTTGGAAGTCCAGATGATTCTCATTTTAAAAATTGACTATCTTGGCACACAATCTTCCTAGCTAAGAAAAAGTTATGTTATTGACACTAAAACTTGCCATTTTATTTATACCTCTTACCCTCTTTTCGCAATCAGCTTTACCATAACCATAATCTCTATCATTTATGCTGCAACCAGCCCCCACCTCACCCCACAAGTATTCTCCCCACCCCCACTCTTTGTTACATGCACTTGACTTTTTCCTCCATTTCATATAACATGCTGTTCAATCTCAGTTTTGAGGCAAGATCTCCAAGTTTTTCCTGCCCAATCTGATTCAATAAGCTTTCGTTTACACAAATGTAGATCTGCTCAGGGGACCTCGCCTGACTGACAGTACCTGGTATAGTCTTCCTTGCCTTCCTTCCTCTGCAATAAGAAAATTTTATTATCCAAGGGTTTTAACCCCACACACATATGTGGAAAAGATAAAAGAAAATAATAAAAGTCTATGGCCATGCTGCCCTGAACAAGCCCAATCCCATCTAATCTCAGAAGCAAGGTTGGGCTTGGTTAGTACTTGGATGGGAGATCACCTAGGAATAAAATAATAAGACCAGGTGCTGTAGGCATAAAAGAAAATAATAGGTGCTGTAGGCATAAAAAATAAAAAATAAGAGATTGTAAGCAGACAAGGTCCTTGCAATTTGTGAGGTCAACCAAGGGTTGCTTCACGTAAAAAATAAATAAAAATAAAAGAAATAGAAAGAAAGAAAGGAAGGAAGGAAGGAAGAAAGAAAGAAAGAAAGAAAGAAAGAAAGAAAGAAAGAAAGAAAGAAAGAAAGAAAGAAAGAAAGAAAGAAAGAAACAAAAAAAAGAAAAGAAAATAGGTCTTTCCTCAAGTCAAAATCAAATTTATCAGTGGCAATAGAACAAAACAACCGAGAAACCAAATTTGCAAACTAGATCTTAAGAGATAGTGGAGCCAAATATGTATTAATATACTTACATACATATAATAATAATTATTATTAAAATACTTAAAAATATGGCAGATAATTCATTCAGGCTAGGTTGATGATATTAATGTATCTATCTGCAATTAGTGATTGTGCCTTGAGGAACTAATGGGGCTGTACTTAAAATATTTGTTTCATTTCAGAAACATGCTTAATTTAAAAGAGTGGTTTCTTAATGAATGACATTTTATATGGGCTTCAAAGATCGTGTGTTTGCGCATGTGTATGTGTGTATGTGTGTTACTATGACCAGAGACAAAAGACAAAATATGTTTATAGTTATAATATATATACTATTTAGAAATATGAACACACAAAAAAATAATCTTACTTTCTAATTGGGATAAATAATGAAACGCTCATGGCAACATGTGTTTTTGACACAGACTTTGAACAGCGTCATTCTCCTGTCTTAAATAAATGCAAGCCTTTCACTCCTCTCGTGCCAGCTTTTGCACAATCAAATCTTCATTTTAAGATGATTTCAGTTTATTCAAACCTGAAGCAAATGGAATTAGTTAGGAAAACTGAATTTAGAAGTAAAGTCTCTTTCCTCCAGACTGATAAGTTTATATTAGCAGATTAATATTAGCGGAACCCCAATTTTTTAAGTGGAGAATAGCCCCCTGAAGAGATGGCAGGAGAATAAACCCAGAAAATCTCAGTCAGAGCCACTTGATATTATTTTCTTCAATTAAAGGCTAAAATGGAATCTCTAAAATAATGGGTGTTAAGAATGAAAACATGTATACAGAAGAGCTTAAAGCAAGTAGACTAATGTGCAGAACGTAATAAATAAGACTAAGAATAAAATTGTAGCTTTATGGATACATGCAATGTAAGGGAAGTAAATGCATTAAAATTAAAATCTTAGAAATGAGCTTCCTGAACTGGTAAAATGTGCTGTTCAAAGAAAAATATATCAAAGGCATACTTCTCTACGTGATTAAGATTCTTTACAATTAAAAACCTCTGTCTTGAAATATTGTTCAACTTCAAAGGCACTGTTAGTCAGGAAATCCCCCTGGACTCCTTGGTGACACTCTCATCTTTTTCAGTAATAGGAAATTACAATACCAAAATACAGCAGAGCCCACACATCTGTTAGCCACTTTTGCTGTAGGTGCTCAATTGATGCAAGATGTGCCTGCTGAAGCATGGGGGAGGGACACAATGCCAATGAATGCAACCTGCAAACTGAAGTACCAGCTCCAGAGATAAAATGGTAAAGGAGAGGAAGAAAAATGAGATAGCCAATTTGTACCCATTTTCAAGTTTATGTGTATATGTGAGTGTGTCTGTGTATGTGTGTATTTTGTCTGAGGACAAAGATACTTAATAAATATTGGCTGACTAATCTATTTTTAGTTTGCAAACAGGGATCCCTCTTGAGTGACAGAATTGAAATAGTCACCTATAAGTCAGAAGTAGCTTTTCTGTTAATGTAATCAGGATCAAAATATTCAGCCATTTACTTATTTTTTTTTTCAATATGTGTGAAGATATAAACTAATTAAATGTATTGAGAAAAGCATAACAATCTTTCAATGACACCTTCATCATCAAACATGCAAAGTAGCTTCTATTTACTGGCTATATCCTCTGTTCCACACACTGGGGCAAGCGCTTCATGGAATTCTAGCAATAACTCTACATAATAGCTATTAATATGCCATTTACAGATTAAAACATTAAGTCCTTAGAGTGAATTGGTAGCAGATCTGGGTTTTACTCAGGGTGTGTGTCTGACCTGAAAGTATATTTGTTCAGCTATGCAAGGAGTTTTCAATGGCTCATCCCCTCACCAAAGATAATAATAACATTATCTAGAAACTTGTGAGAAATGCAAATTCTCAGGCCCTACCTCACATCTACTGAATCAGAAATCCGAAGGTAGGGCTCAGCAATCTCTTTTTTAACAAGTCCGTCAGGTAAGTCTGATATGAGCTCAAACTTGAAAATCACTGCTTTATTCTATGCTACCTTTGATATACACTATCATGTTATGATTGATTATGACAAAGATTCTTTGCTTGACTAAACTTTATTTTAGTCGTGCTCCCAAATCTTATCCATCTGTACATTTCCCTGCAAAATCTGGTTTCAGCAAGAACTCTACTAAGTCAGTTTAATCAGCACCCTCCATCCTCAATATCTGAACACCTATGATATGTGATCAGGTTCCTTACCCTTCACTATCCCCAGGTGATGTCTGATCACCCTAGCCTGTCTTAGGCCAAGAATCCTGTTAGGTCAGTTTACCCAGAAGCCCCTTTATTCCTGATATTTCCTCACAGTGATTTTCCATCCACTTGACCTCTACCTATTCTTTAACTGTAAATTCCCACTTGTTCATCTATATTTGGAGTTGAGCCCCATCTCTCTTCCATCCTGTACAATTCATCATGGGGGCCCCTGTACCTATCTTGATGGTCCTGAATGAAGTCAGCCTCTTTATTCTTTAATAAGTGTCATCACATGTTTTTTCTTTAACAAATATACAAAAGTGTATCAGGCATGATTCAAACTATCTAGAAGTTATATGGCTTAGTCATAGTTTACATAAAATAAAAAATACTCTTGTAAGTGGCAGTAAAATAGTTTTGAGTACCAAATCTGTAACTGATTCTAATAATTTATATTATTTTAAAAAGTGAAGAGAAGTCTATAACATTTATCAAAATTGAATTAGAATATTCAATTTTTCTCTATTTTAATATAAGGTGAAAAAAGAAAGTTAAAAGATATTAATAAATAATAATTCTGAGACTAAAATTATATGTTAATAATTCTGAAATGTTAATCAATTAGACTATTGATTGACATTTGTTATTAACATATACAAATCAGCTTAGATGTAGATGATTGTTTCCACAGATTGATTGTAATCAGCCATAGTCACTATATGTAGTCAACTATTCTAAAATTTCTTAAATATATTCATCCTTTAATTTTAAAATATACTATTTATATATATAATACACAAAAATACCTATCCCTAGATTGATTAAAGAATAAACAACAATGTACAACTACTAGAAAAAAATAAAAAGTGCAATTTTAATGAATCATGGATATCATGTAGACCAATGCCAGTGTTTTATAAATAAGAAAAATTAGTTACAATGAGATAACAGGGACTTTCCCCAAATAATATAACCTTTATCTTGTATGTAGTGGATGCTTATAGCTAAACTCCAAAGGTGTCCTCCAACCAATTTCTTTTCTCCCTATATGCACATGCCACTCCTCAAAAAAAGTCAAGGAGCTTATTTCTTCTCTCTTTGTTTGAGGAAGCCTTTACTTTTCTTTCACTTTTGAAGGTTACTTTTCACTTGATATAAAATTTTCCTTTAGCCCTTGAAAGATGTCACTCCATCGTCATATTTCTTGCATAGTTTCTGACAAGAAGTCTGCTATTTATCTAATTATTATTCTGTAAATAAGCTTCCTCTGATTGTTCTCAAGGTTTTCTCTTCATTTTCAGTTTCCATTTCAATTGGAATAGGATGTACCTAGGCTTGATGTATTGTTTGGGTTTATTATTATTATTATTATTATTATTATTATTATCCTTTTTGGTGTTCTTTGAGCTTTTTGGATCTATGGTTTGATGTCTGTCACTAATTTTGAAAATATTTCAGTCATTATTTCTTCAAGTATTTCTTCTGCCCCATTCTCTTTCTTCTTCTGAGATTCCAATTATGCATATGTTACATCACTTGATATTATCCCACAGCTATTGAATGCTGTTTGGTTCTTCACTTTTATTTTCTTTGTTTTCCAATTTGAGTAATTTCTATTGACCCATCTTTAAGTTCACTGATTCTTTCCTAAACCATGTCAAGTTTGCTGATGAGCCTATCCAAGTCATCCCTCATTCTGTTAATGTTTTTGACTTTTAGCATTTCCACTTGATTTTATCTTACAGTTTCCATCTCTCTGCTGAAATGCCTCTTAATAGAAATTTCTTTTCCATTAGAACTTTTAACAAATTAATCACAGCTATTCTAAATTCTCTATCTGATAGTTCCAACATCTGTGTCATATATAAGTCTAGTTCTGACAGTTGCTTTATCTCTTAAGACTTTTTCTTCCTTACCCTTTTACATGCATCATAAGTTTTTCATTGTTGAAATTTGGTCATGTTTTATAAGATATTAGATATGGAATTAAATAATTTTTTTTAAGTTTGGAGATGATCCTGCCTTTCCTTCTATAAGGCTTTCAGAGTGGAGTTTGTGTTAATTTAGTTGGACACTGGGCTGGGTTTGAAGTCTGTTGTTGCTTTGATTACCTTGTGATTACCCTTGAGGCACTACACCTTCAAATTCCTCTAGTGATATTTTGTGTTTATGGTGTGGGTTCATTTGCCGGTGGGTGTTTTCAACACTTGCTCCCTGCTTGGCCCTAGGTCTTCCCTTCATACTGGTTTCCTCTGTATATTCCACTGCTATTTGTACTCAGTACTTGTTAGTCTGAGGGGCCGTGGAGCGGGGGTGGAGGTGTCTCATTTTCTGATGTTCTGATTAAGCCTCAGTCTTAGGCAGGCACTATGAACCTTGGGGGTATATCCTTTACAAGTGTCCCTGCATCTTCTTCATATATGAAGCTGGGCCTAGAACATATTCCTTCCCTCAGCCATGGGTAAAGCCTCTTTTTACTTGATTCTGTCAGCTACACTGAGTACCTTCAAGCTACAGTTTTGGTGGCCCTTTCCCCTCTGGATGAAGACTTTTATCTTGGGAGATAGAGCAGAGAGATCTGGGCAGAGCTGTGGCAATGGCTGCTGTTCTCTGCCCAAACTAGCACTTGGGGCAAGTTCTTAGGATTCTTCCTGGTCTTCCCTGTGAGCACCTGGTATAGTTCTTGGAAGAAAAACCGGCAAGAGGATGCAATCTCCGCTCTGTCTACAGCCTCCAGGGCCTTCATACACTCCTTCAAGCCTATATTTGGCCTTTAGCAATTCATTAAAAGCGTTTAACTGCATTTTATTACCAGCTTATATGGTGTTTGGTGGTGTCTGTCCAATGTAAGCAAATACTCAAGATCTTATTTCTCCCTGCGAGTGCCTCTCTCTCTCCAGATTTCAAGTAATTGTTTGTCCAGTGACCTCCCTCTAAAGGGCTCACAAAATGTCATTAGTGCATCGTTTGCCCTGCTTTTGTCTTGTAAATGTGGGAGAGAAATTTTATCTAGCTCTCTCTTCTGAGCTGAAACCCCGTTTCCCTCCTTCAAGAATCTTTGTGAATGGATTTTTAATGGCCTTGTGATTGGCTTTGACCAACAGAATACAACAGAAATGACACCAGACTCACTTAGAAACCTGACTTACAGAAGAGTGGCAGCTTCCCCTAACTGCCTCTGAGCCTCTATGTAGCTACTATGTAAGAAATTGAGGCAACCCACTGGGGAGCAAGGCCTCAGGTAGGACCCCAGGTGCCCAACATGTGAGTGAAGAAACCATCTTGGATGATTCAGCTCCCCCTACTCTTTGACTGCAAACTCATCTGGGACCCCAGGCAAGGCCAGCAGAATAACCACTCACCTGAGCCCTAGCCCATACACAAAAATCATGCAAAATATGATTTTTTTTTTGAGCTACTAAGTTTTGAGGTGGTTTGTTATTCAGCCATAGATAATGAAGCAGTGCTCACTAAATATTTGCAGAATAAATAAATGAAAAGATTAGACATATTACTTCAACCATAATTCTCTAAATACCCATCTTCCTTCTAAGGGCATTAGGTAGCCAAGCATTAAGACAAAAGACTAGTGAGGGGGAAAAAAATCAACCCAGAGGATGTTGAAAATGAAAACTAGTTTTCCCCACTGGATCTGAATGGGGCTAGAGAGCCAGTTTAAAGATGAGAAAATCAATGTGTTATCTTAACCAAAGCATACACTTAATAAAATGTTGCTACATTAAGCTTAAAATTAGTTGGATGGAACTGAGGAGTCATTCTGTTTGAATTTTAAGGATCTTTTAAAGCCAGTTTTTGCAGATCATAATTAAAATGAGATCTCAATAAAATATCAGTCCAAGAAAATTACTCCAAAGGTATTTAAAATAGTCCAAAGATATTTCCACACTTATTTCAATTGTGAACTTGCCCTATTTACTTAAAAAATTATTTAAAAATTTAATCACTCTGAGGAGAGCCAAAAAATGACTAAAAATTGCCAAAACAGAGACATTTTTATCAACTCAAACAACAAATTATATCACATGCAATTAATGCTATTCTCTAACCATGGCCTCTCTTAAAACTTAATTAAAGTTTAACAAAGAAAGACTAATGAGACAAATGAGTCAAAGGCTGGTCAACACAAAACAAAAATAAATTTCAGAAATTTAAATAAATAGGGCAAGTTCACAATTGTGATAAATTTAAAAATCTCTCTGAAGTATTATATTAGTTTCCTTATCAAGATTCCCTTTAAAAAAAAAAAAATCCTCTTACAAATCTTCTACAAATCTTCTACTCCTGATAATAAGAAGACAAGTTATATCTACAACACTATTATTTTTATAAAATGATTCTCCTATCTGCCTCAGGCCTACCTAGGTGAGAGTTAATGAAGCATGCCTTCAAACCGAGTCTGCTTTCTAGGGCTGCTAAACCGAAGAAGCAATATACACACTTTATGGCCCTTGGGATACAAAAATTTTCACTTTAAATTTAACTTGCAGAATTTAATCTTTGACTTCCTAGGTTACCTAGTTTAATTCAGCCTGGCTGACTAGTGCAAGTATTACAATCGTCAAGGCTGGAAAGCAGAATGGTTACTTTGCTTTAAGGAGGTAAAAGTACCATGAAATTCACGTCTGTCTTTGAGCCATAGTTACACCAGTGGTCAAAACAATAACAACAAGTGAACAGAGGCGACCATGAGAAGCTGTGCTTGGAATTTCCTGTGGAAGTTGTAGATGTTTCCCCCTTTTTCTCTTTATTGATAAAAGTCAATGATTAAGACTTTGTTTATGTGCTATAATACTTCCTGCACAGGTGTAGCTTAAAATTTAGGGAAGAACTTAGGGAAGAGAATATAAACTTAAAATTTGTTTTATTGTTACAGACGGTTGTATTGCAGCTGAGATTTTTAAGTTCTTTCTCAAAGAGAACAATGTAAATATAAATTAAATCATAAGAGTCATTTACAGCTACAGTGTTTTGAAGGAAAAAATAACATATCATGTTTATCGAAACTTTACTATCTGCCAAACATTGTATATAGTTTAGTTATTCTCATTCTTAGATACACACAGTACGATAATAATATTGCACCCATTTAAAGATGAGAAGATTGAGGCTCAGAAATAAGAAATGTATTTAAATTCCTAAAACAAAATTAGTAGCCAAATTATAATAAGAAACCAGTTGCCCAAACTATGGTGTTTTATTGCAGGACACACTGTGACAATTAGGAGGCTTAAATCATTAATTAATAAGCTAATCGATTGATAAAATAAATACTTATTGCATGCCCACTGTATCCCAGAGCTTTGCAAAGCTTGCGGAGGCAGTAGAGAATTAGCAAGACTTAACTCTTTTCCTTGGGGCGTATATGCTCCAAGAGCTCTGATGGTTTATCCTGATGAATCATTTCTCCTTAGTCAGACTATTAATATTTATTTATTCACTCATTTAATAAAAATATATTGAGAATCTATTCTGGGCCAAGTCCTATTGTAAATACTTTATAAATAGTGAGTAAAACAAATTAAAAAAAAAAAAAAAAGCCCCTGACCTCTTGTAACTCACAAGGAGACAATTAACAAATAAATAAAATATACAGCTCACTAATAATAATTACTAAGGAGAAATAAATAAATGATACAAGAGAGAAGGAAAGAGATGGTTGTGGTAACAGAAAGGGCAGCCAGAGAGGTCCATGATGAAGTGACATGTCAGTAAAAGCCTAAAGGAAGTGAGGGAAGGAAGCATAAAGACTGGTGGATATGTAGGCAAAGAGCCTCCTGGGCAGAGGTAGAGCAGGTGTCAAGGCACCGAAGCAGGAGTTTGTCTTGAGAGGCTGACATGAAAGAAGCTGAAGGTTGGGGAGAATGGCAGCAGATGAGGTCAAAGGGAAAAAAGGACCAGTGTGCAGGGTTATATAGACCGGAGTTAGTCTTGGGTGAGATGGAATGCTGATGAGAGATTTTGAGCAGTGAGATGACATGACCTGACTTTAGTTTTACAGTTGATTCAACAGCATAATCCTTGTCTTAGAGCCCCATACAAAGGCAATATGTCACGTTTCTCTTAAGATATAATCAATTTGCTTGATACATGAACCTTCGAGCGCGGTTCCAATTCGACGTAGATGAGGTGGCCTGAAGAAAGAATACATTAACTTCTCTTGAATAAGGTATTTCCTGTGTTATTTTCAATGTGCCCACAGCAAGATGGAGGCTCTACGCCAAGGGATACAACACCAAGCACCATTTTTAGCAACTCCTTTAGAGGGAGTGTGCAGAGCTATGAAACTATTTTTCAAATCTTGTGAAAATGCATTCTCTCAGCGCTTCCCCCTCTCCCCGAGGCAACCTATTTTTAAAGAGTAAATCACCTCCCAAAAATAATAACTATGGGATATTTTCCCCAATGGGAATAGATCAGCCTGAAAATGATTGATGTTTTCACCCGAAGGTACTTCGTATCTGGTGGGCGCCTCACAACTGTGGTCACTGTTAGACCTCAGAGTCCAGGCTTGACTGGTGACAGCAACTGTGGTTTAAGTGGCTTTCCTAAAGCTGCACACTTTGTTGTAGGCAGAGGGAGAACCATACCTAGTTAATAAAGCCTCTCATGAATGAGTATCTTTACTCTATCCCGTGTACTTTAGGTTCGGTGACCATGGATGAAATTGTACTATAATTCTATATATAGGCATCAGTGTCCTCAATTCGCAGGTGTGCAAACTGAGACTAACGGAGATGGAATAACTTTCCAGGATCACAGCCAGCAGATGATAACTCCACAGCTGCCTGACTACAAAGTCTATTTTCTTTTCATTAGGCAACCCTCCACTTTAGAAAACTAGCAAGGATTTTTAGGTATCACCATGCCCCACACTAATTTTAGGTATAAAGGGCATTAATTCATTCTTACAATCCTGAGGTCTAGTCATCTAGTCCTTAGGACTTGCTGCACCTATACAAAACTCAGAAACGATGCCATTTTTGAAGATGAACAGCTAGTCACGTGACCCAATGCAAAGCCTATATTTCCAATTTGTAATAACCAGGACATGTGTCTCTCAGGAAGTATTTCAATAAGTTGGCTTTATCTTACCCCATATAAACTTTGAAAGTGACCTATAAATGTCAGCAAGGAGACCATTCTTTTTCAGAAAAAAGAGAATAAGACCTTCCAATCTTACTAAAATCCCCATCTTTTTATAAGTTGATTCTCTCATACACTGGGCGCTATATACTCCAGGGACTGGAACTAGACCTCATAAGGGATATGTTTCAAAATTTATTCTTATTTGCTTCAAGATGGAAGTGATTAGTGATACTTTACAGAATTGACATTTCCAGCAATTCTGTATTTGAAATCATTTTTAGATTATTTTCACTAACCATCTCTGAAGTAGAGCTTCAGAAGCTATTTCATAAGATGGGACCCTGACTCAATTTACCTAATGATTTTGTTAAGCATGAACCTGGAAACTATTAAGATATACTGTAAAAGCTTTTCTGTTTACTCTTTCAGTAACCGATGGGGGTGCTATTTGGGGTAGAATTCCTTTGGTAGAAATCATTCAGTGAGGAAATTCACTAGCTTTTGATTATCTCTCAGCTTTTTTCTTTTGGAATAAATGCTCTTAATTACATAAAAGGACTAAGAGCTGGCAATGGGAGAACATACTTTCAAAATCCAGATAAATAAATTAGTTCAGTCTTCCAGGCAAACTCCAGAAGACTTAGTGTACTATCCATCAGCACATGTTAACATACAAGAAGAAAATTAATAATGACGTTTCACTCAAAATTAGCCTAGTTATAGACTTCATCCGGCCCACATCCTCATTCTCCTCCTGAAGGTAACCAAAGATGTAAGCATTTACTGGTATACTATTTCAAGTAATGCCTCACACACTGTGTTCTAATCCAGGGATTTCAGGGCGTCAGCACCAAGCCGATGGAGAAGGGAAGGTTTTGGTGGTGAGAAGCCCAGTTGAAAGGACACACGAGGGGCCAACAGGAGAATGAAATGGCAGGCACCTACTTGATTGTGGGGAGTGTGTTTCTGCGCTAGGAGACCGCGTGGGCTCCACATATGGCAAAGAACAATAGTGGCATTCTGCCACACATGTGTGATACAATACACCGAATCATGCTTACATGAGTTAGGCTCAGGCACCCTAATACATTAATGTAACATTTTAAATTGGGATCCTATTCTTACCTGTGAGCCTGGATCACAGCCAGACCTGGGACCAGCCAGGCCTAGGGCCCACACAAGGTGGGGTCTCCAGGCCAGCAGTATCAGCCCCACCTGGGAACTTGTTAGATGAGCAGATTCTTCAGGGTTCCACCCCAGGCCTATTAAATTGGAAATACTGGGATGGAGCCCAACAATTTGTGTTTTAATAAGCTCTCTGGGGGATTCTGAAGCAGGCTCAAGTTTGAGAACCTCTGCTGTCATCCTAAACACTTGGAATTCTAAAGTCTCCTTTCTCTTTTTCACTTCCAGAATTGATTATTCCCCCACCCCCACAGTTTTCACCATTCCACCCACATCATCTCCACAGGGCTAACTCCCATTTGTTCTGTAGTACAAGGCGTGATCTCCTCTGACAGATCTCCAGACAAAGCAAAAAAAAAAAAAAAAAAAAAAAAAAAAATGAAACCAGATCACCTTTTTACACAATATAAGAGAATAAACTCAAAATGAATTAAAGACTTAAATGTAAGACCCGAAACCATAAAACTCCTAGAAGAAAACATAGGCAGTAAATTCTCTGACATTGCTCTAGGTAATATTTGTTTTGATATATCTCCTCAGGCAAGGGGAAAAAAAGAAAAAAAAATGAACAAATGGGGCTACATCAAACTAAAAAGTTTTTACACAGCAAAGGAAACCATCAACAAAATGAAAAGACAACCTGCTGATTGGGAGAAGATAGTCATCAATGATACATTCAATAAGGGATTAATATCCAAGATTCATAAAGAACTCATATAACTTAACACCAAGAAAAAAACAAACAATCCAATTAAAAAATGGGCGGAGAATCCGAATAGACATTTCTCCAAAGAGAACAGACAGAGGCCAGTAGACATATGAAAATATGCTCAACATTACTAATCATCAGAGAAATGCAAATTAAAACCACCATGAGATACCACCTGGCACCTATCAGAATGGCCATCATCAGTAAATCAACAAACGAGTGTTGGCTAGAATGTGAGGAAAAGGGAACCCTTGTGCACTCTTGGTGGGACTATACATTGGTGCAGCCACTGTGGAAAACAGTAAGAAGTGTCCTCAAAAAACTGAGAACAGAACTACCATATGATCCAGCAATTCTACCTCTGGGTATTTATCCAAAGAAAACAAAAACACTAATTTGAAAAGATATATGCACCCTTCTATTCATTGCAGCTTTATTTACAATAGCCAAGATATGGAAGCAACCTAAATTTCCAAAGATAGACAAATGGATAGAAAAAAGACGGTACATATATACAATAGAATATTACCTGGCCATAAAAAAGAATAAAATCTTGCCATTTGAGATTACATGAGTGGACCTTGAGGGTATTATGCTAAGTGAAGTAAGTCAGATAGAGAAAGACAAATACCATATGATTCCACTTACATGTGGTAACTGAAGAACAATATAAACAAACAAACAAAATAAAAAATAGAACTCACGGATACAGAGAACAAACTGATGATTGCCAGATGAGATGAAGTTTGGGGGGCTGTGTGAGAAGGGTGAAGGGATTAAGAAGTCTGAATTGGTAGTTACAAAACAGTCATGGGAATGCAGAGTACAACATAGAGAATATAGCCAATAATAATTGTAATAGGTATGCATAGTACCAGTTGGGTACTAGACTTATTAGGATGATCACTCCTTAAGTTATGTAAATGTCCAATCACTATGTTGTATACCTGAAATTAATATAAAATAATATTGAAAGTCAACTATAATTGAAATGAATGAATGAATGAATGAATGAATAAGAAAGTGGCTAGACTAGTATTTTTATTTATTCTCTCTAATCTCTGTGAAGACACTGATTTGATCAAAACTACAGTTTCCAAATTCTATCATAGTCAAACACAAGAACTATTTACATCACATCCAACTGTAATTAGAGCATTTAACCACAAACTGTGCAAAGTGAGGTCTTAAACAGGATATAGTTATTAAGAATGCCAAGGAGCTGCTGCCCTCATTAATCACACCAAAATAATTTGAACCTTTAAAAACGAAACAATGGCCCAAGGTACTTTCCATTTAAAGAATTACTGTTATCTAGAGGAAATAGGCCTTGTTGTTCTATATCGATTTCCAAAAAAGGACAATTACATTCCACACTTGAAAAAAAATCTCAGGAGTCTACAACAGATGCAGGAACACACACACACACACACACACACACACACACACACACACACACACACGGAGCTTGTTGCAAATGTGTATTATGTGTGTTTTTTCCTTAATGAAGGATGGATTAAGCATTCCACTAAAGAAATGAAATTCTTAATTAATATATTTTTTTATCCCTTATTTACTCTCATACATGTACTAAGTAACTTGCACAAAGATATAACTTGCAAATAATTGGAAGCTATAAATGGAGCAACAGGCTAAAGTGCATTTTAAATCTACCTAAATGTTTAAGGTTAGAGAAAATTTACTCTAGGAAAAAAAATGTCCGTTTTCCAAAAGGAAATACACCATCGGTAAACTGGGACAAGAGCAACGTAGAATTGTCATCAGTGCTAATGAGAACTGCATTCTCATCAAGAGAAAAATATAATCTCCATCATATGCTATAAGCTAAGCACTCCAAGCTCATTGATCATAGTGAGAAACAAACAACAATTTAAAGGCCCTAAAAAAAAAAAAAACCACCATTTCTCAAATAACTTAAAAGAGGTGTCAAAAAATAGCAAATCTCCATTTTCTTCTGTTGTTTTCATGTTTGTTTGCTTTCCTCCTAGTCTGCAGTTGCAAACAAAGGCTGCTAAGGAGATTCTTTCCACTGGCAGTCAGCAGCCCCTGGGGTTGGGACGCCTCTGGTCACTGCATTACCAGGTCTAGTCACTGATGCTTGTTAAAATCAGAGCCGTGTTCTCTTGCTACGTTTCAAATTAAGATTCTGCATCATGTTGGTGAACAGCATGGAGCAATGTGCAAATTAGAACAAGTTCTTCAGAAGCTCACTTCCTTTTCAAGGGCTGGAAAAGTGCCCAATTCAGAAAACCTCTCATCTGATTCAGTAGATTTGGGCTGGGCTGGGGTACGAAGAAATTATTTCTTTGCAAGAAATTCTTAGAATCATAGATTTGAAGACTCTATAAAGATCTTCCAAAGGCCCATTCTATTATTTAACATTTCTGTGATTTTGCCAAAACATACAAATTTAGAAGTTACCCCATACACATTCTCTCATGCCAATATAAAATCTCCATGAATTCTTTTGATATATGTACTAAGTAACTTGCACAAAGGTTTGCTCTAAGAAGTAAACAAGTATTTCTGTCTCAATATAAGTTATGCTAAAACAGTGAACATTCACAATCTCACTTCAATATTTCATAAAGTGGAAGGTCCTATCACCATATCCAAGTGTGGGGGAAAAATATGTGTTTTCAGTGGAAAACTATGCACTGTTTACAGGAAGGACAAAATTATGAATCTATCAAAATTCCTCAAAGAGCTCATGATCTGTTAAAGAATTCTTCATTTTAATTATCTGTCCACATGGAGATAGCAAAATGTCTATGACTGCATACACCCCTCTCTGCAAAATTTCCCAGAGTAAAGAGAGAAAGGCTCTCTAGAAACAGAAATCACCAGAACTTTCTTTCTAGTTCACTGGCATTTAAATTAATCTTTGGGGAAATGAGGGGAAGTAAAACCTCTGCAAATGTACGAATGCATGAGGGAGAGAGTGTAGAATTAGGAGAGGAAGATGAGCGAAGCCCTCGGCCACTGCCATAAAGAACTTAGATCAAAAAGTAGATGGAACAGAGGCTGAGGAGTGGTCAGAGCAATAAGTGTTGCAAAACCAGGAGTGGTGGTGACGGTGTGTGACAGTAGGGAATATGGTCAATTGTGTCAAATAAGAATGAGAAACCAGGTGAAGCGAAAGCACTGGGGTGTGCACTTATCTTAACGACAAAGATCTCTGTTGATTTTAGAGCATTTTGGTGAAATCATGGGGATCAAGGTCAGACTGAGGGTGCGTGGGGACAAATGGTGTGTGATAAAACAGAGGCCGCGAACACAAAGAACTATCTGATGTTTGTCTGTAAAAACCAGGACAACTCTAAAATGGCTGTAGGAAGATCCGGAATAGTTTTTTTAATGGGAAGGATTAGAACATATTTAAGTGTTGATAGGATGGGTTAAACCTGAAAACAAAGAAGAAGGAAACAATAAGTTGGGAAACACTTTTTGGAAGGTGAGAGAGGATGGGATCCCAAGTACACGTGGAGACGATGGCCCTTGAAGAAGGAAGACTCCTGGAACAAGGAGAAAAAGATGCGTGCCGAGGCTGTCAAGTCTGTTGCTCATATAGGGTGTTACTGAGACAACCACAGGCCCAAAATGGCGTCACATGTGTCAGAGCCCATGACACCAAACATAGATTTAATACCTGACCTGATTGCTGTGTTCACCATTCCCAGAAATATAATCTTAATCAACTAGTCTGGAATTTTTTTGCTAATACCAATGAGGCAATCTGTCACATGGGCCTCTCCATCCCCGCAACACCCACAGAGAGAGTCAATCTGCATGATAAAAGCCCCCCGCAAAATAAGACACCTGATATAGAAAGAATCCTTTCTCTTTTTTTCTTGCTAATAGCTTCCTTGCTGCTCCCTTCTTTTCTATAAAAACATTCAGTTTTGTACAACCCCCCAGGAGTGGCCTACTAGTTGCATCCGCTGCCTGAATTGCTTAATAAAAACATATCTTCAAATTTACTTGGTTGGATTTTGGTTTTTGAGAAAAAGGATGATTTTTATGCCTCAATCAACTCAATGTTAAATAGAGAAATGAGGGAGTTTCTTCTGGTGGTTTCAATTTTTTTTTTTTTTTTAAGAAAATAGAAAATGTATCTGTCGACAATGCAAGAACTATAGGAGAAGTAATGATATTCTTATTTTTTTCTTTATCCTTTATCATTGATTTTCTCAGCTATGTGCAGATTCTAATAATTAGCTATGCTATTTAACAACACTATCTGGTGATGGTTCAATGAGATTTTTGTATTCTGTTTGCAAATGACCTAAACCTAGAAATAGAAAGGTCAGAAACTATGCTTGACATTGCTCCTTCTGCTCTAGAAATAGATTCACTAACTGTGTTTAATTTCCAAGTCACTAAGTCAGGCAGGGATCTTCCAAATAAATGGTGGGTTAGTTTGGACAAGAAGGTGTCTGTTATCACAGGCATGTTTTGATAAACCAATGACAAGTATCAGCTTATTAAAGAAACATGCCTTGATATTGGAGCTAAAGAAAAACAAAATGACGTCTTCTGTTTTTTGTTTTTGTTTTTATCAGCTAATGTTAACAGATGAGTTCCATCATGGAGACCGATTTGATCAGAAGCACAGGGAAGCAATATTAATTATGGAAAATCTTTGAACACAGAGGAAACTTTTAAATTCATCTATGACGGTCAGCAGAAAAAAAATTGGTAAAAAAAAATGAGTAAAGAACAAGAAGTAGAAAAAGGAAATAAGAGATCAGTTAAGCTATAATTTCACTTCTGTGCTATGAAGTCTAGCTGCCAAGAAATGAAATTTCTAACTATGAAAAAGAGAAACTGAATGATAGAGAGAAGTAACAGGAATATATATATGTGTGTCTGTGTGTATATGTATGTGTATGTGTGTGTGTGTATATACATACATACATATATATATACACACATCCACATATACATATATATATATTACCTATAGAATAGAAGAGACGATAAACAACCTATGAAATACATATACATTTCAGGCATATATACATATATATATGTATGTATGTATGTATGTATATATGTGTGTGTGTATATATACATACATACATATATATACACACATCCACATATACATATATATACATATACAGAGAGAGAGAGAAAGAGAGAAGGAGAGAAGAAGAAGAGAACAAGAAACTGCATAACAGAATCAGACTCTTCAAAAGCCTTATTTAATAAGGAACTGGCCTCATTTTGGAAGCATGGGAAACTCATAAAAAGTCATACCATTCATTAGATGTAATTAATTTCACACAGGGCTTTCTGAAAGTAACTAAATGAAAACCAAGCTGTGGCTTGCACTGAACGTGTTTTAGGTTACAATCATAGAAGAGGAAAGTGGCCATAGGAAAAGAAAAAAGTCACAGGTAAGACTGTCACATTAGAGAGGTGTTGCTAGAAGCATAACCTGCATGTCAGCTGGGTTCTCCTACCCTTGAGATCTAAACAGCCGAAGGCTTGGACTCTTATTCTGCACAGTACGGAAACCCGATGCCTTCCCATGATCGTAGAACACTTTCTTGGGGTCGAGTCTGTTTCTAGGCTCATACTTTTTGGCCTGCTGTTTCTATTGAACATCGAGTCAACCAAAGCATAAAAATCATCTCTTTTCTCAAGCCAGTGGCATACCCAATTGTGAGTGTGGTACACTGTAAGATTTCATATGGGGCGATGCAGCAGAAGAATGCGTTTAATTGTAGAAATCTGAACAGTTTCCATTGAGTCTTCAACAATCCTCTTCACAGAAAATCCTTTGGTAACTCTAGTTTTAATTCGGGCTGTTTCACTTCATCATCCAGCACATGTCATAATTTCTTCTTTCTAAACTCTGCTTTCTTCTCTCTCTTTCTCACCTCTCCCTCTCAGAAACAAAGGCAGTTCCTCTCTGATTCTCACAAGGGCAATCTACCCAGCCCCACAGGGCCCCCCCTTCTACCCAGTAGCTAAGCAAGGCATTTCCTCAAAGAGAGTTTCTTTCTCTCAAGGCATTCTGGTGCCAATTGCTAAGAAAATAAATCTGATGCCTAAATCACACCAGTCCTTTCCAAAAGAGTAGATTTGTCACAAAGGAAAACAACCAAGTGCTTGAAAATCTCATGTCATATAATAGTAATATTCAATCTAGCCCACAGTTATTGCAACGGAAGTTTTTAATAGACTCATTGTGTCTATTATAAGGAGATTTTTCCACTTTGAAAAATTCTCAGTGAAAATGATAGTCACATATAGGAAAAGCATTCAAAAATAAATAAATAAAACTTGAGAGAAAACTCTATTTTGTAGGCAGAGTAACTTTCATTGGGTGGCCCGAGCACACCCTTCCATCAGCGTAGAATCCTCCTCTGTCTGCTTCAGTAGACTGCAGGAACTAACGGCAGCTGGCCAAGGTCGCTGTACCACGGTCTAAGTCGAGACCAGGCTAATGGCCCACCTTCGTTTTGGTCGTAAGTTCTTCATGCCTCTCGATCCTGTTTGCCTCAGATTTCCCAGCAGTCAATGCTCTTCACTTTCCTTGCTCCACAGCTGTCATCCGAATGCTAGTCAGGACTCCTTTGAATGCCATTGAGCCTAGCTTTCGTGTATGACCCGATTTGTTTCAAAGCAATAAACTCTCAAACTTTCCAGGATTTTGTTTCCTTATTTGCCTCTTTTCATTTGTATGGCCAAGCAGCTGATGGGTCAATTTAATCTAGAAACTTCTGTCCTTCAGTTCTAGGAACTTTTATGTATGTCTTATTTCCTTCATCTTTTCCTCTATTTTCTTTCTGAAACTATTCCGATGTCAGTCCTCCTAGACCAATCTAACTGTTTTAACTTTCTTCTCCTATTATCTATTTCTTTTTCATCTATTTTTAGAAAGATATTCTTGATTTTGTCTCTCAACTGTCCTATTGTTTCTTTTAGTTCTCATGTACTTTTAATAGCCCAAAGCCCATTTTTGTGCTGTTGTGATTCACTTTTTGTAACATTCTGTCTTTGTTTTGTGAGTGTAACATCATCTTGTTATTCTCTGAAGATATTATTTTAACATTTGTTGAAGTTTCTTGATCCTTGTTGTATTTTCTATTTTTTCCTGTTTTTTGTTTGTTTGTTTGATTGCTGGTTTTTATTTTCTTCTTTTGGTATTTCATGTTGGCAGCTCTACCTGCCTGAGCAGAATTTGTCAGTGGTGAATATCACTTCACAGTAAGCTGGCTTTTTCATTGAGGAGCTCACAAATATAAGTGTTTGTACCACAGGACAGTCAGGTTTCCCTGAAGGGAATTCTCTATTCTCCTAAATTCAAATGTTAATCTCTTCTAAATATACTCTCACAGACACATCCAGAGTATTCTTTAACTAAATATCTGAGCACTCTAAGACCCGGTCAAATTGACACATAAAATTAACCATCCCTGTTGGTTAATCCAAAAAGTCAGTCATATTAGATAACCATAAAAGAGATACATAGAAACCTAAACTTTATTTTACTTCAAACATATAAATGCATATGCATTTTGCTGATCTCTTGTAGTTGACCCAAAGCTTTTTCTTTGAGTATGAATCTGGTGATTGAAGTTCCACGTGGCCTTTTGCACAAAACTATAAGTCTTAATTTATCTTCAATATTTTCCAGTGTTTGTTTCCTTAAGTGAAAAAAGGAACATAATCTAAGAGCAAAATTTTTTCTAGACCTTGAAAGTTTTTTTCCTAATTCTTTCATAGCTTTTTGATTTGATCTCATTTTTGAAAAGCAATTTGCTTTCTGAAGTATTGAATTTTTATAGCATTTTCCTTATAAAACTTGTCATCTTCAGTAACATGTAGTTTTATATTGTTACAATGACAAGGTTTGGGATCAAACACGACTGAGTCTAGGGAAGTGTACAACTCAAATGGTGACAGTACAAATGCATGGGCTGAACGGGGAGTAGTGTGGCAGCAGTGAAGGTCAGTTGGCTATGGGAATCAACCGGTATAGTTCACAGAGAGATGGAAGACAGTCAATTAATGGGGAGAGTCAGCTCAGGGGAAGCCTGCTTAGACAGTTGCTTCCCATATTACAAGGCTAAAAGAACACTAAACGTTAACATCTGTTTGCATCAAATTTATTCAGAGTCCCCAAAGGACACAGATTACCATGAAAAACAAAATAAACAAGAAGAGAAAGAGGATCCACTGCCAGAACTTTCTAGAAACTTTCTTGATTCTTTTTGGTTATATTCATCAGTTCTTATTGCCATGATGACTTTCAAATATGTAATTTAAAATTTTTAATTCTCACTTCAGTTTCTGTAAGTTATGCCCTTTGGTATCTCAAGAATAAAATCATGTACTGTTTTATTAAAGTATCTACTTATATTATAACAGCTTTTTAAATTAAATTTATGCTCTGTTTTATTTCGATGAGAAAATAATCTGTGCTGCACGGTGAAAACAACTCAGAAATAGGTACGTGGTTATGATACTATGTCAAGGCAAGTCATTTTGTTCACTCTTTGGTAATGATAAAACACAATTTAATATTTTCATGTGACAAGATGATACTATAAAGAAATTCTATTACTTCTGCTAATTACCTCTGTGACATTTATAATTCTAAGTAACGAAATCTTTAAAAGTTAAGCTTTGGGAGATTAAAAAAAAAAAAGACTTCGTATTTAGTCACTTTATTGCGGTATAGCTGAAAGATAGTAATGGTGTCAGGGACCAAGTAGCACTATTTGTGCTGGGTAACTTGTCACATTTTCTCTGACATTATAGCCTATTGGAGGCAAAACAGTGTGCTGTTTGTGAGACAGCTCCAGGGTCAAACAACTACTGGGTTTTAATCTTAGGAATACCTCTTCCTATCTCGATGAACATGGGCAATTTTTTAAGCTCTATAAATGTTAGTATTGTCAAATGCTGGATCCTTGAAAATATCACTAGAATAACCTATTTAAAAGGTAAATCTGAGTTTATTGCTTACCTTAGTAAGGGAGAACACCACTTTGAATTAGTAGCATCTTGGAGGGGAGAGAGCAAAGTTGATATTTATGAAGTTTGGAGGTTTGGTTTAAGGCAAGTCTTTCAAGGCAAGAAGCAGTACTTGATTAGGACTGGGTAAAGATTACCGCAGAACACTTTAGGACCTGTGGGTATAGCGAAATGGGGCTTTGAGGTAAGGGGATGGAAGTCTTAGAGAGAAAAGAGTTGTTTGATATTACCTATTGAAAAGTCAAACAGTCTTTTATGTTCATTAAAAGTGAAATTTTCAGGAAGTTCCTGTAAGGAACATTGAAGTTATTTTAAACTTTTATTTCTCTGGACAAAAATTTCCTGGAATAGTTAAGACATCATGATGAAGAAGCAGCAGAATAAAATTCCAATAACGTGGACAGTAAGCTGTGTGTGTGTGTGTGTATGTGTATGGGGGAAGTAAATGGTTTGCTCGGTTTCTCATTTGCAAAATGAGAAAAATAATAGTAAATTTATGGATGATGGTAGTAAGTACTAACTAACCTAGAAGGAGCATGGAAGGAACAAGGGCTTGGAGTCAGTCAAACATAGATCTCAGTTAAAAATTTTTAGTAGGTCTGATCCTGTTTTGTGGCCTTTAGAGTGATACCTCCCACAGGGATATTATGGGAATTAAAGAAAATGATTAATGGGAGATAGCATTTCAGGCTGGAAAACTATGGCTCATTCAAAGGGGGAAACTGAAGAGGGTCTGATGTAGGAACTGATTGCAAAGGACAAGGAACCAACAGAGGGTGTTGACGCAACAGCAGAGGGGCCTGTTAGCACACCTAGGGAGGAAGCTGTTCTGGAGCCTGGCAAGAGCTGGAACCCTGGGAGAGAAGCCAGCTGACGGGAGCTGGGGTCTCCAGTAAAGGGACACAGACACTGCCAAACCAGGCAGGGAGAAGCAGGGATGAATATCCTGACCTCTTCCCCCCTTACTCTTCAATCTCCTGCATTGCATGTCAAACCCAGCAAAATACCAGAAGGCAGGTAATCCTGGACAGTTAGCTTCTTGGCGGCAGGATGGAGAAGAGCAAAGACCAGAGAGGCACTCACAGAATATCCAGCACCAGCAGGGACGTACAAAGTCTTAGTTCCCCTGCTGTGGTCAATTTAGGAATGACGATACAGCTGAAATGGAGACCTATGCAGTATAGTGCTGAAGAAGTCATTATATGTCTATTTGGGGGCAGTGTGGACTTTTAAGCACTAACCATGTGCAATCCTTAGTGTAATAATACTTGGCTAATGTCAGAATGTGTACTTAATGGGTCTATTTATGCTATAAGGGGACCGCTATTACATGCGCTTGTCAGTAAATCAGGATGTAAGAGCATACAATGTCCGTTAGGTTTAGAAATACAATGTCCATTCACAATGTCCACTTGGTTCAAGAAGCTCTCCTTTAAAAAATCTACAGGTTTTTTTTTAATTTGAGACAAAAAAGAAGTGGTCAAGTAAAGATGATCTCATATTATGGAAAAAATGACACCAAAACATACAAGTCACGTATAAGCATGTCTATACATTGCTCTGCTGCTGACCACCAATGCATCATCATGGGACGAGCTGAAGAGCCTGGCCAGAGGCATAACAGGGCGTCTTTCTGGAAGCTGTTTGTGCCCTGCTGAGGTGCTATCCTCAATCTCACTTATTTGGAAGCTCGACCTGGTCCATGCAGGGCGGCCCTCTACTTGTACCAATGCTGACAGTTGTAAGACCCCTCTTAAGCAGAGCTGATCGGTCTTACTTTTCTTGCTATCTAAACTCCTTTAGAATGCCCTAGAATGTTCATGAATATCCTCTGCAAATGCTTGCTTCTGCTGAATAGGGGTGTTAGACTACCCCTCACTCCCAGAACTGTCGCCCCTCATTGGTTTTAAGCAGGAAAAAGAATATGTTCTAGAATGCGTCTATTGGACTCATTATTCAAAGTCGCTTCCTTTTGTGGCTGGTAGTTCTCATTATAGGGATGTCCACATCTGCGGGATGTTGGGCTGGACCTAAACTCCCGAATGAGGTATTAGCAATTGAATGCTCCCTTGGTATTGGCTATCCTGAACCTTGTTATTGTCTTTGGTAGAAAATGTTGAAAGGGGGATATGCTCCTTTAAATAGGTCATGGAAAGCTTTCCTTATAGACCATCATTCCTTTGAATAAACTAATTATCTATGTTCAAGGCATTTTATATCCCAATGCTTCTCAGTGATACCATTCCCTTTACTTTATCATCACGACTCATTTTTTAATGAAATAAGCTTCTGAGAAATGATGAGGTATACTTTCTAGGGGATATTTTTAAAAGAGACTATTGGTTTGGGTGTATAATCTCAGATATGCTTATTTATTTAAAAAAACAATCTTTTTCTTTATAGTTCACATGAATTTTTACATGCTGTATACTCGTATGTACAAATCTAGTTATCTTCTGTAAAAGGTTGCACATTCCTTTAAGGCTGAGGCTATAACTTACTTATCTCTTTTATTCTACCAATGTTCTCCTTTGTCTAGTGACTTTAATTCACTTGTGAAATGCTGCCACCAAGTGAAAAGCCATTAGATGTAAAAAAAAAAAAAGGACCATTAAATTTAATGGGAAAAAAGTATGATGCTTTTATGATGGTTGGCCCTAAAGCTCAAGATATCCAATTTTCTTAGGAAAATATATGAATTGAACAATAAAAACAACTTCTTGTAATTAATAAACAGTTAAAGTAAATAAATACTGTTCATACTTAAAAGGTAATGTAATAAAAGGCACAGTAGATGGTGGGAGGTTGAGGAGAGATGAGAACGGCATTTTCTTGGAAAGGTGTTTTCTCTCTGCATCATTTCCTCCACCAATTTTTCAACTTTTTTGAGTCTCATGGTTGTCTCGCGCTCAAATCTAGACTTAAAATTACAGCACAGAAACCTACCATTAGAGCAAAATAAAGGCTGAATAACCATGGGAATGCTTCAAAACACTTCAAAACAGTCCACTAAAGATGCTGCCTTTGTATCCCTTTTGCTTGCTTTATGTACACAAGGAAACATTTTGGGTGCATCCAACACAGTGTGCAATTTAAATCTGTTCCGCGTGCTCTTCTGAAACTAAAACCCTATTTAGAGTGAACTGGCCAGCACATCTTTGCCTGAAATCATGATATTGAAATGTCATGTCTTATAGAAAATTTACTCCGTGTTAAAATCTTGCTGTTCTGGAAAAAAAGAGTCATTGTCTGGAAAAAATAAGACACACTTTTTAAGATATATGTTGAAAAGCTATTAACTAAGTAAGTACCCATATGGTAAGATAGGTTCTAGCATGGTACAAAGCATGTACCGGAATCAATGAATAAATGAATCAATGACAAACCGCTATTCCTGTAATAGTCTTATTAGAAGATGATTTAAAGCACTGGTCAAATTAATCAGTTGTTTCTGATGAAGAAGTTGTTTTGATTGCAACAGTTAAATGTCTTCCAAAATATTTAACTTGCTACAAAGGCTATTTATCCCTGTGTCTCTGAGGTGTTTTTGACTTATTAGAATATGGTGGAGCCCTCACACTGGTTTTTTAACAGTTTTGCAGAAGAAATTAGAGCAACATAAATATGAACACCTGTAGATTCTGGAGGGTGAGAAGGCTCCCAAACCTAGGGGGGTGGCGGAGTGAAGAAAAAATTGGAAAAACTAAAGACCCCTGTAAGCTAGCATCACGATGCTCCAGCCACTTGCAAGCATGTGAGAAAGACGCCAGCATTACCACTACGACTATGTGGTTCTTCCAAGAACACTTTTTGGTACTCACTTATCTTTCTTTATCCATTCTTTTACACCCACCCTAGCTGTGTTCTTCCTAGTAGCAATAAGTCGCTCTCCGCTGTTCGTCCTCACCCAGTTTATGATATTATGAATGCTTTGTCCTACTTAACATGTATCTCCCTCTTCCCTGTCTGTCCTTAAGTCCCTTGCCATGTCCCTTTCAAAGGCTCTAACAGGAGTACAAGTTTGGGCACATCTGGGGTCGTGATGTGCCTGTACTCGTTTCTGTGTGCATGTTTTTATCTCTAGTGTACCATTTTATGAAGTTCACTAATACGATTACACAGACATGTAACCTATAAATATATTTTTTTTCCTAGCAAGAGTATTATTGCAAATCACAAATAAGTGTTAACATCAAGAAGTATGATCCTGAAAATTTTTTGAATGTGTTGGTCAGTTGCCAAGTAAGTGGATGAGAACTTCAGTTACTGGCTGTTTAGTGCTATTTATCCCGTTTCTACCACTTTCCTTATTCTCCAAAAAGATTACAGGACAAATTGAAACAGAAATAAGTCCAAGGATTCTTAATTTCCCTGAAGAAAAATGTCATAGTTATGAAGTTTTAGTCCTTTTTAGAGTGATCGTCCAAGCACAAAAAGTCGTTATTTGACAGCATTGATCGTGCCTATTATCACCTTTGAACAGAAAAAACAGGACAGAAAAGCTGACCAAAAATTTCTGCCTCTGTGTATATTATCCTGTTTTGTGGATATTGACTTATAAACAAAGATAATAAGATTTAGTGTTTAAGGCAAGCTTGTATGACAATTTTTAAAGGAATTATTTTAAGTTCCTGTAGAAAATCCGGCATGAAGTTAATGGAAAACTTCTGCCAACCTGGGTACCCACTGGTGTGGCTCGTCTGAATGAGCTGTCAACGACAAGGCTCAAATGGACGTTCTATTCTTCTTTCAGAGGAAGAGGGACCTACCCAGCAAAGGGTGAAGTGCTTCTTCCCTTACATGGTTCTCATGAAACTGCTGTTTCCATTTCACCCTTTAGAGTCACTCTAAAATGATCTTCCTGGGAATATATATATCTATTTCTACTAGTCCTAAATCAATACTTAAACCCATCTTTCAAATTCTGCTAGTCTATTTGGTATAGGGGAATGAAGCCACATATTTATTTACTTATTTATTGCCACTCCAACCATTTTAACTGCACAATTTAGTGGTGCTAATTATCTTCACAATGTTGTGCAACCATAACCACTATCTATTTCCAAAACTTTTTATCACTGCGAATATTCTACAACCACTAAATAATAACTCCTCATTCTCCTCTCTCCACCAGCTCCTAATAAGCTCTAATCTACTTTCTGTCTATGAATTTTCCTATTCTAGATATTTCATATAAGTGGAATCATACAATATATATCCTTTTGTGTCTACCTTATTTCACTTAGCGTTAATGTTTTTAAGGCTCATCCATATTGCAGCATGTATCAGAACTTCATTCCTTTTCACGGCTTAATAATATTCCATTGTATGTATATACTACATTTTGTTTATCCATTCATCCGTTGATAAACACTTAGGTTGTTTCCATCTCCTAGATATTGTAAATAATGTTGCAGTGAACATTGGTGTGCAAGTGTTTATTTTCAATGATGTGGGCTACATACCTAAGAATGTAATCTCTGGGTCTTATTGTAACCCTATATTAGCTTTTCAAGGAACCATCAAACTCTTTTCCACAGAAAGCGCAGCATTTTACATTCCCACCAGCAGTGGAAGAGGGTTCAATTTCCCTA
>NW_006443225.1:11406982-11412283 GCF_000325575.1 Pteropus alecto | reverse complement strand
TTTTTATCTTTCTAAATAATAGCTATCCTAGTAGGTGTGAATTGGTACCTCATTATGGTTTGGATTTGCATTTCCCTAATGATTAGTAATACTGAGTATCTTTTCATGTGTTTATTGCCCATTTGTATATGTTCCTTGGAAAAATATCTATTTAAGTCTTTGCCCATTTTTTAAATTGTGTTGTTTCTCTTTTCGTTGTAGAGTATTGGGAGTTCTTTATATATTATAGATATTAAACCTTATTGGATAAACAATTTATAAATAAATCTTTTCACAAAAATAGTGGACAGTTTGGTGATAGACAGAGGGAAGGGAGTTGGGGGGTTGGAGAATGGGGTGAAGGGTTAAGGAAGTACAGGTTAGTAGTTGATAGTTGGACACGGGGATAGAGAGCGCGGTAGAGAGAAAGCAGTCAGCATTAAGGTGATGGGTAGGTGGAGGGCCAGGGGAGGGAGGGAGCAATTGGGGGGATCGTTTTATGAACTATATAGATGTCTCACCAATGTACTGTATACTTGAAACTAACTTAAATAAATAAATTTTTTAAAATAAATAAATAAATAAAAACATTTTCTCCTACTCTATAGGTTGTATTTTAACTTTTTTGATGTCCTTTGATACACAAAAGTTTTTAGTATTGATGAAGTTTGATTTACCTGTTTTTTTCTTTTATTGCTCATGGTTTTGTTATCAGATCTAAGAATCCATTGCCAAAATCTAAGGTTATTAAAATGTACTGCTATGTTTACTTCTAAGAGTTTTTTGGTTTCAGTTCTTATATTTATATTGTTGATACGTTTTGAATTAATTTTTGCATATGGTGTGAGTTATCTATTTATTTTTTGAAGGTTATATCTTGACATAGGTGTCAGGATGATACATGGATTATTATAGGAACCCACCCAAACACACACACAAATTGATCTTTATTTGGTAGGACATCAATGATTGTTTTAAATTTGGAGAGAAATAAAAGAAGCAAAGAAGAAAGTTCACAATGATTGGGGCTCATCCAATTATTGTGAACTTTATTGTGGAGGGTAATGTAAAAGACTAGCCTCAGATGCAAAAGAAGAAAAAAATCAAAGTTCGATCAAGTAGAACTTACATTCCCCGTAATTCACAACACAGTTTCCCCATACTTGACAAAATGCTTTAATGTGAATAAAGAAAGAAAATTAGAGAGGACATTTTAGGTTGGCGGGGGGGAGTCCCAGAGAAAAGAAATCTATGGTCCCCTATAGATTGATTCTAGAAAGAGAGAATGACAGAATTCCATATTTGGGGGGAACTGGAAGCAGAGGAAGGAGTATTATGCTTCCTATTTGGCTACCCATGGAGGCTACAAGCTCCCGGGAAAGTTTCATGCATCCTCATGATGAGAAACGGTAGAGAAGATGGCTATCCAGGGTGCCAGACATTCAGGCATGAGTCAGAGAGAAGCCTCGGAAATACCTGCTAATCCTCCCTCCCATAGGGCATGGGGAGCTGTTGAACTTCTTACAAGAAACAGTGCAAATCACCCTAAGAACATAGAGTTTCTATTGCAATAACTTTAAAATCAAGCTCAAAACATTTTTAATTATGTCTAATAAAATTTTATATATCCAAGAGAGAGCTATTACATTTTGCAGGAATAAAAAACTCAGGTGAGGTTTATATTCCCCTTGCCTCAACTTTTGACCAGAATTTGCTCACCAAACTTCATTTCTCCATAATGTGGAGGATTAGCCAATTTAACTTATTCTATAACAGCTGACAACTAAATATAGGTGAATGCATTTATTGGGGGTTGTATCATGATATTTTAAAAGAACACCAATGTTGTCATTCGATGCTTTTACTAAGTCATAAAATGCTCCTTCGAGACGCGGTTGTATGCAAATAAATTCTCTAATCTGCTTCTGTATCCCCAGATGCAGGCAAGAGCAAAGGGCTATAGGCTAACAAACATTTGGTAGCAGTCAGAAGCCTCTCTCTTCACATCACAGCTTTATAGATGTCAAGATGAAAGGACCGTACCTGACCTTTGCTCTCACTTCAAAGGAGTTCAGGCATTAAGTCTCTAGCACTGCTGTGCCTTTAGCAGAGAAGGCTGGTGAAGACAGAAGACATGTGGACCCCAGGGGAGGACAGGGGATGTTCTCCACACAAACACACATCATTCTGGTGGATCTCAACAAGGCCAGTATGAGAGAGACCGTGCTGTGGAAATGTGGAGAAAGCGGAGACGCACCGAGGAGGAGAATGCAATGTGGAGTTGATCATTCTCGCTGCAAGGACCTTGAGGGAAAAGTCAGAGGTGAGATCTGCCTCTGTGCATGTGCGCAGTAGTCATAATTTCAAATTTAATGACTCCATTGACTCATTATTGTTTGCCTTTTTAAAAATGTATTGGTACAGAACATTATATAATTTTATGATTAACACTATTTCTCAGCAGTCAAGAGAACAAAAGCAACTTTCGTTGGCTCTAACTTGCTTGCCAAACTTCCAAGCATTTCCCTATTAAATAGCCAGTGACTGAAAAAGTAATTGACATTCATCTCAATAAGTATGCACTGAGCACATACTGTGAGCGAGGCACTGATCTGTTTCTTTGATAAAAGAGGGACCTATGTCTTCATAAAATTTATGTGACGGGTGATGAAGAGGGAACTGGAGGAGGTTAGGAGATTATACTATGTCATTATACTATGACATAAGTCTGACCCCAAGTGAAAATATAAGAGAGGAAGGCTGGGGAGAAGTATTGTAAAGTGCAGTGACTTGTAAGGGAAGTTCCACAAGGCTGTTGTAGAGTCTTCAACCAAAGTCACTCATCAGAAGAGTCTCACGTGTCCCAAGAATGAGCCTGCCATAGTATTCCTGTCACACTCCGTCAACGACTGAGAACAACACATGGAAAGTGTGGCCTTGGCACAAACATGGCAATGGATTTCAGATCCAGGTGGCTGAGGCTTTAGGTCAGTTATGCTCCCTGCAGTGGGAAGAGATCTGAGAGACGAACTCTCATGGCGGTCACACAAAAGGGTCAGCTATCCAGGAAATTCCTTCCGAGACAGAGAATTAGTATGACACATGTATTTCGGGCCATCATTTAGCATCACAAGTAGGTCTGTTTAAATGAGGAGAAAATTAGTTTATATATTTACTTGGTAGAGAAATGAGTATTTTCTATCCCCAAAAGATAATTTGTTATTCCAAGAATCTTCGCACCTACTGGTCTCTTTTGACAGCCACTTGATGGTTTTTAGTTTGAAGAAAGTTGCCATTTCTTTTTCAGTAAAGATAAAGAAGGAGAGATATTTTTGCCATTGTACTAATATAGAGAAGTAGCAGCTCTGGTTTTCCCCCCTAAAGTGAGCTTTCTGATTCATGACAAATGACTGCTCTGCCTGTAGCTCTTTGTCACAAAGGTAGGGACAGAAGTGTGCAGTAACCATGTCCGCAGTATTTTCAGCATCTTTCCATTACAACCTAATTCTTCCAATCTGCTTCCTACAGAAGAACTATTCCACACATAGTATCATCTACTTCACTAGTTACCATGAGTAAGAGTGAGCAAGGAATGGCATTCCATTATGACTTTAAAAGTTGTCACAATGATTTCCTTGTTGCCTTGATGTTAAAATTTCACCCCGTCATGAGCCCATCTCGACATCATGGCCAATAAACACTAACCGAATATCTATTATGAGTTTACCAAAGAGAATGCAAAGAGGACCAGAACCTTGATCTCAAGGGGCTTACTATTTGGGGGCAAAAGGGCACTTATATTAAAGCAATTCATGTAGTACAGACTGCTGGGTCTGGATTTTATTTTATCCCGTGTATAAGCTACAAAATTAGCCTAAAACAGTTTCCTGGGTGCTTAGCAGAAGACAAGAGATCCTGCGTCAGAAACAAAGGTCCTTATTATTCACAGCACAGCAAGCATCAATAGAGCTTGGGAAATCCACTGCTTTTCCAGTAAGAAGCAAACTAGTCTACTCTTTGTAGAAAAGGTATACATTACTCATCTCCCAGGTTACCAGCTGCATAAACATGAGAAATGGCCTGGATAATGAGACTTGCAAGCTCGGCACACCCAGCAAGACAGGTAGGAACTCAAGAAGCTCAGGTGGTTCTGTCTCTCCCAACATCGGCAGAAACTCAAATGATCAACGCAGGTGACAGAACCACTGAAGTCTGACGATCAGAAGTAACAAACACTCATGACTTAGGTAGGGAAATTGATGTTGACATTGGCTCCCAGAAAAAAGATTGCTGGCTATAGCAACCTGTTTATTACCAGTTTACCTCTACTGGCAGCTGTGGGTTGCTTACAAGGAAAATAAAGTGCAGGGGGATGAAGAGGAAGAATGGGTCTTTGGGAGTTTTAATAGTTATTAACAATGACAAAAATGGACTAGGTACATTGATACTATGTAAAACTATCATTCTGAACATTTATGGTCAGAGATTTGAAGGAAGGGATGTTATATGCAGGAATCTGATTATAATCATGAGTTGAAATGTTATCTCCATCTAGATATTTCTACATATTTTTCTATTAAACGTCCCATCTAAGCCACAATAGAAACAATAGGAACAATGGCTGTATTTTAAGTTTCAATTAGCTGCATAGATGTTGATGAGAGTATGGGGATTTAAAACCCTTTATGCGCCCATTAGATAAAAATCTGTGACATGCAAGTCTCTATTACTCATCAGCATGAGGCCAAGTAAATTAGTGGAGGGCCAATTCCTGCTCCACACCCACATCTGCTCGGCCCAATTCCCAGTGAGTTCCAGAGCCACACAAGATGTTATACCCAACAGTGACCTTTTGTACCAGAAGCGCCACTGATTCTAGCAGGAAACTGGGTTTCCTCCACTTCCTCCTAAGTTCCAGAGGGCAGTGGACATGACCCTGAAGTATTCTGTGATCTTATTGTGAAGCCAGCAGCAATGAAGCAGCTTTCCCCAGGACGAAAGTAGCTGCCATGGGGCTCACACAAGACTGACAGTTAGGAAGCAGGCCTGGGCTCCCCGCCTCCGGGAGGAGAGACAGAACCGTGGTGGCAGCCACTGCCTCTCTCAGCAGTACAGTCCTTGGAAAACAGAATGTGGAAAAGTGGAAACCGTTGGCTAGCACTAAAGTATTATTTAATATGGGAGGCAGGCTTATGTGAAAATCAATGTTTTTTCTTTTCAAAAGTCGTGTTGAATTCTCACAATAGACAGCAAACATATAGATTTTTTGATCATGAAAACATTTCTCTCCCGCTCTCTCTTTCTCTTTCTCTCGTCCTCCCT
>NW_006443225.1:11370357-11406945 GCF_000325575.1 Pteropus alecto | reverse complement strand
ATTCTTTTTAATTAAAATCACATTTTAGGAGGAAAACATAAGTATTTATCTGCATAGAGAAGAAAAGAGCTTCTGGAAATGTCTGTGTCACTTAGTTTTAGGAGCAGTTTTCCCCCTCACTGAAATTGCCTCTTCCTCCTTATATTATTCCACTGCCTAGGTCACAGCCTGGCCTCATTTACCTAAACACCTAAATAGCTTTTTCTTCAATGATTTTCAAGTATATGTATGAGAAAGTGCTATCTTTGTATTTTGAAAGAGGAAATTTACATTTCCTCTCTTATTCGTATTTGTATTTTAAAAGAGGAAATTTATATTTCAGCCATATTTGTATTTTAAAAGACGAAATGTATATTTCAAAAAAAGTGGTATATTACCAACAGCGGATTTTTAAAGGCTGTCATTGCTGGGGATGATGTCTTAAATAAATAAATAAATAAATAAATAAATAAAGTGGTATATTACCAACAGCGGATTTTTAAGGGCTGTCATTGCGGGGGGATGATGTCCCTTAAAAATCTTTTAGCTACAAAGCATTGAACAAAATATCTAGTCTGTACAAGTCTATCTCTGGTCCACTTCGCCAAATAGGATTTCTATGCCCAAACTCAGACTGAATTCTTCATTTTAGACCTATTTACGGACAGTGCTAAATGTCCAATGAAAACTTTCCAAACCCAGCAGCTGGCCAGATGTTTTATCTGATAGCAAGCGTCCAGATACTATTTGAGAACACACAGACGTTTGATTGTCATCCGGGTGTTTGGCATTAAAACGCGCAGTCTTTAGAAATCACAGCAAGAGCTCATTCTACACAGGCATTTCGTGTAATGTGCCCTACAATGTTGTTTTCTATTCTAAAAGAAAGTTCCGCTGTCCCTTGAAAGTGGCAGCAGCATGGAAATCTGTCCAAATAGAGAACATGGGTCTTTAGGAGGCTGTTTTGATCTTGGGGGAAGCCAGTGCCAGTCAGGAGCTGGCGTGGCTCCCTGTGTCGTTCTGGGTAGGCTACATTGTGCTGCGCTGACCCCAAACGCTCCAAATCTCAGTGGCTCAAACAGCCGAGGTTCATCTCTCACTTACGTTGCATGTCGGATGTGAGCCTGGGGTGGCAGCGGCGGGAGCGGAGCGGGAGTGGGGGTTGGAGGGTCTCTGCGCCGTCGTCACTCAGGGACTCGAGCAGAAGAGTCTCCATCTCTGCGAGGATTTCCGCATTTGCTTCATAGAGAAGAGCAGGGCTGGTGGGTCTCTAAGTGGCATTTTGTAAAATCTCATGGAAAAGGGTCCTCATCATGGACACGCCTAACTACAAGCGGTCGGTAAAGTACAGTCCCCGAGCAGCCCCAAAAGAACGGAACCAGGGACAAGTGATCAGTAGTATCTGTCACATCCACCCAGGGTTCAAAAGAAAAATTCACCAAAAAGAAATTTCCTTAAAGCTGGTTTTCCTTTTAAGTCAAAATCAGACATTGTTTGGTTCTCTCAGACTAAATGCACAGTAATAATTTATCAATATGTCATTACATAGATAGGACCACTGGAAGCATGTTTCATTTACAATTTAAAAGTTTGTTCTCTCAGGGACCTTCACCTTATTCCCTGCTCCATCAAAACAAAAAAAGAAACAACCAAAAGAGAGAGAAAGTACATGTTAAAACTCTAGTCCCTCATTTCAAGCATGCAAAGGCTCTGTGAATTCAAACAATGGAAAAACATATCTACTCGCCTCCTGGCAAAAGCATTACTCTTTAATGAGAACATGCTCTATGCTTCAAAATTTCATTACCAGGATTAATCACTGTTCAATGTGGTATATAATCAATCAACTTTCCTATGCATAGGCAAATGTGCATTTGTTTTTATAAAATAGGGATTATACTCTGTACTTTCCTATGCTACTTTTTAAAATATTTGGTATTATTGTAATCATTTTACAATTTGCGAAAACAGTTTTAATGACTGCATAAGATTAAATCAAAAGACCCTATAATTTATTTCACCCTTTTCCTTTTGGACATTTACATTGCATAGTATATAAATTTATATTTCTGTGATTATTTGATGAATTATGAATGTTTCTTTGCCTCATGAGATTACAAACTCTTGTGTTTGTTTTTGGTCACCATTAGATTCTCATTCATAGCAACACCTGAAATATAGTGGGTAGGCTGTATAGCATCTATTGAATGAATGAGCAAATCTACCCTTTGGTCCTTGTCTCTGATCAACCTCATTCACAAAATATTTTGATCTGCACCTCAGCTGTACATAGTAGTTTCTCTCTCTTCTAAAATTTCTTCATAGTTCTTTTTTCTGTATAATTCCCTGGCAAAGAAAAAAGAAAAAATACTATTTATCGAACACTATTACATGCCAGGCACTGTGCTAGATGTATTCAAGGAGAAAGCCAATGTCAAAAGTGTTGTGCCTTGGCCTAGAGGACATGCAGGAAAAAAAAAAAAACCTCCCATGAAATGTTCAGTCAAGGACACTTCCAGAACTCTTCAGCGACTTTGTTAAACAGGCTGAGTCTACAAAAATCTCGAGTAGTATTCTGAGACCTTTTTTTTTCCTTGTTAATATATTGTACTTATTTTCAGAGGTACATGCCCGACATAAAGACACTATTCCCATCCCCTCGAATTACAAATCAGAAATAGGTGTGTGAATTAGCACTCACTTTAGTACACAGAGGTTTCTATTTTCTTTCCCTTTAAATGACATTTATAAACTAATGAATGTCTCAGATTCTTTCATCTCACATGTCGGAGACACAAAAACTGCAATGCTTCCACATCACAAATTAATGGAAAATAATGCAAGACATTTACTTCCCTTCACAGCATAAATGTTGAGTAGTTCAATTTCTGCATCTTAACACAGATGTTTAAGCAGCTGAGCAGGTATCTAATTAGTCTTTACTAATGATTCCAGGAAGATGCTACTTCATTTCCTAAGGATAAGTCAATATACAAAGGAGATTTCAGAGATGAGAGAGGAAAGCACGGTAGCTAGAAGTCTCAACATTCAATCAGATTTTAGAGATGACATTAAGCAAGTTATATATTTCCATATGGATGAAAAATGATGCTGGGTTGTAAGCTAGACAGTAGAAGTCTAGCAGAATGGGGATGAAATAGACACAACAAAGCTTAATACAAAATTTTGCTCCCCGGACAGTTTCCTATCTAAATGTTATTACCCCATCACCCCTGCATTGTTCATCTCCTTACAAGGGGCAGAGGCCATGGTCAATCATGACGAGAGAAGATAAACACAAGAACTACTCCCCTCAACACACCCCACATGCCAACCTCCATCTCTCCGCTGTTTGCTCTTAAAGGCTACTTCTATAGACAATGCAAGAACAGAATCATGTACTATTCTACATGATCTATAAAGATCTCTTTACATATAGGACTTTAAAAGTCTATGAGCATCATTTAAAAATATAAATCAAATAGCTTATTGGAATGAACAGTCGGGAGATAGATAGTGACATCAAGAAAGTAAATGAATCAATGATCATTTCGTATAGGTTACACAGAAACAGAGGCTCTGTGGGATCGGGAGATATGTATTACTTTTTTTTTTCTCCCTTTGACATCCAAAAGTAGGTCAGATCCTCTCTGAGTGACCAGCCCTCACCAATAACCCTGGCATTTCCAATATAGACAACAGATGACTCTTATGTAGCTTTCATTTAAAATTTTTGTCTACCTCCTTTTGATTCTGAAAACCAGAATTCTTGGAAGGCACAATTTCCTCAAATATCTAAGGTCTAAAATAGATCAAATTATTTCCCAATCGACCTCTACTATCCCTATCAAGAATCCTACTTTCTCCCAACCAATATTCTAGCTATTTAAAAAAAAAAAAAAACAACTGTTAACTTTAATACCCATCAGAGTCACTGTACTGCCTAAGGAAGTCGAAAAAATGTAAAAGAAGGAGCAATTATGTCTCAGCCACAGAAAGCTGGCACTTTGGAGAGCTTAGGGTTTACAATACCCAGCTCGCAACAGATGAGCAGCGGGTTAAGGTGAAGATTCCGTCATCTGGAAAACTTCCTTCACCCTTCGTTTTTGGGTCTTCCATCTTTAACACATCTGCACCTGCCTCCCTCCACCCTGCCTCTAGCTTGCGTTGATCTCTCTCAGGAGAGTCAACGTATCTTCAGGGGGAGTCGCACCTAGGAGACTAGCTGGGTAGCATTCACGTGTGACATGGCATTTCTCAGCAGGTACTCTGAGAACGAGTTTCTCAAGATACTCCGGTAAAAAGCTGCCCAACCCTTCTGGAAAGCTGCAGATTTTACCCCCGATTAAGATTCACAATGGACATCTGCATTTTCTGAAACAATTTGACCTTGGGACCTATTTCAAAGTGGCATTTATTAACATTCCAAGTATCTCATGTTCTACATAACATCTTCTGGAAAGTGTTCAGTTTATGCATTTGAAATCTTCTTAATTAGAGTCTATGTTCTAGGTAACTCAGTAAAGTGGGTGAAATGTGCTTTCTGCTTGTATTGGCCCCAACAGCCCAGTACTTGTTTTTTTTTCTGTATGTATTTGCCACACATATTCACACACGGCCCTGTGTTCACTACTGAAATGTACTCCTGGAGTGTACATTCTGTTGTCTTTTGTCGTGCCAGGTCTCTGAAAGGCTATCCTGCCCTCTTCCTTCTTCAGCCAGCTGTCACTCATCCTTTAAGACAGTTCAGTTATCACTTCCTTAGCGAGTCTCACCTACCCCCCTCATACCTAACCTCCCCCATCCTCAGGCTGGATTTAAGTGCCCCTCATCCACACTCATCTGCCCCCTTCAAAGTTGAAGCAAAGAGATACTTCTTTATTACTTATTGGTGCTGCCATTTAAAGGTGCTCAATCAATATGTGTGAATCAATATCCAACTAGTATATTTGCTCCTTGAAGATAACTGTTATATTTTACTCATCTTTCTGGCTCTAGCACCTGAAAGAAAAGAGTAGCTGCCCAATGAATATATTTGTTTCACAAATACTTATTATACATATTATACAAACATCTAGCGCCTAACATCTCCTCCGCAGTCAAAATATTAACTACCTGGATAAATTAATTTGCACATTAATAGAAAAGAATTGGGAAAGAGAAAGGGGGAATTTTCCAGTTAAATAAGTGAATTTGAAACATATAAGGGATATTCCTCTTGCTGACATTATTCCACAGTTGCTATCTGGTTCAAAGAACTTGGACATGAGGTAGGAGAGAAACAAGGAGGTCACCTTTCTAGTCACAATTCTCTGGTTTAGATCTGGGTTAGAGTCTATGAAAATTGTAATGCCAGGGAGGCCAATTCGTGTGCCAAAGGGCCTACAGGTATCATCCCCCAGGCTAGGTGGTATAGGGAGGCCAGATTTCTCAAAAAGATTTTTACCAATATTTAATTTTAGATGATAATCTAAAAAAAAAAAAAATTGAGATCAGCATTTCTAGATCTTCCAGATAACCATTATTTTGACAACAAAGTTGTTTGATTTCTGCTCCCAGAATTACAATAAGGAAAAGCAGAGTGATATGTAAATTTCTTGATGTAGTCATATCAAGTCACAGAACCTGTAAGCCTCAACTCACCTGGCTGACCTGCAATTACTACTGGATGAGGGCTCTACATTGCCCAGTGGTTTAATTTTCTGTGTCAGTAAGTTGTGAATTAACTCATCGGACTTTAATAACAACTGACATTTTTAAATACAAGGATTAATTATCATGATAAAAGTGAATAAAGCTTCAGGAAATCTATTCCAGTCTTACAAATTTATTAGTATGATGAATATTTTAATTTCAATTTATAAAACAGAATTATCCTGAGACTTAATCCAACAACCATTCTACCAAACATGAAGCTGCCCGGACACTTCAGAATTCATGTAAGCCAATCAGTGTCCGAGGTTGAACTACTCATCGCGTGATTGAACACGTGGGTGGCTTCTATGTGAATCTGACTGCTGGTTCATTTTTCAGGGATCAGGGGATCAGAAGCATATTTCTCTTCGCCTGTGAAATTGCCCTGTGGATCAATATCTCAGGGTGCTCGCACATGCTATTTGGGATAACGATACCTTCTAAATTGGGAGCATTTAGGGTGGGTGCGGGGGCATGAATACATCGACTAATAAAATATTGTAGAGTAATGATTAGGATGCCAAGATTGGCGAGAGAGTTTGTTTGAAGAAGCAGAGTATACAAACGGTGTCAGAATACAGAACCAGTGTTGGGTGACAGTTCAAACGTGTAAATCTATATAGGTCCCATTATAAATAAAGTGATATTAAATATAAGCACAGAGTAAGATATGACTTTGGGGCTGAGCATTCTTTTAGTCTGGAAATGATGGGGACTTTGCCTGTTGGCCCCAGTCCAAAGTTCAAAGCTCTGAGTAACAGAGTCTTTCCTCAGAATCTAGGCATTGACACTCCTAAGGAACGAGCCATAGATGTGGAGTTATATTCTACCTGTTGTTCACAGATCTACTGCTTGAGACTCCAGTGCCCGCAACATGTCCTCCCTGGTCTGAGAGTAACAGCAGGAAGGCGCACCCCAAGCCAGGGACTGTATTTTGGGGTTTTAATGGGTTGCAAGGAACTGCTTTGTGAACAATGATGAATCTGCTGCAGAAAGAGTAAATGAGAGCTGGAAGTAGGGCAGGTTCTTTCCTGCTGGCCTGGCACTGAATAACTTGGATGGATACTGGCTGAGGCAATAATGAGTCTTTTGTGGTATTAACTGGTAACCACTTAGGGCTGCAGGGCCTGAGGTTTATAATCATACACCACTGGGTTTATGAAAGCTTAAAATCAATCCAATAATTAAGATGTTGACTATTAGATGTTTTTGAGAGATTTTTGGTTTTGCTTTTTCTTTTTAGCCAGGGGAAATGAGAATCGGGGAGAAGGAGGTAGAGGAAGCCCTAATGGGCATCAAGGTCATTAATTATTAAAAATATCATTCTGGCATTATTCTGACTCACAATTTTCTTAAAGTTGGAGTTAAACTGTCATTTTTAGTGTTCAAATTGTTAATTTTAATGCTTAACATTGTTAATTTATACATTAATTAGAAAGCTGAGGTGCAGGACCCTGAGACTTAGTTTTGCCCCTTATTCCACTGCTTGCTTTACTCTTCATTGTTCTAAAAAAAAGTGGGAAAACAGGTCAATTGAATATGAATACTGTTTATGATCCATGAGAACAGGGAATCTGTCTGCCTCGTTTACTGCTGTATTTCCAAAGCTTAATTCAGTGCCTGGCACATAGTCAGTTCTCAATAAATTTCAATTGAATAAATTTCTACTTTTCATATCATCTTGCTTCAAACTTCTAAAACAAAGTAATGCTGATATATTCTACAAAACAGCAGCTCTGGTAAACTTCGCACCAGTTTCTGTTGCAGTGTTACATATTTAAATTTAGGTTCCAATTCATTCATTTAGATTAAGGAAAACAAATGAAAATAATGTGTTATGGGACCACTTATTCAGTGTCCTAGTGATATCAGACATTCTTAATTTTTTGAGACTTAAAAAAATTCTTAACTTTACAAGACTTTATTTTTAGAGCAATTTTGTGTTCAAAGCAAAATTGAGAGACAGGTACAGAGGTATCCCTTATACTCTTCGACCCCACATAGGCATAGCTTCCCCCGTTATTAACATCCCCCACCGCTGTTGTGCATTTGTTACAACTGATGAACATACCTCATTATCACCCAAAGTGCACAGTTTACATTAGAATTCACTCATGGTGTTTTACATTCCATGGGTTTGGACAAATGTGTAATGACATGTATTCACCATTGTAGTACCATACGAAGTAGTTTCATGGCCCTAAAATTCTCTGTGCTGCTCTATTCATCCTTCCTCCCCAAAAGTCCTGGCCACCACTGCTTTTTTTTTTTCCTACTGTCTCTATAACTTTGCCTTTTCCAGAATATAGTTGGGATCATAGAGTATGTAGCCTTTTCAGATTGGCTTTTTTCACTTAGTAATACAAATTTAGGTTTCCTCCATTTCATTTCATGGCTTGATAACTCATTTCTTTCTGATGCTAAATAATATTTCATTGTCTAAATATAACACAGTTTATTTATTCATTCAACTACCAAAAAACATCTTGGTTGCTTCTAAGTTTTGTTAATCATGAATATAACTGCTATAAACATCCAGTGCAGGGTTTTGTGTGGACATAAGATTTCTGAAAGAGATTGTAGAAAATTTCTTCTTTAATAGATACAGACCTAATCAGATTGTTTGTTTCTTCTGTTAGTTTTTGCTGATTGTGCCTTTCAAGGAATTGACCCATTTAACCTAGGTTATCAAATTTATTGAAATATACTTGTTCATAGTACTTTTTATTATCCTCTTAATGTCCATGGGATCTGTAGTGATGCCCCCTCTTTCATTTCTGATATTAGTAATTTATGTCCTCTTTCCTTTTTTGATTAGCCTGGCTATAGGCTTATTGTCGTTATTGATTATTCAAAGAACCAGCTTTTGGTTTTATTGATTTTCTTTATTAATTTTCTGCTTTTAATTTCATTGATTTCTGCCCTAATTCTTAATATCTATATTCTTATCTTTACTTTGGATTTAATTTGCTCTTATTTTTCTAGTTTCCTAAATAGAAGCTTAGATGATTGGTTTTAGATCTCTCTTCTTTGCTAATGTACGTATTCAATAGTATAAATTTTTCTATAAGCACTGCTTTCACTGCATCTCACAAATTTTGATAAGTTCTATTTTCATTTTCATTAATTTCAAAATATTTTAAAATTTCTTTTGAGATTTCTTCTTTGACACTTGTATTTAGTAGTGTGTTTTTTAATCGCTACCTATTTGGGGATTTTCTGGTTATCTTTCAGTTATTGATTTCTAGTTTAATTCTACTGTGGTCTACAAGTAGACTTTGTATACTTTCTTTCTGTTTAAATTTGTTAAGATGTGTTTTATGGTCTCGAATGTGGTCTATTTTTATGAATGTCCCATATGAACTTGAAAAAAATGTGTATTCTGCTGGTATTAGATGAAATAGTCGGTGGCTACTCATTATATCCAGTTGATGAATGGCAAAGTTGAGTTTAATTATGTCCTTACTGATTTTCTGCCTGCTGGATCGTGCATTTCTGATAGAAAGGTGCTGAAGTCTCCAACTATAATAATGACTCATCTATTTTTCTCAGCATTTCTATCAGGTTATGTTCTGGTTAACTAGTTTCTCTTGAAGACAGACCTCACAAAGTATGGGAGGCCCCTTTGACTTTCAGCTCTTTATTTCTTGTTAGGACAGACTAGCAACTTCCAGGGTCCTTACATGCTGAACCAGAAAACATAACCATTATTAATTTTTAAGCATAAATGTGGACTAGTACAAGGTCTCCATCCAGAAGAAGGAGCTTGACTATCCAAAGCAACCAGATAATTTGAATTTGAGTTTGCTTTGAATATGAGGCCTGTAGAGAACACCAGTACTTGCTAGTCTTGGCAGAAGCATAAAACAGGCAGAGAGAGTAGTGGCAGAAATAATGTCAAGACAAGGCATAAACAAGCGGGGCGGGAGAAGCCATGCCCACTCAGGAGAAGACAGTGAGGACTTGTTTAATCACAGAGCTGCTGTCAGAAACTGGACACAATGTTGTCCTCAGATGACCTTCCTTTCAGGCCCTGGTGGCCTGGCGAGGTGAGGGCTGTCTCTGTTCTTCTCCCCTTCCATCTCCTTAGCTAACGTTGAAGAGCCTGATCAACATACGTTCGAGTTAAGTTCTCCTCTGTCTCTAACATCCTAGAATTATACTGAGCACAGTGAAAATTCATTAGTTCAGATCACTTGTTCCAAATATCTAGTTATTCCATTTGGACTAAGCTGAAATTTATTTTTATTCAGAAAAAAAAATTACTATAGACAGCTCAAATTAAAAAGGGGTAGACAGCTCAAATTAAAAGGGGGTAGAGAATTTTTTTAATATTTAAAGACATAAGCTATAAGTATGTTAACTTAAAACTATTTTATCTATTAAAAATTTATGACTCAAGGAACTTCAATTAGGTAGAATGAATAAGTATTGTTTACCATTATCTTTTTAAACAAATATTTACTAATCCTCTCTATGGTCTAGGCACTGTACTAAGTTACTGCTGCTGTTTGAATGTTTGTGTCCCCCCGCCCCCAAATTCATATATTGAAATCCTAACCTCCAAATGTGATTGTATTAGTAGGGAGGGCCTTAGGGATTTACTTAAGTCATGAGGGTAGAACCTTCTTGAAAGGGATTAGTTTTTTATAAAAGAGGCTCCAGAGAGATCTCTAACCCCTTTTACTATGTGAGGATACAGCTAGAACTAATAAATAAATTCAGCAAAGTTGCAGGAAACAAAACCAATACACAAAAAATAGGTGTATTTCTACACACTAGCAGTGAATGATCCGAAAGGAAGTTAGAAGATAATTTTACTTACAATAGCATCATAAAGAATAAAATACTTAGGAATAAATTTAACCAAGAAGGTGAAAGACTTGTACACTGAAGACTATAAAATCTTGCTGAAAGAACTCAAAGACACAAACAAATAGAAAGACATGCTGTGTTCACTGACTGGAGGGTGAACATTTTGAGTCAATCCTAGCCAAAGTGATCTACAGGTTTCATGCAATCCCTATCAAAATCTGATATCGTTTTTTTTCCAGAAATAGAAAAATTTATCCTAAATTCATGTGAAATTTCAAAGGACCCTGAAAAGCTAAAATAGTCTTGAAAAAGAACGAAGTTGGAGGTCTCATACTTTCTGATTTCAAAACTTACTACAAATCTGCAGTAATCAAAACAGTATGGTAATGGCATAAAAACAGACATATAGACCAATGAAATAGAATAGAGAGCCCAGAGATGACCCCTCACATAGATGATCAAATGATCTCAGCAAGAATGCTAAAGCCATTCAGTGGGTAAATATGCTACAACGTGGATGAATCTTGAAGACATGCTAAGTGAAATAAATCAGACACAAAAGAACAAATATTGTATGACTCTACTTATATGAGGAACCGAGAAGAGTCAAATTCATAGAGACAGAAAGTAGAATAGTAGTTACCAGAGCCGGGGGTGGGGGATGAGGAGTTATTTAATAGGTATAGAATTTCAGTTTGGAAAGATGAAAAAGTTTAGGAAATGGATTGTGGTGACGGCTGTACAACAATATGAATGGAATCGATTCCATTGAATCAATGAAAAGTGGTTAAAATGGTAAATTTTATGTCATATATGTGTATATATATGTGTATTTATACATACATATAAATACATATATATTTACAACAATAAAAACAAGCAAAATACAATAGTCCATACATGGTAGGCTCTCAACGAACATTGTTGTTGAGAACGTATGTGCACACATGAGCTATTGTTAACACCCTGTAATCCTATTTGCCACACGAAAAATAAATGTGAAATCCAAAATTATATATTATAATATTCTGTTCCCTTCCTTAGAAAAATGAACATTTCATACCTTGGCTTTTTTTTAGAAATTCTAAAATTTTTAAGTAGTGAACCTTTATACAGTATTAAAATTCCATTAGATTATAATTAATCTATTCCACGTATTACATGAAATATTGAAAAATTAAGATATTTTTAAAAGATAATTATTTCCCTTTTCATCATCCGCTGTAAAATATTTGAAGGGCAAATTTTTAAATATCTTTACAATTCTGTAAAGTCTTTACCCACCCTTTTTGCAGATGTCTAAACAGTCCTCACACATTCACTGGAAAAGGAATAATGAATACCAATTTTCTTCTTTTTGCTGAATTCAGAATTGAAATTTATTTTTTTCTCTATGTGGCAGAAAATTCTTACTAACTCACAAAGCTATAATTGAAGTTTATTGAAATGATAATCCCGTTAAGAAATCAGAATAAGAAGCTAGTTGAAAATTCAATTCAATGTCAAAATATCCTGAAGCCTTGCCAAAATCTCATTCTAAATCCAAATTAAATCTAAAGGGATGTTCAAAATCTCAGATGATGTTCTGTGTTTTTATTTTTATATTCCTTGTCATTGCTATTTTTATCTTGGGATGGAAATGTTTCTCTACTCCCACACAGTCCAATTTTCAGTGACATTTCTAATTAAATCGAACTCAAGCTAGAAAACCTTAAAATAAGGTTTTCATTCTTAAGATTTTATACTACAACCTAAAACAGAGACATGACTAAATAACAAAAGTCAGCTCTAACTCATGCAAATCAACTGGGCATTAAAACATTCAAACTTCCTTGAATATTTGCACCGAACATGAATTAGATACGGTAATAATTAATTAGTGAAAAGGTCAGCAATATAGAGTTAATTATGCCTACTTCATATAGGCAAATTAGAGTCAGAGGAGGTGTCATGCAATTTTTCCAGCATCTCACTAACAATAATAGATGCAATCATTCCTGTAAAATATTACCCTCAACTCATCGAAACAAGCCATTTCCCCAAATTTCTTTCTCAGTTCTTTCTGGAGCTTATCAAGTTTATAAAAAAAATAAGAATATGCATTATAAATCAATAATTGCTCACTTAAGACAATTTAGAAAATAAGTGTAAGTCCTTTCTGATACCATAAATAATTGTCAATAAGTGGAAGATTGAATCACAAAATAAAATTATAAAGCCACCATAAGAAAATACTCTTGCATTCAGAAATGCCTAAGTATTGAAAGTAAACATTATGAAAAACAACAAAACATAGATTTTTCCTAGTAAGTACGAAAAAGTTGGAAAAAATAAATTACAAAAATATAAACAAATGTCCTTTGCGGGCTAAGTTCCAAAGGGGAAGGAGGCACTGCCACAAATGATTACACTCATGTTTAGGAGTATGACTTGTCATAAAATTTTGAAAGTGAGTTTCTATCATTAAAATGTTGTAAATCCTCTTAGAAATTTGACTTTATGCTCAGGAAAACATTCAGGATATGTGGAAAGACTTATTCTTTTAACAAACATTTATTAAAAGCTAACTACATACCAGGCACCTGAGATGGACACAGAGTTGGGTCACCAGGATCACCCTTTAGGAAAGAGCTGTTTCCTTCAGCTGTCGGCCTCTGCAGCAATGGCCTCAGCTGCAGAGCCACCTCCCCCAGCCGGTGTCACCTCATGACTGATGGAGACAGGGTATAAACACAGGTATAAAGGCCCACCCATTCTGGCCCCATATGGTGTGGCTCCAACACACCATTTGACCTCAAGTGCAGCCAGGCCAGCACTGCAGCTGGACTCCTGCCTCTGCTTGGTCCTGCTTCTGCCTCGTCCCTCCCACAGGTGTTGATCCAAAGGGTGCATTCTGATAAGCAGCCTGCACTCCAAACTCTGCCTAAGGGTGTGCTCCCCACAAAATCCCATCTACGACGATTCTCTTCTAGAAGCTAGGGACACTGTGGTGAACAAGATAAAGACCCCTGTTCTTGGCACTTACATCTGGTTTACAGGAAATAGAAAATAAACGTGTAAACATAAAGATGAATAACTGCAGAGAGTAATAAGTGCTGTGAAGAAAACAAAACAGGATAGTTTGAGGGAGCATCTGAACCTGGGCGGGGGGTAATTATTTTGATTGAGAGGTCACATAAGGAAATAACATTCGAGCAAAAAAGAGCCTGCCAGGCAGAAATATGGTGGCAGAATGAGAAATTGCAAGAATAAAGACACTATGGTATAATAAAATAAAAATTTAAAGCTATTGGGAGAAAATGTCAAAGAATTTGTGATCTAGAATTAGGAAAGGGTTTTTAAAATAAGTCATAAAAAATTCAAACCACACAGAAAATTTAACTGCATCAAATTTTAAAATGTCTATATTACAAAATATGCTATACACAAAGAAAAGGGGTAAACCACAAACTGGGAAAAAATATTTGCAATGCATGTAATTGACAAAGAATTATTGTCCAAAACATGTAAAGCACCCTCCAATTTATATGGGAAAAAAAAAAAAACTCTGTAGAAAGAAATGGAATCAGGAGATTAGAGCTTTTCATTTGGTGCTAATGTTTCATTTCTATTAAAAATGATTTGAAGTAAGATGAAAATGTTGGCTGAAAATTGAAATTCAACAAAATGAATGGGGAAATTAGTATTCATTTTAATTGGTATCTGCATGTTATTAACACATGAAATATTTTACAGTTTTAAAAAAGAATCCCATTTACCCAGAGCTTAGGGGACAAGAGAAAGAGATTGCAGGACAGTTGTTGTTTTTCAGTCTGATTGTAACAGGAAGCAGGTGGAGGGGCTTAAACACGGGAGTGAGATCATAATTTCAAAAGTCTGTTTGTCATGTTCATTTGTTGCTTTCAGTTTTATATCCCACATATGAGTGAAATCACATGATTCTCAACTTTTTCTCTCTGACTTATTTCGTTTAGCATGACAATCTCGAGATCCATCCATATTGTCTCAAATGGCAGTATTTCATCTTTTCTTAGGGCTGAATGAAGTTAGGTCATTTCTTTCCAATATGTGAGTGAAATAGAATAGGGATAGGTCTTTGCTGGGGTTTCATGTATGGCGTTTGTATGTTCATTGTTACCGAATTAAAACAGGATGAATTCTAGGGAGACTGGCAAAGCAAGTGCTCACAAAATATTGGTTGTTACGTTACTGGAGAGGCTGGGAACAGATTGGAGTCGAGACCCCATCTCAGTGGGCTATAGCTGTTTGACCCAGTGTGTCCAGCCCATGTGCCCCACGTGTGAGCTCAGACTCCACCAAGATGACTCCAGCCCCAGCCACTGTGTGACTATAACTGCGTGAGATGCTGGTACTCGGTGCAACTGCCTAGCTGAGTCATCAATCTTCAGATCTGTGAGAGATAAATAAGCCCCTGTGACTGTTGTTAGCACATGCCACTGAGTCTGGGGTGGCTTGTCTACAGAAACAGATAAATAAAAATGCTATCATTACTCATGCTCAACTTTACTTTTATCTTCTTCCTAATCAATGGGCCTTTAATATTTATTTGGATTAGTTAATAAATTTAAATTTTTATCACTTTATCTATGGCAAAAGTAGCTTTTAACCTAAAGGCTTTGCCTTTGTCCTACAGATCAGTTGAACACACTTTGATCTTTTGAAAACTCTGCTTCTGAAAAAACTCAAATTAACACTGCTATCTTTTAAAAGTCAATGACATGAAAGTCTATGAAAAAAATTACCTGAAAATAACTTTATTTCCAAAGTTCTACATGACATCTTTACAAAAGAATGAAGAAATACACCACTAGAAAAAAAATTAAGGCATATTATGACAATCTTATCATAATTTTAAGCACAAAAATTTCTTTTTTTATTGTTTAATGTTATTCACTGAAATGTTAATCTATTTCTTCTGTCTAAAAAGACTTAAAAATAGAACTTGCCTTCCTCGTACTCTACTAAGCAGCTCTTTCAGAGCTGCTTTGTTGCTTAATCTATTCAGACATGATACAATTCATTTCTCTAAATTAAAATTACCTTCCAAATGCCACTATCATTTTCTAACTTTCATGGCCACTTAACAAAATGCTAATTATGTAATCAATGGAGCCACATAATTTTTATTGGACAAAGTAACTATACAGAGATGAAGAGATCGCTTTAACATTATTACATTGCAAAAATTAATAAACAGAAACCGCATTTAAAATAAAGTCGGGAGGCTAGAAGAGAGGCCTCTCACACGTGTCACTCAATGCATACTACTGACCCCAACGGGAAGAGGGTACCTTGCATCTCTGACAGGAAGTGATAGTACTTCACTGTCAGCAGAAGGAAGAAAAGATTCCTCCTTGCCCCGTAACAGCCACAACTCAGCCAATGAGACGTCACTCCGCTTCGAACTTTGAGTTTCTTCCAACAGACTTTTCATTTAGAACAACTCCTCCCAAGTCCATAAAAGAGCATTTCTCTCTGTTTCTGTGGACTGGGGCATGGTTTGCCATTAGCCCGCATGTCTCAAATTGCAAAATGAACCCATTTTGCTCGAAAAATATCTGGCTATTTGTTTAAGGTAGACAACATCTAACTTTGTGTGTGTGTGTGTGTGTGTGTGTGTGTGTGAATTTGACATTATATAAGAGTGGAAAGTCATTTCTGTGAAGCGAGGACATTTGACAACAATCATATTTGAAAATAGGTCCATCAAGCCTAAATTCGTTAACAGTTTTTAGTTTCTTGGCGATCATTGCACATCCTCTCATCTATCTCCCGACCATATATAAAGAATTTTAAATATAGTGTATCAGTCAGTTACTGCCAGAATAATAGGTATCTATTTCTCAACCATGCATCTGAGGGTCAGCTGGGGTGGCTCTGCTCCATGTGACTCATTCCAGAGTCATGTGACTCATTCTGTTCTTCTCATGAGAATGGCAGAAGAATAAAAAGCACCAAAGTGCAAGCATGCTTCCAGCCTCCACTCATTGGCATTCTAACATCCTATAGGCCAAAGCAAGCCACATGACCCAAAGTCCAGAGCTGGGGAGGTGTGGCCATGGCAACTATGTAGATGTCCAATTCTACTATAAAGGAGCAAAGCATTGAGAACAAAACGTCAATCTACCGTAGAGGGTAAATGAGGACAGTTACAAACCCTTGAGCCCTGAATTCTAAACTTGTTCTAGCAGGATATACGTCTACCTGTAGACATATATGCTGATACACGCCAAACCCTAAAACCAGGTCAGTTCCCTAGTCTTTACTTCTTCTTCAGGTCCCATTCCAAGTAAAAGGTCACACTTCTTCTTTGTCTAGACCAGATTGCATGATGCAATAGTAGACTGAACAGCACGCTACTCACTATCCACAGATATTCTAAAGGAATGACCTAATATGAACTTTTCTCAGAACAACACAATGGAATATATAAAAGAAGTATTAAAAGCATGATTTTTGTACTGACAAAAGCAGTAATAGCTACCACCATTTATTGAGTTTAATATATGACAAGGACCATGTTGAATATTTTGTAGAATTACTTGACAAGACAGGAGGTATCTTGTCAAGTAATGGATGGAGTTCATTGTAAAACATGAATTACCATCTCATGACTGGGGGCTCTGTGGTAGCTATTACTGCTTTTGTCAGTAATATTTTATATCCACTACTAAATCCTAACTGAATACAGTAAACATTATAATTTTGGCTGCCATTCTTGTGGTAAAAGCAGAAATGATGAATGTATCACCACGAGGTATTTTGCCCTTTTCAGCCTAAGATTTTTTTTTATTTCCTGGGACTTTACAATTTTAGTAGAGAGACAAAGAGAGGGGAAAAATATGGAGTTGATTTATTGAAATTGTAGATTATTTTGTGCTACAGGATACCCAGAGCACCCATTTCCTGTCCTTTCCCGCTGTGTTCTTCAGCTGATCTTTTGTTTAGTGAATTATGCCAGATTCTTCCAAAAGTTAATGTTTTGCTTAAGTTTTCAGAGCCAATTTCTCTTGCTTTCCACCAAGAGCGCTAACTAACACATAGGTCTCCCACATGAGTGAGCTAGCTAAGGTCACATAGAATGTCACCACTCACTAAATAACGAAGGTCCTCCATGGGAGGGTGGGAAGACATTTTTCATCTCTGTATACTTAGTGCCTAAAACAAATTCCTGGAACGTAACATGTTATAGACAGAATGTATGTGTCCTTCCAAATTCATATGTTGAAACCTAATACCCAGTGTGATGGTACCTGGAAATGGAGCCTTTGGGAGATGCTTAGGTCACATGCGGAGCCCTCATGAATGGGATTAGTGCCTTATAAAAAAGAGCCCAGATTGCTCTCTGGCCCCTTCCACTACTGTGAGGACACAGTGAAAAGACAGCCATCTATGACCCAGGAAGTGAACTCTCCTTAGACACCAGATCTGCTGGCACCCTCATCTTGGACTTCCCAGCTTCCAGAACTGTGACAGATAAGTTCTGTTGCTTACAAGCTACCCAGCCTATGCTAGTTTATTATAGCTGCTTGAAAAGACAATATGTAGTTAATTTTTTTTCCAGAGTTCCATGCAGACCTTCTGGCTCCTTTCTTTTAAAGATGACACCTGTCATTCACCTTCATCCGACCGTTATTCTTCAACTTCCCCGAGTTCAGCAGATTTTAACCTAAGACGATTAGGGGCTCAGACTATTTCTCAGCAAATATTCAATAATCAAAATTATTCTGTGAGGGCTTATGTTAAATTTAGGGCCTTTGTATTAATTAAATGTATACTAATTGCAAAGAGAGTTGTCCCAAGAAGAAAAATATGTGTCAAAATTTCCTTAGCCTGGAATGGAAATATCTATAGAGTGATAAATGTTGCCTATAATACTTTGACATAAAGAAAACTGAGGCTTATTTAAATCTAAGTTAGCTTCAAAGAAAGTAAGGAGATTATTCTAAAACCATCCTGGGTATTGTCAGTTGCCAAAATAGCTTGAATAATAAGATTTAGGAATAAATTCTTTCCTTAATGGAATATACTTTTTATCTACAAAATAAAATTCAGGTGCAACATTGAGAGAAAAACTGAACTTTTCAATACCAAAAAGAAAAAGAAAAATTTGTTAATACTACTTTGGAAAAGTAAAAACAATTCTGTATCCTTTATGGGGGATTCTATTTACAGTCAATCACTGAAAAGTGGAAAATATAGAAAAATATGAAGAAAAAGTATCCATAATTTCTAAGTGTTAGGACTCTTTCTACTATAGGTAACAGGAAAACCCAATTCCAATTTCTTAAGCAAAAGGAGATATATTGGCTCCTAGAACTGAAAAAGCAGGCCTAGATTAGCTTCTGGCGCCAGTGGATTTGAGATCAAATAGTGTTACCAGAACCAGATTTCTGTCTCACCATCTCTGGCTTTGCCATCCGTGAGGATGACTCCCATCTCAGGGACAGGGGGGACCTCTTTGGGGCTGCAGCGTGGCTGCTGTCCAGCCACTCCAGCACTACCTTACGCCCAGTTCCAAATCTTGTGGGAAAAGAATCTGCAACCCCGATAGCTGAAACCAAAGCTTCAGAATTGTGTTGGCTCTGAATGGCCCTGAATGGCCCTGAATGGCCCCGAATCCCTCCCAGGTTCAGGGTACTGACTGACTTGGAGGACCAGGGGTGACGCCTGCCTCCCAGGCCACATGGACTGCAAATAGTGGGGAGCTCGATGCCAGAATGAGAACTGGAGCTGATGTATGAAGGAGAAGGAATGAGAATGGGAGAAAAATCACAAATGTCTGCTACTAAAATGCCATCACTGAAAGATAACAACTATTAGCATTTTGTTACATGTGCACACACATACACACACGCATAAGAAATTAGAGTACTTAAAAACTGGTTTATAGAAACCAGACATAAAATTTTTAATTTTGTATTATTCCATTTATACGAAATTTTAAAAAATTAATTCTAAAAGATTAGTGGGTGCCCGGGGCCGGAGGAAGGAAGATGGTAGAACTGTTCTATGTCTTAATTATGAGGGTATTTATACCATTTGTCAAAACTCATAAAACTATACTCTCCAAATGTGTGAGTTTTATTGTATGTAAGTTATATCTAACTAAAGTTTAAAATAAAACTAAACTAAAAAATGAAAACTGATTTATAGTCTTCTTCTTTTACTTTGTAATATACAATAAGCATTGTTGTGTGAGAAGAAACAATCTTCAATTTGACAATTAGCACACAGTCCAAAAATCATAGAATTAATAGAGCTACGTTAAAATTTCAAATCAAACTCAGGAACGTATTCAAGACTGTAAAATATAAAAAAATAATGCAAGTTTATTAATTTTTCAATGGATGTCAGAGCTACTAATCTATCAAATACTTTGTATGTAGCTTCTGAACAAATTGTTCATGACTAATTTTAACATTTTCCTTAACTCATTCAAGAGATAAGTATAATGAAAACTAAAGTAGTATTCCAGACAAGGACAGAATAGGCATGACCAATTATTCTTATTTATTTTACATGACTAATAATCGAAATTCCCCTCAGTCAAAACAACTCTGATATAATAATACCGTCCTGGTCAGGGACCAGTGGTAACTGATACGAAGTACAGCAAGGACAGAGCTGGTTAGAAAACTCAGGTTCACATTAAAGTGACAATGTAGCAAATAAATATATGCATCTGCTATTGACTGGTTAAGAATAAAACCTAATCCAATGCTACCAACTGCATATTCAATTTCTCTTGTATCTCCACAACTGCCATTACCTAAAGGGTCTCATTACTCTTCCTATAATCCCCCGTTTTAACAGAATTTAGGGACCTTGTAACTTAGGGTGTGTAGCACTCACAGTACGCTACAGTAGAAGGTGCTAGAATTGAGCTCTGTGGTGAAAGGCCAACAAGATCTGTTCCTTCCAGATACTGCAGTGAAGCTCAGTCCTCAACTGTGTCAGCTTGGGAACAGGAATATGTTTACTTTGGTATTGCTAAATGTTTATATGACACTTGAGATGATAGAAAATCTCCGAAAAGCTTTTATATGCCGTCTCTCTCAATGACTTGCCTAGAGTGGCATTTTTATATACATTTGTACAAATGGAGGGTCTAAGTCAGCATCAATGGGTATCTCAAGATCTTGCCTCCAGGACGAGGATTCATGATTCCTTCTAAGAAACAGAAAACCATTCTGGACTTGGAGCAGGAAAGAAAGATTTTAGCAGAAAATATATATTTTTTTCTTTTAGAAAGATAACTTTGGCAGGTTGGCAGAATGGACTGATGAGCAGAGAAAAAAGCTGAGGTAAATTGTAATAGGTCAGGCTTGAAATGACCAGGGTCAGAACGTGAATTTAGCATTTACAGGTGTAGGTGTAAATAAAAATAAAAATAAAGAGACAGTCTGACAGTATCAATATAAACAAAGGTTTGACTCTCTACTCCTTGCCGAGTGAGTCAGGGCAAGAGCCACAGCCGAAGTAGGACAAAGCAATGGCGTCACCATGTTGCCTAGTCAGTCAGTCGGAGCACATTTATATATGTTGGCTTTTGTGTCTTTTTAACAGGCTTTCATCTTTAAAACAAACAAACAAACAAAACTTCCCTGTTTCTGCCTTAAAAAGATTTTCTAAGCTCTCTGTGCTTTTCCTGCCCCAGCTCTGGAGTCGATCGTTTCTCTGAGGAGCCCTGGCACTCACAGTGGGGAATGGTATTACAGAGCAAGGTCCGAGGGCTAGGGGTGCCCGATGCCACTGGAACGTTTCTGCTTCCAGGACTTGTCAGCAGCTACAGCTAGAACACACGCACGCATGCACACACATGCTTGCACACACGCACACGAGTATGCACATACATGTACATGTGCACATACGTATGCATATTTTAGAATTCACGAATTCACACCAATACTCCCCATTCTAGTTCATCTCCACAGGGATCTTCTTTGCCTTCTCTCAAGCCACACGTGTGTAACCTTTCTCCGACAGTGAGAATTCCAGCTTCCAGAAACATCAGCACATTTACTCATTCGATCGATCCTATCATACAGCTAAACCAGTTGCAGAATTTCTTCGCCCACACTACTACAAAAAATAGGCCTAATAAAAGCGATTCGTCATCTGCTTGCCATGTTTCACACCATCACCACCACTCCACGTCCTAAGTCTGAGGGTACGTGGTCAAATATCATGTTCTTAAATTACTAGAATTCATCCCTCCCTTCTTTAGCGTGGTTATGTTACCTGTTTGAAATACAGTTAGTTCTTTTGTTTCAGTTTGCTTTCCATTTTAATTTTTTTCCTTTTCCGTTGTAGCATATATATATATGCTACCAATAACACACATACACACATTTGTGTGTAATTAGTATATCTAAAGTTACCTCTTCTTTACTAAAGGTAGTTTACGAAGCATGCTCTATATAGGCTCTTTTGCTCTTTTCCACTTTGGTGTTCTTACTTAGCAATATATTCAGAAAATCACTCCACATCAGTTCGTAGAGATGATCTCATTCTTTGTTATAGCTGTATAGTACTCCATTTCATCTATTCGACCTGTCCCCTATATATGAAAATGTAGATACTTTCCAATATTTGTTGGGATTTGTTTTCTTTATCTGTTTACATGCAATTTAACAATCATAATATTTTCTGTCTCTTCGTAATGCTGAAAGTGTGAGTTTTGAGTAATTTTATCTACTTTTGTTGTTGATTTTATGTCATTTGGGGAAAGTACGTACATGTACATGGATGCTACCTATCATTTGTTAAGACAGGATACCACCTCACGCTATCCCTACCACCAACAAGAAGGTTTTACTTTGAGGTGCCTGTATCCGTGCTCAGATCGCTGGGATTCCTCACAGAGCAGTAGACATTTTTAGAGGTTATTGCTCTTGTTTTATCCTAGAAACAATAATGACACAAAAAAATGGGGGTGAGAGCCTAAGCTCAAAACACTTCTCTAGATAACTCTTTAATTAATCACCTATCAATTCTTACCTTTTTTCTCACCAGCTCTTGGTCTATAGTCTTTCTGTGGCTTTGGCACTAGCTGCTCCCTCTATCATAGATACTTTCCTGAAATTCTTCTGGAATTTAGCTCTGTCCTAGTTGATCATTCATCATTATCCCTTTGGTTTTCCATCTTCGAGAAACTGGTTTAGAGATCTGATCTTCTGTTTTCTTTTCCCCTCTCAGGGCTATCATGATTAAACTCTATTTTAAATTTCCTTATAGTTCCTTCAGTGAAATGTGTAGGGGTCAATGCGAATATTTAGTTAGATGAGCTTGTATCATTTCTTTTCCCTTAGAGCGTGGATAGCACGATGAACTCTGCGTGAATGGTATGGAGTGAGATCGCACTGTTTATGGGAAGTGTTAATGCACGTGAGAGTTTTCACCCTGGGCAGGAAGTGTGGTTTACAGGAAGCGTGTTGTTAGTTCTGCTGCAGGCTGGAGATACAAGTCATTGAAGATGAAAGAGCTAATGGAGTGAAAGAAATGCCAGGTTGGTTGTCTTGGCCGGTCCAGAGGTTCCTAGTGGAATATTTTGCCTTCCAGTAAGCTCATTCCTAGAATATAAAGGGGCTTTATAGGATAATAGAACCATAAGTAGATACCAAGAATTCAGCCTCCTCGTCTTCCCACTTTCTAATGCTTCTGTTCACAGAAAACATCCGAGAACTCGGCTTATCTCACTGCACTAATGATACCCATCATCCACACTAGGTAATTTCAGGTATGAAGTAGAGTCTCCTGCAGGATTCAGATACCAAGAAAAACTAAGCTGTTTTTTCTACTTGTATGTCACTCCTGCACACTGTCTTTCTGTAACAGCAGCAGTAATATCCCATTTAAAAATCTTTATTAGATAAAGGGAAAGGCTGACTGTTTCTCAAAGAGCATTCAGTTGAAATGGCAGTGTACTTTTTGAACTAAATTTAAGGGATTTCATGTAGAATCACTTCAATTTTTTACCATGAGCTGTAAACACTGAAAGATCCTAGAAAACAAAAGCTATTTTTCTTCACGGGCACAGAGAGAGAAAGGGTATTTTAACATTTGACAATGACCAACACTCGTGTACTGCTGAATTATCCTGCATTCACTGTACAAAAAGAACTGGAGAGCAAGGATCCCTCCCCCTTCAGCGCTGTGTGGGGTTTTCTTCCCTGCATGTTGCGTTGTGCCTGCCGTGGTGATTGACCATCAGCGTTGTCCATTGCTTAGTTCTTATTTCCTTTGGTTTTTTTAAATCCCTGTGGGAAGTGTCTAAATATTCGTTCATTTGTTTTCTCCTTTCCTCCTGAAGCTGGACTTCTGCCGCTTTGCAGGTTGCTCATTAACGACCGCATATAAAAAGTGTACTGGGGGACCTCGGGCTCAGACAAGAATGATTTTCTTCCCCAGGAATCTGACTCACAGCCTCCTTATTCAATGCCCTTTTTTTTTTTTTTGAACTGCAATGTGTCCTGTATTAACTTGGATTCACATTCACAGAAAAAAACATGTCCCTGTCATAACCATACACAAACAGGGGGAGGGGTGTTCTCAAGTATGAGTTTCTGATGCCATTTCAAATTTTTTGATTTTTTTGCTCTCTCTTTTTTTCTTTCCTACCTGTTCATCTGTCACATTCACGCTGTATGGATGGGTGTTTCAAAAAGACTGAAAGAACAGATAGATAACAGCATAAAGTTGATGGAAGCTTACCAAACTCCAGTGAAGTCTTTGATATGAAGAGAGTTCATAAAAATAAATAAAGTGGATTTAGAATTTTCAACTTCAAAGCCTTATCACTGTATCCCTTTAATCAAAGATTAAAAATGCAGTAAATAGCCTTCTGGCTCGAGACTGTGAAGAGCTTATGAAGTCTGCTTTATTAAGTCCCCAGCAGTCTGCCCGTTCTTTCTGCACTCAGAGTTACAGAACAGCAGTTAAAAACACGGGCTTCCTAGCCAGAGACACCGGGCATCTGATATGCCTCTAACACTTACTGCTTACATGATTTGGAGTTACTTAATATTTCTGAGCTTCATTTTTCTAAGGTATAAAATGGAGTAGTAGTAGTAGTAGTAGGAAAAGGAGGAGGAGGAGGAGTAATAATAATAATAATATCTACTTTATGGAGTTGTTACTATTGAATTAGGTAGTATATGCAAGGTGCTTAGCAGAGAGCCTGACACATAGTAAGTGGAAGAAAATATTAACAAACACAAAGAAACACCCTTTGAATAATATTTCTATTCTATTACAAAAGATAACTTGTGAGCTTGCGACCCATGATTATTTGCTCTTTCAATATCTTTATTTTGTGAATGGAATTTTTATCCTCTAGATGTAACTTCTAAAAATGCTTAAAGAAATATATTTTTCCATACTGTGAGAAAGTGTGGGGGAAAAAAAAAAACATGGAGAAGAGAAGCAAAGCAAGAAGCACGAGCTGAGAGAAGTGAGTGAGTGAATACTAAATCTGCAGGATGCTCAGTAGTGACCATCATCCTGAAGCCTGGTGCACAAAGGGGACTAGAGACAAAAGTCTTTGGCCTTGTAGAGAAGGAAGCTAGATCAAAGTCCATTCACTTAAAGTCAGGATCCTGGAGGAAATGTACTCTCAGGAACAGGACAAACTAGGAAAATAACCTTCCCACAAAAGCAGTTGTCAAGAAAGCTTTCTGATGTGGCCTTGGTTCTAGTTAGAATTAAATAAAAAAGTCTTGTCTGGGAATGTTTGATCACTGTCCAGGATTTGTGTGTATTTAGGGCCCGATTTACAGTCTTTTCATGGCCCTAAAAACTGTAAAGCAAAACCTGTAGTTTAAAGTGTATGCAAGTTTATAATGCCCCAGGTAATGTCAGGAGCAAACAAAATTTCCCTGAAGGTATACATGCTCAAGCCCAATTTTAAAGAATTCTCAGAAGCACTTTCAGCAAATATAAGTTCACGATAAAAATATAATGAAACACATAAGAAAATAAGTCACCATGAGCAAGTCAGAAAAAATAACCAACAACAGAATCAGATCTGCAATAACATGACACTAGAATTTTCAAGTGCAGAATATAAAATAATTATGTTAAATGTGTTTAAAGAAAAAAATGTAAAATGACAGGAGCAAGATATTATAACAACAAAAAAAAATTAACAAGAGAGTGTTTTTTCAGAACCAAAGAGAAGTTCTAGAAATGAATGATGAAATAATTTAATTAATATTAGAAATGCCTAGAATGATTATACAGCACACCTGAGTTAAGAATTAGGAAATTTGAAGGTACTGGACAAAATTATACAGCATGCAGAGACCACAGACAACAAAGAAAAAAAATACTCAAAGTGGATTAATAGGAAGTGAAGAACTTGTAAGAAGATATAACATTTAAAGTAGTCCCCCTTATCTGTGAGGATACATTTCGAGACTCATAGTAGATGCCTGAAACTAAGAATAGCACCAAACCCTGCATATACTATGTTTTTTCCTATACCTACAAACCTTTTCACTTTACAGAAGCACTTGATGGCTTCTCTTTGGCTCATCTGAATTGCCAGAATCACTATTACTGTGCTTTGGGGCCACCGTTAAGTAAAACAAGGGTGAACACAGGCACTGTGATACCATGGCAGTCAGTCTGAAAACTGACACGGCTGCTAAGTGACTAGTGGGCGGGGAGCGTCTACAGTGCGGAGATTCTGGACAAAGAGATGATTGACATCCCAGGCCGAACAGAGCAGGACAACGTGAGATTTCATCATGCCGGTCAGGACAGCGGGCAATTTAAAACTTATGAATTGTTTATTTCTCTACTTTTTCATTTTAACATTTTCAGACTGCGGTTGACCGTGGGTAATTGAAAGTGAGGACAGCAAAACCACGGATGAGGAGGAACTACTATGTATCCGTCAGACTCCTTTCCCAGGCCCCTCCCACTCCAGAAGAGGAAGCAACTTCTTGACATCGCTGGACTCTGAATTACTGTCCTTCATGCAGCTTCTTTGCATTATTGCCTCTGTACCCAAGTCCATGTATGAAATTGCCTCTACTGAAAGACTTACAGTGGTTTTTCTTTTCCTGGAAGGATCCAGAATGATTAAATGATATTGACTAAATTTTAATTTTCTAATTTAAATGATTTTAATTTTCTTAGTTAAACTGCATGGAATGAGTTTAAGAGTAATCACAGTGGGGAAAAAAATGGAAGGAGGGCAAGAGCCCCCAATCAATCAATGTAAAAACAGGCAAGAAATTAAGGGGGAAATAAATATAAAAACTAGGAAAAATAAAAAGCATAAAATTGTAGGAATAAATACAGATATATTAGTATTTACAATAAATGTAAATGGATTAATGAAACAATTGAACTCAAGTTAAATGGCAGGAATTTTCATGTAGGGAGTCGGAATTCAGCTATATGCAAAAAGAAAGAGATACATAGGACATCAAAAATAAAGGCTGACAATAAAAAAATGGAAATAGTTATGTAAGGCGAATGCCAAACAACAGAAATTAGGGCAAAATATTTTTTCTATGTTATGATAAAAGTTTCAGCTCACCAGAAGAATCAAACAATTCTAAATTCATTTGTAACTAATAGCATAACTTCAAAAACACAAATAAGAAATGACAGGAGAAATGGGCAAATTCACCATCACAGAAGGAGATTTTTGACACATCTCATAATGGCTAGAACAAGCAGATTTTTAAAATAACCACGAGTGTCATGATTAACAAGCTCGATCTGATAGACCTACAAAGACCCCTAAATCAAAAGTTGGAGAATTACCCATTTTCTTCACAGAGGAAACATTTCTGACTTCTACATCTTAAATTATTAGGCTGTAGCATAATCACAGCTCCGGCAGGATTCCATGCTTTCTATCAGCTGGGGAAACTCCTTCTGCTATTTTGCAGACTGAGTGCCACTGGCCGCCTAAGTGGTCTAACTCGTTCAACATTTTTCGAACTGTTATGCATAATATCAAATCTCCCTGGATCTCTGATGTTCTCATAGGTGTTAACCAGTCTTCCTCTTCCATGGCTTCCACGAAGCTCCTCTAAAACTGCCCGTGTTAAGTAGATGCCCAGGAAATCCTGGCCCGTGTTGTCCTTCGACCAGGATGGATGCTTCTAGAACGTGTTTACTTGTCCTTAAAATCACTTACATTCCCTACCCTGCAAGTTCAATGGAAATAAGTTAAAAGATGGTTTTCTGTTTAGTAATTTATTTTTCACACTGTCTCTAAAAATTTTCATAAGCACCAAATGTGTTTTCCCTTTTTAAAAAAATCTTCAAATAAATAGTCATGTGGTGCATTAAAACAACAACAACAACAACAACAACAGTTTGGAATGACCCTAAAATTTCCATATTACCCGATGTTACAAGGTATAGGATAGCACCATCTGCCCACGTGTATCAGAGTCCCATGGTCAAAGAGGTGATGAAACAAAGAGCTTGTAATAAAGTGACAATGTTGACCTTCATCTGAGACCTGCTCCAGGAAAGCTGTGACAGTTGAGAAACCTATCTATACTTTTGTAATTCTCTTATGTTTGAGAAACGGCAAAATGGCTGAGCAGCTAACAGACAGGGCCACCACGTCCCTGTACATTCTGAGAGGAGACCCACCGCCAACCTTCCTCAATGACTGTTTCAATCAACCCCAGGTTTTCTCCCCCTTCTCTGAAACATTTATCATTAACAGATGCTCTTCCTGTTGCAATGGCCTGAATAAAATCATCTCCTTAATCGTCTGGTGCAGTTAGTCCGAGTTAGTGACTTGGACAGGATTGGTCCCTGCCTTAGGATCCTCTTTTTCCTACCAAGGAATGAGGCCTCTCAAAGAGCCCTCTTTGCCCCATTTCAGAGTGGTGATTTGGGGACCTGAATGTCAGCTCAGCTCTTGATTCTGTGTTCTGGACTCTCGTCCATCCATAGCATGATAAAGGTTTGATTTAGCTCTTTCTGAGTATTTGTTTCATATCTGGTGATGGCTTCTCCTGGTTTCACGGTCTCATGTCATGATTTCCGCAAATGTATTAATGGTTTACAGAGATCTTGTTTCTCTTGGTTGAAAGGCAACAGAGAATCTGATATGTTGTAGTCTTTTCTGTTTATCTTTTTGTCTGTTTTAAGTTCAAATCAATTAAGAATTTGTACCCCCTGGGGATAAAACCCTCTTTGATTTAGACCAGATTTAATACAGTGAGATTTGTACTGTGTTTATGCTTGACCCATGGCTGAAAACTTTTAAATAAGGCTATAACCTCCCTATTTGCATCTGTTTATATGTTTATATATCTGTAATTCAGAAAGGCCTTTACATCTCATTGTGTAAGTATGTAATATTTTCCTACCTTTCATGATACTGATCATTGGGTTATAAAATCTATTAAAGGAGCCCATTTTGATTGGCTTAGTCATAAAAAAGCATTTACATGAATTGAATATTCCTAAAATTCCCAGATATTAAGAGAATCAAAACTCCTCAGATATTTTCAATGTTAAAAAAGAGGTATCCTTATAGAAATAAACTCAAAAATGTTTTAAGAACTCAAGTTCACATGATTTAAGTAAATATTTGACAAACAAGACTAATGTAATCATTTTAACTTAATAACAGCTATGTATTTTTCAATAGATCAGTGTTGAGTATAATATTGAGGAACTATTTTATTCTACTTGGGTATATGTTTCCTAAACATACGTAGGTTTGCTGACTGAATAAGGTAGCCTTACTTCTACTAATGTTTAAAATTATGAAAAATATAAATTGTGGACACTCTACAAAGAAAGGACGGACGCCCACTCCAAATGTGGTTCTAACTGGAGACTGACAATGTCGCACAAATACCAGAAGGTAGGAAAAGGTTTCCTAGCCACAGAAGGAAGCTTTCTTTCTGGACAAGCATAGGATAGGCCTCCTAAGTATGTCCAAATGGCTTGCGAGAGGACACGGAAAGAGACTGGCATGGGGTTTTCATGAAGGTTGGGGTGGGGCTGGAGTGAAGTTTCTGCGTGCAGGTGAGGCCAGTGTGGTTTGAACTCCCCATGGGCACCGAAGGAGGAAGCACCTGGGCTTTCTTATCTACTTGCTCAAATGTAGGACAGAAGAGAGCAAGGCGAGGCTTAAACACTGCCAGCCATCAGACACCAACGCAGGCAGGCAGGCTTTTACTCACAAAGGGTGTTTATGTTTGGGGGTATGTCAACCCGAAGGTCATTGCCAAGATTTTAGGTAACTTAAAACTTGTACTGATGTTAAATTGAGTTAATCAATATTCACGGGATGCTGAGATCATCTCTAGGTAAGGTAGACTATTGAAACATTAATTACTAAGCATAATTTTAAGTCTGCCTATTTTTCCCTCTTATTTTTATGATAGAGGGCATATATTTGGGTCCGTTAAAGAGCATGTTTATTTTTGCCACTTTGAGAAGGTATGTACTCTAAGGGATGTTTATGTCATGGAAATGAGAGTAGTTTTAAGTAAAAGGACTGGTTGTCGCCAAATAAGAAGAGGAAAATGTAGACCAAAACCTGAGTGAATATAGAAAGTTGAAGAAGTTTTGCTGAAAGGAGATTTTTTGTTTGTCATGGTCAAAGCTGAGTAACATTTGATGGGCGCATTAGTTTCCTATTGTTGCTGTAACCAATTACCACAAACTTTGTAGCTTAAAACAACCCAAACTTATTATTTTTCAGTTCAGAAGTGCAAAATGGGCTAAAATCAAGATATCAGTAGGGCTGCATTTCTTCTGGAGGCACTAGGAGAGAATCTGTTTACTCGCCTTTTCTAGCTCGTAGAGGCTGCCTGGACTGACTCCTTGATTGCTCGCCCTTCCATCTTAAGTCAGCAAATAGCACCAGGCAAGTCTTTCTGGCACTGACTCCTCTGCCTCCCTCCTCTACATACAAATGATCGTTGCGATTACATTGGGTCCACCAGATACTCCAGGATAATCTTGCTATTTTAAGGTCACACGACTGGCAACCTTAATTCTATCTGCAATGGGATTAATTCGCTCTTGCCATACAATCTAACATATTCACAGCTTACAGGGATTAGGAAATGGACATATTTGAGGGGCCATTTTTCTGCCTATCAAATGAAGTTATCGGATTTTCAAAAGGAGATTTCATGTCAAATATTGTACTGGTATAAAAACAGAATTTGGTCTTGTCTCTGATAAAGTGGAATTTGTTGTCTTAGATTATTGGCCTGCTCTCAGAAGTGATTGTAAAAGGTTATTCTCACCTTCTGTGGTAACTGCCCAGGCCCCTGTCGGGACTCTACGTTGCCTGGTAGCTGGCCTTTTCCCCCAGAATATGAAAGAGCCCCGTGAGCTGAAGCCCACGGACTCAATGGAAACCTGAAAGGACTCGCCACCACCACAGACCACGCATGGGCCAGATTTCCTCCTGGATCCTGAGAGAGAGCCTTGTCTGGGCCACCGAAGTCCCACGAAATGCTCAGTCACACATGTACATATAAGGGAGGTAGCCACGATGGTGGACGACGTCACCAAGAGTACTGGCATTCTAGCCCAGAGCTTCGAGAAACTCAGCAAGCGGCCCTGTCTACCAGGAAAGTTTTCCTCCACCCACGTTTTGGCATCCACTGATCTGGTTAATATCAGAGTTCAACTCCTGGGTCTTTATTTTAATACAACCTTTGATATTAATATTTCTTTTTCATTTTAGGCATCCCTTTCCAAAAATACCTGATCCAGTGCTCCAGCACTCTAAAACACCCCACCTTTGTCACCACTTCCCATCGGATGGCTCAGCTGACTTTATAGGGACAACGCCAACAGGACTCCTTGAGAGACTGTTTCCTAACCCCTACTCTCCTGCCCTACTCGGGAGGCTTATGATTCCCTCTCAGTTATTCAGCACGAAATAACACTCATTGTCTTGAACAAAAGTGGAGACTGACAATGTTGAACTTTATCTGAGTCCTGGGCTCCTGGAAAGTAGCAACAGGGTCAAGAAATCTTTCCGCCATTTTGCGACCTTTTTGGGGTTCCAAGAAATGGCCAATCGGCCAACAGCGAAAGACTCCGCCCTAGCAGACTCAGTTATATGACATACCTCAACCTTTCCTCAATGACTTCCTTGTTTTTTTAAATTCTAAGTTCTCTTCCTCTCCTTTATGGACATTCATTCATGAACATTTGCCTCGTTGCACTATCCTGGATAAAACATTCTCTTAATGTCTGGTACATCGTATCTTTCACAAAACCAAAAAGTCATCCACAAATTATCTATTTTCTAAGCTGACTTTTGCTTCACTTGGAACCCCCACTCTTAAGCAGCAATGTAGCTTGATTAGTTGCTCAAAAGATGGGCTCTGGAGCAAGTCTCAAACTTGGCCCTGCTGCTCACATCCCGTGCCTCAATGTATTCGTCTGGAAGTGGGGATGATGATGATGATGATGGAACCTACCTCACAGGGTTGTTATGTGCAGAGCTCATAACGCAGTCTGCTCTTATTATTTGAATAATATCTAAGGCTCCCCAAGTCCTTATATTTTGAGGAGAGTTTATTTCCTATTCCATAGAAAATTTCACACTCACCTTTTAACCTCAGCACATACATGGGAGGAGAACAATAAATATTGAATAAATTAATGGAGAGACGGGTGAATGAACGGATAGATGGAAGAAGAAAGGAATTACAAGCGAGGAAGGAAGTATTATAAGCATGACTGTTTATAAAAGATGACATTAAAGATGACTTTTTAATCAAATGTAGTTTGTCTCTCCACAGTTAAATTCCAAGCTTTATTTCATAGATGTGTCATTATGCTCGGAAATCGAATCAAACACACTTCACTGAGAGAGTGGATGCTACACTGGCAGCTGATATGACCCAGCACATTGGACTCAGTGTTCTAGGGTCAATGCGTGTGAGGCAGTATGACCCATCTTCGATCAGTGGCAGCTGTCCCTGGTTCCTGGCCTTAGGGAAACAGAGTATAAATTAAAGTTTAGCCAGATTGAAATGCATCACTGTCCAACTGCATGCAGAAACTTGAATTCACATTTTTTGGCTTATCAGTAAGACAGAAATGCTTTCAACGTGTAATCAGCCACGTCATTCTTCACATGAAATGAAAATACACAGACTTATTCAGGCATTAAATGTGGGAAATCATTTTAAACTTTAAAGCAGACAGAAATGTATGTCATTTTAAAAAATTAAGCTGTAATGTGATATTCACTTTATGTTCTAAAACAAATCAATATTCCAGGTAAGCAGCCATAACTCTTACTATATACTGCCCCCTAGTGGATTCCTTTCTGACATAACCGCTGAAAATTTTAAATAACCTATGCATAAGCTTTCTTTTACCAGTGATGTTAGTTCTTTAATATTAACTTTAAAACTGCTCTTGCAAATACTAAATAATAACCTTCATAGCTACTTTTTAGAAAAAGGCTTGTCTTTGAAGTACCTGAGGTCAAGGTGAAGTACCTGTTCATTTTCCCCCAGAGCCTGACTTTCCCTCAGTAGTTGCCAAAGTGTTGCCTCATTTCTATTTTGGCCTATCTCGTTGGTGGGTCTCAAGTCTACTATCTTTTCTAACTAAATTCACTCTGAGGAAAATGGCTTTATTTGTCAGTAAAAGCTCAAATAGCTTTTTTAAACGTTGCCTCAACATTACTGGTTTAGCAAACAAGTATTTCCTCCCATTTTACAACGAAAGTCACAAATCCGTGGTGAAATTTAGAATCGAACTTAGATGTTCCCATTCCTGGTGAGCCTTGGATGTGAGAAGCTCTGATAACAGCAAGATGACTTCCGACACACCACAATTTGACTCGTTTTATTCAGAATTTGGCTTGGTGAACTGTTTCTTGTGTTGAGGTGTTTATTTCTCACAGCTTCACTTTTAGTAACTGTATGCTGCAACCTTTTCTATTGTTTTAAACTAATACCTTGGGGGAGGGCTGTTCCCCATAAGGTCATTATTTTCTTCATTTTTCTTCAGTAAACATTACACAGCAAACATTCCACAAGGAATTGAGAATTTAATGCATGAGATTTTTCTCAGGACGGAAACTTATGATGAATACTAACTAAACAGTAGGATTCTTCACAGGTAACTAATGCGATGGAAAAGAAAACGATTGAAGGACATTTCTGGGGGGAAAAAAGCTCTTTTTTTTCCTTTAAAGTAAGCATGACTAAAGTTAAGCTCAACTAGTCCTCTTAAATGTACATATCAAAATGTGAATTATTCAGTGGTAGTAACTAGCCTCTCTCTAGCTGGTAAAAACCCTTTTTAGAAGCAGGGTTTTTAAATATTGCTCTAGCTGTGATTCATCACAAGATCATTGGGCACTGAAAATGTGCTTGTTATCTAATAAAATTTTGAAATAACCCAGCATTTCAATTCACGCTATTTGATTTTATTTTGAAAGCACTTCTATATTCTATTTGCTTATCGAATATTCCCTCGACATTCACAAAAATACAGGGAATTGTCTGTTTAGCTTATAACGATAACCTCAATTACATTTGAATATGCCACAACTGCTCTTTGAGATATATACTTTTACAGAATGCTTTCACATAAAGACTAGGTTGATGAAGAGAAGTTCTTGAAAGTGGTTCATTAAGTTTGCTTCTAGTGTAATTTTTACATATTCAGCATGTAGTCACTTATTCACTCTCTTGCTCTAAAAATATTCACTGAGCAACTACTATATACCAGAAAATATGTAAATATGGAGGATTCACACAGGAACAATTTTAGGGTCCTGCTGCTCAAGAGTCCAACATTTAGTGGGAAAGTCAGATGGGTAAATAGATGATTAAAATACAACATAGTTAAGTGTCCTAACAGAAGCACGTAGAGGTTATTATGAGAACAGAGAGGGAACATATAGCTCCAGGTGGGGATGTTTCACAGAAGTGGTACTATTTACATGTTCGATGATAAATGAGTTTATTGGGTACACAAGCTGTGATGAGCTTCTCCATATGCCAATACGGGGCGGGGGAGGAGGCACCAAAAGGATGGCTTGTGAGAGAAATTGCAAATAGTTTTTGTTTGGCCTTAGCAAGGCCAGCCTGTGAGGGAAGGGAGTTTGCAGGGTAGGAGGGGTCTTACTTTTCCACAGGACAGTTATTGCAAATAGCTGAAGAATTTTAAGCAGGATAATGGCATGATCAGATTTTAACTTTAGAATGTGTACTCTGCTGGAGAAAAATTGTGAGAGACATTTCATTAGCTTTAGGCAAGCCAGTTAGGCAGATTGGTGTGCGGGGAGGGGCGGGTCATCTCAAAGGTGAGATGATGAGAAATGCAAAGCCAGGAAGGGCAATAAATTCAATGAAATAAGTCGTAAGAAACTCACATTAATTTTTTGGCCTGGTGTATAAATTCTCTAAATCACGGCAAATCATTTTTCGGTGGAAAATGTCGTAAAAGTGAATTTCTAATTAAAAATATGACCACATATCATTAATATAAGCAGTTGGTACGCATATTTGCTTATTTTTTCTTAGGGCTCATTCCATACACCTGTTCGTTTCTGTTCATGTCTTTAAATTGTCAAATCGATAATCAGATCTGAACCTTGCCTTCTCAAGTATATCCTATTTGGTTATTTTCGTCATTTAAAAGCATTATTCGTGGGCCCAAAGAAATCTCTGAAATAAAAAAAATTAGTAGGGGGAAAGAATTGAGAGGGAAAAAGTGACAATAGACAATGACAGGCACTTGGGATAATTGACTGGCACATCCGTGATGACAGAAGACATTCTAGAACACAAGGCACGCATCCTTAATTAGACAGAGCTGATCCGAAAATCATTTATAAAATCTCAATCTCGGGCCAAAAATAAAATTTAAATGAGTCTAATTTCAATGCTTGAATGAATTTGTATTGAAAAGAAAAAAAAAAATCCAAGCTCTTTCTATTCTATACAACAGCTAAGCTCGATTTTAGTGGGATGAAGTTAAACAAGAGCGCTTAGTTCACAGCAGAGGAAAAAGGCCAGACTCTTGGACACATCATCATGACCCAGGTGCACTTGGGCCCGCGTTCCAGACTGGACGACGAAGGCTCTGTGCTCAGAGCCCTCCGCGTGCTGAGCGCTGCTCAGCCCCCCGCTGCTGTGGGTCTTCGCACACACTACTTAACCTTTCTGGGCCTCGTTTCTTCATCTATAACAGGGTTTCACGGCACTATTGACATCTGGAGCCAGATAATTCCTTTTCATGGGGAAGGATCTGGAACATAACCCCAGGCTAAATTCGGCAGGCAATTCGGGGTCTTTTTTTTTCTCTCGTAGGGGGTGAAGCTCCTGCCTGCATTCAGCCTAGTCGTATCCCTGTGGGGCACTGCTCTTTCACACATCTCCAATTACAGGCACCCTGCGGCCAGGTTATATCTTTCCAAAGGAGAGCATATAGTTCCCAAATTAACATCTGCAAGAAATGCACCCTGGGTAAAACAGGAGGAATTCACATTGCGATATAAACAACTCGGTTTTTACTCTTAAACAGCTGCATTCAAATCACTTTACCATTTCCTTAAGAATAGCAGAGTGGATTATAAATATTTGTGTAAATAAAGAGTCTATTTATTGTTGTCCACAAAAACAAAAGCACAGTCCAAATTCAAGTTTCTCTTCTTGCTGGTGAGATACCATTTGCAGGCAAGTTTAAAGTCAGAGTTTGCCTTAGCTTCTACCCATCAACTTTTCTGTATGTTTGTTTGGTTCATTGGTTGATTTTTCTTTTAAATTTAATTTTATTATTAGTTTCAAGTATACAGTATATGATTTTAAGAACTGAGTTTTAGTCTACTACAAATGTACATTCTATCCATTTTTATTTTTAAATTTGAACTATCAATTTTAGTTTCCTCTTAATTCTTTCAAGTGACAAAGCCACATTTGATGGGCAACTTAATTTAAGACAGGTCTAGGCTCCACTATTAGAGGATTTCTTTTTCTTTTAGCTGCATGTTCCAACTTTTGTCCAATTCAAAAACATCTTGAGCTTTTTTTTCCATTGACACACCTCTTTCTAGTGTTCCTTGCTCTGGGGAGGCGCTGA
>NW_006443225.1:11365072-11370347 GCF_000325575.1 Pteropus alecto | reverse complement strand
TAAACGATGGGATAAAAAGACATGTCCGTGTAGACTTATTTATCGATAAACTTGGAGAATTTTATGGTTTTTAACATTTGCAGCACCCTCAATTTCTAAAATGAATTTTTAAATAAATGTGTAGAATTTAAAACAAAACTTTAAAATGACTTGTGTGGCCAAAGACAGTTGAGGGATTCAAAATTTCCCCTTAAATATCATCAGCTGCTGTCAGCCGTTAGTTCTGATGTTGCTTCAAGTACCGGGTAGAGAAGTCACCTCGGAACCCACTTAAAGGGAGCTAAGCCATGCAGAAAGCAGGGGATGGTCTTTAAGTATAGCAAGTCCTCATTTAATGTCATGGCTCTTAAAAACTGCAGCTGTAACTGAAATGACATATAACAAAATCAATTTCATTATAGGCTAATCGATCAAAACAAAAGTTTCTATGGCAGATTTCTGGTCACGCAATTAGGACCCAACTGCTAAATAAAGACCCAAAACACTTCTAATGTTAAACATTGAAATAACTGTGAGCTAGACATACATTTAAAAAAGATTAATAAAAACAAATGCGATAATAATTCTCCGACCTGCTTATTCCAGTTCAGGGTCGCAGGTGGCTGGTGCCTATGTGGGCCGCTCAGGGCACAAAGCAGGACCCACGCTGGACAGGAAGCCACTGCATCACAGGGTCACTGCCACCCACAGCTCACTCGGACTGGGACAACGCAGACATGCCAGTCAGCTCACGTGCGCAACTTTGGGATGGAGAGGAAAGCCACCCAGATGTGGGGAGAGCGTGCAGCAGCCCCTACCAGGAATCTCTCTCTTTTTTTTTTTTCCTCATCAACTTTATACAAAATGACGTAAGGATGTTATCTGAGGACCGGCCGTATCTTTTGCGACAGTGTGCCGTTTCTCGAGACAGAGCCACTTGAAACAGCTCCATGGGGTGTAACCGACTACGTAAGTAAAAAATTCTCAGGGAAGTATATTCTTCGTTCTGCCCTCATCAAGAATAACAGTATTAACCATTATAATCCAAACTCCACTCCAAAATTATGAAATATTTTAATAGTCTCAGTAAGCTGGCCAAGTGGCCCTCACCTAGTTATTTATCCTCAACTATTTTGGGCTGATTTTGCCCAAACTAGAAATGCTTAGTTTCTAGCAAATCTAACCAGTTGCTACCGCTGTGTGTGGGGAACCAGCTGCCAACGTGGTATGTGTTTACAGGAATCGAGAAGAATCCTCTGTCCCAAATACCTCTGGCACCCTTCACTCGGGCATTTAGGTTTCATTTCTTTGGGATCAGGGGCTCCTTTATCTGCAAAGTGAGAGTAGTAATAGGGACTCAACTCATCACCAACAAGACAGCGAGAGGAGACACACTCAGAAGAGCTGAGACTTAATGGGCTGGGCAGTGGTGGGAGCGAAGGAGGGAACCTGAAAAGCAATGCGGACACACTTGCTCACGAGGGCCGCCCGTTCCAATTCCCACAATTTACCTCTTCTTACTTACTAAAGTTCAAGTTGTGGGATTTAAAAGAGACTCTTGGCTATGTTTACAGATCACTCAACCATACTGACCAGGTCCTGATCAGGTCTACTGTTAACTCTCTAATTCGCTGCTTGAAGGGAATAATTAGAGCAATTTTATAGTCATCGGCAGCACTGAGGATTCTGATATTCTGCAAAGGAAAACATGCCGCCTGAAATTGCCATAGAGCTTGGAGTGTGTGTAACTCCCCGGTAAGATTACAAAATGTCATCATTTCTTCACGTCTTTCTGCAAGAGAACATACACGCAGAAAATCATTTCATGATGACAATGGCATTTTCTCTTAGGATTTGGTTCAGGGCCTTTCTCACACTGAAGCTTGATTCAGAGGTAGATATTACTTCCTAAAATTTTAACACAATTCCAAAGTATTCCCTTTTCGAACAAACTCTGAAATAATATTGTCTCTAGGAGATAAAAGACCTTAAGACAATAAAATGGAGAATGCCAGTATTAATGTGTTAGCTTATGTCATCTCATCTGTGGCAGAGATTTTGGTTATCCTGATACTCATGGTATCTTTCTCATGTAGCAATAATAGAATTAAACATTCATAACCGAGTCATAACTGTCCCCCTGAAGGCTACAGTGTTAAGACTATACTTGCAGCAAAAGTGTGACAATAAGACCAGCTTCTAGACAAGGGAGCATGAGTAGAATGCTGTGCTCAGCATCCAGGTCTTCCCCTTAAAGGAAAAGCCATACCAGCTACTTCCCCGTCACCCACTTCCCACTGGCTGGGATATGGGAACACGGTCATGTGCTGCTTAGCGATGGAGATACAGTCTGAGAAAATCGCCCTTAGGCGATTTTGTCAGGTGAATTTTGAATACCATAGAGCGTACTTACACAGACCTAGATGCTGTAGCTTAGTACACACCTAGGCTAGGTGATGTAACCTATTGCTCATAGACCACAAGCCTGTGCAGCATGTTACCTTACTGAATACTGCAGGCGATTGTAACACAGTGGTAAACATTTGTATATCTAAACATGGAAAAGGCACAGTAAAAATATAGTATGAGAGATGTGTGTACGTGTGTGTGCGTGTGTGTGTGCGTGAGAACGGAAGGGAAGGAGTGCGCGCACGCTCGTGTGTGTGCATGTGTGTGCGCACGCGAGTGTGTGTGTGTGTGTGCACGCGAGTGTGTGCATGCACGGGCTGACACAGGGCGGCCGGACCCTCCTGTCCCCTCGCCAGCTCAGCATCAGCCCCAGCCGATCATGAGACAGAGGAGAACGTGCCGAGCCTCCTCGTCTATTTAAACCACCCGGGCTCACGGTTAAACCCGACATCATAGCCGGGTCCAGCCTTTTCTTTCCACATGGCAGCAAACTTTTTGCTTATAGTCTATTATAATCTTATGGGGCCACCATTGTCTATGCAGTCCATCATTGACCGAAAAATCTCTATGTAGTCATCCCAGCACAAGCAAAAGCTAAATGTTGACAGTTGCTAAGCAACATGGTAGGAGCCCAGACTCTGAACTGTACATCAGGACTTTTCCGTTACAGAGAAATAACCTTTCCTGGTGTTTAAGCGACTGTTATTTTGGATCTGTCACTAGCACCAAACCAACTTCCTAATAAACCACTCCATCTTCACAATGACCCTGAAAAGGAGATGTTATTATCTTTAGCTTAGACATGAAGAAATTTTTTAAAAACCCACCAAAATTCCAGATCCAGTAAGCGGCAAACCCAAATTTAAAACTCAAATCCAACTTTCCACTTGGTATCGCTGACGCTCTTACCAAGCTGAAAGAGTTTAATTCTACTCCTGGCTTCATACGACCTTGGAACAGTCACATTTATCTCACGTCAGCTTCAGTTTTATCATCTGTAAAGTCTAATGCTGGAAATAAACCGCGCGAGGTATTTAAAGCAGAATGGGATCAATACAGAAATTTTTCTTACAGATCTCTAAAATTTCGGATGGAGCTGTCACTGGATTTTTGGTTTTAAGGTCACACTACCTTAGATGTGGCCAGGAAATAGCAGCTCCAACTGCTAATGTTGCTGCCATTAACCTACTTCGCATCTGTAAAGCTGATGATTCTAAGGCTAAGTCCACCTAGAACCTCAACTGCAAAGGCATCTGGGAAATGTAGTTTTTACACTTCCAGTTCTTTCCTGTCAGTTTGAGGAGATACAGAAGGATATGGAGATGAATATGCAGAGGGGGTTAGAAGGAATAATCTCTAAGAATCCTGGCCCCACTTTTTACTTGCTGTGTGTCTTCGGGTAAGCTACTTAATGTATCTTTATCTAAAAAGTAGAATAATAATGGTGCTTTATTGGTACTACATGGGGTTGTTGTGAAGGTTAAATGAGCATAAAAATATGTAAAGTATTAATACAGTGATTGGCACATGTTATTATGTGTATCATCTATTATAATTATTACCGTTAAGCCTCTTCTAATTCCAAAATTCTCTGGCATTTGTTTCCCAGTGAGTCCAAAAGGTGAAGTACATAGATGACCTACTTCAAACAACTTAGGCTAAAATTACAGAATTTTAGAGCCACATTTACCTTCAATTTAAGAAATTGCAAGAACAATCACCCATCATCCTCTGATGTTGGCTGCATGGGGAACCTTAGACTGTTGGAGGAAGTCTCTTTATTACTTGTAAATGCTGAGATTTCCAAGATCCTTTTAGATGAAATTTGCTCAGATTTCGCGTCAATTTTTAAAAGATAGTATGGCAGGGTCTGATGGTTTTCCTGCAAAAAACATTTTATCTGTCTCCTAGTGGTAGATTCCCTGATTCTTTGGCTGGAGATATGCTGTCCAGAATAAACACAGAATTTCAGCCTCCCTCTCGGCTAGGAGGGACGTGTGACTAACCCCTGTCCTATGGGGGTGGACAGAAGTGAATTCCTCATTTTACCCTTAAACAGAAAGCTGTACCCTCCTTTCTCTTCCTCTTTTTTTTCTGTCTCTTGTATGCTGCTGTCCACTAATATTGCCTTATAAGAGCTGATTGCTAAATATTCAGGAATTTTTCAAGCCACTTCTTAAACTGTCGGTAGTTTAATATCAGCCTTTTTAGGAGTATTTACAACATGGAAATCCACAAATACTGCAAGGCAGCACCTAGTCAGGGTCCTTCTGTTGTTTGTTTTTAAAAGTCATTTCGCCAGCACATCATCATCCTTGCCCTCTGAGAATGGGGACACTTGAGTGTGATCTATGGGCCCCTGTGACGAGGGCCTGTCCTAGAGACGGCAAAGCAAGGGGGAGCCCTGGCTCTTGACGTGGAGCAGCTTGGACTCTCCGTGCTGAGAGGTGCATCTCATCTAGCTCAGTGCTCCTCAGCGGGAAACAACTTTGCCCCCCCAGGGGACATTTGGCCATGTCAGGAGACATTTTTCTTTTTCATAACCGGGAGGGTACCACTGCTTATGGCATCTGTGGATAGAGCCCAGGGATGCTGCTAAACATCTTACAGGACACAGGACATCTCCCACTGCCAAGAACTGTAAGATCCAAAATGTCAACAGTGCCGACACTGAGAAACCCTGGTCTGGCTCAAGCCCCCGCTGCACTGGATTTCTATGTCTGCTGTTGTCTTCACATATGCCCCCTTCTCAGCCCCTGCCCCTTCAGGCCCAGCAGCTCAGACCCCACCCCCTTCCTCAGGTGAATAAAGCAGCAGGAAATTTATCCACTGCCACTACCCTGCTCTCAAAAGGCCTCCACCCAAACCCCAACCTGTCTCTCCTAAA
>NW_006443225.1:11364738-11365060 GCF_000325575.1 Pteropus alecto | reverse complement strand
ATGGCCTAATTAATCCTAATACAAATGTACAACTACAATCTTCAATATCGTTTATATAAAGATAAATGCATACGTAAACTCATAAAACCTACATATATGCACATGTATAATAAGCTTTATTTAAAATAAAATTTGAAGGAAACCACTTATATATGGATTTCTTAGCATTTTTTGTACTTTTGAAGCATCTGCTGCTTGAAATCTCTGAGCACTGTTCTGGACAATGGGAGAGGTAATTTACTAAGTAACTAGGGAGATCTAATAGAGTTAATGCTCCTTCAGAAAGCGAGTGACTCACTCCTATCCAGAATTTTATATTGGG
>NW_006443225.1:11344428-11364671 GCF_000325575.1 Pteropus alecto | reverse complement strand
GAAGTGCTCTCTGTAATTTCCTTCTGAAATTATACAGAAGATATTACTGAACTTGACCAACAGAGTTCTTCTGGTCACATAGAAGTAAAAATGGATTCTGCAGAAATGTCCATGGGGAAATAAAAATGGTGACAAAGATAAAGAAATAGAGATTCAAGTTATCCGTGGATGTTCTATTGAAATAAAACTGAAAATACATATTCCGTGATAGTAGAGACAACCTGAGAAAGAAAAAGCAATAACTACTTTCCAGGTTTTATGTGATGGAAATATGGACAGAGTTCTGTTCTCTCCAAGGCAGATAGATTGATTTAGCATTAAGGGTTAACAGAAGCTTCTCTCTTAATTACTTACATAATAAGAATAGTATATCTGTAATATAAACTATATAGGTGTGTATGAATATATGTGCATGTAAACTGATGAGTTCTAAAATTTTAAACATAATTGTGATAAAATCAATTTAACCTGATTTTATCTCTCCTTTTACCCAAACACACTTTTCAAGTAACAAACTTTCTTCTCATTATTCCAGGCACGCTATAGGATTTTTAGCCTTTAATGCTGTCTGATTTTTTTCTTTCTTCATTTCTTTCTAAAATTCATCCAAACCTGTGACTTTGTCTTATCCCTCACCTTCTAAAGCAAAATTATTTCTCACACTTCTCCCATTGATTTCATTCTGATCATTTCTTTATCTTTTACTTGCATCCTACCTGATGCTCAAAGTTATCAGGTGTGCTCCCCCCAAATGTCTAGTATTCATCATCATCATCATTTCTAATCAGGGGACTTCCTTCTCAGTCCCTTGATTCAAATCTTTTACTAATTTTTTAATTTGTAAAGTTATCATGCATCTAATCACCACCAAAAATGCGTTTATTGAATAGCTTCTGCATGCTAATGCTCTGGAGGAAACAAAAAGAAATCAGGCAGGCAGGTCCTCCCCTAAAAAACATACACTCTAGGAAGGGAATTTGAACATTTTAGAGAAATTGTGTTTCATGTACATTAAGCTTCAAGAGGAAGTTGTTAACGGTTTACTAAATCACCATATTATTAAAGCAACAAGTAGTGTTACATATTCTTGAATTTTTATGCTAAGTAATTAATTGAATATCTCAGATAGTGCTAAATTTTCCCAAGAAAGATAAATTTGGAATTTCGAAGACTCTTTAATTCCTCTTTATAATATTCCCTAAAGTAATTATCCCTATTGGTTTCCTCATGTGTGCACGAATTCAGCCTTATTAATGCTAACAATATATTTGCGAAGACCAGACAACACTGTGGCCTACATTCCACTCCTGACTCAGACCTTGCAACCTGGTCCCTAAGGTGTCACCTCTAACTCCGAAGTTCGAAATGGAACACACACTATCAGGACTTTCTAAAGTAGTGTTATTTTTCATACTGTATGCAGTTTATCATGCACATTATCAATTCTGTGCCTTTTCTAATGCTGTTCCTCTCTGATCTTTAGGTCTGGCCCCTTTTCAGCTATGCAAATCCTACGCATCCTTCAAGACCTGGGGACCTGAGTCCCACTATAAAATCTTTCTCAGGGGTGCCAGTTTTCAGTGATCTTACTCTCTATTCTAACCCCTTTCTGTTATCTTATATTCACATGTTCTCTTTTTTAAAATATATTTCTTTTATTTTTCAATTACGGTTGACATTCACTATTATATTAGTTTTAGGTGTACAACATAGTGATTAGACATTTCTATAACTTATAGTGATCACCCCAAGAAATCTACTACCCATCTGACACCATACATAATTACTATAATATCATTAACTATATTCCTTCTGCTATACTTTACATTGCCCATGACTATTTTGTAATTACCAATTTGTACTTCTTAATCACTTCCTCCTCAACCCTCTTCCATCTGGCAACCATCAAAATGTTCTCTGTTATCTATGAGTTTGTTTCTGTTTTGTTTGTTTATTTTGTTCTTCGGATTCCACATGTAAGTGAAATCATATGGCATTTGTCTTCCTCTGTCTAACTTACTCCACTCAGCACAATAACCTCTAGGTCCATTCACGTCATTGCAGATGACAAGATTTCATTATTTTTTATGGCTAAAAAATATTCTACTGTACATAGGTACCACCTCTTCTTTACCCATTCATCCATCGATGGACACTCAGGTTGCCTCCATAGCTTGGCCTACACAACATATAGTAACAACAGATACAATATCTGGGTGACATGCAAATCACCTATTCTTATAGAGAATTTAGAACACTCATGGAGCACTAAGACCTTCACGATAATGGCTTGAAATCAGCCATTATGACCGGATTTCCCCTTAATTGGGATTTGAGCTCTTTTTTACTTCTTGGATCATTTTAGTGGTCATATTCTGTTTCTAATTTTCAATATTGAAACTTCTGTTCTTTCGAATCTCAGTTTGGATTTTCAATAAAGGGGAAAAAAGGAAAGAATATTTTATGATAATGAAAAGAACTATTCGATACATAAAATGCTGAAAATATAGTACCATAAAAGTGGTTATTTCAGAAACATTTTTGCTGTCTGTCGGGCAGTGATTATTTTCATTCTAGGGAAGCAATGCATATTTCATTCTTCACTGCTTGAAAAAGCTACTGTGACTAAGGTATACATTTTCTCAATTCAGAAACACGAGCGGGTCTCAGGATGGCAGGGTCAGTCATGCTCTTGAAGATCACGGAGGAAAAGCTAAAGGCAGGAAGTGAAGAGAACAAAAGATGTCCTAAAAGACGTTAGTCGTCTGAGGAAATTTTGTTAATGGTTATGTAATATGGATTCTATTGGGCCAGATGTCATAACTGCATGACGGTTATAATGTTCACTTTATATCATTTTATAATGTCTTTTTAAATTTGCAAACCTGATTAAATGTTTTCTAATATGTATAATAAGGAAGGCATAAAACCTTTCTTTCATTCAGGAGTGAAGACAGGGTAATGCAGCCTTGAAAAGCCCCAGGAAGGGCTGACACAAATATTATAAGCCTCCATAATCACAGAACCATAAACACAATTCTATATATATATATGTGTGTGTGTGTATGTGTATGTGTATGTGTATGTGTATGTGTATGTGTATGTATATGTATATGTATATGTATATGTATATGTATATGTATATGTATATGTGTATATAAAATATTATGGTTCTAGAAAACCACAATTGTATTAGTCTCTGGAGAAACCTGACTAATACGATTAATGAGAATTTTCCTTTCCTTTCACATTTGTTCAAATGAATTTAAAACAAAATATCACCAGGTGTTTCAGAATTTCACTTCCTGAAGATATGTTTTTAAAAATACATGTAACTAGTTTTTTATATTGTAGAAAAAAAGAAACTGCTAATAATCGCATCAAAGATAAAAGTCTTTTTAAGAAGTTTAAGTTAGCAAGTTACATTGAATTTTTTTCCTATTAAGTACTATAAAATTTCATCTAGTCTTTTATTCCGACATAATATTCATTTTTGAAAAGACTAATAGTTTGTACTTCATAATTTAATTTTTGGTTTCCGAAGATGTAAATATAATTAGGAACAAATCTTAATGGACTAAATCAACGACAGAATAAAGATAACAGTTTAATTAATGCTGTCTGCATATTCCTAGGTATTAACTAGTAATACCCCATGACCATGGCTTACTAAAAATATACTCCTCTCAGCTACTTCTCCAATCTTCGCCACTGCTCTAATTGGTCTCCTTAGGTGTCCTGACAAATGTTTCTTTGATATTGTTTCCAGAAGTTTCTGGAATGGTCCAGGATATTATTTCAATAACATTTTCTCCAAGTCCACACCAAGTAAGAGACTAATGTTTCCTAAACCTGGATGTGCTTCACACTCATCTAGGGAGTCTGTGAAACCAAGCTGTGTCCTCATAGGTTCTGACTGTGCAGATTCAGAGACAGACCCAACATCTGTCTGATCTCAAACGACCGATGCTGCGACGCAGAGACTGGGGTCCGGAAGCAGTTTCCCCAGTACGTGTTCAGATGGCACAATGCGTGGAGTTTCAGTGAAGTGCTCCACTGGTGGTTTATTTGAGCCACTCACGTTCCAGCAGTTCCCAGTGAAGAGCTGCCTCCCAGTGAGAGGAGTCATCCACGTGGTGTACCCCTGCACATGCTGGAGAGCCCACCTTCTCTCTCTGCCTCTGGAAATACTGCAACTCTGTTTCCCAATTTAAATGAGAAATCAAGGCTTCATCTGAAAGTGGGAATATCCCCTTTCTAGGGACTATTCATATGTTGAAACCTTAGCCGCTAACATGATGGTATTCGGAGGTGGTGCCTTTGAGAGGTAATTAGGTTTAGATCAGGTCACGAAGGTGGCGTTCTCATGATGGAATTAATGTCTTTCTAAGAAGAGACCAGAGAGCTAGCTCACCATCTTTGCCATGTGAGGATGCAGAAAGATGTTTATCCTCAAGCCAGAAAAACGGCTGTCACCAGAACCTGACTGGGCCAGCACCCTGATCTGTCCCCCGCCAGCTTTCCTGTACTCCACTATCTTACTCTACCTTTTCTATACATTTATTGCCCTCTACCATATTATATCACTTACTTTTACATAGATCGTACCCACAAGAATTTAACCTCATAGAAAGAGAAATCTTTGTCAGCTTTGGTCACTAATATGTTCCACACCCCTAGAACAGTAACTGGCATCTGGTTGATGCTCTATAAATAGTTGTCAAATGATTCGATCTCAGTCTTTTTCTCCTTTCTTCCTAGAACTTAGCAATGTGTAGTTCAGTATTAGTAGATATCTTATCCTTTCTGCCCACCTCTATGCCCCTGGAAGATGTACTATATGAGAAACTATGTATGAAATTCTTATAAACAAACAACTTTCTCATGAGTTCTGCCTTAAAGACTTATTCTCTGTTCAGCCCATTACCCTTCCCTCTTCAAGGTCAGAAAACTTTTTGTACTAGATTCTCTGCAATTAGTTTAACTGTTTGATACTTGATTAAGTAAATCTCTCCCTGCCTTACCCCACGTAACTGTCACCAAAACAAAACACCACCTTTTCCAGTTGATTAACACAAGGTCTCTGAATTGCTTGTCTCATAAGCTCAGATTCTCATGTTTTTGGAAGTTGATGGCATCACACAGTGTTCTAGGCCACAGGCACAAATGTTTGGGGGTCTTGGTGTCCCCTCCATTCTCAAATGTCTCCCAGCCCTGATGCTATAAACCCACTATACCAATTCATCTTTCTATTCCTTGGAATTGTCCCAGCCTGCAACTAGGACATTGCCTTGTACTTGGGAGGTTTTCACGTGACCCTTCCTATCCAAGAATGGCAAGTGGGGGCAAGCAGTCTGGGAAAAGGAGCATCATCCATGCCACTGGGGCCTGCCTAATCTGAACAAACCAGTCATGGCATTCCCCACTGCCAAATTCACCCAGAAACAACAACGTATTTAAAGCCCAAAGCCTCAAAGAAGGATAAAATGTCCCCCATGCATATCCTGCCTCAAGGGCCTAGGAGGCATGGCAGCAACCACTCTGGTCTCCAGGTCCTGGCCACAGCCCATCCCATGGGCATCCCCTCCACCTACCTCCCTCTGGAATCTGCTGGCACACTGAGCAGCCAGGGGAGAACAGGGCATTCAGGAGGCTGGCTGCCGCACCTCCTGTCCGCACCAGCTTCATCTTGGAGTGACGACTAACACTTATTACTGCACAGCTTTCAAGAGTTGAATTGGAGTGAAGGTGGGAAAAAGAAATTAGCCAAAAGGAAATGTGAGATTGTCTGCATTTCAGTGACATATGCTTTTTCTCTCTTGTCTGTCCGTTTGATTTTGTACTGGTCTTTACTGTGTTTGGTTATTATTAGTGCAAATTGTGTGTCAGTTAGATAAACTGGTAAGAAAGAAATCTTAACCATTAAAATATTCATATTTTGCTGCCCAGGCAACACCGAAACCTATTCCGGTTTTGAAAATAACAAGCAGATCTCTGGTCCCGATCTCTCCGTTTTGAAAGCCAGTAGTACGCCACTTTGTTCTGGGGTGGGTGTCAGTAATATTTGTGCTCACCCCCAATGCCCTTTCCACCCCTTGCCCTCATCGTGCACTTCACCAGCCCCCCAGCAAGATGTAACCTAAAAGCCACTGAATTTCCAATTTCTAACTTCCCCTGGTCAATGACAATCCAAGCCCACTGCCCAGAGGTGAAGATCTAAAACTGATTATTTACCATGCCAGATAACCAGGGCACCTAACTACCCAATGCATAAAATAACACATAAAAAACCAAGGCTTAAAGGAATAAGGGACCTCGTGGTATAAAAAACACTAGAGGACTCCCATACGGCCGAGTTTAATAAACCATTTTTCAGCATATACAGATATTTCCAGTGTGCGTTTCATGCTATAACGCTCAGCAGCTGCGAGGTAACCCTCAATGTGTTCCGTATGGAGCTGTGGTTAAAACCGGCTCCTTCTGGAAAGGCTCTCTCAAACCTCTTCTTTAATTGGGATTAAAATGCGCTGAGGGCCTACAGGAGATGCGGGAGAGGCCTTTCATTTCAATCATTCCTATTTCTCTCAAGCAAGATCACCTTTTGAAAAAAGCTGTGTAGATTCTCTCTAATCTTTACAAAAAGAGGTCCAGTCTGTTAAACTAAATCCTCTTGTTTTTTTTTTATAATCTGAAAATGACTTCGAGGCAGCACGCATCGGCAGAGTAGCAAGTGTTCATCGCTCCACTAAAAGATGCTGCTGAGATCAAGAATGGATTGGGGCATTTGTAAAAAATAAAAAAATAAGTGCATCTCACTGAAAAGGGCAGACGTAGGAACATTAGGAAGAAAGCCGACTGACCATTTTAATGAGATGCTATCCCCCAAACATTATCTGAGACAAGGTTTTTGTTTAAATCAACATATACTGAAGGATATCAATAAAAGAGCTACCAGAACTTCACTATGCATGCAAAAACAGAATTCACAAAAGGCACAGATTATTTGTAAAACTACAAAGCTTCTATAGGACAAAATGCTATGAATTAAATTAAAAGGCAAAAAACAAACCCAGGGCGGAGAGAGGAGATTGCAGTATACATGTCAAACTGGGTCAATAGCCTCAATATAGATAAATCTCTTACAACTCAATAAAGACAAAAACATATAAAACATCCCAATAGAAAATTTAGCAAAGCCAAAGAACAAGAAATTCATAGAAGAACAAATATCAGTAAATATAACAAAAAAAGTTAAACCTCATAATTCATTTAAAAAGGATTCAAATTAAAACAACCAGGAAAGATCAGTTTCCTCTATTAAATGGGCACAGAATTAAAACAAATTTTTAAAAAAGAGATCCTTCTGAGGAATTTTCTTTAAAAAGAGATGCTTTGAGAAACTAAAAAAAAAAGGAGGTACTTCCAATATGACAAGAGTGTTGGGAAGAAAGGCTAGAAGGAAAACAAATTGTTAGAAGCTTTTTGAAGGACAATTTGTCAATGACTATTAAAAAAAAAAACATTAAAATTGTACCTAGGTTCTTGTTGGAGGAGGTCGTCGAAATGACATGACTGCTGGTTGACCCAGGAGCAGGATCTGGATATCCGAGTTACACCAGGGCTCCAGGACCTGAGACTGTAGCTCTCTGCCCACCATCCCACAGCGGGAGCCAGTTGTAAGCACAAAGCCTTGACAGAGTAACGTGTTGTTGAGACCATCTGGGCTGAATACGCGACCGAATCCAGTTAAGGTCCTTGAATAATGTTGTTTCGTTCAATCGTGGTGTCAACGTCCTTTCATTATTACATCGATGAGATGACGTAGGAATTTAACTCTTGTTTCTCTCAATTAGCCTATGGTAAAACTGGTTTCGATTTACGTGGTTTTGCTTAAAGTGGCAGAATCTATAGAGGACGTTGAGCGAGGACGAAGTGTATAAACTTTTAAGATTTGGCAGCGTGCGTGCAGATCTGCTCATCCTGCCGCCGCCCAGGACAAGCCTTGGATGTACGTTTCCTTGCTTAATAAAACTGTCACCTACTCACCCGGAGTGCCCTGCCTCTTTCTTTGATCTCTCCTTGCCCCCCATGTATGGGGCCAGTTTAAGATTTCACCCAGCAAATTCCCAAGTTTTTGAAACAACACTCCTTGACTCAGCAATTCTACATTTAGAAAAAATATAATTTGCTTTTGATTTGGGATTCGATATTGAAATTTACATTTCTGATGTTTAAATTTTTTGATGTTTAAATTTAGAACCTAATGAATTATTAACATTTTATTAAATAATATTTATTTTCATTTAAGTGGATTCAAAACATCTATGCTGTTAATTTTTTTCTTAATATAATACCCATATTTTCATGAAAATGAATAAAAAATTACCTTATAAACATTTTCCCCCTCACCTTGTTCTCATTTTCATGAATTTTCCATTTCTCTCTTGCTGGAGACTCAGCTTTATGATCTTCAAGGCAAAAAGAGGCAACATAACAGTGGCCCTAATGTTAGGGGACTTGGGTTGGCACCTGACTCTGACACTTACCACCTGTGCATCTGGGGCAAGTCTTCTAGCCGCTATCAACTTTCGTTTCCTCATTTGGTCAATTGAGAATAACCATCCAATCTAAGTTCTAGGTCAATTATAAGGATTACATGAGATACTATGCACTGACCACTTGGCACAGGATGTGCCTCAGAATGAACACTTAATGAAGGATAATTCTTATAGGAAATGTTTATAAGTTAACTTTACGCATGCTTTATGTGTTACTGACTAGTGATGCCTTAAATGTGAGATTCTAAAATTCCATTGCTAATACAATATCGAAATTCTGGTCCAGCACATATAAAAATAGCACCATCTCACCTCTACAATGATTAGTAGTCTGAAGAATTGGCCATAATAATGAAATTTTGAAAAAAAAAAATCTTAAGTTCCTACAGGATGGAATCCATTAAATAAATTATTCTATCTCTATAGGATGGACCTATGTAGCTATTAAAATTATATTACAGATAAGTATTAATTTTCCAAAGGAGCTAACGCCAGACTGATACGACTTTGGACTGCTAAAGTCTGCTTTTATTAAATTAATGTCATAAAATCTTTGCAATCAGGTTCACAGGAGAACAAATTTATCCACAAGGGATTTGCTTCCCGTTTGATGGCATTCTATCCAGAAAGCAATCTCCAGTGAAGCCCGAAAGCAAGTGACAAAGGATGACATAACTCACACACTGTGCCCTCAGCGAAGCGCGCACTGCCTCTTCAACTTGGGAATGGTTTTTCCATTTCAATCTAGTGGCAAAACACGTGGCTCTTTGTGCCTTCCTCCCCAGATCTCTAAAACCCAGAGGCACGGGGCTGCTTTCTGAACTGGCGCTTGCTGCAAGAACTAAAACACTGGGATTAAAAACTTCTCCACTGAAATACATGCTTTACAATGAGAGAATGTTCATAATTTTGATTCAGTGATTGAGTAGCCCGACTCCATCCTATCGATGTCTAAGATAAGGGAGCGGCAGCCGGGTCTGCAGGAAGGGGATGTTTCAGTGACTTCCGCTGGTGCTGGGCACCTTCAGTGGTTAAACTGCTATGCTCTTTGAACTGGAATTTAGGGCTTTTGCTCTGTGTCCCCAGAGTCCCCTATTTCCCCTCACCTCAGTTCTCTAATAGTCCAGCCAGGTCTCATTGGGGTTTCACAGGTTGAAACTCAAGAGAATGCTGCTGCCACCTCCACAAGCCTCGTAGTACAAGTCCACAGCTGAGAAACCCCTTGGGGAGGGAGCCTAGGACCAGGGGCTGGATCTCTGCCCCGTTTAAAGACAGCTGGCGATTTTCAGTGTGCCCTAACATGTAGCTTTCACCCCTAACCGTGCCAACTGCACAATCACATGCCAAACACATGTATGTGACCCCAGGAATTCAAACTCACGGTAAAGAAATGGTGAGAACCCCTGTGCCAGTGTATGATCATCCAGGTCCCGCATGTTCTTGAACTTTAAAGCAGGTCTCTGCGTTCAGTTTCATGGAATATCATTATAGCTCTGTTTTCAGGCTATATTGAAGCATCCTCCACGACACTGTTTTTGTACCTTTTTCACACCCTGACAAATGCGGGGACTTGCCAGGAGAGACAGGAGGTGGGGGAGGGCAGCCCAGCCCACCTCCTCGCAGCCATTTGAGGTCGGGCCATCTGTCCCGCCATCTTGCCTCCCACCGCCAGTCACTTGATGTGAAAAACATGCAAACATAGACACCAGCTGTCATCTTCTATGATTTTCCAAACAACTATCCCCTAAAACAAAACTGGAGGGGAAAAAAAGAAAGACTTTAGGCAGAATGGGGCTAAATCGAGAGAAAACTGTGAGGTTGATAAAGTCTTTCTTGACATCTCACTTTGCATTTTGGAACCCTCCTTCCATCCAGGCTGCCCCCACCCTGCCAGCCCACGTGTCATAGACGATGGCATGCTATTCTCTAATAGGGAAGGTGACCACTGGGAAGGAGTGTGAGGGGTGGCTATCTGGAATTGTCCTTCCTGTATAGTACTTGGTTATCTGAATAAGAAAGATGATCTGCTATCCTCATAAATGCAATCAAATTCAACACATTCTATATCATTCTCTCTCTTTGAGCCCTGGTATCTTTTTGCTTCTCGGACAAAAACTATAATGAAATTAATAGGTACCAATAAATTAATGGTAGCTTTCTCTGGAAAATAGTTCATCTTTTTTTATTTTTCTCAGTTAGCTAACCCCTGTTAAGTACTTACTGTGAATGAAACTCTACACTACAAAAATGAATAAAATATGGTTTGCACATTTAAGAAGCTTATATTCTAAGCAAGAGAAAGGGTATATACCAAAACACTATTTGAACAAAAAAAATTATAACACAATGTCATTCAGTGAGATAATAGATGTGTGCAAAAACATTAGACAGGAAAAAGAATGAGAAGAATGGACAAGAGCATCTGGAAATAAAACTTAAAAGAAATATATAGCTAACGGCTAGTTGTGGAAAATTGTGTTTTTCTCTAACAAGTTAGACCTTTCTCTCCTCCTGCAAGTGGAAAATTTAAACGATCAGTTTCTGAGGGTAACGTGACCCAGCAAAGAGACCGTGTTAGAGGAAGGCTTTTATTGCACCCCCAGAGGAGGACACGCTTTGGGCCCCGTAGCTCACTCAGTGTTGCCACCACCCCGGCATTGACCTTGACTCCCCACTGTCATGACACTGTGTGTGGGCAGTAGTTGCGTAAGACATAATTTTAAAACATCTTTCAGTCTATATAACCCTATCTTCTCAGAGGATTTTAGGGAAAAAGCCATTTACACCTCTAACAGAATGAGGTGCAATGTTGTCTAAATGAAAAGGTCTGGGAGAAGATTCTTACTTTCTTGAAAATGGCAAAATCCATCAAAGACAATACTAAAAGAAAGTATAGACCTCAAATTCAATTCATAAGCAGATTATCAACAAATGTCAGATGAAAAAATAAAAATACATAGAACAAAAGGTATATGATAAAAACTATGGTTTTGAAATTAGTGATGAGTATTGTTGTTTCTTTAATATAATGCTTGTAAATCCAGCCTTGAAAATGTGATAAAACATAACATTTACCATTATACATCTGCTTGTAAGACTTTTAAACCACTACACACAATTTTGACAACCACAGCTATGCACCGTGGAAGAGTCTAAGCCTAAATTTAAAAGAATGGGAGCCAATGAGAGAAGCGGGGAGAGAGATTGATGTATGTTAGGCTTACGGGGGGAAAAAAAAATTGAGGACTTTCCAAAAGTGCAGAACTAAATTCAGTCCTACAGCTACATAAGGAAACTCTTAGCTAAAATAGACACGCCATTCCGAAGTTTTAAATTATAATTGGCTTTTCAGCATTGTTTTGCATTGAGTTAGTCTCCTTTAACTATTAATCCGGAAATACCAGCCCAACCAACATCTTCCATGCACCCTTAAATTTGATAACTGTCATTACTTATTTTAGTACACATGAATTTCAAATTTCTGCTGAATTATTTCTTAAAGTGCGTTTTAAAAAGGATTACATGCATTGGCACAAAGGGACACTCATGGGAGCGACAGGCAGTTCCCAATTTATAACCTGACTGCATTCCAAAACTGGATTGGAAAGTTGACCAATTGGAACTCAGAATGTATCTCCCTGTGGGAATAAAAGGTGGATAATTTCCTGGACTGCCCACGCCAGGGAAGCCAGGCCACGGCACACCTCGACCATAGTTCCCACAGCACAACTTGAATTCTGGGTCCAGACGACAGAGCCTTTTCGGTAGAGGAAGAGGAACAGGTGGAGAGCCTTTCTCCCTCCTCCCATGGGGTATCTCTCCACCCCTTGCTAGGGCTCCTCTCCTCGGAGCCACCATTTGTCATCAGCTAGCTCCAGTGGCGCTGCCACCCCCCATACCCTACTAGCAAAGCGCTCCAAACTCCAAAAGTACCTTCCTGACCTCCGCCCCAACCCAACCCCTCGGTCCTCATACCAAGAGTTCTGCAGAACGAGAGGCAGCATTCGCGAGACATTCGCAGTTAGTTAGATCTGCCACTTACAAGCTTTTTTATCGTCCAGAATTGTATTAGTAGCAGCAGTTCCTCAAATTGCTTATTATGGCTTTTGGGAGACCAAATTGTCATTCAGGGAAAAAAATCAAATTTTCAGATGCTCCATTCTTGGCGGTGAGTCCTGGCAAGTGTCCCAATAGCAGAAGTCCCTGCTGCCGTTATTTCCTGCTCCTGTGCCAGTTTTAGATGGATTTACCAAAAGCCGCCGATGGCTTACCCCTCTCCTTTTCTCTTCCTTTGAATGCTCTTCAGCACATTTTCTCTAAATACCCCGTGTTCCTTTTAAATGTTCCTTTTGAAGCAAGTGCGTTTGCCACTGTCCTATTCTGGGCATGAGATCCGTTACATGAAACCATGTTGTCCTGGCATCGGGTCTGAACTTGGGTCGAGAGGTGGCAGGTGAGGAAGGGCTCAACTCAATGCAAGCTCTGAAGACCCACAGGGGCTGCCTGGAAAGTGCCATGAGAAGGATTCTAGAAGATACAGCTCTAAGCAAGAGGGCCATGCTTCGTTGTTGATTCAGGCGTGAGGAATGGCCAGGGGATAGTGAGAGACCTCACAGGCTTCCACACACTCTTAGTCCCTGGCATCATGGAGTCAGACCAGTCTGAGTTCAAACTGGGCTTTTCCACTTACTGGCTATGTGAACTCGAGCAATTTAATTTTAGTTTCCTCACTTGAAAACAAAGATAAAATCTACATCAAAGAATTCTTGTGATAAAAAAAAAAAGGTAATATTTGTCTTTTAATCAGCTGAATTCAGAAATGCTGGTCGTGACCCTCTTTTTGGTTATTTTCTCTTAAATCAGTGAGGTTTTTGTTGTTTAAATTTTAACTAACGTTATTTTTTTCTCCACAATGATTTTTTGGAGCAGATCGATCATATGTCCTTCCATGTAACCCTTCACTTCAAACATGTTATTAATTGTAAACTGTCCTGCATCAAGTTTATAAAATAACTTATTGATGAGAGTGAGAGAATACAGATTCAGATTAAATGTACATATCATCTATAAATCAAAAATTCTTAACTTTCATAAAGGCTAAAAGTAAGATTTCTTCTAAAAAATCGAGGAAATAACGTAGTTTCTTCTTTACTTTGTTTCTTATGGAAAACAGTATGGAGGTTACTCAAAAAACTAAGAATTGATCTACCATATGATCCAGCAATCCCTCTACTGAGTATTTACCCCAAATGCTTAAAAACTTATATCCGTAAAGATATTTGCACACCAATGTTCATAGCAGCCTTATTCACAGTGGGCAGGACATGGAAGCAACTGAAGTGTCTTACGATAGATGATTGGCTAAAGAAGCTGTGGTACATATATACAATGGAATATTACTCAGCCATAAAAAGAGATGAAATACTGCTATTTGCAACAACACGAAATAAGCCAGACAGAAAAAGTAGAAAATCACATGATATCACTTATATGTGGGATATAAACCTAAAAGAAACAAATGAACAGGACAAACGGAGACTCAAGGACATGGACAATGGACTAGTGGTTACCAGAGAGTAGGGGGTAGGGGAGGAGGGAAGAGGTAGACGGTGTAAAGGGGTCAAATATAGGGGATTTGGGGGATGGTGAAGTGGGTAAAGGGGATCAAATATATGGTAGCTGAAGGAAACTGGACTTTGGGTGGTAAACACACAATAGAATATACAGATGTCAAATTATAACATATGCCTGAAAATTATATAATTGTATTAACCAATTTTACCCCAATAAATTTAATTTTAAAAAAAGAAACAAGATATTATAAAGTAATGCAATGCTAGCCAAGTTCCATTTTGTTTTAGGTGTCTAGGTACACCTGGCACAAATTCCTTTGGATTCATGCAAATACCCAAGTGCTCGCTTTCTCAGGGAGCTCTCTGCAGCCTTGGCATGCCCACACTCCTGGGCTATGTCCACTCTGCCCCACTCTACTGCAGTGTGAACACTACAGGGCTGGAAGACCCAATGGATTCCACTCTCTAAAGCTTTTGCACACCTAACATTTCTGAAAGTACTGACTAAATGAACCAGACTCACCAAAGCTTCCTAGAGGAGAAATAAAATATGTCAACGGGCACCCCAGGCATCACTGCTCTTCAAATATCGGCTGCCTACCCACCACTGTGGTTTCCCTGTCCCTTCTGCTCTGCCTAGGTTCTCTCTTACCAGCTCCACATCCTTCTTCTTATTCTTCCCCTTCTTCTCCTCCCTTCCAAGAACAAAGTAGAAGAATTCCTGCCTGGATCTGAGGAAGAGCCACATTTACTTTCCTGACATTATTGAGATGTCCTCTGTCTTCGGCACTTATCAAGATCTTCCAAGAAAAACGGTGTTCTTCCTAAAACGAATCCTCCTCTGATTGCCTTGTAAAAAGATCGAGTGTCCCATAAGGACTGCCTTCAGAAGAAGCCTCGGTGGCCAAACAACTGGACAGCTGAACAGAACAGCTACTTCCAGAAGTCTTGCAATCAGAAGGCTTGACCTACTAGAGGTGTCCCCATCCTTGAAATGCGATTACCGATATCGTTCAAAAAGATGGGATAGTCAGGACCAAGATTTCTAAATAAACTTAGAATTTTTATACTCTTTAAATCATACTAAAATTACTCCATCTTGTTATGTATCCTGGAAGTTGGGAGGCTACACTTATTGTGTGGCTGTTTAAGATACAAGCACGTGTGGTATAATGAAAATGGCGTGGATCCAGTCAAGTCCAGGCTGGGTCCCAATTTTGCCATTTAGCAAGTGACTTTGGGCCAAATTAAAATTTAATTGATTAATTAACTACTTAATTCTGAGCCTCAGTTTCCTCATCTCTTAAATAAAAACAATAAAGCTTGCCTCGGATATTTTTCCTAGTTTTTATCATTGGTTTATTTTCTTGGAAGGAGAATTTTTGTTCTTCTTCCCTCAGTTTTCCTCTTTAGTCATGTATTATGTTTTCCCTTATGCACTGAATACAATACCATTGAAATTTTCTGTTTCTAAAGCCTACATTGAAGCTGACATCAGTAGTTTTTATTTTTCAAAAGAAAAGAATAATAATGTCAGCATTAAGTGACAGAAAGATGACAAGCTTAGGAGCCCAGGTTCTGAGCATAACCTTGGGCAGTCTTTCTCGCCAACAGATAAATTAATGGCACAAAAACCACATAGGTTCGTGCAGCCCAGCAATGCCAAAAGGTTTAGAAAGTGAAGCGATGATGCAGGCAAACATTAAAATACCAAAACCTTTTAATATCACAATCTAATCTAGCAGTTTTACCTTATTTAGTCCTATTATAACGATCAACTAGTTTGATTATTTGTATCTCTACCTTAAACTCTCTGGCTAGTTATCCAACTGACTATATTGCCTGGACTTGAAATTCAAATGAGTACAATATTGGAGATCATTTTTAGGCTTAGTAAGTTTCCTTCGATTCTGATATTAAGATTGAAAATGTTAAAGTTATCAATTTTCTGGCTGTTACCAGAGTTTTCTATAGTATACACCCTAAAATTATAAAGTATATAGTCCTAGATAGCCAGGGTATAGCTGGAAACAACATGCTTTTACTTAACAAAAGTCATGCATCAGACTCTGAATAAAAATGGTATTCATTGTACTAAAGTTTAGCACATTAATGATAACCAGACTTTATCTTATTTTCTGTTCCCAAATTCTCTAACAGAATTTTATTTGCCTATACCAAAGTGTACGGTTTGTTCAATATGAAGCATGAGTACATTATTTTTGTCACTAGAGGGCAGGAAATTAAAGTACATTATTTTCAAAACCTCTTAAAGATGCAAGTGCTATATTTAGAGAATCATAATAATTTTCTAAAAGAAGGAAATAGTTCAGTAAATAAATATATCCCAGCGAATAATTCATAAGCACTAATAAATGTGACAAATAATAAACTCAATGGTTCTTGCTCTAATAATTTTTATAGGAAAGAAATATGAATTTCTATTGGATGATAATCTTAAGAAAGAACATTCTCTTAACACAATATATCTTTGTTTAATAGTTTTCATTTGCTGTTTTAAAAAAAAATCCCCTCTTACTTCATCGTACAATGGGTTTCTTTTCTCAGAAATTAATCTAATGTTGTTAAATCTTTAACTAGTGGTTTAAATTTTAAATAAGAGAACTCCATCCATTGACTTCCAGTCATCTTCTGAATGGTTTTCCAGGTGCTCTTCCACAAAGGGCACACATGTGAATGCCTTTGTGCACAAGGCCTTCAGGTAATGCCCTGGGAGGCATTTGCATACCTAACATTTCTAAGTACCCATTACATGAACTACACAGAGCTCAGTCCCTTCCTATATCCCTTGGATTTAAAATATAAAGTCAAAGTAAAATTTAAATAACGAAATAACACAAAGAAAAGGATCAAATAGGGATTCTGTGAACAGAGAATTCAAATCAAGTGATCTCAGCCTTTCACTGATCATTTGTCCCACCGCTAGTGTGGTAGGGAGAAAAATGGCCTCCCGGGACCTGTGAACATATTACCTCCTGTAGCAAAGGGACTTACAGAGATGATTAATGTTAAGGACCTTAAAACAGAAAGATTTTCCTGGATCGTCCAGGTGGACCAGTCTAATCACATGAACTCTTCAAATCAGAAGAAGGAAGTAGGAGGGGGAAGGACAGAGAGATGAGATGGAAGAAGGAGAGATCAGAACTGAGGCACCATTGCTGGCTTTGAATGTGGGAGCAGGGACACCAGCCAAGGAACATGGGTGGCTTCTAGAACTTGTGAATGGCCCTCATCTGACTTCCGCATAAAATGAGGATCATAGTCCTCCAGCCACAAGGAATAGTATTCTGCCAACAACTTAAATGAGCAAGAAATGGATTCTCCCTTAGAGCCTTCAGAAAGAAACGTGGCCTGCAGAAACTGCGATTTTAGCTCAGTGAAACAGCATTTACAGATCTGTAAGATAATTCATATGTTGTTGAAGCTGCCAAATTTGTGGGAATTTTTTAGGGCAGTTCTAGGAAATAAATGTACCTGGCCAGTGCTGATTGGATGGGAAGTGCCCCTTTCCAGGCCCCATCCAGTGCCTCAGTTTTTCCTGGTGTTCCAGCATCTGGACCACTCCCCAGGTTTTTCATCTTACCCACAACTCCACCTGAACTGAGTCTCGTAGAAGTTAGCCAAAAGAAAGGGGAATTGTTTCAGGCAGAAGGGACAGTGACAGAAATTGTATGTCACGTGGGAAGGAACTGAAGGCTGCTCCGTTTTGAAGCATAAAGTGGGATGCAGAACACAGGGAACGAGTCAGAAGAGGTTGGCCAGGGTCAAACCAGGGAAACGAATAGCATGTTAAATACCATCTTAATGTGTAGGCAATGGGGAGCCATTTGTGGAGTGTTAGGCAAAGTTTTAAACAAGGTTTAAGCATGTGCTTCATAGGTGATCATTCTTGTAGCTGTCAGGAAAAAAAATTCAAGGGAAATGAAACATTAGGATATTCATGTAGGAGGCCAAGTAAGATATGATGCTGACCTAAGACAATGGTAGAAAGAACAGCTGTTTGAAGATGAATCCAACAGCAGAACTTAGTGATGATTAGATATGGGATCTGAGTGAGAGCTAGGGTCATAACTAACTCCCAGTGTCTGAGTAAACAGTAGTACCTCCAACAGAGATGAAAATATACAAAAGGAGGAGTGTTTAGTGGGAAAGAAGGTAGTATCCTATTTTTGGTATATGCTATGGAATTTGAGATGTCAGTGGAACAGATATCAAAGATGAGCTAACCCATCCAGTACTCAGCTGGATATTGGAGTCTGAAATTCAAGAGAGATATCTATGTTAAGTATAAACTTGGAAGTTATCAGCGTCTGGTATATGGGGAGTAGTGAAAATCATCAGTGGCAATCATTCCCAAAAAAATATATATAATGAAAGGAAATAAAAATCTCAAATTAAACTCTTGAGTACACAATATTAGAGCCATGGAGAGAAAGAACCCACGAAGGGACCAGAAAAGGCAAACTCAGTGAGGTTGGAGGAGAATCAACAGAGCGTGGAATAAGCAAAGGAAAAGGAGAAGAGAGATTTCGGAAGAAGGAAATGACCAGCAATAAGGTAAGACCTACGACATGTCCTTGAATCCAGCATATAAAAAGCCTTTTCTGATCTTCTGATGGCGGTGCCAACAGCACGGGCAAAATCAAAGCAAGTTACAGTGAAATGAAGAGCATATGACACATGAAAAAGTAAAGAGAGTGATGTTTCTTCCTTCATACTGACTGCATTGTAGCTTTGGCATCTATTCTTTGTCTTACCAGAACATAGGATCTTGCCTGTTTCATTAAAACTAAAGTTTACTGAGCACTTATTCAATACGATACGTTGACATAGGAAACTAGGAAGAAGATAAAGATACATAAAGTGATCTGCCCATTAAGGAAATTCCAGTTACAAAGCAAGATAATGCATAATAAAAACAACAACGGGCCTTTATTAAACATATTCGATGTGTCAGGCACTGATTTCATGCACTCTTTTCATCTCTACAATAAATCTTTATTAAGTAGGTCATGGTTATCATCTCTGTTTCTTTTTCAGATGGAGAGACTGAAGTATAAACAAATTATGTAACTTGTCCAAGATCACTCATCTTGTAAACATTCATATAAAAATTCAACTTCAGGAGATCTGGCTCCAGAGCATATGCGTTTAACTACTGCGACCTACAATTCTAAGGAAAATTAAACATAATAGAGGTCAGAAGAAACGAAGCACGAAGCTCTTTGGGTGTTCAGAGAAGAGAGAAAAAAAACTTCTGCTGAGGGAATCGGGAAAAGTCCATGAGGACGTGGCATTTGGTTAAGCCTCAGTGACACAGGAGGTCTGGTAGGCTGAGAGGGAAGGTGACAAGGCCGAAGCGGGACATGACCAAAGGTCCAGAGGTAGAGATGGGACTGCATGTGGCATGCGCAGGAGATGCGCCTGGTTTGGTGAGAAAGGACAAACAGAGAGTTAGGGAAGGCAGGGAGGTGTGGCCAGATTTGGAGAGAAATGAAGCCTTCGAACAGTTATCCAAAAAAACAAAAATAAAATAAATCTACAGATGGTTTTAAGAAGGAATAAGAATATGATTGGTGTTATATTTTTAGAGAGATTAATTCAGGAGCAGTGTTAAGGGAAAACTAAAATACCATCCCCCGTTAATCCCACCAACCTCTTGAATGTGTCTATTAGAAGTTATCCAAGAATTATGTATTAGTTTCCTATGGCTTAAAATTTGGTGGCTTAAAACAACACACATTTATTCTCTTACAGTTGTGGAGATCAAGTGTCTAAAATTAGCTTCACTTGGCTGAAATCAAAGTGCTCGCAGAGCCACGCTCTCTCCAGAGACCCTGAGGGGAAATCTGTTTCCTCGCTTTTTCTAGCTTCTAGAGCTGCACGCCTCACATTCTCGGGCGTGTGACTCCTTCCATGGTCAAAGCCAGTCCTGCAGCATCTTCGCTTCCTTAGTCATGTCACCCTCCTCTTTTGTCTCAGTCTCCCCGAGACATTATGCCTCTCTCTTACAAGGATGCTTGCAATTGGGTAGTCTAGGATCCTAGTCTCCTAAAATCCTTAACTTAATCTCATCTGCAATTTTTTCTTT
>NW_006443225.1:11341789-11344407 GCF_000325575.1 Pteropus alecto | reverse complement strand
TTTGCCATAAAAGATAACACTCAGAGGTCCTAGGGATTAAGACCTGGAATCTTTGGAGGCCATCATTCAGCCTAGAACAACACCCCTTCAGAACGACAATTCTGAGTCCTTTGGCCTGTTTCTCATCCTGGTCCTTGAGTGGCTGAGCGGTGACAAAAATGTTATCATTCAACTGGAACAATGGCCAGGAGTTGGCAGTGTGGTTTGGGAAACACACAGACCCCTCCATCTACCCTTGTGGGGTTATAGGAAGTGAGAGAAAAAAAATGACCCTCCTGAAGAAAACAAGACATCATTTGACCAAGAGATTGTGAGACGCCCTCCGTGGTTCTAGTGTGGGAATGGAAGGCTTGCTAGCGGGGCAGGTGGGTGATTTACCCACGGAACACACATTCATGGGGATGGCGGAAGAGACCCGGACGCAGGTGCACTGGCAGAGACACCGCCATCATTTAGGACTTCGCTGGATGAAGACGTGAGGTTTGAGAGGAAAAAGCAGTGAGAACGGGTCAGCACGACAGCATGAATCAGTTACAACAAGGAGTAAGGGCGAGGCTCCTGGGCACAGCTGAGGCACATGGAAAGGACGGGAGTCGCAGGCAGACGAGAGTCGTGAGAACTCGGACCCTGCGAAGAATGGATTTGCAAAGAAAAGTTCAGCCCCTGTCATGACGATCAGAAATTCTGAAGGTAAAATAGCTGATCTATGAAATTCTACACCATTTTTGGCTCATCTCTTGCTATATTCCTCCATTATTCCACCTCTCTGCAAAATTTGGAATTTTCCGCTTCTTTTTATGTTGATTCATACAACATGAAATGGTAAGTGCATAATGTCTAAAAAATTATGACTTAAATGGGCAACTAATTTGTATTAAGAAAATATTTATTAGTGAAAAAATATTGCTAAAGAACATCAAGCCTTTGGGAATTGAATTACAATGATTTTCCATAAGGCAGTCTTTTCATTTGGGCCAGGATTAAGACTGGAAATAAAATGATGGCTTTCTATAAATACACTATTCAACATTTAAAGACATCGTTTTCAGCTGATAAGTCTAACATGTTACCTTACTGATAAGTCTTAGAAATGGAGATGGAAATTATTTATGCTAGAAACCCAATTGTCTTACGATGAAGATGTTTGCATACTAGATGTTTCAGTCAAGGTTTCGGGAATAAGACAGATGGCCTCATCAACTAGGGTGTTTGAGGAGACCCTTTGGGTGAAGGGATCGTTTGCAGTGGTGTAGATGGGGTTAAGGGAACTGACAGAGGCTGTTGGAGCATGTTCTAGGGCCAGCAGCTGGAAAACATTACCACCCACTGGCCTGCGGGGTAAGGGAGGGAGGCTTTCCTGGAACCAGGAACAGCCAAGACCTTGGGAGACAGAATAATCATCGTACTTGCCAATCACATGCATTTTGGTAAGACTGGGTGTCTTCAAGAACTAAGATCTAAGCAACTCCACCCCTTCTCCTGCCAGTCACGGCATATAATATCCTTTCCTGAGCTGTAAGAGTTGGCCACGACCCAGAATGAAGACAATCTTTTTTGGAGACAATCTCTGAAAAACTGCGTGCACCCTCAGTTTCATCTGAATGCAGGAAGTAAGGTGCCTTTAGCAGCCTTACGTTCACCACGGTTCTAACCCGATTTGACACAGATGGGATAGGATTAGATCAGCCTGAGCCCAGACAGTTCCATTCTATGTGATCAACCCCGTGCGAAATGCAGAGCCTCACCTTGGCCCCGAGCATTAGTTTTATCTTCATCTAGTGAAGGAAGAGAATGTACCTATTTCTTATTTGTATAGCCTGAGGTAGTGAGGTTGGTACAGAGGGTCCATAAAGTTGTTGAACCCAGAGACTGGGAAGGACCCCGTCATCCCTCAGGGCAGTGAACAATGCCTACAGGACTCCCCGGAAGGTGATAAGAAAGTTTTCAACAGGAAACACTTTTGCTAAAGGATCCTACATTCTAAATGGAAAACATCAAGAATGAATCATCATCATCATCATCGTCATCATCATTATTACTTTTGCTGGAACAAGCAAATCATCACATATGAACTTTACAGCTGAACAATTGTTCTCCAGCTTTTCTGTTCTTCTGTCAGGCCCAAAATAGGTCATTACAAAAGCAAATGAAACCCTTTGTAGGTTCCAGAGGTTTTAGGGAGCCACCCTCACCTACACACTGGGCGGCTAGTCCTCAGGGGAATGTACAATGCGAGCCACATCCTAATGAAAGTGGAAACCGGCAGCTTTAGTTCTGGCTTTGGAACATATGGTGTGGTAAATTATCAGCATGAAGTCTATAATTAAGGACACAGCTTCTCAAAATGATGGCTAAATGTGCGTGTACTCAGAAGCATATTACCTTCTGGAATAGAACCAGCTATGGTCAAGCTCAGGTCTGAAGCAATGCTGAAGCTTTTGGCGACTGGAAGAAGCAACTCTTGAATTATGAACGCCTTCCTCGCCCACTCCCACCAGCCTCCAAGCTGCTTTCTTACCCACAAGCTTCATACCTTGTATTGTGTGATCCCATCGTCTTGGCCACAGGCAAATGGGATCAGAGACTGGGGTCTGAGTAAATAACTACGAGGCGGTTCA
>NW_006443225.1:11319809-11341718 GCF_000325575.1 Pteropus alecto | reverse complement strand
ACCCCACAGAAGCACTCTGCACCAAAAAGTGCCAACCCAAGGCTATTACATGTTCTCTCTGGAGAAGTCTCAATGGAAGCAGAAGCCAGGCGACAGAAGCATCCAGGAGCAGGCACGAGCCATGATCTAGGGCAGAAGGCAGTAAGAGGTGGCAGAGAAGCTATAGCTTGGCATAAAGCACAGCAATATAAACTGAGACCCCGGAATGGTGGCGTAATTAGAAAAGAGAGCAGAGAGGAATGGATGCCTGAATCTGGTACAGTTACCATAGCAGCCTGAACAGCCATGAATGACATTTCATTTCCTTAGTGCCTAGCTGTGAAATTGCAAGTACCAATGCACCTATGTATCTCTATAAAAATTCCTATCATTGAGGCAACATATGCATATCTCTGTGCCTTGCAGCTAGAAAAACAAAACAAAACAAAACTGAACACAGGTTGTGTGTTGAAACCACATTTGTGCACCTGAAAGTCATTCTCAGCAGTAATGTTCTTTTGTCACACACAGGTCAACAATGGATGAGTACAAGGTCTTAAAGAAACTGCTTCTAACAGCAAAGCAGCAATGACTTTTCAGCTCTGCCAAACCAACCGAAAACTTCCTGTGTGCCAGAAACTGTGCTAGGATGCAATGGGTTGCAAGTTGGGAAAATCGTTGCAAATAATTTAGAAGAAACACAAAGTGTTACAGATTTTAATTTCTGTTAAGTATGACTCTATAATACAGACACCAACTCAGCTACATGTGGGCCCTCGAGGACACAAAATGTATCTCAGAGTCTTCGTGCCTAGGCGCAACCTGGTGTACATACTAGACTAAGTGATTCTGGTCACCACATCTAAAGTCCGGGTTGTCAAGGCACCTGGTCTGGCATTTAGGTAGATGCGGCCAGGGAATGGCATTGCCTTAGATTTATAGTTGCCTGATTTCCCACCTGTCGATCAGTGAAAGAACAAAGAATAATCTCGTCGATTGTAATTGTTAACAAAACGTAATTATGAAGAGTAAGCATGAGAAAACTTCTACCAATTTCTTGGTAGAAACAGTGTTGTGGTTGGCAATAGAAGCCGTTTTCGTTTCTCAGAAGGCTGGCTGGGCAGGGGCTGCAGCTCAGGGGCAGAGCACTTGACTGCAGAAGGCTGGCTGGTTGACGGGCGTTTACATCATGGTGTGAGTGCCGAATTGCCCATCAGCACAAGGTTTTGCCCTCAGTGCTGCAGGCTCACGCAGGTGGATGTGTAGAAACTAGGATGCCAACACTGATTTGTATTACCAATGTAACCACCAGGTGGCGGGACCTTCACATCTGCTTGAGCGAGGTCTTCCAAGAGAGGGGCGTGGAAAGCCATATTCTAGGGAGTTCTTTGTTTGAACAGATAAAAAGAAGCGGAGTAAAGTGTATGTTTTTATGCTCAGCGGCACCGGATTCTGCTGTCTTGCTGTATCTGTCTCTAACATGGGCAGGTCTTGCCAGCCACATGGTCCCTCACCCTCACCTGACAGGATACCCTTATTCCGAAGCAGGATCTGGATGACTAGCAGCCCCTAGTTCTAGCCTTTCATGTCCCCTTCTGTTATAAAGTCCGAAACTTTGTCGGCCACCATCCCCTTTGGCAATCTAACCAAGCCCATTAATCCATTCTCAGAAAACTATTTTTCAATGCTAAAAATAACACTTAGGATTGCAAATGAAACCAATTCTAATGAAACTTACTTCAATCCACTCAGGTTAAATACCCTGCATCCTGACTCATTCATACAGCCTTCCTCCAAATCAGGTCTAATGAAATTGAATAGGTGGCTCTTACTCAACTAAATTCATATTTCTGCCTGGCCTCCTTATTATTTCTAGATTGCCTCGGTTAGAGTTTGGCAAATTTGCAACTCTTCTATCTTCTGCCACGCAATCACAAATCATTTCTCGGTCATGCCAACGCATGGCTCACGCTGACACGTGGCTGACAGAATTCATCACTTCTTCTATCTGTAAGTCCTTGACAAGTTCCTTGTTTTCACTCCCAAGAACTGATATACAGCACACAACTAGTAAGAAGCAATGAGGCGCAATGAACCAACCTGGATGAAACCCCATTAATTGTAACTTAACTAATATTTACTAAGGACCTACTAGGTATCACATACTAAACGGAGATCTGTTCCCTGCCGTCCACATAATCTGGAGTCCAAAGAGCTGTTTTGCAATCGAGTCTCATCTCCCAAGTGACTCTCAGCAAATCATCCAGCCCTCCGGGCTTCAATTTCCACATATAAAATATGTAAATAACAGCGGTAACTCTGGAGTCTGTTGTGAATGAAATCAGTGAAAGAATGTATGTGGAAGTGCAGTGTGTTAGCAGATCGGGCATTGAAAAATACAAAACACCTGGGTACTTTGTGGACCCTTTATTACACACCAATTCAAGTCTTGTTCATTACTGTCAAGTGCACCCTGTCCTCTCCCCAACTGTCCTCAAGTTCAGAAGCATAGGAATCTCATTTACTCTCAGTATATCCTACAGTTCTTTCTATTATAGTTATTAAAATATAACTCGTCCTTAAAATAACAGCATCTTATAATATTCCTGTTCCTCCTGGAATAGCCTAATCCAAACAACGACCGTGCGAGGTTAGGGCTCCAGGATTTTAATGACCTGGCGTCGACTTCTCAGACACTGAGCTCCCCATCCGTAGGCTGTTCAGGCAGGAGCTTGAGAAGCGTCTGTAACGTTTCCTGTGAACGTTCGGTCTGTGCGACCTGCATTCCAGGAAGCCAACAACTCCTACTCTTCTCATTTTACAGATTTTCTAATCAGGACTTCTGGAACCATCTGCCCTCGCTCCACAGAGGGCTTTCCCTCTTCACCACTCTTCCAGAATGCTTCTCAACCCAATCTCCTGCATCATGGGTGGATGACAAGCTGCGCTCATACAGAAGAGGACAACCAAGGTGGCCCGGAAACTCTTCTTCCTATAAAATTGCCAAACATACACCGACATGTGGGAATTCATCACCGAAATCTAAACCCTGCAAATGGAGAGGACCTCCAGCTCTTTTTCTTGTGCTCACCATTTCAGACTTCTTTTCTTTTTTGGTGGTGGTGGTGGCAGGGACACAAGAGAAAATCTTTTTTTTCTTTCTCTCTAAAACAGAGAAAACCTGTTATTACCCCTCATAGACATATGACAACCTTAATACAGCCCTCACCACTGTCTTCCAGTGAGAAAAATTCTCTCCTATTTGAAAGTAATTCACAGGAAATAAATTCTGCTAGCTACAACATCAGACTTTCAGAAATTACATTTTCTCGAAAAGTCGTTAAAATCAGAAAACAGTTTTTTTCTGAAACTTTGAATACGGCAGCATAGTTTTTATGCCGTGGAGCAAAGATACCTGCTTCCTCAAGTAGCGTTCCAGCCTTAGTTATCACTGGGCTCCTACCCTTTGGGTCTACAAGCCTGTGCCTCTACGGCAGGTGTGTGTGGTGTTGGTGTTGGTGTTGGTCATACAGGATGAATCGAACTTACTGCCTTGGAACAGTTTTCGATCCCGGCATCATCACACATTATGAAGTAATCTGACACTATCCATGGTACCATTAATGACCAAATGAACGTAGTAGATGATTTACTTTCTTCTTTGTAAATTAGATCACATTTAAAGTCATCCCTACAGAGCATGTGATCATTCTGATTGGCTTTCTCGAGTGGACCGGAAATGGGTGGAGTTACCGCAACACCTAGATTTTACACAAGGGATATGTAAATATCACCTTTCACGAGTGTCACAGAGAAAGAGGGGTTGAGAACAGCTGCCCCGGCCCGGGCAATGATGTGTCAGCCTCGTTAATTACAAGAAGGCAGTTAAGACATGGCTCCTGGCCTTAAGGAACTTATACTATAACTAGCAGGACCTATCAGATAACCATATGCATAATATATAATTAAGAGCTAAAATATGGAGTTTGGACTATAGAAGTGGGACAAAGCAGAATACAATAAGAAATAACTTCACATCAATCTTGGGCCATTTTGTACAGGTGAGGAGCCTTCAAGGTTGGGGAGGTTTTGACAGGTGAGAGTCACAGAGACAAGCATCTTGGAACAGGGTAGGCTTCCTGCAAAGAGAGACTGACTGAGGCCACTCCTGGTACCTTGAAGCCCTCTCACGTCTCCCACTAATTCACTCAGGTCTACAGCTCTCATCAGGTCAGATCTCAAGTCCATCCACTTCTCTTCATCCCCATGGCCTCCACCCTAACTCACGACCTTGTCACGGCTCACCCCTCTTCCTGCCTCAGCCACCAAATGGCTCTTCCTGCCTCCACTATTGCCTGCCTCCAATGACCCTCCCAACATCCATCTGACCATGTAACTAAAGCTGCTTCTGCTTAAAATCATTTAATGACTCACCTCTTGCCTCCAGGAAGTCCAAGTGCTGCCACAGTACACAAGGCCTTTCCTAGTGTAGTTGTCGTTTATCCTCACCCTCATCTCTTGCCCTTTCCCATCAGCCATCTTTCTCCCCAGCCTCTGAATTACTTGCTTACTTAGTCAGCTCAGCCTACCATAACAAAATCCCAGAAACTGAGTGTACAAAACAATAGACATTTATTTTCTCGCAGTTCTGGAAACTGGAAGTTCAAGATCAAGGTGCCAGCAGGATTGGTGTCTGGTAAGGGCTCTCTCCTTGGGTTACGATGGCCACCTTCTCACTGTGTCCTCACATGGTCTTTCCTCGGTGGGTGTGGGAAAAGAGAAAGAGTGAGCAAGCTCCCTGGTGTCTCTTCTTATAAGGACACTAATTCTATCAGATCAGGGCCCCACCTTCATGACCTCATCTAACCCTAAGTGCCTTTGGAAGGCCCCATCTTCAAATACCATCACATTGGGGTTAGGGCTTCAGCATATGAAATTGGTAGTGGGGTGGGGGGGACACAAACTTTCATAACACTCGCTATTCTTCGAAAACACCATATTTCCCATATAACCCCATGCCTTTGTATGAACTGTTTCCTCTACCTGGCACACACTTCTATGAACCACTCCCCAATACCCCCACCCACCACTCCTCACCGACCTCTTGTCCTTGTTTGGCTGATTCCTTTATACGACTTAAGATTCAGTTCAAACTAGGCTATGGATCCTCCTATAGGCTCCCATAGGGGCTTTATGTGCCTTCATCAGAGCTATTCTATAAATGACTGATGCAGGACTGTTGATTCCCTTTGGGGCAGAAATAGTGTCTTATCCTTATCCATCATTCTATCCCTGATGCTTAGGATAGTGCCTAGCATATGTTTACGGCATGCATGCATGAATAAATGAATGAATGAATGAATGAATGAAAATGAATGAGGAGGAAGGCAAGGCCATGTCAAGGGAAAATAATTTGGTGGGAAATTTATGGTTTATTAAGTAGAACAAAGCCTTCCTTTGTTCTTTGGCATAAAAATATGATTCAAGTGGTTTTAGAAGGATCATTGAGAAGTTCTATTCAAGAAGGACAGCATATAGGTAAGGAGACCAGCTAGGGCAGCATCATAATAATCCGATATTAATATAATGATATGGGAAATAGTAGTAGTAACAATCATATCATTTATTCAGCCTCGTTATATGCTAGGCATGGTTTAAAGTATTTTAAATGTATTAGCTTATTCTCACAACAACCTATCTTAGAGAATTAAACATAATTTTTTTATCCCATTTTACATACAAGGAGGCTGAGATACAGAGAGGTTAAGTAACTCCAAGTCACAGAGCTAGGAAGTGGCAGAGGTAAATTGTAAGAGACATTTCAAAGGAACGAGAAATACTCGATAGGGAAAATCCAGTTATTATAAGATAATGGGGTGGGGGAACCAAAAATGACTTCAGGTTCCTAACCTAGGAAAAGAGAAAAAGGAGGAAGTGGGCACAGGAAGATGCTGTGATCACTCGAGATGAGCTGGCCTTGATGTAGAGACTGGACAGCCCCACGGAGACGACCTGTACGCGGTTAGAAATATATACAGCAATCTCACAGAGACTTACTAAAAGCCAGCTGTAACACACTTATCAAGGCATGAGGAGGTACAAAAATGAATCTGTATGACATTTTTTAAAGTATTGATTTAATTATATTCTGTAGGCAAAGGAGAATCAATGAAGGATTTTAAATAGCTGGCTGATGTGGATTTAGTTCAGTTGGGCAACCAAGTGAAGGGTAGAATGGAGGAGGACTTGCTGAAGGAAGGGACACAGAGTTGAGGGGCTTCCTACACTTAAAAATGATTAAAATGGTAAATTTAATATTATGTATATTTTACCACAATAAAAAGAATTGAGAGGTCCAGTTAAGAGATGAAAAGCTAAGAAGTGGAAAAGGGTTGAGAGAGACTTAATTAGGAAGATGTCTTGAGCCATCCATCCTCCTACGTATTCTAGCTGGACACGTAGGAGTGATTTCTCATTTACCATCTCGTCACCTGGTTCTGCACACCAGGCACTGTGCTAGGATGCATGCCCTCAATTGTCTAGCATTATGATACTCTTAATACAACATGTCAGGGCAGCGTTAGAGACAAATAAAGGGCATTACGGAAGCACAGTGGAAGGCAACCAACTAGTCAGAGGAATAGTCAGGGAAGGGTTCTGAGTTGGGTCTCATGCAATGGAGAAGACCTTGCCAGGTAAAGGGGAGTTGGAGGGAAGAAGGTCGTTTCAAGTTGCGGCATCTGCTAGGAGGCAGAGAGGGGCAAAGGAAGAGGCTGGGAGGTCCCAGCGCCCAAAGGACTCTTGTTCCTCCGGCATACCTGCTGCTCCATGACCAGGCCTGTTCCCTTTGCCCACATGGGTGGTGATGGAGCCCAGAACCCCTCATCTACCCAGCTTGGGAGAGCAGCCCCATCAGACAGGGTAGACACCCTTGTACCTTTGAGAGCATTAAGAGACAGCCTTCATGACATGCCTATCCCTCTCTAGAAGGCGGGGCCCTTCTGGAGAGGGCCCTTCAGAAGATTAGAAGATTGGGGGGATCATGTGGACCTGGGCAATGGTATAGCTGTCACCGAGAGAAAACTGAGTGGGAGTGGGCGACGGAGATTCCCAGGGTTCGCTCTAGAGTGTTATTAACTAGCACATCTTAGAGATTCCCAGGACACATCCAAGAGTCATTTGAGGGGAACCGGACTTCCGGGGATGTCTCCGACGGTGGCTAAAGTCAGAAAAATGTACCGCACAGTGGATAAGAGCAGGCCCCTAACGCAGGTACACTTGCTGTAAAATTCAGACTCTGCCAGTTCACTGTCTGCGCTGGGCAGTTGTGTTAACCTCTCTGAGCCTCTGCTTCTGCTTCCGTAAATAAGGGTAACGGTAGTACCTGCTTCACAGCGCTGCCATGAGGAGGACTGTGAGAACACCCTTGACCTTCGCACAGTTCCTCACACATGCTAAGGCACCCCGTGTTAGTCACTGCCACCACTGCTGCTGAAGTGACACTGCTTTACCTTCCCTGGCCATAAAGCCAGAAGTAGAGGTGCCAGTGGTCACATGTTCACATTTGTGATGTAAATCAGTATTTTTTAAGAGTTAAGTTTTCTAGATGTTTCCCTTCCACAGAGTGAAGGACACCCATGCAATTAGTTGTTTTTAATCTGGAATAGAAAAAGTGGAATATCTCTTTATGAAACAAAAAAGAGAGAAGGTACAGGTCATTGAGAAATAGCCCTCAGTTTACTGGTAAGACAAAATAAAATATGCCAAATCAATTTTGGAGTGAACTAATGAATCAGAATTTTTCTCTTTTTCTCCTTCTTTTCATTAGTTTCTTGTTTAATAAAAGTCAAGCAGTCAGTTAATGAGATTTATTCAATAGAGATGGCATCCTCAGAGACAACTGCAGGGGAAGGGCTGGGAAGGCGCCCATGGCCGCTATTTCTGGAACTGTAAAAAGGGGACATCAACACATTTCAGCGAGATTTTCTGCTGAGGAACTGTGCCAGGTACGCATTCTATATTTTCACATATTAAGAAACTGAATATCTTAAAATATGGGAACTAATTCAATTCCAGTGCTACATACTAATAATCCTAGATCACTCTTTATCATACAAAGGATCCAAATGTTAAGTGAAATGAAGCTAACTTTTTTTTTTATAAAAAGAAAAATAAAGCCAAAGGAGGGAGATCGTTCCCTGCCTTGAGAAAAAAATATGAACTCTAATGGAAAAAAAATGTATAATTTATGGGGGAAAACATAAAATTTGTCTATGTGAAATTAAATCTGGAATCATATCAGAAAACAACACTTCTCCTTCCGTATCGAAACGGATGCCTTAAAAAAATTGAGAGTACGAAATTTTCCGGCAATGTTCACAACTTCTACCTTGTCGATTGCGAAGACTGATCTTCAGCTGTGCAGACAGGACAAGCATTGTTGCGAGGGAACCAGAGACACGGAGGAGAGTCAAAGAGAACTTGGTCAAGGTGAGCGCTCTCATACTTTCAGACCAAGAAAAACTATATTTGAGGATCTAAAAGAAATGTGCAGGGGCAATCAAGGAGATTACTAGTGAAAAATCACAGTGCTAAAGAGAAGAATCTTAAGACCTAAGGAAAAAAAAAGTCTCTCTCTTTCGAAAGGTAAACACGAGAAACTACCAAAGAATAAACTTCATATCTCTGTCTAGCGCAATCCTAAAATGGTTTATGCCTGGCCAATACTTAGGAAACAAAGAGGTCGTCAGACGCTCCATAGAAGCCAAACGCGTTCACTAGAGAAAGACTTACTCAACTAACCAGCAGGGAAGGAGTTGGCACAGATACTGTGCCAAGATTTTAGCGATGCTGTCTAAAAACTTCTCAAAATTTTCATGAACCAAGGGCATATTTGCATGCTCAATGTAAATTCATGAATGGTTGAATAATACTAAATATGGGTAAGAATCCACTTAGAAAGATGGTTAAGGAATGTTTATCTGGTCTAGTTTTTTCCCGTAATGTTGTCAATGAATGACCTAAATGAACATCAAGAAGACACATAAATCTCCACTGCCCGATTAATTCATTAAGTTACAGAACAAGTACTTTAATAGATGTTTGCCTTTTTCCCATACTAGTAAAAAATTGCATCCAAAATTTATAAAATGGAAACAGAAAATTTTAGATACTAGTTCAAAAGGCAAATATACGAGGCTTTGTTTGCTATATCTTCAGAATGAGCCCATGAGGTGAGTATTATATTATATATAATGTTATCGATGATAAAACTGAGATTTGCCAAATTCCTAACTTTCCCAAGTCCTATTACAACCTTGTGCTTCCATCGCCACATGTCCAGTCATCCAGTCTGACGCTCCTGCCTCCCTCTTGTATGGAACCTCGTGATTTTATCAGGCCTACCCAGGGACTCCGGGGCCATCTCCTCGCCTCAAGGTCTTTAACTCACTCCCATCTGTAAAGTCTCTTTTGCTACACAGGGTAACGTTCACGGGTTCCAAGGATTTGGACACAGACATCTTTTGGGGGGTATTATTCATCCTAAACATACTGGTGCGTAGTGAGCAAGGCGCGGAGGGGAGTCGTTGGAGGTGAGGTCAGAGGGGCAACTGGGAACAAAGTCACGCGGGCCTTGTAGGCCACCGTAAGTTAAATGGAAAACCTTAAACAGGAGTGACACAGTGGAATTTGTGTCTTTAAGAACCACTCCAGTGGCCGGATTGAGACCACAGGGCAGCATGACAAGTGCAGGGAGGACGGTGAGGAGGTGCCTGAAATAATCTAGGTGAGCGATGACGGCGACTCAGACCAGGTGGTATCAGTGGAAGTCATAAGAAGTGGTTGGATTCTGGCAATACTTTCAAGAACAGAGCCGATAGGGTTTCTTGACAGATTCAATGTGCTCAGAGAAACAGTCATCAGGAATGATTCTTTTTAATCTGAGCAACTTGAAGAATGGAGTTGCCATCAATTGAAATGGACAATTCTGTAGAAGGAGTAAGTTTGGAGGGGTGGTTAGATGGAAACTATACGTCCTGTTTTGGACCTGTCATCTTATGACCTTTAGATGTCCAAGTAGAGATATCGGATAGGGAGTTGAATTTAGAAATCAGGAATTTAGGAGAAAATTTGGAGCTAAAAATATCAATATGGGAATACAGGCATTGTCAGCATGTCATGGTATTTTCAGCCGTGAGATTGGATGAGATCGTCCAACGTGTTAAATGTAACATAAGAGAAGATCAAGGACTGACTCCTGGAGCACATCCGTGTTAGGGGGACAGGAAGAAGAGAAGCTACAAACGGGAACGAGGAGAAAGTGACATTGTAAGTGCAGTGTCCTGGAAGACAAGTGAAAGGTATCTTAAGGACGATGCGTTATCATCTGTGACACGCAAGATGAGCACTGAGAACTGGCTAGACCAACCCACGTGATCTGGGATCGTCCGATAACTCTGAGTGGTAACTGCCAAGACAGTGAATTGATGTAAATAAGTCACTTAGAACAACGGTTTCCAAGCTTCCCCGCATGTCGGAACAACCTGAGAATCTTTAAAAGACAGTGACACCTAGCTGCCTCCCCAGAGAGTCTGATGAAGGTTCTTAAAGCTCCCCAGCTGACTCTAATCTGCAGCAAAGTTTGGGACACGCTAGTTTAGAACAATGCCCAGCATATAGGAAGTTTTTTTGGCTAATAAGTTGAGAGGCATGTGGGAAGAGAGAAGGTTTGGGGAGAAAGAGGATAGAAATCAATGTGCAACTGACAAAGGAGGCAAACAGTATAATTGTAAACCGAGTGTGGTTTACTCAAGGGTTGCTCTGGCAAGAGTAATTACGTCAGTTTATCCTCATTTGATGCACCAAAAATTTTAGTCCTTATACCAGAATTAAATAGGTATTTAGTTCTGCTCCGCGACTGCTGGAGAGAGGCAGAGAAAATGTCTCTGAGTGAGACTTATACTTCCAAACGGTAGGCAAGGCCAAAACCCACAGACGGAGAGTCACCCTCGGTCTCCGCGATAATTGATAGCGATGCCTTCCAAGCAGTTCTGAAAACGTTCCTGCCATCACTTCAGGCTTCCTGAAGAATTAAGATCACAGATAGGTTTTATTTCTTCTGTAGCTGATGTAACTCTATCCAGACTATTTTTTTTCTCCCGCCTAGAAATCTCGCAGCTGTGAGTTTAATGCCAAGTTGCACGTTTCAAATAAAGTTCAATAAAGGAAAGCCTAACTCAGAGAGCAGGAGGCTCTGAGAGAGTCTATGCGCCAGCTGTTAACTTTGGTGTTGAAATTCTGGTTGGACATTTGATGCTGTCCTTTAATTCAGAAAAGCACTTAGAGCACTCGGGGTCGTGGCGGATTGATTTTCCATTTGGGACTATCCCATGTGTGCAATTCTCAACTCGTTCCACAGCGTTTTGCGGGCACGTTTTCTGCTCTAGCAAGCAGGTAAAATGGAGTTCGAAAGCATCCTCAACAAACAGGAGTTTGCTTATGATGCAATAAGGAGTTCACACTGAAGGGAAGGAATGTGGACACAGCCAGAGGGGAATTGGAGGGGAGAACTCTGACAGCATGGGGTTGGGGGAGATGAGGGGGTGGAGGTGTGGGGGCGCCAAGATGGTAGGAGCCCTGACCAGAGGAGAGGCAGATAGAATAATAAAGAACTCATGACTGGGAGCAGGAGACGTGAGAAAGGAAAGAAACGGGCAGAGAAGAACGTCCGCAAATAAGGGAGAGAAAGGACTAAGAAGGCCAGTTAATGTGGAGCACTTTGGGGGCGGGGAAGAAAAAGAAAGTGAGCAGAGCAGCAGCAAATGAGGGTGTCGGAGCAGAGGCTGGGGGAGACTGCTCCGGCACTGATGTGGGCCGACTCACTGTTTTCCGTCATTGTCGTGACTTCAAATTGTCGTACCTACAGCGCAAAAGCATCGGAGCAAGAAAAGACCTGCCTCTAGATGACGGAGATTAAAATAGTTGTGGATTATTTATTACCGATGATTTCCAAATGTGAAGGGTCTGATGAGAGTTCGTATAACAGGGATGAGGCAACTGACAAGCAAATTCAGTCGTATGCATGGCATGAAAATGAAGATGATAAAGCCATTTCGGAACACTTCAGTAGAATGTTTGTAAGGGCCGTGATTCAGCCTATCTTCAAAGAAGTCAGTGAATGTCACATCAGATTTGTACAATTAGATGAACATACTTCACATAGGAAATAATTTTGATATATAACTAATAATCCTGAGACATAATAACATAGCAACAATGTGGAAAGCATAGACTAAGGATATCCCAAGAGTATCAAGTAAAGAGATTTAGTAAGTCTGAAGCAGAGTTTAGGCATTTGTATTTTTATAAGACTTCATGCCTGCATCTGATGTATATCCCCAACTGAGAGCCAAGAGCCACTGGCCTGGAAGGTAGAAGATTCAAATGAAGAATGAGCTTGTGGACAATAAGCATTTAAAATAACGACTGAAATGTATGACTAATAATACTCTGCTGTTAATGACAAATCCCTAGGAACTTCCCATAGAGAATGCAATTTCTGAAATATTTGTGTTAATATTTTCCTTATAAAAGTTTTACCTAGGAGAGAATAAGCATCTCTTTTGATTTTTCGACTCATCACAGGCAACATGTCAATCGGAATATAGATTTTTTTTAAAAAATCTAATTATTTCTAGTACTTTACAAGGTAGAAGAACAAGTCTATGATTTTGCAGGAGTCTTCTGGGGAATCAAATATATTTTTAGGTGCAAAAGTTAGCCTGAAAGTTCTACTTTATTATTATTATTTTTCTATATTGAAGGTTGACTTGGGAGATAAAAATAAAAAATATTATCAGGGGAGATTTAGACACTTGATTAAGATAAAACCATGGATGCCTGAGAAACAGTACTTGTTACCTACTTAATTGAAGTAACAGAAAAAAAATTTTTTAAATAAACCTAGAAGGTGACATAATTGTAAAACATTAGCTCTTTCAAAAGTGAGGATTCTTTATTCTTCTCTTTTCTTCTTGTTTTCTTAAATAATCCAGGATGTAATAAAGTCAACATAAAGCACAGAGAGTTACTCCGATAAGACAATCTTTGCTACGCAGGCAGATGACATGTAAAGATTAACACTTCATATTGTAAGGGAAAGCAATAAACAGCAAACCAAGGAAGCAATCTCATCACATTGAGCAAACTTTGCTAAGCTATTAAACACATTCTGTAGCTTTTCAGACTCGGGTATTATGAACCAAGGCAAATAAAATTTACATTCCAAGCTTTGCCTTTCATTGTGCATTTTAATATTCTGGAACATACTGGTGCTTTCAGATAAATCTCGCAAGACCACGAAAACTCATTTCATAAGATGCTATTAGCATACAAAGCTTTCATCTTTACTATCTTCAAATGAATAAATAAATATTTTTGAAAGTTCTCGGTTTCAATTCCAATACAGTTAATATCAGTAACTATAAACCACAGAAACAAACTCTTTAGAGTACTAATAAGTTGAGTTTTTTTGTTGTTGTTGTTTTTTTTTGGAGTCCTCAATAAGTTTTAATGGGTTTGAAGAACAAAGAGAGAGAGAGCCAGAGTGAGAGAGGGAGAGGGAGAGAAGGAGAGAGAGAAAGAGAGAGAGAGAGAGAGAGAGAGAGAGAGAGAGAGAGGTACTGTTTTAAGAAAAAGCTACTCTTTTCCTTGAAAAATAGAAGCACATATGTAATTGTATTTTCTCTGTCACTATCGCTCCTAGAATAGTTTTAACCACCAATATTAATTATATATTAATTATAACTTTTAAACAAAATAACTAAGTTGTATTTCACAGAGAAAATTTGGAGGTAGATAATGGAAAACTGTCTGTCACAAATCAGCATTTTAACCAACGAGTAAGAACTCATAAATATACATAACGCACCTCTCTGCAGACCCATACTTGCTACAGCTTTATATACTTTCTGAACGTGGCAAAAACTAACCAAAGATACATCCACCTGTAGCATAGTAAAAGCAGAAGCATGTAAACATAAAAAGGTGCTTAGTAATCAATGTTTCTGTATTCCGTCTTAGAAATAATTTAGGTATCCGGCGATTAACCATTAATTAGTTTAATTTAATCAGTCTAAGGTTTCAAGTTCCCTAAAGATCTTTTTTAAATTGAGATATAATTCACATACCATAAAATCCACCCTAAATATGTGTACAATTCAGTATTTAGTATAGTCACAAGACGTATCATAATCATTATCCAATTCCAGAACATTTTCATCACCTCTGTAAGAAAACCCCATATCCGTGAGCATTCACTCTCCCATTTCTCCCTTTCCCCCACTTTTGGCAACTGATAATATACTTTATGTCTATATGTTTTATCTATTCTGGACATTTCATATAAACGTAATCATACAACATGTGGCCTTTTGTGTCTGGGTTCTTTTACTTAGCATAATGTTTTCAAGGTTCATCCTTGCTGCAGCAAAAACCAGTATTTCCTTCTTTTTTGTGGACGAATAATATTCCGTTGGATGCATATACCACATTTAGTTTATTTATTCATCAGCTGGTGGACATATGGGTTGTTTGTACTTCTGGGCTGTCATGAACAATGCTAGTAGGAACATTTGTGTACAAGCTTTGGTAGGAAAGTATGATTGAATTTTCTTGAGTGGAAACCAGGAGTGAAGTTTCTGGATAATACGGTAACTCTATATTTAATTTTCGAGGAACTGCAAAACTGTTTTCTTCAGCAGCTGCATTATTTTACATTCGTATCGACGATGCCTGAGGATTCTCTATATTCTCACTAACACTCATTACTGTCTGTCTTAGATGATAGCCATCCTAGCATGAGACGGTATCTCAGTGTGGTTTTGATTTGTAATTCCCTAATGACCAATGGTGTTGATCATTTTTGTGTACTTATTGGCCATTTGTATATATTCCTTAAAGAAATGTCTATTCAGATCCTTTACCCATTTTTCAACTTGATGTCTGTCTTTTGTCTAAGTTGCTTAAATATCTTGGAATTATCTTCAAGCTGACATACTACTAACATGATTCCTATTGAAATAAAGCGTGATTTGATTTAGTTGTACACAAACTCACATTTTTTTATAACCAACCAGTACAGTTGTACATGCTTAGAGAAAGCATGCCCAAATATAATTTTAAAATGTGCTTTTGTGTGACACTTAACATTGGTAAATCAGAAAAAATATTGCCTTTTTTTATTATATCAAAATCATTCAACTAGTCTTATTTGCCAAAAGTTTACCTTATTTACGTGAACTCGGATTCTTCAAATGTTTGAGTTAGTTTCTGCAAGACTACGTTTTTTAAATTGTAGCACATTGAAAGTATGATTTGTGTTCCCTATTTTCTTGGAATTTTAGAAACCTTCAACGTACACTTATTTATCACTAGAACCCAAGAGGAACAGAGCTCCTTTGTTTCTTATTTACTTGCTCTGTCCCTCGGCACTGGGCAACAGTCTTCTCGCCTTTGTGAGTGTCTAATGTGTCTGAAGGGGAGACGTTGCTACCTGTCTGACCTCTCTCGTTCCTCACAGCACCTTTTTCTTCCTTCAGACCGGTTCCATTCCATATCTACCCTTTTGATTTTTGTTCTCTCTAGACTTTTCCCTCTACTTAGTGTTTTTGGTAAAAGCTTTATTTACATCTGGGTCTTTTCTGTCGTTACATTGCTTTGTCTTTTCCCATCGTCTCCACTGCCTTAAGCAATTGGGAAGTAGTTTTTAGTCATTTTCTTTAATATTGCTTTCAACTTTATTCTAATCAAACTTTTTAAATCTCTGTCTCATGCTCCACCTATCTCAAATTTCTCTTAATTCTCATTTTAAAACAATGTCACAAATGGTATAACACAAACATCCTTCTTTGTCATTTGAAATAGTAATCTTTAAAGTATTTTTATCTACTATGTTTCCCCTACCTTATTTCTTCATAAGAGCCTTGGAGATACGTATCAGGAAGGCAGGGAGAGTGGGAGGGAGAGAAAGAAGAAAAAGCAGAGAGGGAGAAGGCGGGGAAGTCTCTCCTGCTTCTCGGGATCAGTGGTAGAACTCCTCATTCCCACCTTCCCACATCAAAATCCTTGGGTTTTGCTCTATAGAGTCTATAAAACATCTTCGTAACATAATTACAAGGGCCTATGAATATAATAAGAGGCTTGTGCAGCAACAACACTTGCTCTTCAAATTGCTCTTTCATCTGCGTGAGCAAGACTCTGTTTGTGAGAGACCTGGCCAAGGACAAGGGTACGGTCTGGGCAAAGCCTCCCCTAACAGCTGCAAGGTTGTCTGAGCACTAGGCTGAACGGCAATCGAGCAGCCTTGTCAGTGGATATCAACTGTGGGCTCAGCCGTCCCCCAGACACTGTGGCATGCAAAGATGCGCACAATAGAGTGCCTGCCCTCGTGGAGTTTACCGTAAGGTAACACTGAATTAAGTGTCAGTACACACTAGAACGTAGGGTGTACGTGAATGAATGCTGTCTGTTCCGAGAAGGCGAGCATTGGGGATAGAACGGACTGAACAGTTTTATCCAAGTGACTGACTTGAGCTAGGTCCTGAAGGGTCAGAAGGATTTGGCTGAATAGAGGATAGGAAGGCTGGACACAGATGGCCATTATTGTCAAGGAAACATTATAAACAAACCCGGAGGAAGGAAAAGATACAGACTATACGTAGAATATTGACAAGACGAAAATGAAAGTCCTCAAGACCGTGCGTGATGCCACACTGAGGAGCCCGAAAGTCACTCTTTATCCTGTCTTGACTTAAAGACAGGACTTCTCTGCATTCCTTGGCACGCGCTATTCTCCAGGCCTGCAGGGGTCTTGTCTCTACCCCTCTGTCCCACCTGGCCACCACCACCACCCTTTTCCTGGTACGACTGGCTCCTTCTCCTATTTGGTTTAAATGTTCGCTGCCTCAGAACCCCCTACATATGTGATCCGCTGCCCCTTAAATTTCTATCACAGCATCTGTGATTTGTTTGCCTATAATGAATGGAACCACCGAGTGCAACAACGTGTTTCTCTGCCCAGCTCCTTTGCCAGCACCAAGCGTCACAAAGTCAGGGACCATGTCCTCTGGGTTAATTTACAATATCTCCTTGACAACAATGGCCACCTCTACCCATCCTTCCTATCTCTATCCAGCCAAATCCTTCCATCCAGCCAAATCCTTCCATCCCTTCAGGAGCCAGCTCAAGTCAGCCTCCCCCGTGAAACTTCCAGCCCATATCTGACAACAGTGCATCGAGAAGGGGAGAGGGCCAGACAAAGAGCCCCATAAAGCATCTTCTTTTTAAGCAGGCAAAGAAAATAGAAAGAACCCTGGGGAAGACAGGAACAGGGGAGGACAATGTCCCTGACCCCATGAAAGAAGAGAGTTTCAAACAGCAGGAGGCAAACAGCCTTAGAAACCAGGCAGAAGTGGAGTGGGGTGAGGGCAAAGGGTGCTCCACTTAGACAGCACCCACGATCTTTAAGGGTGGTAGGGATGGAAAGCAAATTGCCAGGATTCAAAGTGAGCTTTTGAAAAGCCTGGGGGGGAAAAAAAATGTAAAAAGAAGAGAAGTAGCTTGTGGATAAGCATGGCAGAGATATGGATGGTTGACAAAGGAGAGATTAAAGACAGGGCCAGGAAGGAGCAGCTGATGGTGCTGAAGCAGGCGACTGGGAGGGGATCATTCGCGAGCCTTGTTAAAGGAAGCTTCAGAACATTCTTCACAGAACAGCCAAGACCGCAGGAGGCAGTCGCCTGGCTTTACATTTGTTGTTTCCTCACAGGTTGAAACAATGGCGGAAAGCCATAAAAAAGACCTGACCGGCAACGAGCCTGCGCATTATTAACGTTAGTAACGCGGTGAGGCACGCAGCTGGGGGCGGGGGAGGAAGGAGTCGCCTGCATGGCGAAGGGCAATGCCACCCGCTTGCCTTCTCGCCCAGATATCTGTACCCAGATAAATCTACATGGCTCTCACTCATACACTTGTGAAATCTCCCCCCGTAATACCATAGCCTTTCAGATCCAGAAGGGACATTAAAAATTATCTCATCATCAACAAAACGGACCCACGTGGAGGATGACGTTTTCCTCTCCCGACTGCATTTCCTTCTTTTCTCTGCAGGGTAATATTTCTCTCAGTAAAGCTCACCTTTGCACTGACATGTGACAAAGGCACAGCCAATAAATAGAAAGTCTTATCTTCCCATCTCCCAATCTCGAACTGGTTTAATAATTCACTCCCTCTCGGTGCCTTAAAAACGGGTCCTTTATCTTCGAATTCATCTGTAAAACTGTTCTCTTCTCCCACTTGGTAAATGGACTCCATTTATCACGCATTTTATGGGAGCTTATCTACTCCAAGAGAAGTTTGATCAGATAACCTGGTCCTTAGAAAAGCAGAGGAAGATTGCTAGGAATGGCTTCTATTGTTTGAAAATCTCTCTTTGATCTGAATTTTTTAGGAAGGTTATAAGATGTTGCCAGGGTCTCTTGCATATTTGATGGTCCAGCAAATTATTACCTGGGTCTCAGGGTCTGGAGAGACTTTGCTGAACACGCTCGCTGGATCTAATCCTTCAGAATGATTTGAGGATGAGCTTAAACCCCAGGCAGAGACTTAACATTCCTAGTTTAATGCTGTGATATAATATGACAGATTTATACATTGTTCTGACCTAATGAAATGCAAAGAGATGAAGTGTTTTATTTACACGGTAACCTCTTATTTCAACAGTTCACTGGCTGTTATATAGGCTTTCTTGGCCTCGTCAAAAAGGCCCCAGGATGCCTTGCTGTGAGTCCTGCAGAGCAGCCTCAGCAGTGCACAGAGACCAAAGCAGTAGGCCGTGAAGTCAGGAAGAAAACAACAACATAAACCAACAGACCTGGAAACTTCCAGTCCTCAAGGGCGTTTGTAGAACTCTCTACCGCCCAGATGTCCTTTCCTCTGGCAGATAGAGGTCCCTAACCTTTTTGGCACTAGGGACCCGTGCTCCCATGAGAATCTAATGCCTGATGATCTGAGGGGGAGCTGAGGCGGTGATGCCGGCGCTGGGGAGCGGCTGCAAATACACGCAGAGCTTCACTCGGTTGCTTGCCACTCACCTCCTGCTGTGCAGCCCGGTTCCTAACAGGCCACAGACCGGTACCAGTCCATGGCCTGAGGGTTGAAGACCCCTGCTCTATCTGGATACAGAAGACACACAGTAAATGCTTGTTGAATGAATCCCTCCCCAGGTTCATCATTCACTCAACAAACGTTGTTGATCATCCTTCAGTGATCCCTCTGGGAGATACAAGAAAGTGTGTACAAAGACGAAAGGGCTTCAGTGCCGCATTCACAGAGGAGGCAGCCTTGTGAGGAAAAACCAGACGAATACTCAAACTCGATGTGCTACGCATGCTCTGTGATAGAGAGCATAACGGATGTTAGGAACAGGGACAAGGAGGAGAGATTAACTAAACTAAACCTGGAGAAGCTGAAGAAAACTTTAGAGAATCATTTCAAATGGAGATTATTTGGGCTGTTATGGACCAGACTCCTGTCTGTTTGGTTCCGCTCCCCAGGTAGGGAACATGGGGAAAGATCTGTGCTTCTCACCGGTGCTCTGGCTATGACATTGGAGAGTACAGGAGTTCTTCTTGGCCATGACTCTTTGGGAAATTTGAAAAGCGTATGAGTGAGTGTGATAGAGAGATGCTGGCTCACACTGTCTTCCAGAGTATGACCAGGATGAGATGTGCGGGGTAACAGCAGGCACCTGAGGTGACACTGTTCGTATTTACGAGAGCAAAGCACATGCCCCCAGTGGGTGTTTTGGTGTTTAGGTGGTAGCAACTGGATGCAAAAAAGCTTTCTTCCACACCGACATGGGGAAAACGAGGGGAAATGGTTTGCTCCAACCCTGCTTTTGAGAGAGAGAAGAAAAAGCAGACCTCATGCTAAAGCAAAGCCTCGCTATTCAAAGGCCCAAGGACCAGCAGCGTGAGCAGCACCCTCAAGCTTGCCAGAAATGCAGACTCTCAAGCTGCAGCCCCAACCTACTGCGTGGGAAGCTGCATTTTAACAAGCTCCCCAGGTGATCTGCATGCAGGTTATAGTCCAAGAGGCCTGCTTGAGACCAGCGGGGTGGCTGAACTTTGGAACACCTGAGGAGCTGCTACCCTACCAATCCCGCCCCCAGAATTCTGATGTAAATGGTCTGGCTCCCTAAGTGGTTCCAAATGTGCAGCAAAGGTGGCAAAGCACATGGAGGCCTGCTGTTCCCCACGGGCCCCTCTGACAGCCGCAGGTCTGGGCGCTGCTTTCATGGGTTGGCTGCTACAGTCCCCTGAACCCCAGAGAGGTGGTGGCCCCAGGATGGTACAGGTACGTGGGGACCGAGACTAGCTGTTCACATCCAGGAACCCCCAGCTTACCCCTGCATCCGTCAAGACTCTTCACTGTGCATTTCAGGATGTGGAATCTCCATAGAAATTCATCATGATAGATCAAAACCTTAAGTCTGAATGTTCCATGCCTGTGTGTTTAGCTCATCCTCAAATAAATCAATCCTTTGCAATCAGGTTAGGGTCCTCTGCTATAGAAGGTAATAGGAGAAAGGTTGTCCCAAAAAGTTAGGAGACTAAAGTTGAGAAGCAAAGCCTCCCCACCAAAAAAAAATAAAAAACGAAAAGCAGGAGTTAGCCAAGGAAGCAGCACCCAGCGAACCCCTGCCGTGAGTCAGCACGGGGGAGCCCAGCCCCTTGCAGGGCAGGCTGGCCAAGGAGAGGGCTCAGCTGCCGGGCTGGGCTGTGTGAGCTGCTGCTTCTCGTCCCAAGACCAAGTCTTAAAGCAACTTTCCTTCCTCTGCTGCTTAAACTTTTTTTTTCTCCTGTGTCTGGAAAGAAGTGTCACATTTTGCTCACTCCCAACCCTCTTCCCCCACCCCCTCCCAGAGCCCCTGAGCGCGTGTGCGTGGAGGGGGTGCCGCGAGCCACCTCCAGCCTCCCGTGGCTGCTGTAACTAACTTCCAGCTCCTCTCTGTAACGCTATGAAGTTCCTCGGGAAGCCCAGGAGCCAGACAGCGGCTTCTCTGCCTCTTTGCCTGCTCTTTTTGAAGATCCTGCAACCAGGGCACAGCCGCCTTTACAACAACCGCTATGCCGGGTAAGTGGAGCGACCTTCATGCCCTGCGTGGCTGGCTTTTAGTCGGATGCGGGGCTGGTTCGGGCACTGAGCGTGCCTCCGTTTTTCTGTTCCAGGGTCTCTGAGTGAGTCTGTACACTTTCCTGGCCACCTACAATGAAATGGACGCGAGCTCTCCGCTCGTCGGTTTAGCTCTCTGAGGGAAAGCGGTGGGCGCCAGGCTAGCTGTTCACACTTCTTAGAGTGTGCCAACCTCAGCCGTGGTCCACTGTCCAAGGGGGTTCTGTCTTTGTAGTAGCTGTGCCCAGTATTTACCTTGGTTGAAGCTCGGTGGGAAGGATGCTGCTGTACCACGTGAATTATGACCGGAAAAAGTAAAGCTTCTTTTTTAGAATCGTATGCAGGAGCAGTGGGTTGAAATTCTCTGGTGATTAATTTAGGAAGTGAGTGTGATTTTTTTTTTTTTTTCTTTTTGGTGCTTGTTAGTCCACAGCGTGGTTATCAGAAAGATTTTCAAATCTGAGGGATGCAAATGGGTCAACTCAAAGAAGCAGAATAAAAGTAGCTAACTGTAAAATTATGGGTGTTCTTCTGAAGGTAGAAACAAAGAAGGAAAAAACAATTTTTTTTTTCTCTGTAGGTTATAGGTTAGCGTGCTGTGTGTTTGCCTCTCCTAAGGGGACACAGGGCGTCTAGAGCTGTGTGTGACTATGCACGTCTTCTTAAACTGAAGGCTTGCTGCGAAATATACAGCAT
>NW_006443225.1:11313747-11319736 GCF_000325575.1 Pteropus alecto | reverse complement strand
GTGTTTTAGAGCTGGAAGAACCTTAAATAGCAACTCTAGTTCGAGTCCTTTCTACAGAGGAGCGAAACCGGTGTCTTAAATCTTTTTTAAGTAGTTTATCCCTCAATAATTATCAGGTGAGGAGAGCTTGCAACTAGATCTGGATTATGAGCAGGTAATGCCCACAGACTTAAAGCAAAATTCTTCTTTCTAGGAATTTAGAGAATTTATAAGCGCAATCCTGGAAAAGAATTGTGTTTCCCTTTCTCTCCTGAAGGACCTGGGCTCTGCCTTTAGAGTTGCCCTGAATACAGTGCTTACAGAGGAAACTTTAAAAACATGTCCTCAGTTTTAGAGGGGTGGGGGCTTTGGTTGAGGTGAGGTCCAGAGATGGTAATGCAATCCCAAATTTTCCACCTTGATGTTCCCACGGGAAACAGAAAGGAGTTAACATCTGAGAGATGCTTTATGGCCTCCCGGACACACATGGTTCAGGCTTTACATCCTGTCATTTGTCACCGCCCTTGGTGACCTGGATAAGGAAGCTCGTGTTTAAAGACTGATGGTCCAGGCTAAGGCTGTGGAAGAATTTACTCTGACTCTCTTAGCTGATGCAGGCCAGGTGATAAACATATATCACAGGTTTAGATGTGCCACGTGACAGGACCTCACTCCTCCACTCAGCTGTGGCCCTCCGTAATTATTTCCTTGTGTGGTGCTCAGTGACAAGGACCAGTCCTGCTTCAGCTGAGCAGGTGTGTGCACTTCGCCGAGCACCATTTAGTAGAAGGAACGAGGCCAACGGTGGTGCTCTTTTCTTCTAGAATGTGCAGCAACTGAGACCTTTCTGGAGGAAGCTACACTGCCTTTTCTGTCGTACTGCCGTGAAAATAATAATTGCCGCTTTCTTTGTGGCTGCTGCATAATAAGTTAGTCCCAGATGTATAATTAACCAGATGTCTGAAAGTTGGAAGAAAAGGATACAACAGTGAGAGACTGGAGAAGGCGACCTTACCTGTCCATCACAGTAGAAGCCTAGAACTTCATTCAAACCAGAAATGTTTCTGGGCACACGCATCATCGAAAGTGGGGGGTTTTCACTTACCTGCATTAGCTACACCTCATGCCCTCATCACCAAAGACAAATGCTGTGTGGGGTGGGGAATATTTTGCTTTCTTTCCTCAGGAACCACTTGCTGTAAGTCTAGCTATTATTCAGTGAATAAGAAGCTGATGGGATGATGTGGTGAAATAGTATTTCGCATTATTTTTGTTACCCGGCCGAAGTTATAATTCCAAACCACCTCATTTTCATCCCTTATGGAATTCGTTTTTGTTTTGTTGATGATTATGGAGCAGCCCTATTTCTTGCATTTTCGTAAAAGTATTTCTGTAGGTCTTGATAATATAATCTGATAATACGGGATTGTCATCTGCAGGACTCTGCACATGAATAAAAAATAGGACATCCAGGGCAGACCAGCATGCCCCCCAGAGAGCAACTATTGAGCTCAATCCTCTTTTCTACATAAACAAGTGACAATTGTAGCATGCCAATTGTATAATAGATGCTTAGTAAATGGCAGATTTAAGTGTCAGGAAAAAAAATGAGACTGTAAGGAAAATCTGATGACAAGCTAAAACCTTTTTGGCTAGCTATATTAAATTACACATTTACGAGATTTAAAAATTACATAGAACAATAAATAAATAAAAAACACATAGAAAAGGAATGAGGAAGATGACTTCAGATAATGTTTATTGATACTCTCCCATCAGAGGGCTTTGAGGGCTACAAACGCAAGTCAGACGTTTCCATAACAAACGTCTGTCCGTCAGTGAGTGGACTCCAGCAGACAAACATCACTCTGTATTCTCTTTTGCACTCATCTCGTATTCCTGAAAGTCAGACCTGCTTCTTATACTGTGATATTGAGGGCAGAACACATAACGATCTTCTGCATCACGTGAAGTGAGCCTAGTTCTGTTTTAAGTGGTGGTAAAACAGATCTAAGACAATAAAGCAACGCATTCTGGTAATGCTGTGGAATTAGCAGCTATGGTTTTTTCGAGAACTGCTCATTCAGTACCTCCTCCGTGCGAGTCAGTGCAGCATAATGTTTATAAGCCCCGAAGTTCAACTACCTGGGTTTCAATTTCTGCTTTCTCACACTGAGTAGCTCTGTTACCTCAGGTGACTTACTTAACCTCTCTGAGCCTCTGGGACGATGGAGATAATATTAGAACCCTTTTCACCAAGTTCTTATGAGGATTCAATGCATTAGCATGAATATCGCATGGTTTTGGCACTTACTAAGTACTTAACAGAGTGGCAAAATAGCTAATATAAACATGTACTTAAAGATTAATTTCTGTAACAACCTTATGTGTTTGGTATTCCTGTGTCACAGATAAGCTAAATGAGGTGTAGAAGGAGTCACCCAAATTCATCGATAACTAACCCAGGGTTGCTGGAAGGCCACAGCTAGGATTCTAACCCAGCTCCGCCTAACTCGACAAACTAGTACTTCTCACTCTGCCACCCATTCAGGTATAGAAAAGAGTCGCTTTTAAGAAAAACTGAATATTTCATCTTGCTTAGGGAACTGATGTTTCAGGATAATAAAGGAAAGGAATAGATTATGTAGGTAAAATTGGAAGTTTAATCTTAGTCACCATCTCCATGGTGATCACTGAGAGTAAATCATTATTTAAAAAGCAGGCAGAGACCACAGGGATAGAAAAAAAAACAGAAAACACCAAAAAATAGCACAGAAAGTGGCCGTGGGTTTGTGCCTTCATTCATTCATCACGTATTATTCTAATGCGTACTCTGTGCCAAGAACATTGGCCAACAGAGCCAACACCCTCTGACAGCTTGCAGGTTAGTTAGGAAAATAGCCCCACCCCTAACAGTGTGAAAGGTGTGAGTGCCGTGCGGGAATACTGTGATGGGGACCGACAAGGGCTCGGTGGGCCGAGAAGGGTGGACACGCCTTCCAGGGCCTCACCTGTTCTGGTTGTCCAGCCCTGCCGGATCTGGGCGAGGGGGACGGAGACGATGACTTCCTGCCACCAGCACTGCTCCCAGGGACTTAAACCCACTGGTGTTGGATCTGCATCCGAGGCCTCCTGACTCCTCCTTCCTTGCCCAGGCCTCCATTCCTTGAAGACCCCTGTCATGTCTTCTCTTTTCTGAAGGGAACAGCTCCGACGACTCTGCCTTTTTCTCATGACCACAGGTGTGTGTAGGGCTGCTTACGGCCACTGACCAGCTGTGACTTTTTGATTAGTCATGGTCCATGCTGCAGCCACATCCCCACCTCCTGTCCCTCACCTGCCACCACCCCGCACACACCCCAGTTATTTGTCATCCATGGAAACAGGATATAGAGATTCAGAAAATAGACTTAAAGGAGATAAGACTTCTTTTTAGAAAGAAGTTTGGCCCTCGAAATCCTGTGAGTAAAGGGGCCCCAAATTGGGATGTGACATATTTAACAGAAGGGGACTGTGAGAAGTGCAGGCAGAGCAGATTCAACTGCAGGGCCTCTCTGGCTGGTTCCCCCTCTCTCTAAGGGCAGCTGTTAATTCTTTTATCATCCGACGGTGGCTTCCTTTGAATGCTCTAAGCTTTTAGAAACCGGGCACTAGAGGACAAGAGATCAAGCTGGCCATAGGAACCCAAGAGTCACCTTCTATGTTGACAGTTAAAACTCTTTTCCACTAGGATGGTCATAAATCGCTATTTGCCCAAGACTGGCCCAATCTGGCAGAGACCGGCCCTGTCTGCACTTGCCGTCCTGGCATGGTAATTGGAATGCCCCCTTTCAGTCTGAGAAGGGTCCTGGTTTGCACGGTACATTGTGAGTTCAGCCTTGTTATTCTTAATATGTTTGCTGCTTTCATGGGCTTTATTTCAAGTGTTCAGCTACTCCCTTATGTCATGCCCAAAGAGCAAATTTATCTCTACTTTCTTCCATGCCTGTAAAAAGACGTCCTATTTGATCTCTTCTCTCCCTTATAATGGCCACCAGCTGTGTTCAGGACTTCTTTATCTCAGCCTCGGTTAAAGTCATTTTCTCCTAACTGATCTACCTTTCTCTAGTCCTTTCTCATACTGATGATCTGACTGAAATAAAACGTTCGTTCTGTTACTCCTTGCTCAAAGACCTACTTGGCCCCCTGTTGCCAACTACGTCAAACCCAGAATCCTCTGCCTGCCTTTCAAGGTCTCCGTAATGAGACTCTGATTCTCCTGCCTCTGTTTCACTTTTGCTCAGCCCTGAAAGCCCTCTGCAGTCAGGCCAGGGAAATCTCTGCAGCAGTGCTCATCTTTAACAAGCAAAGCCGGCAGGCCTCATTCATCATAAGGACCTAAAGAAAAAAAGAGCCATCTCAGATCATAAGATGAGTTGAAATATGTGAGATATAGATACAGGGCATTAGAGGCTATGAAGGATGTACCGGAGACTAACCATTCCTTGACAAGCTAGTGTGTCGTTAATGGAATTGTTCACCAGTGCCTTCTGGAAGTTTCTTTGAGCTCTTGGCCCTTATTGTAAAATGTTTTTAGTTTTCCTTATGCACTAGCTCAAAGTGCAACCCCTAATTGCTGATTGTTTATCAGCTGATTATACAAACGCTTCCTTCCCTGTGGCGTGTTCTGTGAGTTGGGGACTCCTGCTTCGCTTATTTAAGACGTGCAATGCTGCAGCCCTCCCATAGGCAGACAGTACTCCATGGGGATCAGCAACCCTTCTGCCACGGAGCCAGCAGAGGGAGGGGTGTTTCAAATGCTTCTGGGGCCACTTTCTCCTCGGGCTCACTCTGATAATGGAGTCTTTATTATATGGCGCCAGGATATTTTCTCGGTAATACCATTAACATAATGATTTCCACCCCTTGAAAGGCAATGAAGGATGTTAATGTTTCATAACTTCACAACTTATATTGTGGGAGCCACAAAAGCATTACATGTTTTTTTTGTCTTTGTCAATGGGATTACTGAACAGAAAATAAAATCCTTTTGGTGACTTGTTTTAGAGTCTTCATTATGATCAATCAGTAGATAACTGGTTCATAGGATTAGAATTTGCTTTGCCAGATAAATGCCTTACCAGTCTGCCTCTGGGCATTAGCGTCTTTGTGATAAAGTGGAATGCAGAATATAAAGCTTTAGGATCCATTCTAGGAGGTGTAAATTTCCTAAAAAATTATTTCATTAAAGGTAGACGAGAACTTCTACTAAGTGGTTCTCTTCGATAAAATTACCATCTTTGTTCTTTTTCTCACTGTACGTTAAAAACAGATTAAAATTTTAAAAATGTTTTACTATGTTATTAAGGATACTATAGGATTGTTTTCTTCTCTCTCTCTCTCTTTTTTTTTTTTTTAGCTATAACAAAGAACTCCAGAATGCAATGGCTTAAACAAGAAATTTATTTCTCATATAAAAATACAGAGCAGGTATAGTGGGTAGTGCCTGAGAACCAGGCTCCCACTGTCCTATACCTCTGCCATGCTCAACTCAACTCTCAAACGTGGTTCAAAAGAGCTTCTAGCTCTTGTGGTCCAGGCAGCAGGACAGTGGAAAGCAATGGTCACTCTCCTTTAAGAGCACAGTCCTGATGTCCAAACATTGCTTCTACTGGCCAAAATCAGAGGCCCTTGCCTGCAAGGAAGGCTCTGAAATAATGGTCTTTAGCCAGGGAGACAGATCTGGGAGAACAAACTGAGAAATAACTAGCAGTCTCTCAGTGGTCAGTCCAATATTTAATGATTATCAACCCTTCTAGCCTCCAGTTGGTTCTCTTGAAGAAACAATCCAATCTAATAGGCTTTTAGAATTTTGCACTTCAAGCTGACTTATAGTGTGCACTTTTATTCTGTAGATGGTCTTTTAAAGTCAGAGAGTGTCAGAACTGAAAGAGAGGGGAAAAAATCATAGCCCAGTCCCTTTATTTAATACACGAGGAAGCAGTACTCGAAGAAGGTTAAGGGAATTACA
>NW_006443225.1:11269491-11313644 GCF_000325575.1 Pteropus alecto | reverse complement strand
CATCACCTTGAGTAGTTGGGGATGAAGTAAAGTGATTTGGCAAGGCTGAGAAGTATTTGATGAGGGAGGATTTAATTTCATTTCTAGAAATATTTGTAGGGTGTCTGGCCCTCTGCTAGTCTGGGACTATAGTCCACATGCAGGGTCGTAACGAGTGACTCAGGCAAGTCAGCACAGTTCCAGCTCTGAGATCGCCATGCCCACGGAGTTAACTCCTGGTGCAGGATGAGCGTAGGGGAGAGAAACTTGATCCAGACTGGAGGGTGGAGAGAAGGCCAAGGAAGGCTTCTTGGATGCAAGATGAGTCTTAAAAGACAAATCGGAATTTGGATTATTAAATAGCCAAGGTATTGTGTACTTTTCTTTTGAATGATCTTAGTCATAAAAAAAAAAGAAGAAGAAAAGAAAAAACAAGTAGAAATTAGGTTCAGGCTCTCCAGTCATAGGGAATATATTACATGTACAAAGAACTACACAAGTGAGACGGCCTGGTCAAGTCTAGAAAACCGGATCAATTAAATCTGACTAAAATAAAAGGCATTTCTCTTGATGAGAATAATGAAATGTATGTATGATGTTGACTGTGGTAATACATGTTACAACCTGGCTTATGTCAGTGACGATCGAAGAGAAAGGAGGGAACCGATTAAAGAAATATTTAGAAGGTAGAACTTTCACAATTAGGTAACCGAAGAGGAGAGGCAAGAAATAGTGTAAGATGATTCTAAGAATTGGGTAACTAGACTGAGCTCTTCACAGAAAATTTAGGTACTTTTTTTGAATATGTATATTTTGAAGTGCCTATAAAGGGCCCAGTTGGATGGATGGACTTGGAGCACAAGAGAGAGATCTAGACTAATGTGTAAATAGAATGTATTTTTCTTAATATTTTGAAAAATTTACTCTTTATTACACAAGCAATAGATAAGACGGGTTGTTAAAATACTTCTTGGAGTTTCACTCTGGCTGTAACGTAGAAGAGGCTACGGAAAGTGTGACAGAACCTCATGTCATTTGAAAGCAACGATCTGCCAAAAACATCGTTGGAGCCCATCAGTTCATGATTTCAAGCTAGGTCTTGCAGTGTATGACTTAGACAATTTAACAGATCTGAGTCTCAAGTTTCTCTCTGAGGTAGCTCTTATTCGCAGATCCCTCGCTCAGACATGCTTGTGTGCAGGTTGGGTGTTTTTTGTTGGGTTTTAGATGTTCAGCTTATTGTTTTAAGGAGAGAGATCTGGGGACACCTCTCACTCTGCCATGCTTCTGACATCACTCCCGCTAATAAACGGAATTTTTTGAAACTTTGAGTGTAGGATGGAGCACCCAGAAAGTGTTCATTACATGAAAAGAATAAGTAAAAAGTGAGTAGAATAAAGGGGGAAAGACACAGAATAAATTAGTAGAAAGACCTAGAAAGAGAGTATGGAATCCAGGAACTGTCAGAAACCCTGGAAAATACGAGATTCGGGAAGAGAGAAATCAGTCTCATCAAGTACTGCAAAGTAGTATCCATCGGTTTGGCCGTTGAGAGATCAATTGTGTTATTATCAAAGATGCTTTTGGTGGAGTGGTGAAGGAAAACCAGAGCATGGGAAGCTGAGGAATGACTGGGATGTGAAGAGTTTAGATCATAATTTTGAGAAGTGTATCCTTGAAGGAGGGGTGGTGATAGAGGTGGAGGGTCCATAACTTGAGTTGAAGAAGGATTTCGTTATTTAGCTTTTACTCATTAAAATATGGCCATGTCTATCCTATGTTATTCTTACTATCCTATCCTAGGTAGTAAGAATCAGAAGAGATGGAGAGAGGGGTAAAGTGATGAAATTAGAAAGCTGCCGGCCTCTCTCCTCTCTGCAAGGTAGAAGGAGAGGTCCTGGTCCGTGAAGAGGTAGCGAGTAGGGGACCTGATTAAAGGAGAGATGATTTAGTTTTAGAATGTTCCTGAGGGAAATGATTTGGACCTTCAGAGGGGTCACCAAGCATTGCCGAGGGTCCCGCCGATGGTAGGGATGAGTCTGTAATGTAAGCATAAACCCAGCTCTATGATTTTTTTGAGGATCATTCCACATTTTCTCATGTCTGAAATACGCCACCGTGGACCCCTACCATTCAATCTATTACAATTCCCCAAAAGCTGAGGACATTATCTTTAAGCCCTTAGAAAGCCAAAAAGCAAGTCAGGCAAGGTCAAGGTCAGAAATCCCACCATCCATTCTATTTCCTCTTCTCCATGCTCACGAGATTGATCTCTGTGGCCTGTGTCTATCTGCCTTCTCCAGCAGTTGAATGAAGGGCAGGAGGAGAGAAAGTTGAGGTTATTTCTTCCTCATCCTCTCTCCCTGCTTTTGGTGACACAGCTCTGATAGTAGCTGCTACTCTCCACAATCATGGCTCCCGCTGGACAAGCTGCCACAGGCCAGTTCTCCTTGCCCTCTAGAAGATAATTTCCTGCCGCCTTTTATTCCTTCAGACCCAGAAATCCCTAATCACTGAGTGCTTCATCATCTCTTGTCTGTCTCCTTACTCTGCCCACATCTCTGTAAATAACTCCTGTATTAAAGTCTCTTCAGTTGAATCATCTAAGCAGAATTCTGTTTCTGCTGGAACCCTGACTGAGAGAGAAACCGAGCTGGACTTGAAAGTGGGAAAAATACACATTTAACTCTGAAGATCTGTGTTAGAGCAATTTCGGGAGCTCAGAATGAGATGAAATAGGCCAGAAATGAAACGGCAATGGAAGAAAGCGAGAATGAGAAAAAAGCTACCCCTCATTTGTATTTCTCTAGCGTCGCCCGAAGTGATAAAGTACTTTGTAAACTGGAATATGATATAACATGTTATATTCGGTCAATGATTATGTCCAATATTAGTTGGAAAGGCTCTCGTGGAGACATGTCTGTTACCTTTCCATTCCCTTCTATCTTCCTAGGGAATTGAGCAAAAGATCTGTGAAAAGGTCTAAGTGTCTTCTTAGCCAAATGAATGGGGCTCCCCTCTCCCGCTTCCTGTCAATTACCTGAAAACTGGAAGGACCGTCTCTTCCTCCACCTCGCTCGTTCTCCCATCGTCATTCCACCACCCACTGACCAAGTATCAAGAGTGCCCGTTATGACCACCTGAGCATCACTGCTTATTCTCAAGGAGGGTTAGGAATCTCGAGAGAGAGAGAGGCGGTCTCCGCCTCCTGAGGGCTTAAGTTTCAGTCCAACGATCTACACTGGAAAAGGTGGAAACACAAGTATACTAGGTCAGCACAAACTTCTTCCTGCTTTCTCCACCTTTGTTTTCTTAACATGCACATCATATGTCGATAGCATTTCCGTCTTAGATTACCAACTGCGAAAAAACGAAACTTCTAAGCGATCGCATATTTTATCACCAGAAAAACATAATGATCTTTTTTTGCACTTAGAGAGTCTGTAACCATTTGTACATGGAACCTCATTGGCTGTAATTTTATTTCTCCCATTTACCTTTTAGATTGTCCACTTCTTATCAGACTGACTTGCGAGACGCCTAAATGTCTACTGAGTTCTTTTGTGTGATTTTTGCGAATGTAATGAGAACAGAAGACTTGTAATAAGATCTGGTGGGGTCCTATTCTATCTTATCAATCATGTTTCCATGGAATGTATATAATGTGTATGTGACGATGTGATAGCAATGTATTTGGTACACATGGAAGCATTTGGGACAAGCTTGTGTGGTGATGTTTGGAGTAGTTAGAAATTTACTGCTGAAAGGGATTCTTAGCCCTTGACTTACAGGGCGGAAAGGGAGGACATGTATTGGGGTATCTAGCTCTCATTAAGTTTTCAGATCTCTGTGTAGAAGCAAAAGGAAATGATCGCAAGGGAAAAGTAGAAAATCACCTTAATATAATATCTGATAGAGAAACCATTCTGATATTTCCTAGAGAAATAAATATAGTCTGCCTTTTTCCTCTGCCTAAAACGAGGGTTTCTTTTTCCCCCTGGAAACCTAGTTGGTGAGGCAGTTCACTCTCCACAACAGTTCTTCTAAGAGCTCTTCAAATACTTCAAGCCCCCAGTCTGCCTAAGCCTCCCTTCCTCTCAACCCCAAACCTTGTACTAATGAGAGCAAAGAAGTGTATCTTCGCTTTATTCATAAGATGGAGGTAATGCAGCATCCGACCCAAGTTGTCTTGGCTTCCATCCTCTCTGCCGCAAACTCTACAAGTTCGTTATCCTGCCTCTTCTGTCCAAGACAATATCATTCATTCAGTCAACACGGTTTATTCAGTGCCTACCACGTGTCCAACACTATTTTAAGACCTAAAGGTAAACAGAGATTCGGGTGCTAGGAATATCGCACTGCTTTAGTATACCAGTAAATGAAACAGTCTTTAGTGGGATTTATATTCTAATGGGATGACAGAAAATGAATAAACCATGGTGTTAAGTTCAATTAAGGGTTATGAAGATAAAGCACTGGCAGTGGATAAAGTGTCAGGAGAAGAGGTAAGGGGAATAAATAAAGGAGCCATGTGAATATCTGGGTAGAAATTTCCAGGCATCGGAAACAGCAGGTAGGGTGGGAACCTGGTTGGCACGTTCCTGGACAGTTGTTCTCAGACCAATAGTTTCAATGTCACCTGGGAATTTGTTAGAAATGCAAATTTTCAGGCCATACCCATCAGCAACTCCGGAGTGGGAGGCGGGTAGAGGACGGGGAGCAATCTCTGCCTTAAGGAGCCCCGGCCATAGAAGCTAAAATTCGAGAACCACTGTGGAGGACGATCACCAGGGTGACATGGAGGCTGGGACTGAGCGGTTGAGGGGAGCAGTTACTCATCCTCGTTCCTGCTGTTCCCCTGCAGATAGTCCTCAATGCATTTTCTCTTTATACTCCAAAACGTCTCAAAATCACCTCCTCCTCTTTTGTTCTGTGCCTTTCTGCCTTTCCTGAGCCAGTTCAGACTACTTCTCCAGCAAGAGTTCCCCGATGCCACCAATCAGCTGTGATGGCTGCCTCCTCTGAGATCCCATAGTGCTGTCTGTCATTGATGACAATCGCCACAGACTACTAGGCATCACCGTCGTTTGTGCACATCTTAACTTTCCTTTTGGTTCTAAGCAAGTTGAGAGAACGAATGGTGCTATGCCTTATTCTTATCTGTATTCTCACAGTCCCCAGAGTGTGGCATATTCAGTAAAAGTTTAGATGGGTGGATGGAAGGGAGGGAGGAAGGAAGAGATGGAAGAAGGCAGGCGAGGAAGGAAACTAATAAAAGAGATCAAACTGCCAACATTCGCAGGCAGTTTTGTCAGTAGATTTCATCAGACTAGTGAGAAACGAACCATTTGCCCCTTATGGCTATAAGACGAATATGGGGACCCCAATAGCTGCCACGAGTATGTGTCTAGGGTGATATCTCCCACTGCTGTGTCCTTCTCTCCCTGTCCAATGTGTTTGGGGTGTCATTCACATGATTGCCCAAATTTGGTCTCGAATATTTTACTTATACAAGCTCCTAAACTTGCTTTGAACAGCATTCTGCGCTGGGAGGATCTCTGAAGCTAAGCCACTATTTCCTGCCTGGAACCAAAACGGGGCCAGCTGGTCAACGCATTTATTGGCCACTTCACTTTTACTTTAGAGAAGTGACTCGCCTTTTTTGTCATCATTGTTTTATCCTCTAAGGAATACACGTGAACTCATCTGAGTTTATAGATTGCTCCTCAATCATCAATTCATGTTGAGTCTAACATCTTCTGTAGTCTTTGAATAATTTTTATGAACCAGAGGCCTTCCAAGTTATCTCTCAGAACTTTACTGCTCATGTTCTTGCTTTTAGCTCCTCTTTTTCTTTCGATGTCTCGATGCAGTAAGAATGTTTGCTTGCAGTTCCTGTTCTCAGTCCACCTACTTGGATCAGCATATAAATTCCAAGTGCTACAGAAACAGAATGGCCCTGGAAAGTAGAGGCAGTTTCCTTTAAAATAAGCTAATAATAAAAATTTAAACAAATAGAATTGATCAAATAGAGTGCTATATGGTTCAAAGCGTCCTCAGACTTACAGCCTTTTGTGACTGCAGCTCAGCATGCTTCCCATGACAACCGTCAGATTTTAGTAAGATCCGTAAATATCCAGACAGAAATTGTGTGAAGTCAGTTTGTCCCTGTGACAAAGGCTTAGTCTGAGAAAACCTTGAGTTAAGTTGCTGTGGAAGAAAAAGTAGGAGCAGATCAGGACCAGCTGAGAAATAGCAAGAGGCATGTCCTGAGGTTGGAGAATTACTCTCCAGTTGTGAAACTAACATAGTTTCCCAAGAAAACATAAAACATGATGAAGGACTAGCCACCAGCTTGGCCTCTTTTTTTTTTTTTGTATGTGAAAAAGCATTTGTTTTTTCCTTTAATGCAACTTATATAGAGAACATTTAACTACCAGATAAGCATCTCACCATGGCCCCAGCTAGTGGTAGATCTTTCTGGGAAAGAGATCTTAATAAGAAAAAAGTTAGATACACTGCTAAAGTGAAATTGTTACCAATTCAACCAGCTCCCCCAAAATCGAGCCTTCTAAATGCAGAATCAACATGATGATCCCGTCTCATTTCTATACCAGCCAATTGCAAATACATCAGAGAATAATATACTAAGAACGGAAAAATTTTAGGGCAAATATTTCACAAAGGTTTTGTACTCTTACACATACTATAATTTATTTACAAATTATGAAGCACAGCTTCTGGTAAACATACTGCCATCTTTAAGTATTAATTACTCCTGAGAACTTCTGTTCATTTCATAGCACAGTGGAAAGCCAGTTCTTCATGTCACCCAACCCAAAAATGTCCATTCACTTCAAAAAATAGAAATGGCCAGGTGCAGGCCCATAAGAATGGTCCACCCTAAGTGGTAAGACCTTCTTCACCTGTCACCGTAGGGGCCCATGTCACCTTGCTTTTGCAGTTCAAGCAGTAATTCTTATCTCCCCTACTTTGTGAAACACATTGTATTCTTTACCTATTTGTTTTTATCAGACTCTGAGCAGCTCTGGGGGCTCCCCATTTAATAATCTGGCTAAGGCTTGCAAGCTCATCTTTCTTGCCTTTTATAGAAGCAAACAATCGTTTTCTTTCATAGCATTTATCTTCCAGAACAGCCCTTGACTTCCTCCTGTGCTCAGAATGCTCTCAGACAGCACTTACCACTTTGTGTCAAATTGTCTGTTTAATTGTTTATTCTTCCTGACTAACCTGTATACCGTTCAGGAGAAGGAACCCCATCTTAGCCTTTCTCAATTCCAATCTCTACACAGACTGTAGATAGCTATTTTATTGAACCACAATACGTTGGCAATACTTGACTGCTTTTTATCTAAAATAACAGCAATTTCATATGGTTCAGCCTAACCTAAGCTTTAACTAACTCTGAAAAAGGAGGACTTTTTTTTCCTGCTGTGGAAATACTAGCAGTTTATATGCAGATTTTCCATGAAAGTAGCAAAGATCTATCACATCTACAGATCTTCTTGTTAGAGCTTCTCAAACTCTAATATGCAAATGAGCCATCAGGGTATCTGTTATCAACGCAGATTCTGCTCCAGGGCTGGGCAGGGCCCCCAGGCTGCATTTCTAACAGGCTCCCAGGTGCTGCTGAGGCTTCTTAGTTCTGGATCTGCTACAGGCTGTCTTCTGTGACTTTAATGAGTCAAGCCATCCTTCTGGAACTTGCTTTCCGTAATATGCAGGGGGTCAATTGGGTGGTCTATTCTTTCCAAGTCTAATGTTTGTGACCTGCCAAGGTCACATTTACATATGTGGTTAGAGAGTTGGTGCAGCAAACTGTTAGGATCATCAGCTCCATCCCCAGACTGCCTCGGGTCATACCTCAGTTTCGCCACAGAGGATGTGACTTTGAAGAGAGTTGCTCCATCTTTTGGTTCCTTATTTTCCTCAGCTGTCAAAATCGAACTAATATCGAATTAGTTCATATATATAAAGTGCTTGGGACAGAACCTATACTTATAAACTCACTAAATGTAAGATGTTTGCAGCATTAAGCATTAGTATTCTCTGTAGTTTCATTTGTATGAAGCTTTCCTAAGAAAATTATCTGAGATATGGACTAAGATTTAGAGTGTACAGGAAGATGTTTACCGCCAATTTATTTATTCTTACCAAAACCTGAGATGCAACCTATATGTTCAACAACAAGAGAAAGATAAACTATAGTGTATATCATGGAATCTTTGTGCCCATTGTAAATGTCTACAAATAATTTTTAATGCTCGAGATACAATATAAAATGAGGGAGAAAACAGGATACAGAGTTGTAGTAACAGCTCAAGTTTACAATTTCTTGCATATGATGTAGTTCACTATGTCTGGGAGAAAATGCTCCAAAATATTAAGTGATTATTATGACCAGATGATAGCACGATTGGTGATATTTTCCTTCCTCCTTATGTTTTTTCCTGTATTTATTCTACATGAAGTATGAACACCTTTAATATTCAGAGAAAAAGTAATTTGAAACATGTGTAAATCCCCATCCCCACCCAATCTCACCGAAAAATCAACCCTGTAGCAAGGAGTTTGGCTTCCGTGGCGCCGTATGCCAAAACTGTTCTAGAAGCATTGCAAATACAAATCAGAAGTCAGTAAATTTAGTAATATAACATTCAGGGCCAAACTAATGACTAAAAGGTAAAATAAGCCTGTTCATTTTTTATTATAAGTGAAAATGAGATTGTTGGGTGTTCCAATGAAGCATTGTCTGGACAAAGCGGCTACTTTGCTGCATGCCATGTAATATCCCAGGGAGACTGTAAGACGCGGGAGCAGGGCGTGCAGCTTTTCAGTTTAGAAAAATACCAGAAACAACCAGCATCATGCTGATCTGTGTGCTTAAGTAGATGGGTTTTCAAATAGAAACCTTTTAGTGGTCTCAATACCACAATATGATTAAATCTGTATTTAGATTTTCATTTAAAAGTTAATGCAACGGGTTAGGGAAAAGCATTTGAAGTGTCTGAAGGGGGAATCCATTATGCTTTTACATACATGCCCCCATGACATAGATTTTGCCCAGCCTGAGCGAGCCCATTACATTTTGAAAAGAAATTCAGGAAAAATATTTGCTAGCAGTTTCCCACACCATCAATTTCTTTTAAAAGCTGCCATAATAGTGATAATCAGAACCTAGCCCAGGTTGAATGTCTTTTAACTTGCCAGAGAAGATTAAGGGCTATTTCTTCTAGCCTCTCTCAGACCTGGATTGAGAGGAAAATTTGTCTGTATAAATTTTCTACTTCTACTCCACTGCCAGGTAAAATCCCTTATCCTTAACTTTTATTTGACTTTTAGTACTTTGAACTTCTCACTTTTGGGGTAGACATTACCTATGATCTATGGATGCTTGATGCATTCTCTAACCAGTAACTTCAACCTTAAAAGAAAAAGAACTTTTGAATAAAAGCCGCTTTTGAATCACTTGCAAATCATTTTTCTTTGCCTCTCATGCACTCTAGAACCTTGACTAAAGAACATTTTGTCTTAAAAGAGGCTTTTGATTGAAGAATATTGAAAAAGATTAGCTTTGCAGCTAACTGTGTAGCTGATTACAATTTAACCCTGGGTGACTCGTTGTCATTCAGAAAAATAGGTCTCCAAAATAGGATGCCCCCCAAAACATCATATATCTAACATTTTATCTCATCTTTATTTTAATTTAATTTTTTGTATGTTTTATAAAATCGATCATATGTTGGTACATTAAATAGTACATGCAACTGATTTAAAATAAATACACAGAGATTGCGAGTGCTTACAATATTCAGTCATGGAGTTTTGAAAGCAGAGAAGACGATCTCAAGGTTCCTTTCAGGCAGCCAGCAATAACACGTGCTGAGACCTGTGTTTGCATTGAGCATCTCTATGTCCCACTTTGTTTTAGATGCTAGGAATAAGGCAAAGCCCCTATTCTTATGAAGCTCATATTTTCATGAGAGAACTAATGTGCAAGTGAACAAACAATAATTACAGATTCTTACAACAAGTATGCTATAAATAAACAAGATACTGTAACTTTTATTTATTCATTCAACAAATGTTGATTGGTCATCAGGTATGGCCTTAGTACTATCCTAAGCATCCTGAGCAAAATAGATGTGGTTCTGGCTCTCACTGAGTTTACACTCAAGTCAAGGTGGCAGATGTCAATTACAACTGCAATTAAAGTTGTAAAGAAGTAGCACAGTGTGCTATCAATTCAGAAGGAACCGACAACTAAAAATTGGGGGACGAATCAGACAGGAGAAGGCTTTCTGAGCATGTTTTCTGAAGATGTTATGAGGCGGGGCTTTGAATGATGCATTTGCCGAGGATGGTTATTATAACAGATGAGAGCTCGTAAGAAATATACTGTCTCCATCCAGGGAAAAAGGAGCAATGGGTGCATGATCTTCCCACTGCTCACTGATGACTTTTAATTGTGTGGTTTTAAAAGAAAATTTGGCCCAATAGCTTGCTGTCATTTGTAAGTAGCTCATGGATTCTCTCAGCTGCTCCTCACTGGCACATGCGACATACGAGTAGGTGCTTTAAATTCTGTTGTAGATAAAAGTACACAGGTGCCTTTCCTGAACTCAGTTTCTAAGCTCTAGAACCGGATGTGGTCCTTTCGTTGGAGGGCACACCTGAAATCGTGCAATGGTACTCTGCGGGGCCCTATGCTTTGCATACCGAGCATTCTGAATATTAACTATTGGCTTGAAGAGGCAGTTGGGCTGCTGTTGAGTTGGCAGCGGAGTGGAAAATGGAGGTCGAAGGGAAATGTCAAAAGGAAGCTTCAGATGCGATTAGCAGGGATGTGAGGTTTACCAAAGGCAACACACCGCATGAGGAAATCAGACCCAAATGCCAAGAGGCTCTACAAGCAGAGACAGATGTGCATGTGAGAAGGCCGCGGAGATACGCCTTCTGTTCAACTCTCATGTAAATGTGCACTTGGTCTCCATTTTAAACACAGAAATCTTCAGAGGAAGAGTGTGAGTGGAAAGATACCCCTGGACATGTATCTTTTGCTTGTTTTTCTTTTGCTTCTTTCTTTTTTCCTTTGCCTCTTTTTTTTTTTTTTTTTTTTTGGTATCAATTTTTGAGAGAATTATATGTTAGGGCTATTATGAATGAGTTATAAGTATATACTAACCTAGAGGAATGTGCATAAGATGTTGTTAAGTGAAAACTAAAATGTTTTAGAATGTATATGATCTTATTTTTGAAATGTGCTAATTTTTACACTATAGGAATGTTTGGAGGGTGTTGTTTTTGTTGATTCTTGTCCTTTTTTTTCTTAGGAGGTGAGGTAGTGGTATTGTGTGAGGATGGATTACCTTCTCCCTTAGACATTAAAATCTGATATAGCAACAGGAGAGATTTAATTTTATCATGTAATTATTTATTTCATAAGAACTAGATGAGGAAAGAGGAAACCTTTTTATATTTTGATTTACATGTCTTGGATGTGTCATTGTATTTCTGATCTCTCTTCTTCCAACACATGTTGGGGAAATAAAGAAGAAAATCTCAAATGCCCCTGAAATAAGGGCATCATAGGCCAAGATGATAATTTTTTCCCCTGCAATTTTTCCATTCTCTCTAAAGACCAAGATTTATGAGTTTATAAATTAGTCTCTGTTCTAGCCCACTAGAAAAGAGCCATTGTTTTCTCATTTAGAAAAGATTTAGCACCTTGTTGCCCAGGCTTAGCATATGTAATAGTTAAGCTCATCCTGGGTCGCAGCCTATTCACTTCACAGAATCTCCCAGTCATAGAATGATACATCTAGAAAGAACTGAGCTGACCTCAAAGCTGATTAATTCTCAGAATTACCTGCAGATTTAACAAATATAAATAGGACCCCCTGGACATATGTACATTCCCAAATGTACTGAATCAGAAATTGGGCCCAGGAACCTATTTTTAAATGATCAACAAGTGATTCTGATGCATCTCATCTATAGATTAGTGTTTGTGAACTACTGATGAAGTTTATCAAATAAGGTCAAGCTACTTGCCATGGGTGCTATAGGCAAGCAAGTATTTGTAAAGCCCCTACATAAAAAATACCTTTTAGCGCTAAGCCCTCCTACACAGCTAGCAGATGTGTAAAATTCAATCATGTCTGCAAATTTTCTTTTTTCCACACACTAGAAGCCATTAATCCTTGATAGGGGTTTCTGTTAAAGTAACATATGAGCTTTACCGTTAAGAGTGTCACCCTGAGCCACTGTTGTTAACCTGCCCTGACCCCCTCAGTCAGTGTCCCGATATCGGTTTTGTCCTAGTCTTTAGCCACAATGCATCTACTTTGTGCCAAAAACTCAAAGCGTCTGGGCAACACTCCCCTTTGAAAATTTTACAAGAATAAAGCTAGTGTACAAATCTTAGTTGCATATTCCCTTCCATTCTGAGTAATGAATGTGTGACTTATTTAAAAGTTGAAAGAAAATCTGTTAACACCAGACCTTCAATATCTGAAACCCTTGAAGAATATCACCACTTATGGAGAAAGAAAGACCAAGTGGAAAGGGAACCTTTTAGAAATACTGAGACAAAGCAAATGGCACGCATGGTATTTCTCGTTAGCCTCTAAGGCAGTAAAGTACCAGATGTCACACAACAAAGTCTGAGGGGACCGTGTAACCTAATGGGGGTAGCCAGAATGTTCGGCTTTTAAAAGCTCTCATGGTTATAAAAACAAGCAACTTGGCACCATTAACTCCATATGTGAGACGTAAAACTTTTTTTTCCAGCCTGCATTTGATTTATTTAAACATTCGTAATGCTTACCTTTTGTGTTAAAAGGGAGAATATAAACAAATGAGATGTTTGTTCATCCATTAACTTAGGGTCTTGCACATAGTAGGTTGCTTAGTAAATATTTGGTGACAGTATTTACCTGCTGCCTTCTAATTGTACAGTTGGAAAAGAAAAGATCAACGAAGCTGATCTCTTAAGTTGAGTAAGCTACACAAAGTGCATATCGCTCCACTAGAGAATGAAGTCGGCCAGGAAATGATCAACGTGGTGACGAAAAGCCAGACCAGAGCTGTAACGGAGCACAAAGTCCCTATTCTGAACATGTAAGAGTGAGCCCTTCGTTGAGTTCAAGGTGCACAGTGCAGAGAGATCATTATAAAACTACGGAAGACCATGCCTTTCTTTACGTTCTATTTCCTGGGAGTCTGTGACGTCATCCAAATGTGGTGCAGAGTCGGGGTCGTCTCTGCAGGCTCCGTGTGCTCTGTCTCAGGCACGGGTTGCCTCCATGGCTTTAGCTTCTGCTGGTGTTCGGGTGGCTCTCATGCCTTTAGCCACAGCCCTGGCTTCCGACCCGGAGGGCAGTCACACGCGTCTAGTTGGACGCCGGACATCTCCATGTGGCTGCCAGCTTCTCTAAGACAGCTTGTCCTTTCTGTTCTACACAGAATCTTCTTGCCTCTTTTCCCAATTCTCATCCAATTTAGAGAAACCCAACCACCCAGGGTCAAAATCTGTCATTTTTCTCGCTCCCCTCGTTCAGTAGCTCACCGAGTCTGACCGCTTTTTCACTGTCTCCCTCGGTTTCATGCCGTATTTATTTTTTTATGCCTGTGTGGCCTCAATAACCTCGTAACTCGCCTCACCGCTTCTACTTCCGCCCCCTCCAACCCATTCTGTACATCAGCACCACGTCGATCTCCCTAACGGGCCTTTCTGGAACATCACTCCTGTAATCCAGGTCACTTCGGTAGGTGATGACATCCTGAGAATCGCGTCTAAACTCATTCATCTGGCGTCCAAGGCCCGCCATAACTTGGCCCTCTACAGCCCTTTCCTTTTTCCATTCTAACTCCTTTTTTCATTTCAAAACAAATTTTTGTTCTGATTAGAGTTGTGAGAAGAATAAATTATGATTTTATCTGACTGTATTTTTTTTAACCCAAACTAGCTTAAAAAACAAACAGAAAAAGATAATTCTTAAAACACATATGAGTTTCAAATAGATACATTATTTTTTTAAGTATGCCAACTGAGATTGATCAGAACTTAATATATTTTGCTATGGGGAATTGGGTAGTTTTAATGATAGGTTAAATATTCTATAAAATGATGGACTCAGATTGAACCAAAGTTCTGTTTTGGGAGAATGCAAATGTAATTCTTCTGAAAGGAGACAGAACATAATAAATGTTACACACACACACACACACACACACACACACCCATCTCTCTGTGTCTTTTAGAGGTATAGGTTTAGTCCCAAAGGTGTTTTCCTCCCCAAAGCCTCCTTCCACTGACAGTATGCCAACGAGGCTGAAACCAAGGTGTCAGCAGAGTTGCATTCCTTCTGGAGGCGCCAGGGGACAGTCCCTCCCTTTCGGCTCCTGGTGACTGCTGACTTGTGGCCACCTCACTCCAGACTCTTCCTCTGTGGTCACATTGCCTTCTCGTCCACGTGTGTCAAATCTCCTGCCTCTCTCTTGTAAGAACACTTGTGACTGCATTTCAGGCCCACCTGGATAATCCAGGGTAATCTCACATCTCAAGATTCTTAATCACATCTGCAATATTCTTTTTTGCCATAGAAGGTAATATTCACAGATTCCTGAGATTAGGACCTGAATATCTTGGGAGGAGAGGCATTATCATCCCACCATAATGATTAACTGTTAACGTTTTGTTTGTATCATATGCTACATAATTAAATTTTTCAATCGTAAAGCAGCAAGAATATTCTTAGAAGAATATACGCCATACAGTTGACAATGGCTATGGCTTGGGAGTGGATGGGTAGGGGAATTTTCAGTGTTTTGAAGCATTTTACTCTTCTACAAAGAGCATGTGATTGGTATGTTTTTATTTAGGGATAAAACAGTGAGATTAAAGAGGGAAAAATTGCACTTCCGGCAACATTAAAGGAAGCTCATGGTGCCCCATTTGAGTATCTTCATTATTCTTCATTTCCTGGCGCTATTCCCGGCCCTCTCCCCTTCTCATCCTCTGGGCAGCTGCTCTCCTTTCCCTCATCTGTGCAATTTGGACGGAAAAACACACTTCAGGCAATTACACCCAAATGGATTTGATTGGCCTCAAAGTCCCTGCTGTTCCCTCTGTCATGGGCTATATTTTCTAATTTCCTCCTTCAAAGAACAAAGAAAGAAGTTTCCAGGAGGAAGGGGACAAGGCAGAGAATTGGAAGGAACAGGGAATATTTTTTTGACCTGCGGCCTGAGATCTTTTCGGTTTTGGTGTTTTCTCCCTTCAACAGGGGCCCTACTCCATGGGGACAAATTCACTCCTCCTTGGTGTCTAAACCCCTACCAGTGGCAGGAGATTTTTCTGCTGTGCTGCTGTCGTTTGTTCGCTTTGTCAACCTATATTCTTGGAGCAGTTGTGATTTTTCAGGTACTGTAAAGAGCTGTCTGGGAATATAGTTATGAATGAGATAAAGGCCACGCCCTCCAAAGTCATAGTCAGATTTTCCAGTTTTCCTTCATTCTGCTGCCAAGGTCTAGTGTCAGTGGCTTGAGATGCATCCAGTTCACTGGTGACTAATAATTTCTTCAATCTCTGTCTTCTCTAACATCCAGTTTCTTTCCAAAGGCCAAAGAGTCTATATTGGATAACCAAACTGAACATTTTGAATTGGACAAAAACATTGTTTCTCTCTAAAGGAGATTTCCATATATTAAAGGACGAATTTGAAAATCCATAACTTTTCTATAAATTAAAGTCACTATTTTGTCTGTTTGGTCATACCAGTAGACATTTGCAGCTTTGTGTGACATAGGGCATTTTCCATTGTTTTGCTGAAATAAGCAGCTGTTTATAGCATGTATATGTAATCAGACATCTAATTAAATCAACTTGGTCTGTCGCTAGGTGGATTCATTATACTGGCTAATCAGAGGTAAACTCAGCTGGTATGGGCATGTGGTTGGAATACTCTGGAAAATGGAAGTGGGAAATTCATTAAAAGCTGCCAATAACATCTTTTCTTTATTCACTTTAAACATTGATTGCAGCGAGAGGTTCGTTTTTATTGACAATGCAGGAGCAGAGTAGATGCTTTTGAAAACAAAGAGCGAAATCATCTAGGTAGATGAATCATGGAAAATATGTACAGCCAAGCTTCTCAGACTTAATGCACAGAAATCGCCTGGGGATTTTCTGAAAATGCAAATTCTGACTGAGGGGGGCTGGGGCCTAAAATGCTGCATTTCTAGCAAGCCTCAGGGGTTAGTTTTGTGGATTAGCAAGACCAGGATGAGCCAGTCAACTTCCTCAAGGCCACCACTTTTGTGAAATCGAGAAAAAAATCCACAGCTTGGCCCTCAGATGGTTGAAGGTACCATATCATCTTTTTTTAGGCGCCAAATGGTAGTGTCCTTTTCGGTGACATAAAGAGGTTCTGACCCAGCAGTGGCGTTTTTCTGATCCTGCAAGCCTACAATAGCTCCTCATTTCTTTTGGTTGCTGGGTGTAGTTTGGACTTTAAAAATATGTATTTCTAAATTCCCAAATGATACTATAAACTCATTGAGAGTAGAAACAGGATCCTGACAGTGCTAGATGCTTATTAAATATTCAACAAATGTGTTTCTAATTGAATATTATGACTCCTCTGTTTCTACTAAGTTTTTCCAGTAAGCCCAGTCTATGAGCTGCTACTTTCGCCAACAAAATAAGAGAGAGTTTAGGAAGACACTTAATTCGATGCTTTCAATGTTAACAGGATTGATGACAGATCTTAGGTTAAGGCTCAGTATTAGAATACTAAGAGATACCCTGAGATCTTGGGGGGAGTTGTCACCACCTGGACAGGTCTGTTTTCTCTGTCTTCACCTTCAGGATTTTGCTTCTGTTCTGATCCCCTCAACATGATCCCTCATTCAGATGAATTCTCCTTTCAGTCATTTTCCCTTCCCATGGGATAATCCTGAGCATCTTTAGAGCAGAGGTGAGTGACGAAATCGTGAGCAACTTGTGTAACCCAGCACCTGCCATGATGCGTCTCGTTTGTGTATAATAAGCAACGTCCTGATGGTCAGATTCAAACTTAGGGATACTTCGAATATTTAAAAGACATCCTTCTATAAAACTCCATTCTTGCACAACCATATTAGCCTATAAATTTTAAAAACACTCTTGAGATCACAATTATTTGAATTTGGAGCTCTGTAAAACCAGTGGGATTGAAATTCATTTGTGGCTAGTGTTTAACAATCATCTGAATTTCAGCTTAGTCCCTGTGCTGAGAGAGAAGCAGAAATAAATAGCAATTGAATGAAGCTATAAATTGGAAATATATGGAGACATTAATTTAATATAGAAAACTAAAGGAGCCTTCTACTAGCCAATTTACTATAAAACTGATCTCTTAGAATTAAAAAAAAAATAAGTGAAGCCATTTGGAGACCGGGAAGCACTTTAGAAATATTCATTGTATCAAACACCTGTGATGGAAACTGCAATTATAAATCTGTGACTTAGAAACGGTAGATGAAACATTCCCAGGCTGCCTGTAAACCGCCCAGGGCACTTCCTGTCTACTTCTTGTTACACAGAATGCATGCGTGCCAGGTTCCACCAAGCTTAATTGCTAGAACAGGGCAAGATTTTTTTCCCTCCTTTTTTAAAAAGCAGAGCCATGAGCCGATTACCTGGAGTAAAGTACTTGTCAGAAGGTCATCCATAAAAACTCGAAGTGAGGACATGAAGTAGAGCAGTATCAGCTACAGAGAAGCTACTTAACCAGGTTCTGATACTCAGGCTTTATTCATCTACCAAAACAAAACTTCAGGTAACTATTCTTCGTGTATTAAAATGATCGATGCTGCTCTTGAAAAATGAGTTAGTCCTAGAGAAGGAGCTAGTCTCTCAATGAGTTTACTTTTTGGGGAGAAGGCTTTTCTGCACATACTAACATATCTATTTCAGTGACCTCTCTGGCCTTCTCGAAGGACCTTTCATAGCCCTTCTGAGGATTTGTGCTCCAGTTTAAGCTTCCCAAAACAGATCTTAGTGGGTCTTTATCTTGCTTCTTGTGTGCAAGCTACTGTCCTACTCTGTGGCAAATTCACAGACATTTAAAATGTGTTCCGTGGGTCTCTGCTTTGTGACCGCATTGGGAAGCCATGTTGATTTACAGGCTTTGCTGATCTCAGTTCCTGACAAAATTCTCCCCACTGCTGCCAAAACAGCTGGCAAATGGGACCACAAAAGGGACCGGGGCTGTCCTGTTGCTTCCAGGCCCTCCAGGACATCAGCTTGCAGATTCAAACAGCTGCACCATTTCTACCCAGGCCGTGCCAGCAGCTGGGCAGGGGGCTCTGCCCCCATTGCGTCCTCCCCACCTCAGCCCTGGAATGGTGCCCTTCCCTGCAGCTGAGCCACCTCCATGCTGGTTGAGCTGCCACTTCAGGTGCTGGCTCAAGTGCACATCAGCGTGGCTTGCTGCATGCTCACCAGGCCTGGGGGACTGGGAGGGAGGGGGAGAGACTGGGATCTGACCCAGTGCAGGTCAGATCATTACACCCCGAAGTATTACACAGCTTTGTGAATCTGTCTACCGTGCTGTTTCTCCTCGGGGTAACCACAACGGCACATTGATTGGGGTACCACCAGGCTGTCCCTCCTTCAACCACCACTTCCCACCAGATGTTTGCGACCCACCGCTGACTGGCTCCTGAATGTCAGCAGATAGCCTCTCCCTTCTGAATTCTCTCCCTGGGCTCTGACATCCCTCTTTAAAAAATGATTTATGTAAGGTGCCTCCTACCTTTCAGACATGTGTGTGCGCGCACGCACGTGTGGACATGCATACATGCATACATACTCACATGCACACTGCCGTTGGAGACAAGGTTTGGATCCCACCCCACCCCAAACCTGGAATCTTCTCAGGCTAATGTCAATGAGCTGGTGCAAATAGACGCAGGCCAACCTCACTGCATTGCACTTCATTTTATTGCACTTCCCAGATGTTGCATTTTTTAAAAAACTGAAGGTAAAACTCTCTACCAGCAAGAGGATTACGACTCACTTTTGTGATACTCGCTTTATTGTGATACTTGCTTTTGTTTATAGCGATGCTTGCTTTATTGTATTGCTCGGGACCCGAACCCACATTATCTCCAGGGTATGCCTGTTTTCAGGAGGAGAGATGGTGCCCAGCTACACACATTGGATTAATCTGAGTGTGATCGCCACCCACACAAGGCCCCTGCTCTTACATCCTGGGGCTCTGAAAATGAGTACTGTTACATTTAAGTTTGTAACAAATTCTCCATAGAGACCCTAATGAATCTGATAGTTTCTGTATTATCATAGTCTGGATTTTCTAACAAATTAGCATTTGAATTGTGTATTTGTTAAGGGTTTATTGTTTGCAAGTAACAGAAACCAATTGGAGCTACTTTAGACCAAAATGGGAAATTTGTTGCAGGGATTCAGGCAGGGCTCTGGGTACTCCAAGGTGTGACCGTGGACCTTGCCTCAGAGCTTTGTGTTCATCTGACCTTTCTTTGCAGACTCTTTGTATCACAGTTGAAGAATCAGGGTCTATTCGGCCGTGTTCCAGCCAGCTAAGGCCAGGGACACTGTTTCAGGTCATTCAAACCAAATGGGTGGAGCCAGCCCTGCAGACAAAGTGAAGAGATGGGGATGTGTGTGGGCCACGCTCCAAAGAGTAATCTCTGTAGGGAGCATCCATTTAACTTTTGTTTGTTTGTTTGTTTAATCATTACAACAGTAATGATCATTTGGCTACAACTCTTTAAATGGTCTCATAGGAACCATGAGTTAGAATGCTTTTCAGAAAGGAAAGGAATCTTGAAAGTAATTTCAATGGTTCCGAACTTGGGTCCCCCAGGTCTGTTAAGGTCTGCATATTCTGCACCTGCTCCAGTATTTTCTGAAGGCCTTCATTTATTTACCGTGATAAAGCTACACAAGCATATGAAGGCCTTGAATTTCTCTGATTTGGGCTAAAATGGTATTAATTTGATGTGGTAATGCTTATGTGTCCTCACGATGAGAAATATGTGTCATGGATCCATTTTTTACTAAACATTGGAGAGGTTATTTAAATTCAGTGTGGTAGCAGTCGTAGTAATAATAGCAAACACTTATGCAGAGGGTTCTGTGTGCCCACAGTCTCCAGAGAACACAGACGTGATCTTTCCAAACCTGGTGTTCATGAAGGGGGGAGGGAGGGGTGGGGTATTTAAGTGCCAAAAAAGATTGGGACCCCCAGATTCGGTCTTGAGTCTGCAGTAGCTCTGGTGCGGAAGTGAAAACATCCTTAGCAGGGAGTCACAGCTCTTCCCAGGAAAAGCTTCATAAACGAGCCTCCTCTTGCTCGCCAGCCTTGCGCTTGGTTCTAGCTGCAGTTTCACACATTCCTAAGTCTGATTTCGCTCTGCTTAAACTCTGGAGTGCTTTTGCAATTTCTCCTACTATGTAGGACATCTGACGTTAGGTGCAGTTTTTCAAAATAAAATCATCTCTAGACTATAGGACGCTTTCTTGAAACTAGAAACGTAGGGCTGTTGCACTTTGTTCTCTAAAGACTTTGAAATGTGTTCTCTGATCCACGACGTGGTTTCACAGTCATGTGTGTCTATCCTTTCAAAACTGAGAAGTAGCTGTCTAATAACAATTCAGATCTCACTATTACCTGTGAGTTAGACATTTATTGAACCAGATATTCTTCGTGTGTACTCTTCACAACGCTCTAAGAGATAGGTGATATTATCTTCTTCTACAGAGGAGGTGAGACCCAGCAAAGTAAATACTTGGTACGTAAGTGTTCAACAGCACCCCCCTACCGTGGATGCAATAAAGTTCCAGGCTGCAGGACCTGCATCTGGAGTGTCCTGTGGTACTCCCCAGCACAAAACGGGTCCACAATAAAAGCAGAAATAAGGGATACACGAATGACTCTGTTTAACTTCAAAGTCGGCATACTCCAGCATACCGATGCTGGGACATGCTTTGTGCCTAGTGAAGAAATAATTGTTTCCATAGGCATTAATTAAGATGTTTACAATATTTTGTTGTCGTAGAATATATGTATATTCCCAGCCATTGGCTTGTCCTCCAGGTTAGTTGGAGAGTATTAAAATAAATCCTCACAAATCCATGATTAGGGGGAAAGGGATGGTCAGAATTTTATACTTAAATACTAGCATATTGTTATTGGAGCCCCTAAAATTCACCTGATAATTCTGTGATATTTTTCTTTCCAGATAATACTGTATAAAATGCAATTCCTTGAAGTAAAATTATTTTACATTTTCTTTTGTCAATATGTTTAGTTATGCATGTTTTATAGTGTAAAAATATACTTACTGCAAACCCCAACCTAAGTCACTAGAAGGAAACAAAGACAGATGACCCATGCCATAAAAAATCATCCCTAAGACAAAATCGCTCCAACTTCACCCATTCCTTTATTGATTATAACACATTGTTTTAAACCTTGAAATTGTAGCTTCAATGATTTGTCTCCGAAAAAAAAATACCAAAAGAATTAAAACATCCCATAAGTCTTTTGCAAACCCCTAAAACTGTGGAAGAGTTCCTTTTTTCATGCCACCTAATGATTGCTGCAGAAAACGGTTGTATTGATTCAAAACAATGCTTTATATTAGCTTAGTAAATATAGTTTGAGATTAATTACCAGAAAGTGTTTCTTTCAGACTTTATAAACTCCCTGGTATTTTATAAAACTGAAAGACTATGTGCTATTCAACTTTTAACCATAATTATTCAGTGAGACACTTTAAGTAAACATATAAACATCTGGCTCCAGGACCAGCAAAGACGTCACAGCTTCAGGTCTGTAAATAGTGCCTCTCTATTAAAGCTACTATATGAGAGTGTTTAAAATGAACTACAAAGAATGTCATTTGGAGAAATATGCAAGAAAAACCCTGGTTTTGTAGGCCTCATGATAGATGAGCCAAAATATGACATTTAGACCCAAGAGTGATTCTGTGTGATTCCAATGAATATGATGTACATGGTCCTCCAAAACGAAACTACACACAAGATTTTACATACAGTTTTATAGAATTCTCTAATCTCTGAAGCTCATCCACCTCAGTTAAGAATATAAATATCACTAATTTTTAGGCAGAAGCTTACTTAGACTTAAAATATTAATTAATGTGTTTTTCTATTTAGTCCCTTTGTTATTACCTGTGTATGGCTCCAAGTGCCCAGAAGCCATAATGATATAGCATTTAAGAAAAGTTATTCAGCTTCTGTTCCTTAAATTCTGAGTTTACACGTTCTTAAACTCTGGGTTCACTCTGTTCAAACCCTTGGATGCAGTTAATGTGGCATTAGATACCATGCCGTTCGCCCAGGCCTTTCCTTCTTTATTGTCAATGAGGTAGTAGCTTGCATCGCTTACATTATGTGGAATGACCTGCCATGAGCTTCTGGTTTTTCAAGTGTATAGTTTCCTTTGGAACTTTATTTGAAGACAAATTTGGAATCAAAAAGAAATTGGACCTGGAATGTTGTAATGGAACTTCTGGGCACCATTCTTGCCTTTCCCAATGAATTCCATTGTGGTATCATTTAGCTAAAACAGCCTGCATGTCAGGGGCTTTGCTTTTCTTAGGCAGCATCAGTTACCATGTAGGCCCCATGGGGCATAAAGAACTTAAAAAATTTATGCCTCTCTCAAGAATCTTACAAATTCAGTTGGAGAGAGGAGACCCATACATGAAACAAGGATGAAACAAGAAAATAATTATTCACTATTGACACAGAATAAAGAAACATATCGATACATGCTAATTGATTTTAACAGCAAGTATAAAAATTGATTATTATGAATTTAATGAGCTTTCTCAGTATATACCCAAACTAACATGGTCATAAATCCTGTTTTATAACATCAATTAATATCCCAAAGAGCATTCTAGTTCTGGGGAACCCTGAACTAGAATTATCATGACAAATTTTATTGAGGGACAAAAGTCCTTGAGAAATAGGTGGGATATGAATCAAGTATGGTCCAGAACAACCTGCACGAGAATCACCAGTGGTTTTTTTTTTTTAAAAAAATTACTGGGCCCTACCTCTGTGCTATAAAATCATAATTTCTGGTGTGGAGGTCTTGGCCGTCTGCATTTTGACAACCCGTAATTATCTTGATGCAAAGTCAGGCATGAGAATCTCCATATAGACAAACATAATGAAGGCGAAAGGCATTCATTTCTATCTAGTCAAATAATATTAAATAATAAAATACTTTGGGCTCTTTGAGTTTAATCTCAAAACTTGAGAATTTATAAAATTTTGCATAGAGTGACTTGTACCAGGCTATCTTTTGCTGGACCTAATAGAACAAACACCTGATATTTCTGAAACGGTCATTTAGGATTTTGTTTTAGTAGTATATCGTTTTATATAGTATTTTTTTTAGTATTTATTTAGTATTCTTTTACTTCCTGCTAAAAAGCCACCATTCGAAATAATGGAAGTTCTTCCGTGTGTGTGTAAGTTACATGCACATAATACGTAATTTCCTTTGATTTTTTATTGAAACTTATGTGAAGTCTTAATAGCTTAATAAGTCAGACTTCATAGAAATGAAGCAGGGGAAGGTTATAATTATACATTAAACAGTTTCATGCACGTTGTTTTTGTGACTGCAAGATCCTGGGTGGGATTTGAGAGCCAGCTACCTCCCAGGAGAGTTCCTGATAAAAATTTCTATTTTTCCACAGTGAAGAACATTTTTTAAAAGCAATCTAAATCCTCCTTGTGGTTCTTAAACAGTGGGACTGAATGCTTTTCTCTCAAGAGAGAAAAAGGAAGGGAATTCACTTTTATTGAGCCTCTGCTAAGCATCTGGTCCTTTGTCATTGCTTTCATTCAAAACAACTCAATAAGCAACATGGAATGTCTTTAAGTCATTTTCATAGATTAAGGGACTGAAGCTGAAAGAAATCAAATGGCTTGCATAGGGTCTTACGGCTGCTAAGTGGCAAAGCCAGAATTTTAACCCTTCTCATGTGCTTTGCCCCATGAGAACATACTACCTCTGAGAGCTGCAGAAATCTCTAAACACTGTCACTAGCCCAGGACTGTCTCTTCACTTTCTGCAACAGACCATTTCAGCAGAGGGCAGCAGGCCCCAGTGGCTCCAGCTCTGGCGGGGTTTGCTGACCTTGGGAGCTCCCACCAGCATCACAGTGTACCCCATGTCTCCCACACTCCAGCAAGCACTGTGGAGCAATGATTCCCAACATGGACTTGGACTTGATAATGACTAGTTGCTTAACCTTAAGTAAATTACCTATCTCGCTGAGACAGTTTCCTCATTTGTACAAAAGGAGTAGTGTCTACCTCACAGAATTGTGAATATCTTTGCGGGCCATTACGTGGTCTACCTTATGGTCTGAGTGGGCATCCTTTTCTTGTTCCTGATGTCAGAGGAAAAGCTTTCTGCTTTTCATCACTGAGTATAATGTTAGCCGTGGACTTGTCATGTATGACCTTTAGAATGTTGAGGTATATTCCCTCTATACCCACTTTGTTGAGAGGTTTTATCATAAATAGATGTTCATAGATGCTCTCTAGAAGGTTGAGGTATATTGCCATCTATTCCTACTTTGCCGAATTTTTAAAATCAGGCATAGATGTTAATTTTGTTAAATGAGTTTTCTCACCTTTTAGGTGATATTATGCTTTTCCTCCATTATTAATATGATCTATTTCTTTGTTGATTTTTTTACTATTAAGAATAAACCTTACTTTGTCATGTATATCATCTTTTCAAATATTGTTAGATTTGATTTACTGACTTTTAAAATATTCTTGCATCTGTGCTCATGAGAGATATTTGTCTATTGTTTCTTTTTTATGTCTTTGGTTTTCATATTCAGGCAATACTAACCTCATAAATATGTTGGGGAGTATTTTCTGTTTGAAAGAGCTTATTTAAGATTAGTATTCTTTTTCTTAAACATTTGTTTCAGTTCACCAGTGATGCTATCTCTGATTTGGCCTTTACAGGAAGGTTTTAAATTACTAATTTAACTTCTTTATTTGATAAAAGTATATTCAATTTTTCTGCTTCTCCTTGGGGCAGTTTTGGTAATTTTGGTCTTCTGAGAAATTTTTTTTCTTCTGAATTGTCAAATTGTTGCCATAAAGTCATTCATAATATTCTTTTATTAGCCTCTTAATGTCTGTAGGATCTATAGTAATATCCCTGCTTTTATTCCTGATACTTTTTTTCTTGATCAGTTTAGGTAAACATTTAACTATTTTTTTGATTATTTTTCAAAAAAGCAACTTTTGTTGCATTGAGTGTATCTCTTTTTTAATTTTCATTTTTATTGTGAATTTTTTCTTCCTTCTGCTTAATCTGAATTTAATTTGTTCTTTAGCTTAAGGTGAAGTCTTTGATTATTGTAAATCATTCTCATTTTCCAGTATAAACATTTAAACATATAAATTTCCTTCTAAGCCCTATTTTAGAATCATGCCACATATTTTAATTTATTGTTTGCATTTTCATTTAGTTCAAAATTATTTCCTAATTTTCCCTGTAATGTAAAAGATTGTTATTAATTTCCAAATATTTAGGCATTTCCCAGCTTCTGTTCTAACATCAGTTTCTAATTTAAATCCATTGTGGTTAAAAAACAAATTCTGCATGATTTTGGTTCTTCAAAATTTATGGGATTGTTTTTTATTTGTTTTTTTGGCCCAATATGTGCTTATCCTGGTGAATATCCCATGTGACTTCAAAGGAATGCATATTCTACTCTTGATTTTTGGCGTGTTCTATACATGTCAAGTTTGTCAATATTGTTTTTCAGATTTTCTCTCTTTTTTTTTATTTTTTTTATCTGTTCTATCAATTACTAAGAAGATATGTTGAAATCTCCAATATAAGTGTTGATCTGTCTACTTCTCTTAATTCTGGCAGTTTTTACTGCATGTATTTTGGAGTTCTGTTCTTAGATACGTATACATTTACAATTGTTATATCTTCCTGTTATGGTAACCTTTTGAAAATTGTGAAATATATCTCTATGTTTCTAGTAATTTTACTTGTCTTAAAGTGTATTTCGTCCACTCCAGCTCTCATATACTTATTGTTTGATGTATTTAGTTCATCTTTTAACTTTCAACCTATTTGTGTCTTTAAATTTAAAGCATCTCCATAAGCAGCATATGCCTCTTTCTTGCTTTTAAAAATCTCATCTAACAATCTTTGCCTATTGACTAGAGTGTTTAGTCCATTTTTGTTAATGTAATTTTTTATATAATTGGATTTAGTACTGCCATTTCATTATTTTCTATTTCTCTCATCATTTTTCCTTTATTTCTCTATTTTTTGTAAAATAAGTATTTTGGTATGCCATTTTAATTTTTTTTATCAACTTTGTAGCTCTATTTCTCTGCCATTACAATATGCATTTTTTAACTTCTAATAGTCTACTTCAAATTAATACTGGCTTTTAAAGGTGAAATATAGGAACTTTGGTATGGATCTATTTATCTTTTTTGCTATAGTGTCATATATACTTCATGTATATGTTTTAAACCCAATAATACAATTTTTTATTTTTGCTTTAAAGTTGTACAGTTTTTAAAGAAGTTCAGAAAGGAAAGAAAAAATCATGTGTGTGAGAGTAGAAGTATATGTAGGTAGGCATGTATGTTTGTATATATATGTACACACACATGCATTTTTAATTATATGCTTACATACATACATACATACATACATATACACATACCACATATACCTATACCTACATTTTCAATGCTCTTCATTCTTTCCTCTGAATCTGAGTAACTTCTTGGTTTTACTTCCCTTTAGCCTACAGGACTTTTTTTCTTTAGCATCTCTTGTAGCACAGATCAATTAGCAATTTGCTAAGTTTTTGTTTATCTGAAAATGAGTTTATTTCACTTTCTATTTCAAAGAATCATTTCTCTGGAAAGAGAATTCTTGACTGATAGGTTTATTTTTCCTTTCAGCATGTTGAATATGCCATTCCAATATCTGTAGTCTCCTTCTAATAAAAAGCTGGCCATTTTTTACATCATTGTTCCTCTGTATGTGATGAGTCATTTTTATCTGCTGCCTTCAAGATTTTCACTCTATCTTTGGTTTTCAAAAATTTGATTCTCACGTGCCCAGGTATATTTCCTTTGGTTTATTCTGCTTTCAATTTATTGAATTTCTTGATTTGTAAGTTAATGTTTTTCACCAAATTTGGGTATATTTCAGCTATTTTTTTCTCAATATTTTTCTGATCTTTTCTCTCTCCTGGGATTTTAATTACATGTACTTTGCAATGCTTTATATGGCAGTCCTGTTTATTATTATTTTTCTATCTTTTTTGCTCTGTGTTTTGATTGGATAATTTCTGCTGATCTGTCTTCACATTCATCGAATTTTTTTGTTTATTCTCTCAAATCTGTTTGTCGGTCTATACAATGTATTTTTCATTTCGGTTAATATACTTTCATCTTTAAAATTTTCATTTGACTTATAATTTTCTTCTCTTTTAGTATTCACTATTTTTTATTCATTATTAGTATGTTTTCTTTAATTCCTTGAACGTGATTTCGTGATTTCGTTTTTTTGAATGTATTTACAATAGCCGTTTGAAGTCTTTGTCTTAAATCCAACATCTGAGCCCACTCAGTCAGTTTCTAATGACTTCTTTTTTTCCTAAATCTGTGTTGTACCTTTCAGTTCCTTTTCACATCTCATAATCTTTGGTTGAAAATTAGGAAAAAAATATTTATAGATATTACTCATAGTGATATTACTCATATTACTCATCTGTTTTGTTCTTTGGAAGGATTTTGGCTTTTTTTTATTAATGTGTTTGGAGTCTAATTGAAATCCATAACTGCTTTTTTTTTTTTTTCCTCTTGGCCAGCTCTCTAGTGGGCCTCCCCTGTGCCTTCAGTTTAAAGGTCAGACAGCATTTTGGGCAAAGATTATTGTGCCTGCTCCTATCTGAGTCTGTCGCCTTCGGCTGATAAACCTGTGGATTTTCATTGCCCACGCCAGGTGGTTGGTGGAGAATGAGAATGCTACATGAGAATGAGACATATTAAAAAATAAATAAATAAAGCTACATACAAACCCATAGTTCTTACTCAATGCAGTAGCAGATTCTCATAAGTAAACGCTTTTCAAGTTGTTGCCTATGTTTGTTTATTTTCCACCATCCTGAAATGATTGTCATGAATGATTTTTGTCCAGCGTACAGTCATTTTCTATGAAGAAGAATCATCTGATCTATTTGTGCTGTCATTATGAACTCCTGTAGAGTTCATAAGATTATTTTAAAAATGAAAATAGTATATATAAAGCATTAAGTACAGTGGCTGGCACATGGTAAATATTCATTGAATAATAGCTATTTCTGTTATTGTTATTATTGATGGATTCTAGATCCCTCATTGAGCCTTCAGTATCACTCGTTCATCTTCTCCTCTGGAACGAAGCTTCTATGTGCTGGGAAATCTAGCTCATCAATCTTCAGGTTGCCTGTCACCTCCACTTCACTCAGGATTCCAAATTCCTCAGTTTAACCACATGTCCCATGCAAATACTATTATTTCCTGAGTGTGCCATGGTGTAAAAATGTTTAGGAAGCACTACTCTAGAGGGCAGACTAGTGTAAAGCCCCGATTAGGTCTTGCAGATCTGCTTTCAAACAGGTCTTTTGGGAACAAGTCTTTTAAGGAACGTCTTCAAAGTTCTCTAGAACAGGAGCTCACCTACCTATAAGACCAGCCATTCAACAATTTTGATGGCTTGCAATGTACCTTCTACCTTCCACCAATCCCAAGAGTAAACCAGAGGGCCAGTCTCAAACATGGTCCATGGTATGTTCTACATTCTATGAATGTCTTGTTTTCCTTGGTAGTTTATGCACTAGAGGATTTAAAATAGTGCTAATTAAGTTTGTTGGCTTTACCAAATATATGTGTGTGTTGGCGGGGGGCAGGGGGGGACTCTAGTAATAGCTCTGAGTATCCTATCATTTGTTTCCTAAGATAATGCTACAGAATAAAGGAATGGAGATCCTACGTCACACAGTTTTAAAATGCTGTGTGGAAAACAGAACTTTATTTCAGTTATTTTCCTGTTTGTGGCGTCTTTTCACAGTCACCAATACACTGATCTACAGCCATCAGCCTTACTAACTAGTGATGGACAATAATGGTGGTGTTCTGAGTCATCACTGGAGTTTTTTCAGGTTTCTATTCCTTCATGTGAATTAGCCCCTTATTAGAGTCTTTTGTTCCCTAGGCTTATGGATCTATGCTAATTGATATGACTGTTAGTGAATATATATATCTACCTTTACAACTCCAGCATATTATCAGCTAATAAAGATCACATGTGAACTATCTTGGGTATTAATTTGCACTGATTATCTGTGCCCCAATTTGAAACAAAGTAGTCAACATCTTTATGGAGACCTAAGATTCAATAGCAGAGAAATGCACTTACCTTCCCACTAATAGGACCATGTTTGTTCTTGCCACTTAACCCATTAGTTAAGGGTCAGCATTTCTGTGTGATACTAGTTTTAATGAAAAATAGCTTAACATGCCTACTTTTGAAATAATATATACAAGGAAGACACCGTTTACCCATAAATCATAGCAAGAAAGATAAGCTTTGCTGTTAAAAATCTTAATTAGAAAAAAATGTTTACTCTTGGTCATTAAAATGCTTAACAGATAAGTTTCAATAAAAATAGTACAGTGGTGAAATGCATTATACTTATGAAAATAAATGGTATTTTCAAGTAGCTGCCAGCACATAGTTCACACTTTAAAAAGTAATATATGCATTCATCACACTCAAGTTTCATCATTCTCTTGTTCTTGAAATCGTTTTTTCACCCCTGTATAGGCAACCACTAGGACAAAAATATGATGTGTTAATTAAACAACTCAAGTATAGTTCATAAGGGAATTTTTCTCTATCAACCAAAAACGTTTTGGAGTTGGTGCCAAAGATATTTTGGGAGTTTTGTTTTATCAGTTTATGTTTTGGTCTTTGCAGGTAATATTCTCCTTCTAAAATGGGCCTGTACTAATACTTGGTTATTTGCTTTTTCTTTTTAATTTATTTTTCAATTACAGTCGACATACAATATTATATTAGTTTCAGGTATACAGCAGAGCGATTAGACATTCATATACCTTATGAAGTGATCCCCCAGAGTAATAAGTCTAGTACTCATGTGGCATCAAACATAGTCATTATAATAATATTGAGTAGAGTCTTTTTACTTCACATCCCTGTGACTTTTTTAACTGCTAATTTGTACTTAATCCCTTCACCTTTTTCACCCAGCCCCGCAATGCTCCTTCCATCTGATGATCATCAATTTGTTCTCTGTATCTGTGTGTTTCTGTTTTGTTTTTCTGGTTTGTTTTTGTTTTGGTTTGGTTTGGTTTGGTTTTTAGATTCCACATATAAGTGGTATTTGTTATTTGTCTTTCTCTGTCTGACTTATTTCACTTGGCATAATATCCTCTAGGTCCATTCATGTTGTCACAAGTAGCAAGATTTCATTCTTCTTTATGTCTGAGTAATATTACATTGTCAGTGTACCATCTCTTCTTTATCTATTCATCTGTCGATGATTATTTTCACTAAAAGCCAGTTTCCTGATATCTTTTCAGCATTTCAAAGTGCTCAGTAGATAAAACAGTAGATAAATTAAAAACTGTAAGTCTATGAAGTAACTTGGTAACATATAACAGAGATAATTATATCTCAAATTTAAATATCACAAAGCATCATAGATACAGAAATATATGAGAGCACTGAAGATTTGTTTGTTGCTCATGATGCAGTTTGGGGGCTGGGGTGTTCTATTCCCCAGAGTCTTTCTGGGATCCAAGCTCTTCATCTTCTGTGCCATCTTCTCAGGCCACAGAGTCTTGCAATGGATCCTCTGCACCCATCAGCAAATGATGAAAGAGAAGGTGAAGAGAATTTCAAGGGAGATTCCAAGGGGCCAGGTCTGAAAGAGGCACACATGATTTCTACCCACATGCTATTGACCAGGCCAGTCACCCAGGGCCACATAGAAGTAAAGTAGCTGAAAAATACAGTCTGTGGTATGTCAAAGGAGATGAAAACAAAGATTATTGATGAACAGCACTAATCTCGGTCACAGGTATAGATGCCCTTACATAAATCCATAACATGGACTATGTTTGAACAGATGATATAACAACATGTCATATTTCTAAAGACTTAAGAGAAATTTTTGTTTCTTATGGGAATTTCCTTTAGTTTTCTTGGTTTTTACAAGCTTCCCTTTTGTATTGCTAAGTAAAGGGAGAAAAGAAAAGAAAAACATGATTGCCATTATCAAAATGTAATTTTCTAGTTAATATATACAGGTTTATCCTTCAGGGAGTATAGTTTAGTTGGACATCAATCATTCATTTATTATTTTGTTTATTAAAAATTTATTTGCACAGTAAACCTATTGTAGATAAACTTGTGCCATACTACCTACGTAATAGTTATATTTGCCATCTCAAGTTTGTATTCACCGGCATTTTATTGAATATATATTCAAATATATACCATATTTAAAGATGTAACTGACATATTCCCTGCAACCTATCCAAAAGTTAAATACATATTAAGAAAAAAATTTTAATCTCTGTGGATTCACTGTAGTATTTTCTGAGTCAGATTTTTTACTTGATAAGAATTTCCTTCTATAGTTACTTCTAATGTGTCTTTTATCAGCTCCTTAGGTTGATGCAGCTGCAGCTGTTTATTTTGCTTTTGAGAGTGTAATAGTCCTCTTAACAGGATTCTTAAACTTCTGACTCGTGAACACTAGTGTTGCTTCACACACATTTGTGGTTTACAATAATACACCTTCGAATAAGCAATGATGTGCTCGTTTAAACGTGTGACTAAAAATACACATCTCCAAAAGATTTCCAGAACCAAATTTCTTGACATATTAAGTTTATTTGATGTGGTGATAGTTATTCAGATATTTTTAAACTTTTAATTTGTGGTACTAGTTAATGTTACTCTAAATTATTTATTTCTGTTGCCATTGACAACTTTAAATATATTAACCTCTGTGATATATTAGCAACTGATAAGAACAGAATATTCTTTCAGGACCAGTCCAGTCTTAATTATCAAGTGAAATGTTATAGAATTTGGTCAATATTGAGTACCTATAAGACACAGAGATAAGTACAACAAATCCTATACTTAAGAAGCTTACATCCAATTTCTTTTCTTTTCTTTTTTTTTTTTTAAACACCTACAGCATCTGATATTCCTAGGTGGTCTCTTATCCAAGTAAGTACTAACCAGGCCCGACCCTGCTTAGCTTCCAAGTACATCCAATTTCTGAGTGAGTGTGAGAACTAATATGTATATATGTGCATGTCTGTAATTAAAAAATCCAGACGTGAAAGTAACTTCCAAAAATGAAAGGTTTAAGGCAACCCACTAAGTCTTTGGTGAACTTTAGTAGATTTATAGAGTGCTTCACAGAAGAGATAAGAACGAGATCTTTAAAAATGATGAGTAGGATTGCAACATCTAATGGGATAGTACATTCAAATCTGATAAAGCTGTACTAGCCTGTGGGGGCTTCCTTAAACACTGAATCTTACATATCTATCTCCAATATTCAGCACAGTGCCAGAATCAAAAGAGTTTTTTCTAGAAACGAATGGGTGGATAGATAGATGAATGGATGAGAAAATAGACAAATGAATGTTAGAATGAATCTTAATTCATTCAAACAAATAAAGAAACAAAACTGGGACAGGACTGTACAGTGTCATGGAAGGCGGGCAGGAGAGAATTTCCAGATTGGAGCATACTCCGAAGTTGATACCGAAAGTGTTTTCTTTGATACAAATCTCAGAGTTAAAGATATAGACTGTAATTAATTAATAGACACACATAAGAAGTCCACAGTAAGGTAGCTAGCACTTTGTAAGGTTGTTCATATTTCTGTGCTTTAAATCTTGGGGTAATGATCCCTGTGAGTTGATAGCTGCATGAATGAGGAGTATTTGCCCTAAAACCTGTATTAAGAATCGAGGAGTATTCCCATTTTGGGGGGAATTGGGGGAATTGGCAAACAATTCTAGGGTTAACCTTCTTAGACCTTCATTATTTCCTAGACTTGAGTCATTGTCCAGTCGTCCTATATCTCCTCTGTCCCCTTGGCTGTTTTGGTTGCCCTTCTCTAGACACGATTCAAATGTTTTGTCTTTCTTGAAGTGAAATAACCAGAACTACACACAGCGTGCCAAATAATGGTTTTTAAATAAATACAACTGCTGTTATCCACTTCGGACAGTCCAGTCCCTAAGCAGCACTGACACAGTAGTATATCTTGAATCCCTGCATTTAAATCATGCATTGCAGTGTATGTTGCTCCTAACCTACCTTGTCTCATTTAATTTTACAATAACCCTCGGAGACAAGGACAGCTATTAGTTATTTTTACGTTAAAGACAAAGAAACTAAGGTTTAAGGAAGTGAAATGACTTACCCAAGGTCACAATAATAGATAACGAAAAAGCCAGAACCAGAACCCTTGATGCCAAAGCCCACATGAGGATGGGCTACCATCTGCTGCAGATTGTTAAATATGTGGTTACTAATGAAATGTTATGGACTTTGATCGACGTTGAATATACCACTAATATTAGGCATAGCACTAAATACATCCCATACTTACATATTTAATCCATACAACCAACAACCCTATTAGCAGAGGATCAGAACAGCTAAGTGATTTGCAAAAAGTCACAGGGCTAGTGAGCACTCTCACTAAGTCAGAGCAAAAAAAAAAAAAAAAAAAGTCTGCCAGACCCTAAAGCTGCCCCATCTAACCCAGATCCTCTGACTCTGAGTCCACCATTTTGCTCTTGATACATTAGGCAATGCACACAAAACCTGGAAAACAATTCTGGGTCACATCTGGTAAGTTGGGGATTATCTAAAGGGTGACAACCATCCCAGGTTGTCCAGGACTGAGGGGTTTCCCTAACAGTGGGAATTTTAGTGCTGAAAATGTAGTGCTGGAAGGTCCTATGCAAACCAAGATGATTTGGCCACTATAATTATCTGGTATGCTTCTGTCCACTAATGTGTCTCGTGGGAAAATCCTATTTATCCCAGTCAAGGAGAGATTTGAGCCCAGACAGGTACAGGCAACTTCATGGATACCATGAGATTCTTTTGGCCTTTGAAGACCCAGAATGAGACTCCATGTAGATGTCTGTTACATAGCAGAATTTAGTTTAATTGAATTTTGTTCTTCAGAACTCTTTTCCTGAGCTCTCCCACACTGACTGTAAAAGTCAGTTCTATTATTCTCCCATGACCAACCTCTTAAATTTTATGATGTCTTTTATCTTTTTGAGAAGCCACTCCCAACCTCTCCCCTTGTGTATTTAACTTGTGTTCATGAATTTATCTCTTAGTCTACATGTCCCCTAAAAACAACCACCACACATAAACTGTTCTTTCGTACAGTTTAAAAATGAAAATCCCAGCTTGGAACATAATCATTAAACGTTGTAAACACAAAAATAAAGTTCTCTTCTGTTTATTACAGTTTTACTTGAGAGCCTACATGCTAAAGCAAAGGCTCTGACAGTTTTCTTTTGCAATCTAGACCGGGGATGTGGTCAGCCAGGGCAGAACTACTAGGCCCAGAAGCTCATAATTCCTGCTCTCACCAGCATTTCTCCTCCCTGGTTATAATTCTTTCTTCCTTTTTGACGACACGTACATGGATATGTCAAGAAAAAATATTTTAATGTTAGTGTATGCTGGACCAGATTTTACATGAGAGTTGAGTAATTAAATGATAAATGGGTGGTAGCAGCCCAGGATAAGGGAAAAATGTGACCAAAAAAAAAAAAAAAGATCCCAATGGTTCGATCTTCTATCACAGTGCTCGCTCTCAGAGAGTTGAGCTGAGCCACACGTGTTGACTAGTCATGAGGGGACAAATTGATAAGAGAAGCCAGGGACTATAAGGGAGTTGTGTAATGCTCTGTTGGCACCAAAATGACTGTGTTAACCAGAACAGGAGAGAACTTAGCTTCATGAGTCTAAATGAGGGCATGACCATAGCAAAAAGTATTCTGGCGGTGTATTCATTCAAAGAGTACTTTTTTGAGCATCTATGTTCTATTATTCTAGGCACATAGGCTTCACCCATAGAGACAGACAGATAGATAAACAAATGTATCAAGTGGCTGTAAGTGCTACAATGAAACCCAACAGGATAAGGAGATAAAATGGAAAGGGTAGAGATACCATTTTAGCTGGCGAGGTTGGGGAAGGCAGCTGATTAGAGCTGTGAATGAAGTGAGAGACTAAGCCATGATTATATCTGGGGGAAGCACATTCCAGGCAGAAAGAATGGTCAAGATAGAGATCAGTGCCTTACATCACCTTATAATAACTCAAGGAGATGGTGGTATATACCACAAACTGGGAGACAGATAGAAGGTGACCATGAGAATGACAATCATGGATTCTTACAGGCACCATAAGCTGTTATTACACAAATGTTCAGCACAACACAAAAATGTCAAGAAGCACTGGGCTGTATCAGGAGGATGGCTGAGAAGCTCAGCAGAGGAAATAGAGAAAAGGAATTCAGAGTCCTGGGAACTGCTGGACATGTCTGGATACCCAGCCCCAAAGGCCCCTGATATTGGGTGTCCACAGCTCCTGAGAGAAAGCTGGCAAGTTTCTGCTTGTCTACTGTGAACGCCCACGTGTGCCCAGCGTCAGATCAGTCCTGAGCTGGGGAGAGACCACAGTGTCCATGCCATTTCACTCCTCGGGCTGTTGTAAAGTCATTCCACATGTGGAGCTACTGGTGATTTGTTCCTCAGGAGGAAATGGTAAGGGAGGTGAGAACATTATTTTTCACTTTTTTTATTATTATTATTAAAACAGAGTTGACATACAATATGTTATTTCCACATACACAACAGAGTTATTCAACATTTATATACCTTACGAAAGGATCACCACCATAAGTCTAGTAACCATCTGTCACCGTACGAAGGGATATTATTGGCTATAGTACCTATGCTGTACATTACATTCCCATGACTTATAACTAGAAGTTCGTAGCTCTTATTCCTCTTCATTTGTTTCACGCATCCCCCGAACCCTCTCCAGTCTGGCAACCATCAGTTTGTTCTCTCAGAGTCTGTTTCCATTTTGTTTTGTTTTTGTTTTTTAGATTCCATATATAAGTAAAATCATATGGCATTTGTCCTCTGACTTAATTCACTTACCACAATACCCTCTAGGTCTATCCATGTTGTTGCAAATGGGAGGTAAAAACTTAGAGTTCCTACATCCTATCACCTTGAAGCTATGTGGAGCTGATAGGTTATAAGGGATGGGAACCTTATATTTGCATTTTTAGTGAGAGAACGTAAACAGAAAAGAGAATAACCATGAAATATTCATTAAGCTCCTATAAGACACATGACACAGCAATAAGCTTAAGCATGAGGGTAATGACATGGAAGAGGGTAATGAGATATATCATCTAATGAGGAAAACTCACTTTATCAAAAATTAATTTTTATGAATGAAAAGAATCTAAATTTTTGAGCTTTGTTCTAAGAAGGTATTAAGTTACTTAGATACATTGTGAAGTTACTTACAAAATTACTGTCTTGACTGTCAAGAATAGACCCATGAAGGAAGAATGTCTCTCATGGAGAGAATATCATAACAAGGCAAAGAGATCATGGTGTTCAAGTACTGTGGGAAGCCCTGTTTAGTTCAGCCTGGCTAGAATAGTAAAAAGTAAGTTTGGAAAGATAAATGGAGGCCAGATTGTGCGGGATCTTGCATGCCAGACTAGGAATTTGAATTGCCTCCTGAAGCCAAAAGGGAGATCTCACGGGTTTAGAAGAAAGTGCATAAAATTTACTGTGACTGAGTTAGAACGAATAAATTGCAAGTAGCAAAGTCCAAGGACAAGGGGAGTAGCTAGAAAATTATAATAGTCAGTAGTTCAGATATCAGATATGATGTGACATGTTAGATAAGTTGTAGAAAGGCTGACGCATGAGGTTTAAAAGGCATGGCAACTTCCACTTTTGACCAAGATGGAATAGCGGGGATTAGATATAGCTCTGCCTTAAACAACTAAGTAAAACAAAATATATGAAACAATGGTTTTCAGATATTGAACATCAGACGGGACAGGACAGCAATCACTGAGTGAGGACACAAACAAGGCCAGCACTGCGATTGCCCCAGCTTATTGATTAGGGACAGTTGCCAGGAGGCGGCACAGGAAGGGGAAACCGAGGTGGAGCGTAGCAGTCTCCCTCAGTTGAAGAGACCAAACTGGGAGTCCAAGGCAGCAAAAGCTTACAGGGGAGAGAACAAGAAAGAAGAGAGCTACAGAGAAAGGGGAGGGGGTGAGGGGGAGCGATCCAGAGTTCCAGAGATCTGCAGAGGGATCCCTCGAGTCTTATGCTGAGTACTAACCAATCAATCAATGAGTGTGAAGAAACTACTCGAACCCGGAGAAAGAACCACCAAAAAGATGAGAGAGAACAATCCTTACATCTCAGAACAGGAACAGTTTCTTTTCCCAAGGAACAGAGTAGAAAATCCTCGTAATTCACAGGACATCAGAATTGTCTTTCTTCAGTAGTGGAACAAAACTAGTTATAGAATAGAGGCTGCTCTAATCCTAACAGACCTTTAAAGTGAGCCTTAGGAGAACGAGGTTGTTTCCAAGTAATTGAACAGCTTCTCAAACAAAGCTCAAAAATATTTATAAGAACACACAAAAAAATTTTTTTTAAAGAATACAAAAAATGTCCAAGACCCAACAAGGTAAAATTGCCAATGTATGGCATTCGATCAAATGTTACACATGCAAAAGAGTAGAAAAATATGAGCCATAATAAGAAAAATTAGTCAACAGAAACAGACCCACAAGTGCCACTAATGACAGAATAAGTAGACAAGAATATAACAGTCATTATAACAGTATTTCACATGTTCAAGAAGGTAGGTAAAAGCTTGAGCATGTAAGTGGAGGCATGAAAAATATTAACAAGACATACGTTGAAATTTTAGAGATGAGAACTATAATGTCTAAAATGAAAAATATACTGAATGAGATGAATAGAAAATTAGACAAGGCAGAATAGAAGATGAGTAAACTTAAAGAAGACATGGCAATAGAAAGTATCTTAAATGAAACAGGAAAATAAAAAAAATGACCAGATCATTTGTAAACTATAGGGAAATATGAAGCAGCCTAAAATATATGTAACTGGAGTTCCCAAAGGCCAGGGAAAAGAGATAGTAGGGAAGAAGGCAGAAAAAATACTTGAAAAAATAATGGCCAAAAACTTCTACATATTGGATTAAGTCAAAATGTATCTTAAGTCTAAATGTAAAATTTAGAATGATAGAACTTCTAAAATAAAACGTAGGAGAATCTTTGTGACCTTGGGTTAAGTGAAGATTTCCAATATCTGATACCAAAAAGGAAAGAGAATAAAATTGACTTCATTAAAATTAAAAACTTCTGCTCTTGTAAAAATACTGTTAAGAGAATTAAAAAGCAAGCCACAGACAGAGAAGATATTTACAAAGCATATATTTGATAAAGGACTTATATCCAGAATATATTTAAAAACTCTTAAAACTCAAGAATGAGAAAACAACCCAACAAGAATAAAAAATCCAACAATCCAGCAAAGATTTTAACACTTTACCAAAGAAGATATACAAATGGCCAAATTAGCACATGAAAAAGTGTTCAACATAATTAGCTATCAGACAAATGCAAATTAAAACTACAATAAGAGTTAAAGATAACTTCAAGCTTTGGACTTGGGTAACTGAAAGATTAATGTTATATAGAATTGCTGAAATAGGAAATCTGGTTAGGGCTGGAGGTGAAGGGTTGAATTTAGACGTGTTCCTTTTGAGGTAACAGAGGACCATTCTGGGTGGGGCTATCTAGCAGACAGATGAAGATATAGGACTGGAACTTGAAAGACAAGTCACGTCTGGATATATAATTGTTAAAAATAAAACCACCTTAAAAAAAAACTATATGCAATGTTTTCCTTGAGCATAGCTGTTCCTATGTATATATATATGTGTGTGTGTTTTGTGTAGACTCATGCGTAGAGTCATGTGAAAAGCTCTTAAGTTTACTTCATTGTTTTGGAAGGAGCAGGCACTCAAATATTTACTGAGTTAAATTACATTTGGTTTGGATGGAAAACAGATGGCATTCTCAATTCTCATGTAATCTATTCCTCTGCTCAAAGTGACATAAGGATAGGAATCCTAGAGAAATGCATCTTAATATTAAACTTTAGAAAAGGACAATGAATAGCTTTAAGTCCAGCCTGCATGCAAGTCAGTTTTACATGTATTCCTTATCCTCCATGGCTACCATCAAAAACAATACTGAGTCCCTAGCACCCCCCACCTCCAAGTCTATGTTATGATCATCATCAACAATTGTAGCCAAGTAATAACATGCTGAATCGCTTACAGAGGAAATGAGACAATTAAGTCCAAACATCCTTGGATCTAAGCCTAATATTAGATTGAACTATATGAGGAAATGCTCTCCAAGCAGTAGACAGCTGTCTACACAAGAACAAACTGAAACTCGGTAGCATGCTGCTTAATTTGGGTAAGGTGTTTTGGCTAAGCATTTCTTCTTGATTGTGGCTTCCTATCTATCGAAAGTGTGACAGCTGTGGCTACCCCTGGGCATTCTGCAGCTCACTACTCTATGAAGAAGAAGTGATTTCCACACTGGCATTCCAACTATCAAACTCATTAGCATCAGCATTTGCTGATCTTTTACTAGTAAAAAAAAAAAAATAGTAATGTTCAAGTCCATGATATGTAATTGAAAATGTTTGGCTTAGCACATCATCAATATAAAAGACTTTCAGAAGTATTAAAATCCATTAAAAACAGAGCCTAGAAGCATTTTATCTCAGAGTGTTTTCCTCTCCAAATATCAAGTACAGTTTTTAACATAGAGGCATATGTTTGAGCAAAAATGGCCTTTCTATAAAAAGGAGGGTAGCTCCAAGGACTGTTTAATCAATACGTTCTCGTGGATAAAATACACGTAAAATGCTTTGGTTCTTAGGCTTTGGGGGAGGGGGCTATTTTTTTAATGTGAACTTTTTATTGGCATAACATAGTAGTATAACATACTCACCAAATGCACAAATCATACGTGTTCAGTCGAATGGCTTCAAAAAGTGATTACACCCATGTGATGACAACCAGACCAAGACACAGAACATCACCAGCACCTAGACGTTCCCTTAAGTTTCTCCCAGGCTCTGCCCTTCCTCTTGAGAATAACCAGCATTCTAACTTTTAAAACCATAGCTTAGTTTCGCCTGTGTCTAAACTCTATATCAATGGAATCACACTCTGTATGTCTGGGCTTCCTCCACTCAGCATTTTGTAAGTGGTGGCTGTGTTTGTGCATGTAGCTGTAGGTCATTCATTCCCATACCAAAATGTATCTGTTGTACTGTTGATAGATCTCAGGTTGTTTCTATATTGGGGCTATGACAAATATTAATGCTATAAACATTCCTGTATGCGTCTTCCGGTGAACATATGGATGTATTTCTGTTGGATATACAGTAAGAATTGCAGTTATTGGGTAGCTTTAATAGATCCTACTATAAACAGTTTTCCCAAATGATTGCCACGATCTGCTTTCATCAGCAACCGTTCTAGCTGCTGGACAGCTCAGTTGATATTTGGTATTATTTGCCTCTCAGTGGAGCCATTCCCGTGAAAGTATGGTGGTATTGCACTGAGTTTTAATTTGCATTACTCTGGTGAGTAATGCCATGTCATTTGCATGTTTATTGGCCATTTAGGATGTCTTCTTTCATAAAGTGCCTGTTTAAGTCCTTTGCTCATATTTCTATTGGTTTTTTGTTTCTCATTGAGTTATAAAAGTCATTTTTTTGTTTTTGTTGCTTTTTAAAATTATTTAATTAGGGGAGTGACATTTGTTAATAAAGTTAGATAAGTTTCAAGTGTACAATTCAATAATACATCATCTATATATTGCGTTGAGTGTTCACCACCCAAACTCAAATCTTACATCACCATATATTTGACCCCTTTTCCCCTCCTCCCCCTTTTCCTCTGGTAACCACTAAACCTGTTTATGAGTTTTTGTTTGTCTTGTTCATTTATTGCTCTCAGTTTTATATCCCCCATATGAGTAAAATCATATGGTTCTCCACTTTTTCTGATTTATTTTGCTTAGTGTGATTATCTCAAGATCTGGCCATGTTGTCACAAATACTGCCTTTTTGTATTTTGGATATGAGGTATTATTTGGATATATGTAGTGTAATTTTAATTACTGCTGTAACAAATTATAAATATCTTCTTCTATTCTGTGATATCTTTGGATGAAAAAAAATTTCTTCATTTAACTGTAGTCTAATTCATCAGCTTTTTTTGGTTAGCCCTTTTACTGTCCTTTTTAAGAAATCCTAGCTTTCCCTGAGGATCTAAAGATATTCTCCTTTCATTTTTTTCAAAAAAACTTTATCCTCACTTCGAGCTACAATCCACATTAAGTTAATTATGTATATTGTGAAATAGAGTCAAGATTTATTTTTTTCTATATGGCTATCCAGTCTTGACTAGCTATTCACCACCCTAGGCATTTGCTTATTTCTCTCTAGTGGAGCAAAGATAATAACACTGAAGGACACCATATATATATATATACATATATATATATATATATATGCATATATAGGACGTGTGTGTGTGTGTGTGTGTGTGTACATATATATACACACACACACGTATACATGTATATATGTATACATATATACATACATATACATACATACACACACACACACATATATATACATATATATATGTGTGTGTGTGTGTGTATATATATATATATACATATATATAAAGATAATAACACCGAAGGACACTATATATATATACGTATATATATATATGCATACACACACATATATATATATATCATATATATGCAGCACATATAACACACACACGTATTGAGGTGCAGATTGTGCTCCAAACATTCATTTACGAGTTGGCTTCCACATGTATCCAATGTTGTTATTGATAGTTGATTTCCAGGACAATTCACAAAAGGCTCTTCGGCACTTACTTTTCCAAGTACACTGTACTATTATAGGGGAAAATGCAGTCAAATTCCAATTCTGGCCCCAGGCCATCTTCCCCTTCACTAGCAGCAGATAAAATAGTGCTTCGAGAGTAAATAAAGAGATGAACTTCAACGAGAATGAGTACAAAGGAGTGAAGTGGCTGCTATTTGACAGTCATAACTCCTTCATTAACAACTTATGAATAGCTGTCTTTCTCTCTTCCTAAATGTTCAAAATTGAGAATAGTAAGTACCTCCCATGTCAAGGCAAGAAACGTATGGGCAAGAAACATTCCAGGTCCTCAATGCAGAATCATGAAGATCGTATTCTACACAACCACTAGGAAGGGGTCAGCAGTCCTCAGTGTGAATGGTACCCGTAGAGTGGGGCAGTACAGTTCAGTACGGTGGCCCTGCTGGGATGGAGGTGTATAGTAGTAGATACAGAGGTCATACACATTTCCCAGGCATCAGGGAGATTTAGAATGTCAAAATTTGCTGTTATAATATCCTTACTAATAGTTATAAGTAAGGGTTTCAGAATTCAAAGCCTTTTGTGCTAGATGCATTTTAAATACCAATATACTTTTATAAAAGAATAGAGTTCGTAATATACTCTATTCTTCAGGTAACACAAACTTCTTCCTTTTACTACTTCTGATGCTAAAGTTCAGTGCTCTAAAGGAATGTCCACGAGTCATGTGAAAGCCTGTCTAGGGAAAAAAATCTAAGTAAATCTACTACAACTGGTACCAGTTATTTCTGTGCGATTAATCTATAAAAGTTTTATAGCCGAGTTGTCCAAGTTGAAAGCTAACCAGCAATGCAATAACCTTATTCCCAAAACAGTGGTCTGATACAAGTTACACCTTTTGAAGTTCCTGCAGAGTTACTACCATCAGCTTAAAAAATAACATCTGACATGTTCAAACAGTCACAGAGAGTAATTAAGACTAGAGGTTTAAAAGAAAATGTAGACTTGCCTGAGCTTGGTATTTTAGTAAATGAGATCTGATTTCTTTTAAACCTTATTTGAATATAGGTTAAACCTTATAAAGGCAGACTCTGCTGGATGCCACTCGGTGGGAAGTAAAAGCACAGCTGCCTCTCTGTGTTTATGAACTGTCCAAAAGCACCATATCCGTGCAGATTAACCAATAATGAATGTTCTCACATCCCCTCTGCTAACACTATCATAACCCTATTAAAAAGCAAAAGACCAATAAATACTCACCTAGTGATACAATTGATATAGACCCCACCTTGTCTGAAAACACTGTAATTTGGGAATGTGACCCTTAGCAGAAAAACAAGATTTTGCTGATCTTAAAATGAATAAGACCTTGATCTCTGCCAAGAAGCGATGTGTTTCAGAGCAAAGATGCCCTGCAGTGTCAGGATTAGAAGTGGGTGATGCATCGTGATGTGATTGAAGGGTTTGCACAGAGTCCCCTCCCAAGCCCCACAAATGGCTCTCACATCAAGTTAGACTCAAGTTTCACTGCAAAAAAGTCATTCCAGTGGGTTGAGGAATTCTTTCTTTTAAGACAAATGCCCAAGAGAAGCGTCCCCGGGCATCACTGAGTGAATTAGGCAATCAGATCCTTAAGAATTGTTGGGCCAGATAGTCCATTTTGATGGAGTAGGGGTGGGGTGAAAAGACAAGGTACGAGGGTGGTAAGAATTGAATTAGAAGAATTTAACTAGAATATTTATTGTGAGGGATAGTGGGATGAGTGGGAAGAGGGGCAAAACGACCCCCATCAGATGCAGGTCACCAGCATAGCTTCCAGAATCACAAAGAGGCATCCCCTCTGTTGTGGAGAAGCGGGGGTCCCAGC
>NW_006443225.1:11262532-11269478 GCF_000325575.1 Pteropus alecto | reverse complement strand
ATGAGGAGGGCAAACAACCCAGCCATCGGCAGGCCGTTAATAAAATTATACATATCCAGAGCCAGTACCACTATTTTTGTTTGGAAGCTTCAAATTTTCAGTAAATCTGCAAAGGAGTTAGTCGTATAGCTCTATTCCTATTCAGAAGGCTTCACCTCGAGTTGAATTCTTGCTGTGGATATGATGCAGGGCAAGAGAGTTTCTCAGTTGAGATCCTTTAGCAAATAACCAGCTGCCTTTATTTACGGGACTTTAGCATTAAAGCGACCCTAGAGTTCTAGTATAACCTTACAGCCAAGGCAGGCACCTTCTTTACGTCGTTCCCAGAAAATGCTCAGTTAGCCTCAGCACAGCCTGCCTCCTAAGCTTGAGCCATGAGATCAGACCTCAGTTCAAACCCGGCTCTACCACTGACCAGCTATGTACCAACAGGCTTAACCCTTCAGTGTCAGATTTCATAACTACGGAGTAGGGTTCTTAGTTCCTGCATAATAGGATTCTTCTAAGAATTAAGTAAAATGGTACATATAATATAGCACAGAATATAGCAGAAAGTAAGTATTCAATAAAGGGCAGCTACCTTGTTAGAATATCTTATTCAAGCAGATCTTTGAATGACGTCATTTCGTTCAGTGTTATTTTGTGATAACACTGATGAGATGCCACAGGAACTTGTGTTTATGTCAATTAGCCTACGGGGAAATTGGTTTTGTTACATACGTCATTTCACTTAAAATCAGAGTCAATCAATGACGTCAAGTTAGGACTTACTGTACAACAATTTTATTAAAAGATTCTTAAAGGGTAAGGCACTTGTTTGTGTCTTTTGCCTCCAAATAGTGACTTTAGTTAACACCAAACACCCAATGCCTTGGATAGTGCCTGGTGCATAGGAGGCACTTGGTATATATCTTTATTAAATAAATTTTGCTGAAATAAGTCTATTCCATTCCATGTGAGTGCGAAAATGCTATTTTCCGAGGACAAAAATGATAAAACGACTGAGGGAGATTACGAAATTAAAACAACACAAACTTGAACATTCAGATCCAAATTTAAAAATGTCTTATATCCTAGTATCAGAAAATTTGAATATCCTGTAGTTTGCCCCTTCAGGATCTGTGTTTAATGATGCCAAACAGAGTAAGAAATGTGGATAGATATAAGAAAATCAAGACCGAAGAATTTAGATCTGGTATAATATCCCTGCTTTTATCAAGCAGAAGGTTTCGTCTCCTTTTCCCTTTTCTGTAGTTCATCTTTTTATATTTCTCTCTGGGCTGCATTTGATTAGCTGCCCAGTGTACCTGTACCTTCAAATCATATCCAGTCGCATTGTTCCTTACCATGGAATTGCTATAGCTTCCAAGTCGTTATTAACTTTTGAAACTCACTTTGTTACATAAAAAGTTGATTTTTTTTTTTTTTTTTACTTAATGCAGTAATACCTTTCTTGTAGAGCTTAAAAGATCCTGTAAGCTTAAAGCAAATGAGGCAGGATTTATTTGTTCAAAGAAGCCTCTGGTTTGGCATTTCACCAATTTTGAAAATAAACCATCATTTGATGGGACTTAAAGCATCTCAGTTGTGTTCTGAGCAGGACTTCAGGCCTTGGTTTGGTGCTTATGTTAACAGCTTTTCAACTCTGATGCTTTCTAAACAAAATGTGAATTGTTCCGGCTTTTACCCCTACATGTTCGTGTTGGGCCTCAGCTCTCTGAAAAAAAAACAAACAAACAAACAAAAAAAAAACCTCTTCTCAGGGATTCTGGTAGACCCCTGGGAACTGGAGAGCCTCGGATGGATTGTACTTGATACTAGGGGTAGAGTAACAAGGACTTGACGATGAATAGGATGAGTGAGGAAGATAAAAGAATGACTTCTCGATTACTGGCTTGAGGCCCTGGATAAATAGTGTTGCCATTTAGCGAGATGGAAAAAAAAATGGAAAATGAAATGTTTGGGTTGCACAGAAGTATAAAAGGGTGATCTAGAAGATTTGCAGGTACTAGAAACACATTTTGCACAGGAAATAGAATGAAAATATAAGCTCAAAGAGAACAAGGATGTAAAATTTCTCACAGTTATATATTTGGAATCCTTTTGATGTATTTAAGAGTGCGATGTATTTTCAAATGCCAATATTTCCAATATGCTAAAAAAATCTATATTCAATGCAGTTGTTTAAACTTATGATGAAAAATATTAGATATCAACTTCAAAATATGTGAGCACATGGTTCAAAATTGCTTTAGGGCACACAGAAGCAAAAATTTTGGAAGACCACTGTAGAAGAAAAACTATGTAATGTTCTAGCCTGTGTGAAGAAGCAGCTCTAACGTCAAATGATTTCCTTAGTAATCGAAAAGTAAAAAAAAATTTCTAAAGCAACCAACTTCTGCAGCAAACTAGAGTGGGTTTCAAATTCAAGAACATTATGCTCTTTAGTCAACTGGCAGAGCTGGAGCCGTAAATATATAAAATATGAGGCCGGACTAAAGGCATATAAAGAGGCAGCAGTATTCTATCATGCTTCAGGTGTTTTTATACTTCAGGTATCTCAGCCTGATCCTTAATCATTTCTATTAGCATCACTAATGAACACTAGCTGACATTAAAGAGCCTAACATCATCTCTGCTAGTCTTAGACAACTGTGCAGCAGTGTGATGCCACCAAGAAGGGTCTACATAAGAAGAGCAGCTTCTGTCAAGTAAGCTGCGGGGCTGGGGGATGGTGCATAATTACAGAAGATGAGAGGATGTCCGGGGAACCCTAAGCCCAGGATAGGGAAGGAGGTACATAGTTACAGACAACTGAAAAAATATACAGTCAGATTTTATTTCCAAAAAAAATTTAATGAGCACCTAGTATGAGGGGGACACTGCTGTGGGCTATAAGCAAGAAGGAGGTGATTGTTTTCATAATCACGTGATGGAACGTTTTGAAAATAGCTCTGGGCTCCATGGCAACTGCGATCATCAGTCAGAATAAGAACTCACATCAGTGTATAGAAAAACGCTGTTTTTCCTCACCAGATAAAACTGAAGATTCTCCCCGAGCCATCCTCTTGGATGACAAAAGGAAAAAGATGGTAAAACATATGAGACTTTGTGTTTATGTATATAGTTGAATTATTCACACACCAGAGTTTTCTTTCTCAGAACACTCAGAATCATGACCATGATACAGATAAAATGTAAAATGAAAATTGCTGTTTGATGTTTCATGTCTAGTATCGCCAACTAGATCCCCCTGCTTTATTTTTGTATCCATCCAGGACTCCTCAGATTACTTTCCAGCTCACAAAACAGTTCAGGGAACTTGAAGAAAATTATGAGTAAAAACATGCACTTGATGTTGACTTGCTTCCCTGTAAACACACAGACACACACACGCAGGTATGTGTTTATACACTGTTGCCAGCAGGCAAAGATAATACCTTGGCCCAACTGCTAATAGATACTGTAATCTGCATTGGTTATATTTGTGTTTATTGTGATATATTTGTGTTTCCCTATTGGGCTCCCAGATCTCAGGAAACATTGTATATGTGGAGGGTGAGGTTCGCCTACACCAGTAATAAATGTCTTGTTGGCGATCTAATCTGTAAACAGCCTTGATTTTAAGAGCATTGGGTTTAACTTTGCTAATAGAGATGTACTACTCTATGTCTTAAATGAGTAATTGGAAAGATTCCTGTTATTCCAGGAGCGGAGAACAACATAGACATCAATATTTTTACTTTACATATTTTAGTAGGAAATCATTCTAAAATGTCATATATCCTAACTGAATACAAGACTGATATTTAATTAAGCCTTTATGACCAAGAGTGATTATAATTGTCATCGATTATTATTTAGAGACACTCAAGCACTGGGCATTCTTGGTTTCCATGTTATATGGCTCCCAGATGCTCTATTTTTGTCTTTATATCAGTTTTTGTATTTCCTTTTTGCTCTTGGTTACACTAATACAAGCAAGAAGCATCAAAGATATGTGGCAAGCTCTAATCTCTTTTGAATGTCTGCCCCTCTGTTCCTCTGGGAAGTGATAGATGCTCAACAGGGAAAGAAGGAAAGGGGTGAATGGAGGGAGGGAGAGAGGGAGGAAGTTATTAGCTGAGAAACTAGATTTACTAAACCAATTATTAAAATTACTTCTAAATTAAATGTAAGTAAATTCCTGAAGAATTGTATTACCCCAACATGGATCCTGTTGCTCTGGGTAGCTTGGAAATGATTTTGCTTACTTCTCATTCCCGAGGTGAGTTTCTGTGGAAAGATTCTGTGTACGTCTGTAGATGTACACATGTAACTTGATTGAATTCACCTCGTAACCATCTCTTAAACACATTTACCTCTTACTTTCGTTAGCTCACATATAAAGAAAGCTTTGAAACAATAATCAGTTGTCAATATACGGTTAAATTATATTTGTAAGGGACTACTTTCAGACTCTAGTAATAAGTGCACTCATTTAAGAATATGATAGTAAAGAGCTAAGTTGTAATTAGCACTGGAATAAATCAGATGGTAACTCAGAGTATCTTTCCTAGATGATTTTGGCAATAGATCTTTGGTTGACAGGGAAGAAAGCTGACTGATAATGGTATCGGTTTTGGGGATCTGCCTCCAGTCATCCTTTCACTGACACCAGAGTGATCCCCTCTCCATGACCATCCTGACCTCCAACTGCCTGCTCCTTTAGCTATCTACAGGAGAGCAGCCACCTATGGTTCTAGCGTTCCCTCAAACCCTGCGTCTTTTAAGAAACTTTTTTCCCAGGAGGTTTTGGGCACTCTCTTCCTCTTTGCTCCCACGGTACACCATTTTAGCAAACACATTGTAATGTTATTGTGAATTTGCGTGTCAGTTTCTTCTCTGAATTATGTGCTTCATTTTCGCATACCTCATACATGGTGAAGTGATGTGGACCCAGTAACCATTTAGCAACAGGTTTTGAAGGACTGAATACGGGGAGATTTTGTTATCATAAATCTCCAGATGAACTTCTGAAACAAATCAATATCACACCTTCCAATGGGTACCTATTTTTCCTACTAGAGCATACCTCCTATGGGATTTGCTGTATATCATTGAGCTCAATTAATTTTGAAATAAGTAATTAGAAAGCAGTTACTATAATATGACGAAAGAGCTAGCCCTGTATTTATAAATACTCTTATCATAACCTAGAGAAATTGCTTAACTCATTTTAATTGGACCAGTTTTTCCACGCTAGCAAAGCAATAGAGAATTGCCTGTGTGTGTAACTAATGGATAATGGATGAGGAGCTGTGATGTCGATGCCTTTACTGTGTGTGAATGTATTTTTATAGCTATGACTATATGAAGTGTTGAAGTGAGTATAAAGAATATAGATTAATCTATTGGAAGCTATTGCAATTACTTTGGCAAAATATATTGCACCAGTATATTGCAACAAAACAATGTTCTAGCCATAAACATAACTTTAAATTTTGTAAATGTAAGGGAGAAGCAGGGCAAGCAAAGCCTCAACTGGATTACTGATGCTAATTAAGAATGCGTATGCACATCCAGTCTTCTGTGATAAGTCTTCAAGGAGGATGATTTTAAGAACATGAGAACATGTGAAAAAAAATCATGTGCATGACTAGTGCCAGCTCAACCCAAACACGGGAGAACCTTCTGTGTGTGCAGAATAGCACCATGTCATAGAACAACTACTACATAGAACAACTATTTTTTGTTTGTGGTAATAGCAGTGGCTCGCTAGATGTGTCGTTACTTGAGAAGTGTCCTCCCAGCAACCCAGAAGATGCAACCATCCTTGTTTATCTTTTTGTCCTTAGTGCTAGCACCCAAGGGGTTCTTTCCAAGAGTTGGCAGCCCGTTAGGGCAGTCACAGAGGGCTGGACATGCAGTAATGACCATCATTTCAAGCTGTGTCACATCATTTAAAGCTGAAAGTATCTTCCGTTGGAATTAAGCTTATTTCCGATTCTCATACCAAAAGAAATCGGAGGGAGGGTCAGAGGACTAGAAATCTAAGCCCAGTTTTACTCCTAACTCAGACGTTCCCCCTCAGGTGAGTCACTTAACCCAGCTGGTCCTCTCTTTTTCAGCCTGTTAAGTGAGAGGAAATGTGAGGGTGGACCTAACGTAGTCTAAGGTCTTTCGCAGCCACATAATTCTTTTATTTATAACTTATTGTGGGAAAATGGGAAAAGCTGGGTGTTAGAACACCTGGGTCCTGGTTCTAGCTCTGATGTAATTAGCTTTGTGACACTGGCCTTCTTAGCGTGTTGGGAGGACTCAGGGGCTGAGGAGCTAAACTAGGTGAGCTCCAAGGTCCTTTCCAGATCTGAGAATGAAGAACCCAGTCACCAAGCCGCCTGTGACATCATTGTTGAACCTGAAGCCTTCACTCCTGATCTGAAATGATATCGGGCACCATCAGCCTTTCCTTGGCACAAAAAACAGTGATTTTTCTCAGAGGTCATCAAAGCAGAAATAGAAGTCCACCATCAAGTTTCATTCATCGTTTTAAAATGCCTAATTAAAAACTATACAAACTAAAGTTTCAAAGGCTTCTGGCTATTAATTCTGGCAATTGATTAGCTCATAGTATATCATGATTAGCTCACGGTAAATGGTTATCTCTGGGTGCTATGAAGATTTGGTTGGCAGTTAAATATGTCTAAGGAAAATAGGAAACAGATAGCCAATAATTATAATCTGGTAGACTGAATTTTCCAAAATATGATTCCTTGAAGGAAACAATTCACAGGGTCTTTAGCAGTGAAAAGGTGATAGTCACTAGGCTGGATCGTTGTCGAATAGCCCTCGTATAGCAAAGTTAAATGAATCCAGAGTTTGTCGAGGTGCCAGATGATGAGTTTCTTATTCCAAATAATTAAACATTTATCAAACCTCTTTTGCAGGCCCTGCTCTGCTTGGT
>NW_006443225.1:11256529-11262445 GCF_000325575.1 Pteropus alecto | reverse complement strand
CACACACACACACATATATATATATATTTTATATATATCATACATATATTTTATATATATAGAGAGAGAGAGAGAGAGATGTAAACCCTGTAATTTACAATATCACATATAGCAGGTATTTCCTCGGGCTCTGCTGTTCTGGAGATAGCAATAAGTAATATTCTCAGGCTTAAAGCCCCAACTAGTCAAATATTTGGGGGACTCAAGAACAGCCAAGAGTTTAACAACTCTTCTTGATCCACAGATCCCACATCCTGCCCCCTGGACTTGGCCCTTCCCTTTCTGCCAGTGTCCTAGATAGCAAGGCTGCAGTCTTCACTCAGGGCCACTGTGTCACCAGCCTGGAGACACACTGGTTTATTGTGCCAAGGAAAGACCGATGGTGCCTGATATCATTTCAGATCAGGAGTGAAGCCTTCATGTTCAATCATGATGTCACAGGTCACAGCCACCCCAGCAGGCAGCTCCCGTCCCCAGTCAAAGCTGCATGAATCTGCAGCACCAGGTTCTCACTGTGCTGCCGCGTGGGGTTCTGGAGTAAAATCTTTGCTAAGAGTCCCTCCACCGCCTCTCGAACCAGCAAACCCGCATGTTTCCTTCTTCCCATCCCCAGTAACAAAGAAGAGCCAAGGGGCCTTTCTGTCTAGATTCGAGGGCTGTCAGGTCCCAGGCCTTGTGTCTCTTTTGCTCAGCTTCATCGGTCAGTAGCTGGGCCCTCCACTGGCACGTGACCCTCTTTAGCCCTCTCTCGCCAATGTCTGAGGTCTCCTTGGACCCATTTTCCTGAGAGAATGACTAATATCTTCCTTTGGAGAACTTGCTGCATATCTTCTGCCCACTTCTTTGACTCTCCTCTCCTCCTCGCATCCTCTCCCCTGGGGAAATGTGGCAGAGATGTATAGAACTAGCAATGAGGGAGCCAACACCTGTGTCCAAGCAAGAGGGAGAACCGAAGAGGCCATGTCCAACTTGGTTCTTTAAAGGTGAGAGTCTGCCATCTTACACAGAAAGAACAGTTTAGCATGTTCATTAAACTCTAAGTAGTTCAGTGGTCCTGACATGCAAATTATTATAAGACTGGAAACACCAAGAGATGAGATGAGCCTATAGAAATGGGGACAGGCACCAACCCCCAGAGGACACACATATTTTGTCAGTTAGCTATGCAAGGTTTACCAATTGTCAGGCACTGCTACAAGAGTTCGCCTGCATTAATTCATAACCCCATGAGACAGGCACTGTTATTATTCTCATTTTACAGATGAAACTGGAAACTGGAAACTGGAAGGGTCAAGTTATCATCTAGAATCCCACAGCTTGTCAGTGGCAGATCTGGGACTCAGATCCAGATTTTTTGGACTCTAAAGCTTGTACTCAAAGTTTATTGACTGTGCTCTTGAGAATGATTGCTGTAGAAAACAGGAACCCACTGGAAGATACAGAATAAGAGGAATGGTACAATAAAAATGAAACCATGGAAAGAAAAATGTATATACAGGAGGCTAGAAAGAAGCAAGAAGACCAGAAAGAGAGAAATGTCAATGAATTTGAACTTTATTGTTTAGGTAATAAAAAAATACACATACAATGGATTGATTTTAAAATATCTAATTAAATTTTCTTAAGATTTTCAAAATAGTTTTATCTAAACAGTATTGTTCAATTTTTTTCTTTCCAGTTTTTCTAGCTGGAGATGTTTATCTTGACTGTTTCTTGAGAGAGCTGTTCCTATGCCTTTTTTTTTTTTTCATCTCATTGGTGTCATACTCTTCAATTTCGGCAGTGGAGATTGAGGTCAGAGAGTAGGAAATTACAGCTTCATGTAGAGAATCAGTTGTGCAAGATCTGAGGGTCTGGGTTGTACACAGACATGCCTATTAAGGAGCCCAGGAGAGAACAGTATAGCACACGTTCAACCTGAATTGTTTTCACATATTTTGATAATTTGTTTTGTTTTGTTTCCTGAGAAGAAATAGAAATCTTGTAGAACAAAGCCACAAAATTGGTATCGATAGTCTACTCAACCTTTAAGAGTGAAACATTTGCTGATTTTTTTCGAGGGTAGGGAAGCGGGATGGGGAGGCAGGGAAGAGTAAGCAGCTTTAAATTCAGAAATAAGATAAGTTATTTATGATTTCTTGTGCTATTGTGATCTTTTTTTGTTTTGTTTTCCTCTTTCCCGAGTAGGACAAAGGATATTCTGATCTCTTTTGGTTTTGTGTGCAGTGAACTGTTTGAGTATAAGGCTCCTTCTCTATTCTTTAACACATTCAAGTAGCCTTGTAATTACCCAGATATAGCCAGAGTAATAGCTTTTCCTGGCATGATAGCTGGCGTTGCATCTTCGGCGACAGGGACCCCTACCCCGGGTGTCACGTTCTGGCCCTCCTCCAGCTGCACTCTCATTCTACTCAGTGTGCCCTTTGCATTGACTGTTTTGGGAATCCAGAGCCCTGGAATCCATGCCTAAACTGCCTCAAGTCCATTTAGGACCCACGTGAGCCTTGCAGCCCTAGGGCAAAGTGATGAAAAGGGGCAGGTATTTGTGTGAGCTCTGTTTGAAGCTTGGATATGCACACTGGGGTATCCATCAGCTAGGGGTAGGAGAACGCAGCAGATGGGCAGCAGGCTAGGGAGCCAACTCTCTCTGTGCTGCTACATTTGGGCACAGCACCCCGTGGACTCGAATACTTCTACCTTTGAACTTGCACTTCAGGCTATTTGGAAGGTATGCCTGTCAAGGGAAGAGGATAGAATATTTTATCATCTTATTACCTTGATTTTTAACTTAATATTTACACTTAACATTTAACTTAATATTTGGCATGAGGGTCTCCATTTACACTCTTCACTCCAGCCCTATCCAATTCTCTCACCAATTCTCTCACCTTGGAATGTAAGACTGGGGTTGGTTTCCGCTGGCCCTTTGAACTGAGAGCATCCAAACTTAGCACCTGAGTTCCATCATTCAAAGACTACCAATTAAAGGCTATGAACTTTTGGAATGAGAATTTTAGAGGTTCCCTGGTTCCTGTTCTGCCCAGATTTGGTTGCTCAACTTTTCCTTAAATGCTACAGAATACCTCCTCATCCTTCTTATAAAGGTCCTTTCCGAAAATTTTAAACCCTTACTATGTGCTAAATACTACATCGGTGATTAAAGTCATTCAAACCTCCCACCCTGATCGCAGGTATGATATTCTTCAGAGAAACCTGAGGCTCAGAGAAGTGATCTTCCCAAACTTATGCTGCCATGTGATTCAAACTTGGGTCTTCTGAATCCCAGGTCTTTCCATTATGCTCTACTGCCTCCATAAATAATAAAATCAGACCACCTGGACTTGGTTTTACTGACCCTGAACTAGATTTGAAATTACCAAGCCTCTATAACTGCTTTCTTCCTGGATTATTAAAACACTGACAAAGCCATGAAATGATTCCACAGTAGCAGGAAATGATATTTTAAAGGTTGCTATTTTTTCCAATTCATTTTTTGAAAATCGTCTTGGCTTATCACTCCCGAAAATTTCTAAGCAATAAAAGAAATGAAATGAAATGAAAAGAAAAGGCGATGTATCATAAAATGTGCTTTGCATCTTGATAACATAATGTGATCTATTTATTACTTATGATAAATGTGAAAATAAATTGTTTTGGTGGAATTCATGAATAGGACAGTTTGGGTAATGCGAAAATCTCGCTTCTAGCATTCAGCTGGTTGAATACCTTGTTGAAATGTAGAGTAGGACCTCAGGGCAGTTTTGCAAATATAATCAGGCTTGTAGTTTATTGAAGTATGGATTTGAAGTTTTCCAATGTATAATGTATTTTCAATAATAATCCAAGTGCCAGGAGACTGTCTAAAAGAGATTGGGAAATAATATTTTATTAGTGTGCATCAGAGGAGAAAGTTTTATCTAAGAACAGCCATTATAGTTTTAATCCATTCCATTTTCCTCCAAGATAAACTATATCCTGAATGACTCTAGCTAATTTTAACTGAAATAAGTAGGTTGGTATAGTCCTTTCCCACCTTAAATGGTGATCAGTTACACATATATTGCATCGCTTTGTTTCTTAATTAGCAATTTCTCCAGTTTGAGCGATGACTGGCAGCCATCATTTAATTGGAGAATCTCAGCATCCACTGATCACTTTTATAATCTGAATTTGAACTCTGTTATGTATCTGCTTCCATTCACTAGGGAGAATCCTGGCCCATTACAGTGCAAAAAGATAGCTTGATCAGTTACACATATATTGCATCGCTTTGTTTCTTAATTAGCAATTTCTCCAGTTTGAGCGATGACTGGCAGCCATCATTTAATTGGAGAATCTCAGCATCCACTGATCACTTTTATAATCTGAATTTGAACTCTGTTATGTATCTGCTTCCATTCACTAGAGAGAATCCTGGCCCATTACAGAGCAAAAAGATAGCCCGTATGTCTAAACCACAGGATGAGGGGCGAGGGGTATAAGAAAAGCTTGGAGAGGAAAGCGGGGGCCAACCGGAATAGGATTTCACAGGCCATGCGAAGAATTTGAGAGGATTTGTTTTTTTGTGAAAGGAAAAACACTAAAAAGTTTTAAGTAAGCGGGGGGTGGGGGTGGGGGGAGTGCAAGATACCATTGGATTTTTTAAAATTTTGTTTGCCTTCTTTGTGGAGAGCAAATCGAAGGAGAGCAAGACGGTCACAGAGAAACCAGTTAGGAGGCCGTGATAGTAGCTCAAAGAAGAGAAGGAGGAGGATGAGCAGTGGAGATGGGAGGAAGACTCGAGAGCTGTGGTAGCGGTAGAAGGTGCCAGATTCGATAACAGATTGGATGTCGGGTTGAGGGAGAAGGAACTTTCAAGACCCTGGTTTCAGCTCGCGGGGGCCGGGGATAGGGAGGTCTGGATTTGGGTGCCATTAAACAATGGAGAGGTGGATCTGAGGGAAAGATGAACTTCTCTGTTGCGTATGTGTCTGAGGTGTCCGGGAGACGTCCAGGAAGAGAGGATTAGCTAGACAGACAGTCAGATATGTGGGCAGGAACTAGGAAGACAGATTCGAGGTAGAGGTAAATTTTGAGACGTCGTCAACATGCAGAGGTATCAAAGTAATAGGATTGTGAAAGATTGCCTAAGAAAAGCATTGTGGAGTGAAAAGAGGATTAGGCCCTGAGAAATGACATTCAGAGGCAGGGACAACAGGAAGATCCATGGGAACAGCTGATTTCATAAGTTATACCTATGTTGCTATTCTTTTAACAAAAATGGATTACATACCTTATTAGAGGTTGGGCATGCCAAGATGCACTAGAACTCATGAGTCCCTGACCACAGGGAGATTGCACTGCGGCCATGGAGACAGCCATGGAAAGAAAGCATTACCATCCAGCGTGCATATGTAATGACAGATGTATTATACTTGCGTAATTAATAAGTACTGTAGCAAGTGTGATTGATATACAAGGTTCAATGGCGCCCTCACTCTGGGGTAGATAGGAAAAGAGATCAGAGCAGCCTTTACAGAAAAGCCCCTTAGCTGAGTGTTACAGGATGAGCAAGGAATCTTCAGACCAACAAGGTGGGGCAGAGTTTTCATTGAATAGGGAACGACAAAGACAAGGAGGGGTGAGTCAGCACACCACTCTCCAGAACAAAAAGGACACCGCTGTGGCGGAAGAGCCAGCCCGTGGGATGGGTGAGGAAGGCGGGAGAGGAGGCTGGTTCCCACATAACTCCATACGTGATCCGACGTTGTCAAAGGGGATTTCAAAACCTAGAGTAGCAACTGGCTGGACACAGGCACTCAGTGGATACTGAGTTCATGACTGAATACACAACCAGATTTGCATTTTGCAAAGATCCTTCTGGTGGCAGCAGAGAGAGTACCCTGGCGTGAGAAGGAAGTGAATATGGGGTCCACT
>NW_006443225.1:11253546-11256428 GCF_000325575.1 Pteropus alecto | reverse complement strand
GTTTATTCTGTTTAAACACACACACACTCACTCACTCACTCACTCACTCACTCACTCTTACTTTAGACCCTCCAAGGTTTAAAGAAACTTTGATTCAACAAATATTTGCTGAAGGCCTAGCGAGAACTGCAAGCAGCTCTGGTTGTCAGAGATACCAGTAAACACGACACAGCGTGTGTGGACCGAGCCTACGCCTAAAAAGGAACAAACAGTTTATCTTTGCTGTTGACGTATAAAGCCAGTTCTTCTGATATTTCTTACCTTTTAGAGGAAGGAAGGAAGGGAGGATATTTTTTAAATTGCTAGTATACTATGTTGTTGTTGTTTGTTTATTTGCTTGGTTGGGATTTTTGGTTTTGGTTTTTGGTTTTTTTTACTAATTTAAGAATTGTCTGGTTACTTTTATTCTCCAGGAACATGGAATTATTTTCTGCAGATATGCAGTAGTTGATTCTAAAACATTCTCAAGTCTGTTATCACGAAGGACTTAAAGATTTTTTTTAGCACTGTGACTTCCTATCAAGTATCTTTAAAGTTACCTTTAATTTTATTTCACTTATTTTTTATGAAGGGAAATGAGATAAGAGGCCTATGCTCTTGGCCCCCCCTCCGCCTCCTAATCCTTCCCCTTGGTGTTTTTCTCACCCTGCTAGCCCATCGCTCCTGCTCTTCCTGGTCTGAGTCTGGAAATACCATGTGTTTAAGTAAAACAAATCTAATGATAAGAAATGGAGAGAGGGATGGTGGGTATAGAAGGTGGTATAGTCTTCTTCATTTCTGGGTTTTATATTTGAAAGAAAGGGAGGAAGTGGCCTTCTATTACCTCAGTTTCCCTAACTCAGTCTTGGAGGCCAAACTACTTAGAGATAGTCACATAGATCCAGAGGTCTAGACACAGGGACACATCCTTTTGGCTCTGACACTCTTTTCTGGACCATTAAGGAACACCAGCAAGCTCCCAGAGGACATCCTTAAAGAGCCAAGGGCTGTAGGCCGAGACAGAACCTCATTTGCACATGGCATTTGACTGCTTTACAAAGAGCCTTCATTCCCATCCCCATTCAGTCCTCAGTAGCAGGGGTCTGCGGACTGGACTGGTACCAGTCTGTGGCCTGTTAGGAACTGGGCCGCACAGCAGGAGGCGAATGGCAGACAGGGGAGCGAAGCTTCATCTGTATTTGCAGCCGCTCCCCAGAGCTAGCATTGCCGCCTCAGCTCCCCCTCAGACCATCAGGCATTAGATTCTCATCAGAGCACTGGGCCCTGATGCCAAAAAGATTGGGAACTACTACTCTGTCACACAGGCTCTGTCACATAGGTGAGATTTCACCATCTCATAGATGACCAGACATCAGGTAGGTTAAGCAACCGAGCCAAGCCTTGAAGTCCATATTGATGACCTGAACTCAAATGCTCTTTCCACCTCAACACGGGTGGCATGAGGTGCGGTTAACAACTGGGCATCACACGCGGTATCACATCACCGGAGTCCTTTGAGTTCTTTGTCATGAAATGTGCTCGATAAGCGTTAAATTGTAAGTGACCGAAATTCAAGGCTAACCAGAAAGTGGGGGACTGATTCACATTTGCTAAGCTCTGACATTCGTGGTAATCTGCAGAGGGAGGGAGACGAATAGGACCCTGGATATAGAAATGTCTCAAACTCCTTCAAGCCAACAGGCTTTAGGGTTATGGGTTTCATGGGAATCCAAATTGTTTCTGAAGTCAGGAGTGTCAGAAAAAGTCAGCTCTGAGTCTGGTTGGTCTGGGCCGGGAAGGAACCTCCCAGCCAGGCTTTCTTTCGACTTCTTACGCAACCTCATTTATAGTCTGAGCAAAGGAGGCATAAATAAATAAATAATCATAGTAGTGATAATAATTCCTCCAACTGCCTGTCCTTATCACTTCTGTGCTTCTACAGAGACTAGAAGGGGGAGGATTCCAACACACAGCAAAACCCAAACGCCTCATGGTAATATCAGTGTCGAGTACTTTATGACCAGGAAGGGGGATATGTAAGAAATGACCTCAGGGAAAACAGATTTAGGGATGAACTAAGCACAAGATTTTGTTACAGAGGCACTCCCCTAAAGGAAAGTCTTTTCAGCTGCTTCCTTCCATCTTTGCCACCATGAGCTCCTCAGGGTGTACACGTGTCTGTCTCTGTCTCTGTCTCGTCTGTCTGTCTGTCTGTCTGTCTCTCTCTCTCTCTCTCTAGCCTTTCAATTTATACAATGGTGGTCATTTAAAGTCAGGATTGTAGAAATTAAACATTTCTTCTTCATGCAGCCATTACAGAGTCACAGGGGAAACTTTCTGTTATTTCCAACTGAGCACATCCTCTCCTCCTTCTGGAACTTCTGAACAGCATCAGAGCCAGACTATGTGACCTCCAGACTATGTGACCTCCAGACTATGTGACCTCCAGAGGAGATAGAGAGGAGGGTTTGCTTTCTTTCCTTCATAGATCTTGATTGAGGCAGAACGAAAGAATTCCAGCAGAATAAAATATTATTTTTAAGTAGTTTAGAGTAAGGACTTTAAATGCTTTTCATGGCCAAACATAATAAGGCTTTAGAATGAATCTTAAGAGGGACACAAATCCTCATGTCTTTCCATCAAAATCTGTTACTTCTGATTTCTAACAGTTATGTATTTCACAGGAGGTATTATCTCTCTTTAGCTCATTAGGGAAAGTGAAATCACAGAAACAACGATAATGGCGAAGTCAGATCCTTGTTATCAGAAATTTAACTGCTACTCTACTTGGACCATAGCAGCCAAATACTTGCATATGCTTTGCCCCCATTATCTCATTTCATAAAGTAGGAGCACCAGTTGCTCTGCTTTTTAGAACGATTAAATCGTACCACACTGCAGTA
>NW_006443225.1:11232768-11253509 GCF_000325575.1 Pteropus alecto | reverse complement strand
AGACAATTTTGGGTGTTTGAGAGATGAAATGATAACTCTCAACCACTGTGTGACTTCGTAATATTCAAGGAATGCCCACATATTACCTAATTTGAGTCTACGGACAGCGCTATAATGGAGGGGCGGTTCTATCCACGTCGTATAGAAAGATTGCAAAAGTGAAATCGTTTGCCTCGAGTTTCACAGCTAGTAATAGAAAAGTCGGTACCAGAATCTAAAGTGGAAAAACAAAATTAGATAGATCTGGCCGCCTATTGTTGGCCCGAGGGAATGTAGACAAGGGAAAGGCAAGTTGAGATGTGTCAGAATAATTTCATGATGCCTGTTTTTCAGGACCTGTTTTCAGCCTCACTCAGAGAGGGACATTGTCACAGATTTTTAGATTGGCACCCATCCCGCACAAAATGCTCTTCATTGATTACACTTAATCCTGCTCCAACTCATACCACATTATAAAAGGCAGAGGTGTGTGGTGTGTGGAGGAGGGAGGCCAGTATGAGGACAGTAGATCTGCCATCAGAAGCCCTGGCTCCTTTCACACTGCACGCTGCACAACGCAAAGTCGTTTGCATTCCAGAAATCTCGCACTTTTCCAGACTTCCAGAATCTCGGAACATCTCAGATCTGAGTTTCGTCTCAGGATCTGGAAGTCATACATCAAAAAGTCCTACATCGCACAGATTTTATTCACCAGAATAGGGAAAATTAAGTAAGAAAGCACTAAAAAAATACAGCCTGGAGAAGAGATATTGAAAAGTGGAGATCTTTATATAATCGCGAAGCCATTAAGCTTCAGGCAAATTCCTTTTGGGGAGACAAAGAAAAGAATCAGGTTTTAGTTTTTGCCTCCAAATGTAGCTGACAATTCCCGACTTCTGGCTTCTGCGTGGTGATTTTAGACTGCTAATATTAACATCCCTTCACTGATTATTCTTAATTAGACTTACTCCTGAGCCACTGTTAAATGCTAAAAATCCACATCTTCAGAATATTCTTCTGGAAGGCTGTGGCTTGTAGAAACGCAACGAGATTATTCTCCATTCCCACCCGTGCGGGTGCCACCGCGGCACATTAAAACCTGCTAAACGACCCCAGCCAGCATCCCACCAATCCTGTGTGCCATCTGGGAAAGAAAATTAGACAAGAGAATTGAAAGCAAGTGAACATGGGATCATCTCTTGGTTTCTGTGTGTGAACACTGTATTTCCTCATTGTGAGGCAGGCGTGGGTTTTTACGATGCCTCCGCCACCATCACCACCCTGTCCCCAGCTGCAGGATGACCCTTGATAGCACGAAGCAGTCAGCACATAGCAGTCTCTGGCACTATGATTGGTTCAAAGATGGGCTCGGCATCTTACCTGACCCAAATCTAGTGAAGTTCAGGACTTCTTTCCTTAGGTTGCTGGAAAAGAGAATACACTTTTTTTTTAATCCTGTGGTGGATGGGTATAAGGCCGGGGCTGCTGCAGCCATTCTGTGACAGTAAGAGAAGCTGGCTTGGGTGAGCAGAGGAATGCAGAGCTGAAAGAATTAGAGAGAAACCAAGCTGGATCCCTGACCAAATTCTGCCAAACTATTGCTAGACTCTTCGTTTCTAAGCAAATACTTTCCCATTATGGTTCAGTCCAATCTGAAGTGGGTTTTCTGTTAATCTAGAAACAAAAGCATCCTAACTGATGTGGTAATTATACAATTTCATTTTTTAAGTCCTAACAGAAGTATTCCAAAGTTGGTTACATTTCTAGAGCCAGACAGCCTCACTGCCACGAAAGGAAAGTTAAGTTCAGTCTTCCCTGCAGGAAAGGAACTCAAAGGCCGAAACTACGCAGGATCATAGATAAAACCACCACATCCATTTAACAGAGAAAATAAGAAAGGAAAAAGGAAAGAGCAGAGTCGGGCTCGGGGGCTCTACGGGCCGTTCAGTCACGGGGGGCAGAAGGGGGGGACCGAAACCCGGCTTCCTCACTACACTTCACCGCTTCTGCACCCTCATTTCCCTTCGACGGATGCTTTTCCTTCTCAAGGGGCCTTGGCAGTTTTGCCACTTTCCCCTCCCTTTCCCTAAGTCTTTCCTGTGTCTACCCCATTGCCTCTCAAGGAGCTGTCTGTTAGACTGAACTTGAACTTCAAGGTGGTTCTTGTTTCCTAGAAATTTTCGGATCCGAAAGAATAGCTAGAATAGCTATACGGTTCTCATGTCCGCCATTGCCTCTAGATGTAATCAACAATTTTGGACAAACTACTGACCAGTGTCCTTCTGAGGCACTAAATAACTCTCAACAAAATTCAACCCTAATTCTTAATGCTCTTGTGTGTATACAAATGATCATTGCTTGGGTTTACCGCTTCGGCAATCCTTAAAAGAGAGAAATAATCAAATATACTACCTTAAAATTTAGCCAATTACTAAAAAAAAACTTGAGAGGACTGAGATAATACATGTAAAGCACTTAGAAAAAGCTTGATAATAACTCAAAAACTATCAGGCATAGTTGTAATTATTGCTAGGATTAAAATAAATACATAAAATATAATTGAAAAAGTTTCCTACAGACCGTTTAATTTGAGCAATTATCGTAAGCCTAAAATTTCACAGAAACAGATAATTCCACAATCACATTGTATTCAGATATTTTTAATATGAATTGAAAAATAAGTTCTAGACATTTTTGTCAACATTCCCCAAAATTTTAAGCTGAGTCAAAAGAATTTAAAGCTTTAAAATTTTATGTGGCTATTGTAGTCTCTGCATAAAAAAATGTCAGCATTTGCATTCCCAATTTGTCCCAGCTTTATTGAGATATAATTGACATATAATATTGTGTAAGCTTAAGGTGTACGATATGATTCGATACACATTTATACTGTGAAATGTTTACCACAATAAGGTTAGTTAACATATTTTTATTTCACAATCATCCACTGATGGACACCTGGTTGTTTCCATGTCGTGGCTATTGTGAATAATGCTGCAATAAGCGTGGGCGCTTATCTCCCGATTTTCCATTTCGTGTTAATTGTACATCCACCAAGCAGTAAAACACCTCCAAAGATGTAAAGACTGTTCACATACCACAATGTGCGTGCTTACCAATGAACAAAGAAAAAAAATCCCTCCCCAAACCAAATTAAATCATCAAAAAAGAAAATCTCCAAACTGAGGAACACATTTGGCATCTGTTTATATTGCTTTCCCGGTTTCATTGATTATATCCCACAGTCGCTTCGGTGGGATTTTCAGACTCTGATTTTTGGTTAACAAATTAAAAGCTAATTTAGAAGCTGGCTCATAGCTTCCAAGGGAGCTTTTCCACAGCTTTCTGTAGCTGCTTCATCCCTTTTACATACCAGAAGAAAAAACTTTTTCTGCATAAAAATTTTCCAATAAGTTTTTAAAACCCCTCGTCGCATTAAAGCCTCATTAGAAGCCAGTGCCCACGTTTTTCCTACCAGTGGGACAGACATCGGATTGGCTCACTCGGCGTCTATTCCAGCCTCCTCCTAGTGTGACTTTCTGGCCAGCAAAGTCTCCAAAAGCCCAGCAGCCTTGCAGCCCGGGTCCCAGGTGTGATTCACCTTCCACTTGCTCAAGACTCAAATTTAAAAGCGAGTAAGTGGGAAGAGACGCCTTTATACCAACACAGCAGTCTGTGTATGAGTACGTCCCATGACTTAGCGACATTCTCTACCAGACTCTTAGTGTTTCATATGATTTCTACTGAAAACTCACATCCTGGTTTTGCAAACAGAATGGAGGGATAACTAAGGAAAGAGAAAGTCTGGTGAACCATTTCTAGAGATCTAAATCCTATTTGTGAGATTTTGTCTAGTCTCTAAACAGCCTATGCAGTACCTACACAGGCTATCCAAGTGAAATGAGTATCATAGTTTAAAGCATTAACCATATGTTGATGACTCCTAAATTTATATCTCAAGCCCCAGCTTTCTGATGAGCCCCAGATTCGTACGTTGCCATGTCAGTGTCTAATAGCATCTCAAACGTAACAGGTCTAGAAAAAAAAGGAACTCGATATTTCCTGCCAAACCCGTTTCCAGTCTCCCCTGACTCAGTTAATGGCCAAAACATAGGAGTCCTCTATCTGTGAGTCCTCGCTCCTTCGGTTGCATAAATTCAGCAGTGAATCCTGTGGGCTCTGCCCCTAATACATCCTGGATCCGGCCTCTCTCTTCCGTTTCCTTAGACAAACCACCTCCATCCCAGACCGTAACAGTCATCCTACTGGTCTCCTTGCTCTACCCGTTCCCTTCCTCCTTAGTCCATTCTCCACAGAGCAGCCCGAGTGAGCATTCGAAAATAGAAATCGGATATCTTCTCCCAAATAAAACCCTCTAAGAGCTTCCACGCATTGAGTACAAAAGCCAAACTCCCTTTAGTGCCTCCAAGGCACACCACAGGACCTGCCTTTGCCCCTCCCCAACACTGCCTCCTTCCACGTGCCCCTTCGTTCTCTCGGATGCAGACACACCGTCTTCTTGTCCTCAAACAGGCCAACCATGAGTCAACTCAGGGTCTCCGCGCTTGTGTTTCCTTTGCTTGGAGCATCTTCCATCGAATCCTGCCCCACTGGCTCATTACCACCCAGGTTTTAGCTTAAAAGTTAATTCAGAGGACCCTTCCTTAACGACGCAATCTGAAATAGCACCCCCACTATCAAAGCAATTACTATCGAATCACCTCTTATTTTATTTATAGCTCTCACCACTTTCTAAAATGGTGTTACTAATTTGTTTACTCATTATCTGTCCCTCACTATAAGGTAAGTTAGATAATAACAGAAAATGTCCTGCCTTATTCGTTACTGTATCTCCAGCACCTAGAAAAATGACAGTAATATTTGTTCGATGATAAAAAATGTTGCTTCATCCAATAGATCAAATGTTAATATTCTTAAATAAAATCTCTGAGCTCCTCTCTCACTTTCAATAAGAATGTCTTTCTTCCGTCCTCCGATTTTCTCCTGACATCTTCACAGAACCACAAGGAAGGCTCACTCTGTCTGAGCCCACCATCTTCTCAGAGAACCAGAAATAAGCCCGAGTAGCTAAGGAAGTCATCTCCCAACTTCTCCGCTTGTGCCCCCCAAAAGAATTCTGGGAAATAATATATCCCTTACTCACTGATGTCTAACTAGGTATCATCAGAAATCTTGAGAAAATTGAAATATTAACTTAATACATCTATGCTAACAACAATATTCGATGGAAAGGTATTATGATGTTTAGAATTTTCTCTAAACCTTAAAGCTACAGATATAGCTCATTTAGGAAACCATGTGTTGTACCCTCTGACTGGAAAAGGCAAACTTCATTATCAAACCCATCAGCCAAATCAGACTTAGTTTCTATCAGGAAAATGTGCCTTCACCTTTCAATTCATACTTTTGTGTTAACACGCCCCTTCGCAACCCTCTTCCTTCTTAAATTGAATCCTGGGATATATGAGTAGATAAGTTTGTTGCCTGGATGAAATATATGCCTTCATGTTCAGTACGTGTGACCAAAGCTCTCTTTGTTTACTCTTCTGGTCTCCCCTTCAGGAGCCATGTGTTTGGTCGTTAATAGGTAACAGAGGAAGTGAGGTCGTTAGATGTAAATTGGCACCTCACCTGTTCCCCACTCTACAGTATATCCGAACACAGACTCTCCCATGCTACTTCTAACACCCTACTTACCTTTCCGATAGACGACAGGAAAAGGCATGAAGTCGTACCATGGGCTTTCGGTGCCTTGTTTAAGTGTTGCTTTGTTTAATAACCCTAAAAATTTTTCACCCACAAAGCAGTGTTGAAATAAAGGGTATACTAAGGTTTTGCCTTGATTCTGAAAAGTAGGTACCTGACTGAGGGATGAGAAAGAACTAGAATAGCAATTCACCCTCAGCTCCAGGTACCTTCTCGGGTAAATCTATTTTAGGAAAGAGTACACATGAATGCTAAAGAGCTGGAAAGTCATTCCCTCGAAAATATCAGTTGCTTCATTTCCCCTTGGAAAGTCTCCATGCACTCCCAGGGGTGTGAGTTCTCCGAGGTGAAGACAGCTGGGCCAAGAAGCCCCCCTGTTCCTTTTGGCTACCGTTGCTGTCATCACCTCATAGTATTGCTCCTGACATGTGAAATCCAACTAGACTTTTGTCCCCTTGTTCACTGCTAGTTGATCTGGGGGAACACCATCCCAAAACATAAAAGTCTCCATAGTTTGCAATCTCTCTTCAAATTTTGATACAGAGACCTGAACTTGGCACATCCAGCAACAAGAACAAGATTGAAAGAGCTCTGCCTGTGCAAAAGGCTCAGAATTTGTCTTGGTTCGCACAGAACCCAGGACTTCACAAATCAGTTACCTTGCCCTTGGGTGTCGTGCAAGTTCATACACACAACCAGCCATCTATTTTACCTCAGGTACACTTGCAGTGCCAAAATGGCCCTATTGGGATGGATTTACAAGAGCAACCATGTTGTCCTCAAGAGACCATCCCTACTCTCTATGTGCATCTTGATATGAAATGTGGGTAATGTCGCATTTGCTCAGATTACTCAACCAGTTCTTGTCCGCTCTCAGGGGTTCTTTCGGCGTAGAAAGTCCACCTTATTATACTACATCTTTCTGTGCGGCCTATGGACTTATCTGAAGATGTGAGTTTCAATAGCCATTTCTTGATCCTGTCAAAATTTAGTTGAAAAACTTGTAGTTGTGAAATGATGTCTTACTGTGGTTTTAATTTGAGTTTCCCAGTTTACAAATGATACTGAGTATCTATTCATATTTTTGGTCATTTGTTTGGAGTCTCCAGGGATGCCTTTCAGACCTGTGGAATCCAAATTTATGGGAATGGGGGCTGAGAATCTACATTTTCCACCAGTGCCACAGGTTAGTGTTTCTCTTTGATGAAATACCATATGTAAAAGAGAACACATAAATGCATATGGTTTGATAAATAATGATCAAATAGCTGTATGTCTACCACCCAGCTTCAAATATCAAACATTGCCAATGCGTTTGAATCCTGCGATGCACACCCGCTCCCTGATCACGTCCCTCTGCCATCTTCTCTTCCTCCTGAGGTTACTTCTTCCCTTAGTTTTCACTGTTCCCTTCCTTTAAAAAAATCACCGCATATACATGTCTCTCTAAAATATAATTTCTATAGTCTCATTTCGAAAATATAAGAAATTTATTATACAATAGGCATTCCTCTGTGGGTTGTTTTTCTCACTCAATATGTTTGCAGAATTCATCCACATTGATGTACACAGTCATAATTCATTGAATTTAACCGCTGTATAGAACTCTATTTTTTAGAGAGCTATAATTTGCCATTTCTACTGATGAACATTTGGGTCATTTCTAGTTATGTTTTGTGATTATGGAATAAAGCTGCGATGAACATTCCTGTAAGATTCTCCTGGTGCATATGTGCATGGGTGTTTTCAAGGGTGAGATTAGGCCAGAGGGGAGGGGTTGGGGGGGGTTGGGAGAAAGGGGTGAAGGGTTAAAGAAATACAAATCAGTAGTCGATGGATGGTCATGGGGTTGGGGAGCACAGCATAAGGAATACAGTCAGCAGTAATGTAATGGCTAGGTGTAGAGCCAGACGGAAGATAGAGTAATCAGGGAGATCATTTCATAAACTATATAAATGTCTAACTAATGTACTGTATAATTGAAACTAATAACAAAAAAAAAAAGTGGGATTCTTGGGACATTTGGATATGGACAGGTTTAAACCCGTTCAATTGTTTTCTTCTAAAGTGCTACATCAATTTATATTCTATTGAGCAAAGATGTGAGTTTCAATAGCCATTTCTTGATGCTGTCAAAATTTAATTGAAAAACTTGTAGTCGTGAAATGGTGTCTCACTGTGATTTTAATCTGCATTTCCCTGTTCACAAATGATAGCGAGCACCTATTCACATTTTTGGTCATTTGTTTCTTATTAATTGCATGTTCGTATCTTTCACCCATTTTTCATAAGCAAAATATCTTTCATATTGATACGAATCTTCTGATTGATACTTAAATACTTAAATGTCTTCACTCCATTTATGGCTTGACTTTTGACTTTATGGTATATTTTGATAAAAAGAAGTTCTTGGTTTTAATGTAATTGAATTAATCAAACTTTATGATTTTTGCGTCCTGTTTTATAAATCCTTTCCTACCCTGAGATCATGTAGAATTATATTATGTCTTCTAAAATGTGAGGCTCTTGTAAGGTTTTGCCTTTCACAGTTCAGTTCTTAGTCCAACCCTTGACTTGACCTGACTTGACTTGTGTGTGTGTGTGTGTGTGTGTGTGTGTGTGTGTGTGTGTGTGTGTGTGTGTGATAAAGGCCCAGGTTAATTTTCTTCCCACATAGATAACCTACTGTTCCAGTTCTATTTATTAAAAAGTCCATTCTTTCTCCAATGATCTGCAACACTACCTCTGTCATTGATTGAGTTTCTCTATAAGTTAGGATTTACTTCAGCTCTATTTGTCTATTTTCATGCCAATTCCATGCTGTCTTAATTACATAGCTTTATAACAAGTCTTGATATTTGTTAGGGCAAGTCAGTCACCTTATTTTTCTTCAGAAGTGACTTGCCTGTTCTTGACCCTTTGCTCTTCCAATATAGTTTAGATTCAGCTTATTCAATTCCACACCAAAAGTTGAAATTTTTATTAAAGTGCATTAAAGCTATAAACAAATTTGCAAGAAACCAACATCTTTACAATATTGTCTTCTCCTACATGAACGTGGTATATTTCTATTTAGGACCCCTTAAATCTCTTTTAATACAATTTCATAGTTTTCTCAATAAATAACTTGCATATCCTTTGTTATACTTTTGCTAAGTACCTTATATTTTTGTGGATGGTATATTTTTACATAATATTTTAGATATATTGATAACTTATAGAAATTCAAAAGACTTTTTGAATTTTAATTATATATTGGTTCACCACGCTAAATTCTCTCACTAGTTATGTAACTGTAGATTTTTCAAAGTTTTATATGTGGTTATTTATATAATCTATGAAAATTGGCAATATTTTTCTTCTGTCCAGTTTCCCTACTATGTTCCCTGTTATGTTCTTATTGCATTAATTCTGTTGAATAGAAATGCTGATCATAAGCTTTCTTCTCTTATTCTTGATTTCAAAGAAAAAAAACTTGGAGTCTTTTACTGCTGAGTATGTGTGCAGATTAGAAACATAATAGACCATCTCACTATTTTACATGTCTTTTACCTCTCATATTTTTGGTTTGCTAATTCTTCTTCAGCTGCATCTAATATGCTATTTAACCTAACCATTAAGTTTTAAGTTTTATTTACTGTATAATTCAATTCTAGAAGTTGTGTTTAGGTTATCTTTATAGACCCTGGTTCATTAGTCATATATCCCGTCTTTCATCTTATTAGAATATTAAATATATATGTTTACTCTATTTTAGGGGTTGGCTAATCATGGGCCACAGGCCAAATCCAGCCCTCCACCTGTTTTTGTAAATAATGTTTTGTTAAAACACACTCACACTCATTCATTTCATGCTGTCTTAGTTGCCTTCACCCCACAATGGCGGAATTGAGTACAGGCATATCTCAGAGATATTGCAGGTTGGGTTTCAGACCACCACTATAAAGTAAGTCATAATGTTTTTGCTGAGAAAGGTTCTTGCCTTCAATTTGTTTTAAAAGAAGAGGAAGAGGAAGCGGAAGCGGAAGCAAAAGAGGAGGAGGAGGAAGAGGAGGAAGAGGAAGTAAGAAGGAAGGAAGGAGAAGAAAGAAGGAAGGAAGGAGAAGAAGGAGGAGGAGAAGAAAAGAAAAGAAGAAGAAGGAGAAGAAGGAGGAGAAGAAAGAAGGAGGAGGAGGAGGAGGAAGAAGAAGAAGAAGGAAGAAGAAGAAGAAATCTGTGAGGCACAATAAAATGAAACTCAGTAAAACGAGGTATGCCTGTAGTTGCTATAGAGATTGTACATCCTGCAAGCCTAAAATATTTACCATCTGGTCCTTTACAGAAAAACCTTTCCAACTCTTGCTCTATCTGATCATTTCAACATCAGTAGGCTATCCAGATCTTATTCACCCTTTGGTGGTTTCTACTAACTTTTGCTCATGGTGGTTCATTTCTGATGTGATTTATAATTTTTAATAGTGAGCTCATATTCATTGGAACTTTACTTGTGGGAACTCTTTGAGGCCTGGTTTTCAGATAGATTCTTCCAGAAAGGATTTGCATTTGTTCTGCTAAGAACCTAGGGGCAGTCATGTCACTGGTCAAGATTCCCCAGGAAAGAAACTCTGAAAAGAGGGTTTTCATGGAAGTACTTTATTGGGGAGTGCACGCACAAAAAAATTATCTAGAAGGAAAGGAAGTAGAGGATAGAGAAAGACTTGAACTGAAACACAGTTACAACAGATTTCACGGGGAACAGTGACGCTGGGTTGGCCCTTCAGCAACCTTAGTGCCACCTCATAAATAGTGGTTGCATAGTGGGCTGCCCCTGGGGAAGGGTCTTCATCTTGAATGGAGCATCTACCTTCATCTGAATACAATTTCTTAAGATGGACTCAGCCGTGAGCCATCAGCAGGGTACACTCTGCAGCTGAGAGAATGAAGTTTATAGATTTTTGGACCACATAGGTAGTTTGAATTTCATTCCTAACCCTACTAGATGACTAGCTTGTGGTTTTAAATTCTCAGTGATAACTATATTTTTTCTCTATCCAGAGTTGAATTTAAGACACAAATTTTCCTCCTGTCTCCTTTCACAAGGCATTTTTTCTAGTTTTGTTTTCACCGAGATTGTTACCTTTAAGGCTTTCTGCAAGGGTCTTGGATTGGAATTCCCACCTTGCTCAGGCTCTGGGGCATTAGAAATTATCAGGATGCTCCACAGCCAGGGTAGCCACAGGCCTCAGTGTTAACTCATCTCAGCATTTTTGGCTTCTCAGGTTTAACCTTACTCGATTGCCTCCCTCCCCATGCATATTAAAGCTACACTACACACAACATACATATTCCAGCATTGCTAAACGATTTATACTGGAAGGTGATTTCAGGAAATTTAACACAACACATTATGCTGACAGATAGATTCCCGGGTGGATTTTATGCACATTCAAATTTTAAAACCACTAAACTTATATGCCAATGGCTGTCAGTCCACTGGGGCCCAAATCTTTAGTTTTAGCATCAAAGTCCTTCCATATTGTCCTCTCTGATTATCACAGCTAAATCTTTTTTATAAAACATCACATGGTATCTTATAGTACAATAATAATATAAGGCATTATTTATGCCTCATGTACCCAACTAGATTATACATCTTTGAAAGTTGTTCCCTTATGTTTTGAAACTCCTTTCCTTTTTTCCTCCTCACCAGGAACTTGCTATATCTGTTGATTGAATGGTTTGTTCTCCACTATGATCTCAATTTTCTTAGATTGAGTCCTATTCTTAAATAATACAAGAAAGGACTAAATTGAAGCATCATATAATGATTTGAGGCAATATATTGCAAGTCCTTGAGACATAGTGAAGGTAAAGTCTTACTTTAAGAAACTGCTTTAACAGTAGGGTTAGACTTTATTGCTTTTTCTTCTCTGACTTGTGTTAATGGGAGAAGAGGAAATTCTCAAATTTTGCAATGGAAGTCAGTTTCAGAAATTTAAAAGATGATGCAATTTACAAAATACCAATTTCAGTTCAACTCAGCAGATATTTATTGATCATCCATTACGTGTGAGATACCATGGTAAGTATTCAACCACTTGAGAAAATTTCTGTTATAAAGTGAAATGCATCAGTAAGGATTGTGAGCATTGTATGTTTTTCTTTTCTCTGGTGTTAAAATAACAGCTGCGGGAACAAAAGAAAAAGAATAAAGTCATCATTTCTGCCTAACTTTAATCCAAGAGTAAAGTCTAAATCTTCGTGTCCTAAGCAAACTGCCACAGGAAGCTTCTTCATGTTCTGAGTATTTTATATTGCAACTATAAACCATGACCAGAGAGAGTAGAATCCATTTAGCACTCTAGAGTATTCTCTGCCAAGTGGTCTCTTATTTATTGCTTTTTAATGAAATTTTTCATGTCCATCAAAACATAATCTTTCAACAAAGGAGACGCATCTCTGAGATCCAAGCACTTTATAATATAGAATCTAGATATGAACAATATTTTTTTCTAGATGGGATTACCTAATGAATTTCTTTGTGCTCAGACGTGGAGTTTAAAATAAATGAGCATCCTATTATTAACTCTTCCATGAGATACAAGCTCTCAGAAAATCCAGCAAATATTTTAAATGGTCCTATTTTTCTTGAGACTATGAGATGAGTTTAGCTATTGAGCACCCTAAATCTTCCCTTCTGAAAATACACAAAGGTTTTTAAGTGGCCATCAGAATTAAGGGGGTGCTTTAGAGAAAGGTATTTGAGAAGGAAAGAAAGAATGCCAGTGTGTTTTTTCACCTGTGAAGACGTTAACAGTAAACATATTTGTTCTATTAGTATTCCTTATCTCATTCCTTAAAAATAGCTGAATTAAGTAAAAATTACTGTTATTGTGCAGAGTAGTTTTGGTTACATGTAGAAGACAACCTGACTCAAACTGGCCAACACAATAAAAAAAAAAATTCTATTAATAACAAAGTCCAGAGGCAGGAGAAGCTTGAAGATTGGTTGATTCAACAAAACCGGTGAAGACCCAGGTTCTTCTGGTCTGTTTGCTCAACAGTCTTTCTGTCTGTCCACTCCCTTCGTAATTAATGGCTTCAGTGGCAAGCAAGGTTACACATTTCCTTGTTTATATTCAATAAGAGAGTGAATCTTCTCCCCACCCCTGACCATGGATTAATAATTCTTCCCTTAAATCTGATTGAACCAATTCATAATGTATGTCCATCTGCGGACTAACAAAAGTTGCCAGGGATAGCTAAGCTCTGCCTCATTCCTAATGTGGGGGTGGGGTGCATATCTGAGCTAATAGGTCCTGTTAGGGTTTAAGAAGAGGAAAAGGAATTTAGAGGGGCAGCTAAAAGCGGCCACCTCATCTGACACCTTGTGAAAGGCGACATTAGAAATCCTGATAAATTATGTCTTTAGAAGTATTGCAAAATTGAACATGTGTAGCTTGTACCAATAGAGAGAACATCTATGCAGGACATTCTCTGAAATGATTACTTTTAATTTTACATAAAATGGCCTATATCCCCTACTGCTGTTATAGGAAATAATGAGGTCTTCTAATACATGTGTTTCTCAGATGCCAAAGTACTGCCTGAGAAGAGAGGAAATAGCCAATCCCAAATCAAGAAACTGGTCAATAATGAGATTTAAATATCAATGAAAAGGTCAAGAAACAAAAACACCAGCAATAACAACAACAAAAAGGTTAATTATATCCATAATAAAATCATGTTTTTATTGTTTCTGATGCTCACAGTGAAACACACTTGGAGAAGCATCTACTTTTGGCTCTTTAAGTTCTAAAAGACAAGAAAAATATTTTCCTGTGGTGGTAATAATAGTAGCTACTGTACACGGAGAGGCTATAATAAGTTAGGCATTTCCCAGACAATATCTCATTGAGAATATGACTGCAAGCCCATCACAGGCAGGAACTGCTATACCCCTAGCACCTGTCCCCATGACTGGCACATAATATAATTTTAATAAATGTGGCTGAATGAAATAAGTCTCACAAAAGCCTTAAGCAACAATATATTGTGTTTTTTCCCCCAAAATTTAAGGATTAGGAATCATTGGTTCAAATGTTTCAGCAATTTGAACCAATGGAGGAGCCTAGATAAGAATCCAATCTTGCTCTCTTTTTTCTCTAAGTGAAGGAAAAAAAAAAAGGATCAGGAAGATAAATCCAATTATTGGGGGTAGGAATGAAAAACTGAAGTCTCTGAAGTTTAATCATGCTTAATACTAGTGCCTTTGCTAGGTTTAACAAGGCATGCTCCAGATACATGGAATGACAGAAGTTTACTCTAAGGAAAGACAAGGAAGAATGGGGACTGTCCCCAAGCCAGACCCCTGGAAATGTCATTCATGCCTCAGGCACAAGATCATGGCACTAGAGGCCCTGCTCCCTGCTTGAGAATGTTGTTGTTAAGGAAACTTGGCTGTCACCTGTATCTACCGCCACTGCCCCTGGTATCACAAACATTTTTTTTTTCCTTTATGTCTCAAGTGCAAACTCCCAAGGATGGGATCTGACTGGATCAGCTGTCAGACACTGTTCAGTAGAATGAGCCAGACTGGGAAGGATTCACTTGTCATTCTGCCCTAAAGTCCACTGGCTGCCTTCAAGTTAGGTGTCAAATTAGATGTCGCAAGGGAACGAGTTACAATATACCAAACAAGGACACCATGAAGGGAGACTACGGACCAATCTTACATTCAGAGTCCACCCAGGACATCTGCTACAAGTAGTTTAATCCTACAGGAATCATATTCACTATCCCATGCGACAGATTAGAACGGGAGAGAACACAAAGGACTGAGTTGGTGCGGTCAGGAGCCCTCAAAGTATAAATGCAGGACAAAGTGAAAAAATGCTAAAGATGTAAAAATGTAACAACACCAAGCATCTGTATAGCCCTTACTATGCATCAGGCATTATTCTAAGCCCTTTACATGTACACTTGCTTAAGGCTCACAATAACCCACGAATTACGGTCCAGTTTCCCCAATCTATAGTCAGAAGGACTGAAGCATAGAGAAGTTAAAACCTTGTACAAGGTCACACAGTTGGCACCAGCAACTTGCCTCCAGGGTACAGTACATGCTTTTACTATCCTGTCATTTGTTTTAATATAGATACCTGAGCTTTGTGGAAAGAAAGTAAAAGATACTTCTAGATGCCAGACATTACTGGGGACAGGGAGGCGAGAAAAGCTGATGCCTCGAGGGGCCCTCAAGCCTGAGGCTGGCATTCCAACACCTCTAATGGAAGAATGGGGGCCAGAAGCGAGTCTCTGTCTTCATAAAACAGGGAGCCTTGAAGAGTCAAGAAAACTCCATGCCACAGCTGGAAAAAAAAAAAATGAGGAAAGTCTTAGTCCACTGGGGATTTGGGGGGTCAAAGGTACGTACCTATGAAAGGTGGATACCCCAGGCCTGTACCATGCATGGTGTGGGCTCCTAAGTTATACTCTCTTTTGCAATTTAAACAAAAAAATGGGCCTGGGCCCCTCAAGACAAGCTCTGAACCACTCTATAGAAACACTCACAACCCAGGACTCCCACAGAATAAACCAGAGTATATTGAGTGCCTCTTACATAGTTTAGACCTTAGTGAGAGATATAAGCATTAAACAAATAATTACAGGGAGTGCAATGAGGGTTATGATAGAAAATGCATAGGATATTGGGAGAATCTAGGAATAAAGTGACTAAAATCATCCAGATATCAAGGAGTAGCTCCCTAGGGACATAACCTGTAAACTGCAATCTTCAGGGTATGTGTTAGTTTGCTAGGGCCGTTCTAACAAAGTGCCACAGATTGGGTGACTTAAACCAAGTTGTTTCTCACAGTTCTGGTACTAGGTGTCTGAGAGCAAGGTGCCTGCAGGACTGGCTGCTTCTGAGGCATCTCTCCTTGGCTCGTAGATGGCTGTCTTGTCTTTCCCGTGTCTTTCCATAGACCTCCCTTCTGCCTTCCTCCTCTTATCAAGATAACCAACCAGTCATGTAGGATTAGGGCCTCCCCTAATGACCTCATTTTAACTTAATTACCTCTTCAAAGATACTATTTCCAAATACAGTCACAGTCTGAGATACCGTTAAGACTTCAATGTATGAATTTTGAAGAGAAACAACTCAGATATCCACACTTGGACACAGGCAACAAAAACCCACAACAAATAAAAAACAGAACAAAAAGTTGTAAGAATAAAACCACGCATATTAGATATTATAATGCATGTGAATAAGTAAAATTCTCCAGTGCAAAGTCAGTCTCTTATCGGATTTTAAAAAATTTAATCAGCATTATGATGTTGCAATCATAAGACGTATCTTTAGGGGAAAAAAACGCATAAGAGACAGGGAAAACTGTGCCAGCCAAACAACAAAAAAGCAGAAGTGGCAATCATATTGAGAAAAATGGAATTCAAAATAAAGAGCATTAAATGACCAAAGAAGGATTTTTATAAGGACCTTGTTTTGAATAAAAGTTTTTTCCATCCAGAAGATATAGTAGTCGTAAGCACATATATAGCTACATATCATAAATACATGAATAAAAGTTTTTAAACTCAAAGATAAGTTGACAAATCCAAAGTTACATTAGGTGCATTAAATAAAATTCTATCAAAAATCATCAAATTTAGTGGACAAAAATTAAGTACAGAGATCTAAATAACAATTCACCATGTTTAATATATATAGAATTTTTAACATTATTCAAAATAATTTTGGTAAAGAGGAACTAAAAACTGAAATCAGTCAACTATTATACCTGAATATTAACTAGAGTACCACATATTAAAACATGAATAACAAATTAGACCTAAAAAAATAAATACAGAATTAATAGAGACAGAAATTAATGAGATATATATATACACACACACACACACACACACACACAAAGAAACAATTGATAAATAAAAACAAATGAAATTTTAAAAGATTTTGGAAAGTGATTACGTACTTTTTTAAAAAAATTAGAATACAAAAAAGTGACAAAGCTACAGATAAAGATAAGATGTCTTAAATTATAATATCTGCTAATAGTTTCTATTAATATATTTTACATAAGTGAGTGGCTGATTTTCCAGGAAGTGTAAATTACCAAAATTACCTCCAAAAGCCAGGGGAAAAAAACCATATAGGCTAATATTCACAGAAGTATTAAGAAGATAGATATCAAACCCCCAAACCCCCCCCCCAAAAAAAGAGGTCCTACCTTGAAAATCCCACATATTCTACAAGATAATTAGAAACATCATTTCTGTGTCATTAAAATTTTCAAAGCATATTACAAACATGCAAAATTTCCCAATTCGATGAAGCTAGCATAATGCTAATACCAAAATCATGCAAAGAATTCAAAAACAACATAATTTTTTTAAGTCTATAAAAAGTGTATTTAAAAAATTCTGTATGAATATAGGCCTAGAACTCCAAAATAAAATATTAGCACGTAGAGTCTAGCTATTTACTTAAAAAATAGTATTTTAAAACCAACATATTAAGTGAAACATAAAAGCAAATTCGTATTTTAAAACGCCAGGAAACAGACTATTGTGTGTGAGCGTGTGTGTGTGTAAATGCAAAGAAAGGAGTCCAGTGGATCCCAAGGAACTATTAACAGGGGCAACTAAAAGAAGATGGAAGGTCAAGGTTGGAAGAGAGCCAGTAGGGGAACTTTATTATTTCATATCCTCTGTAATATTTTTATTTTTACAAGCATGGATTCATAAATTAGTTTTGTAACTTGCAAAGAACTTTCGTTTAATAATGAAATCAAGTGTGAAAGGTCATGCCAGGAGACAGAGGGAAAATTTGGAGTTTCTCATCTACGTCTCTCAAGAGGAGGCTGAGGGGGATTCTAGTGTCACCCACAAACAGAGATGTTCTTCCTTAGGGTGTCATGCAGTCGAGGCACCTGGTCGTCATCAAACTCGAACAACATCCTCTTAGAACTTTAAAATGAAAAGGTGACTGGGAGGTTGCCCCTCACTCCTTCAATAGGGACACTGAGGCCCAGACAGATGGTCGAAAGCTAAAGATGGTGTTTTCTTGCTGAATTCTTTTCTCTGTGTGCATACATTCTCATTACACATCTAATAATACTTTTTAAATTGATTAATATTACCTCATCCACGTGGTTGCTACTGTACATAAGGATTAGTAATCAAACTTAAAACCCAACTTGCTAGCATTATAGAAACACTACCTCATTTGTCCCATAAAGCAAGGGGACAAAAATCTAAGCATACAGTGAGTGAATACATATGTATAATTACTGGGAAATGAGTCATCTGGGCAATCCTGCCTCTATACGACATCTTTAAACTCTAATTAAAAATGCCTGTTCTGTTTTTCTCTGACAACTTCGTATAAGCCGTATGAGTTAGAAATATCTAATTTACAAACACATTCACATGAGCAGCTGGTTGCCCAGTGGTGTGTGTCTCTAACCACAGCTCATATTCAGATCTTTGATTCCCTCAATCCCAAAGGGTAGTCAAGGGGTCTCAAACTGATGTTGCAACTTAGTGGTTGAAAAAACTGGTTAAGTTATAAAGAAAGCCTCTCGGTTCACCTTCTTTGATAGCCGTGCGTAGCTAGTTCTTCTAAATTCCAGCAGCTACTTCACTACCTGATACCTTCCTGTCTGAAGTACTGAATTATTGTTCACCACTTTAAAAAGACTCGCCATCAAATCTAGGAAGAGTAAGGTTTCTGTTTGGCAAGACAAATTGGGGCAGTTGAGGGTCATTTGGTTTTACATGCTGAATGAAGAGCTGTCATTGGTTTTTTGTAACTGGTTAGTCTATGACCATAATTTACTGGCTTATAGAAAAGTACGACATTTCATGGGTTGTTCTAAATAGCTTTCCCTCTACTCTGTTCTTCTATATGTAATCAAACAGTAATCAACACAGTTCTCAAGTTGCACCTGAGAATTTCTACTAGATGGGATAAAGTGGTATTTTTTAATAAAAATGACAAAGCTGGGTTTAAGCAATCACTTTCAGGGTTAAATTTATTTTTAATCTTCCCACGGTTGTAAAACAGCTGCTGATTGCTTTCTTTGCACTCTTGAGAAGCTGCCACGGCCCCAGTGGAGGCGTTTTTCAGAAAGTTGTCAAGTGAACCATCCCTCAGAAACCACCATGTCACCCGGCAGAGTTGTCTTTCTCTGCCAAGAATTAGATTAGGTCAGGTGGGAGAGGCTGGGATATGATGAATCCAGGAAAAACAAAGGTCAGCAAATTGCGTACCAGAAATGAAAAATAGAAAAGGTGTAATTACGTTTAAATTTAAAGGTCACATGTAGAGTTGTATTACAGTGACTTCGTGATTTTTTTCCTCTACTTCCTTTGATTCTTTCCAGAAAAAAATAAATAAATAGAGGGGCGGGGACTTTGTGACACAGATACCGAAAGGTCGTTTTGTGCTATTTTGGGAAAACCGAAGCTACAAAGCAAGGTTGAGGTAGTAGTGCCTAAAATATTAAATTATCAGCTAACCAAGGGCCTTCTAACTCATTGGCCTAAGGAAGGTATAACAGGATCATTTGAAATAACAAAGCTACAATAATTGGAAATGAAAATCATCGTCCAACAAATCTGGAAGCCTCCGTATGCCCTCCCCATTACTATTATCTCGCCCTGGAAACTGCTATTATCCAAGTAGTAAAACCATGGGGGGAAAATGCAAATTCCATCCTTATTCTGGCACGCCTTTCCGGCTGGAAGGAGAAGTTGTGGGTGAACTGCTAGAGATTTTGTTTTGTGCTTTTTATGGTATCGATGATATTCTACTTTATCTTTGGTCATTGTAAAATACTGCAGAGGATTATGAAAAATATTCATTTCCGTTGTACTTAAATTTTTCCTTACATTTACTCTGGAAGCCAAGTATTCTCAATGATGTCCTGTGTGCCAGTCCATTAATAAATATATAAGTAGCTACTCTATGCAAAACACACTGACAGTTGTGATTGTTATGTACGAGAGCAGTGCTTCCCAACCTGTCCTCATCGTGACATAACTAGAAAATGATAATGCCTGTCTGGCACACCTGAGGGAGAGGTCACCACCACAGAAAACTCCCTGGAGGGTAGTGTGACACCTCGAGTCTTATAACAATTCAGGATCTTTTCTGAAAGACCCTGAGGGAGTGTTCAAATATGATTTCATATCATATTTCAGGTAAAGATTGAATGGCTGCAAAAACTGACTTACAATTGTTATCACTTTAAAATTTTTACAGCCATCGGTGTTGCATGGCACACCTTTAAGAGTGTTTTTTTCTTGGTATCTTCTCTGAGGTATTCATGAAAGTTCTTGTCCCTATTGCCACTGTTCCTGTGTTTTTGGCCTGTCTCCGCTTAAGTGTGAGTTTGAAATCTTCAAAAGCTGATGAAAAAACAAAGTTTTAAGATGGTGGGGAAAGACTAATGCAAGCAGAGAGTAACAACTGGATGAAGTACCTGTTAGCCAGTCCCGAGTTTTCTTCTTTCTCTCCTTAAATGCAGAGGCAGTTATTTTAAAGTTTTATAAAAAAAAAATAAAGATGACTAAATCTTTATTTTTGAGAGGTAAATATCATTTTTCTTCCTCTTTCTTACAGTGATAAAGTGATAAGACTTATCCCCAATTCAGAGGAGGAAGCATACGCGCTGAAGAAAATATGCCGCCAGCTTAAGGTAAGAAGGTGTCTGCTCACTCACTCATCATTGTGCTTCTAATGTGTTTGCAGGGCTTTGCCGACTGGAGTCGAGTAACTGGAATTAGTTAGCCAAGGGAAGAAAATTCTAAGAGATCATTTGAAAGCGCTTTTAAAAGGTAGTTAGGGTTATTCAAAATATTATTATATATCTGACCCATTTTCTATTCCATCTCCTTTAGTAGGATGTCAGCTTCATGAGAGAGCTTGTGTATTTCTGTTCATTGCTGTATTCTCATAGAGTCTCTGGAATGTCCTAGAAGCTCAGTAACTGTTTTGTTTTTGTTTCGTTTTTTAATGAATGAGCGAATCG
>NW_006443225.1:11220381-11231270 GCF_000325575.1 Pteropus alecto | reverse complement strand
TGCTGATCATCTAGACACTTACTTTCTAATTAAAACTTTAAGCAGAAGTCAGTTGAGAAAAATAAAAGCTGGAAATTGAAGTTAATTAATTAATTTTGCTATGTTTCAGTGGGTTTGATAAGAGAATTGTGCTGGCAAAGGTTGAAGGCCTCTGATTATTCAATCTTTGATGAATTTTATGGAGTGTAGAGTTAGTTTCTCATCTCCCCGTTACTGCTTATAATTGAGTGTTAGCCTTAGTGAAGAAGTTACGAGAAATGTGGTGGTGAGGGGCTCTTTTCCATGCCTGCCAAGGAGAGAAGCAAACCCATAAAATAGGTGGTGGTCAGCTTCATTCTTATGATAGCCAAGTGGATATCAACCAAGGAGTCCTCTTGAATCTTCAGTGGGGTAGAAAAACACATGTCCTAGTTGACCAGAATATAATCCCACCTGGATTGTACCTAGGAAAGGTGTTAAGGGATGAAAGATGAGGGAAGAGGGATGGACCCGGTGGCTTTAGGAAACATTTGTAAATATCAAGGTTTTGGTCTTCTATTTTTGTTTTGATTTTTCTCTTGACATCTTTCCTTTATTAAATTGATTTACAATGAAGTTTTGAACTTCTAGTTTGATTTCCTTTCTTCCTCCTCATTCCCAACCCCTGTACACGCACTGTCTGGTTTAAGGCTGGTGTCTCATTAAACTACCAGAGAGACTGTGCTCATCAGGCTTCTCCCAAACCTCTCCCCATCAAAGGAACCTGCTTCCAGATACCAACATCTACCTTCCTCTGCTTGTGTGCGATCATCAACCCTATCATAGCCTTTTCTGTTGTAATATCTAAAGACTATCTAAACGATCCACCGAGGACTCAAAAGTTACAGGTAGAAGTTTCCATGTCTGTTGAAACTGTGTTTTAAATATACCACTGGAAAAATAAAATAGCCCGTTTATATCTTGAAGTCCAGTATTTCAGGGAACAAATATTCTGAACCAAATATTGGGGAAAAAAAACTTATCAAAGGATTTTTTTCTCCCAATTCATGAATATATTTACATGGTAGGCCTTACAAAGTCATGAAAATAAAATTGCAGAGTTGTATATGTGACAATCACTTACCATTGTCAAAAGCAGTGAGATTACATCAGTGAGACCCGTAAGGGTTACTCACACACGCTTGTAAGACATAGTAGATGGAACTGAAAGATGTTGAGTGTAGCTAGGACTGGACCCTAATGACAACCCATATCCTGCCCTTTTTAGGGCACATTTAAAAGGAACATGTCTGCATATTGTATTCACTTAGACCTTAAGGAAAGGTCATAAACTGGGGGGAGGAAATGGTTCGGATGTGAGGGAGCTTAGAGCACAACTGAGAGAAGGAAGGAAAGGGGCTGGGGAGGAAGAGGGAGCAGATTGAAGCAAAGAAAGGGAGTTAATATTAGTGATTCCACGCCACAGAGAATGACACCCGATCTCTCTTAGTCTCTATGTGCCAGGGCTCAGTTCTTCGTATGAATTGCCTCATTCATGAGGTGAGTATTATTATTATTATTGCTATTTTACAGATTAAGAAATAGGGAGAGATGGATGTTAAGTAGCTTGTCCCAGGTCACAGTGTGGAATTGGAACATGTCTAGACGGTGCCACGCCTCCGAGGAGCCTCTTGCCTGCAGGCTATTACTCTGACCATCTTCATGATGGAAAGGGTGAAGGCCAAGTTTGCGGAGCAGCGGCGCCTGGACTCATTGTGAACATTATGTAATGCTGTCATTTACTTTATTTCTTGAGTCACCAACACCACCCCCAGGTTGAGTGATTTGCAGAACTCTCACAGCTCAGCCTATAGTCCTACTTACAGCTATGGTTTATTGTAGCAAAAGGATACAAAGCAGAATCAGCACAGAGAAAAGGCACATGCGTTGAAGTCCAGGAGAACCAGGCGCAAGCTTCCCAAAAGAGTCTCCCAGTGGGGTCACGCAGGATCTCTTCATTCCCCTAGCAATGAGTCATGGTAACACATGCGACATATTGTCTTCCGGGGAAGCTCATTAGAAGTTTAGCGCCGAGGGTTTTTATTGGGGCCTACCCGTGCGTGTCCCCTCCGCCTAGCACATACCGAAATTCCAGGAGTTCAGCACAAACTATATTGTTTGCACACCATTCAGGCACAGTCAGCCCCTCTCCCAGGGTGGTGAAAACCCTCTCCAAATCTAAGTTCTCAGGTGCCAGCCGAGGGCCTGTCTTGCAAGCAGGCCTTCCTAAGGATAGCAGTTTCGTGCCTGCTATGTTAACTCTTTTCTGCACGTTTCTTTATTTCCTTTCACTAAAGAAATCATTTTATTGGGCTGATATTTGAGGCCTTGCCCTTAAATGAATTTCGATCTAAAAGCATCATGTTAGCTTGATGTCGTTTTGAATGTAAATGATTCCATCGAGCAACCCACTTGCACTACTGAAAGTAATGATTTGGCCAGGCAGAGAAAGCAGCCTGCCGAGAAGAAAGAATGTGACTCTCTGTCATACTATGCCCTGTGGAGTTGATGGGACAGAATTAGGGCCATTGTTAACTGCTCCTCTGCACACTCTGTGCACTGCCTGGAGCGGGGGCGTGTTGCCTTTTTTCCCTAGAGCATAGTGGGGGAGACAGAATTCTAAGATGGCCCCACAATTTCTTCCTCCTGGTGTACCTGTCCTGCATAATCCCTCTTCCGGCGATGTGGGTGGGACCTCTGAGTATGATGGGGTGGTCACTCCCTTGATACGTCATGTGGCAGAAGAGAGATTACCTGGGGTGGGCTTGACCTGATCAGGTGAGCCCTTTCAAAGCAGAGAGTTTTCTCCAGCCTTTCACAGAGAAAGCAGTCAGAGAAATGCCCTTCTGGTCCCAAAGAAGAATCAAACTGCTATGTTGTAAATGTCCCAGAGAGCTGTGTATGTGATCAGGAATGCTCAGGGCCTCTAGGAAGTCAAAGGCATCCCCAGCTGATAGGCAGCAAGGAAATGGAGGTATCAGTCCTACAACCACAAAGAACTAAATTCTGCCATCACCATATGAATTGGGACCCTGAAGTCCAGATGAAATCACAGCCCAGTTGGCCTATTGATTTCAGCCCCATGAGACTGTGAAGAGACAATCCAGCCAGCTGTGTCTGGACTTCTCACCTACTGTGAGATGATAAGTGGGTGTGGTTTTAAGCTGCTGTGGTAATTTACTCTGCAGCAAAAGCAAACTAATAAGCACTGTAAGGTAACAACCTTACATCTTGGCCTTTGGTGGCTCTTAGTTTAATAACACAGATGAATGCTTTAAGTTTTCTGATTTCACTGGCTATCACCAAGGAGCTTTGGAAAAGTGGTTAGACTACCTGCTTAGGCTACAAATTCACAATGTCCTATCTGAAACATGAACAAATGCAAAATGGATGTGCAATGTTGAACAGAATCCGAGAAGGTACAGTCAGAGCATCGCTAATTAGATAGGGAACTACTGTTACAAGGCTGGTTACTTTCCTAATTAAATGTTAGGGTTTTGCTGGAGAATTAAAACAAAGTTAAACAGAAAACCATGCCCCCAGAGAACTGGACCAAGAAAGCAGCTACCAATTAAATTGTTAATTAAGAGCATAGCTATGATTTAAATAAAGTTATGATGTAAGGGGGGGACAGTTTGCAGGTGAGTCTGAACACCATGTTCCGCCTACATTTCTTCAAAAATTCTTCGTTTGTGCTCAGAAGGAACAGAAATGGCTCTATGCAAGCTCACAGACCAAGTTTCTATTATAGAATTGACACATCCTTGTTGAAAGAAAAGTTAATGATGCTTCTTTTCTACTCTTCTCATCAGAGAGCTATAAGATTTAAAAAAAAAAAACTGTCCTGTATCCAAAAGTTAGCCATTTTTTTCAAACTAAAACATAGTCTGAAAATATTAGTTGACTTGTCAGATATCACTGAGTGACATGTCAAGAGCCATTAAGTTCCACAGGAAATTTTATACACATCGTATGAAAGACTTCATCCCTTCTTCTTTGCCTGGATGTGAAATTCGCTGCTGCCTTTCCCAGGTGTCATCTCCCTCCTCAGCATCGATGCTGCAGTTTACTGTTCTCTAATCCTTCTTGGTGCACTCTCAAGTCATCCACCTGGACTGAAAGGGGCTTCAGAACACTTGTGGTCCCTAGTTGCTGACAAGCTCAAATATCCAAGTGGATGGTGTAATTAACTTGCAAGAAAGAAGATGGGTGATAGAATTTATGCTGTGAGAGTTACTTGTCCCCATTATGCTGTGGGAGTTATTTGTCTCACAATCATTTTAATTAGAAACTGTGCTATTATAGAACCTCTTGATCATGGCTGTGGTAGGCAGAATTCTAAGATGGCCTTCAATTTTCTTGGCCTGGTATACATACACCTCCTCCCAGGTATTCTATCAAATACAAGTCTAGGGACTGCTATAAAAGGATTTTGAAGATGTAAGGAGGGTCCTAAATCAGTTGACCTTAAAGAAGGAAGATTATCTAGGTGGGCATGACTTAATCAGGTGAACACTTTACAAACAGTGTTTTCTCTGGCTGGTTGCAAAAGAGGAAATCAGACAGATGCACTCCTGCTAACCTGAAGGAAATCAAATATCCATGCTGAGAACTGCCATGTAGCAAGAAATTGTAGGAAGCCTCTAGTTGCTGAGAATGGCCCCCAGTGGACTAGAAGGAAAACAAGAACCTCAGTCCTACAACCATGAGGAAATTAATTTTACCAGTAAATGGTGAGAATATAAAAGGATACTGAGTACCAGATGAGACCATAGCCTGAGCTGACACCTGATTTTAGCCCCATGACACCCTCAGCAGAATATCAAGCCATTTCTGACCTACAGAAATGGTGAAATAATAAAATCGAGCTGCTAAATTTGTGGCAATTTAGCAATAAAAGTCTAATAAAATGCCTTAGTAATTAGAGAGATGGATACGATTATAATGCAAATAACTCTAACTTGGATTCTAATCAAGAACATATGTATGACTGAATATATTTTCAACAAAATCAAAAAATTGAAAATCTAGGTAGAAATAAGAATTGTAGAATGATGGTTTCTCAGAGTATCGAGGAATAGGGAAAGGTATGAGGTAGGGAAAATTATCCATCTCTCTAATTACTAAGGAAGTTTAATGGAGGAAGAAGGATTTCTGGAAGAGCTTGATGATAAGTTTCTTGAGAAAACCAATTTTCTGTGAGATACTCATGTTACTTTAAGATTGTGCCTTTGAGTGTTGACTAACTCAATGAATACAATAATGATAATTACCAGAATATTTTAATTTGAAAATCAGAGCTCAGGTGTTCTGCCTAGGAGTCAATTTGTTGTTTTATGTAATCAAAAATGTCTATCTCTTCAAGCCTCTCACATACTACTTGATTAACAAATCCATTTCTTTCTCATAACCTAAAAACAGCTATTAGGGATGCCTCTGTGGCAATTCTCTGTGCCCTAAAAAAATTCAGAGCAGCTTTTGCATATTCATCAGCCCAAACCACAAAGACTTTGCTTGATTAAAGAAGTTTCCTGTTTTCTACCATTTTGTTTTTCTAGCTGTATGAACGTGGAGTGATTAAAATTCCCATGGTTCCATAAATATATTTCTTAGATCTTTTCCTGATAATTGCATTTGCTTTGAGGCCAGCTGATCATGAGTGTTCTATTCTCTCACGTTTCAGTCACATATTGAAAATGGACTGTGATCTGGGTTAAGAATCAGCATCACATTCTCAGAAGAGAGGAGAAAGTGCAGGTTATGGAACATTATCTAGCAGTGTAAAGACCTAGTATAGAGATTGCTGATCTTTGAGAAGCTGCCTCATAAGTCTTGATCGTTCACTCTCTGAGAGGATGGGAGCATAGGCAAGAGATGCTTCGGTGTTAAGGACCAAATTAAACCTTTTGTTGATAGTGTGATGGATGATACACTGAAGGAGCAAGGCTTGGGCTCTCAGGCAAGGAGTTAATAGATGGAGGATAAACAACGAAAGGGTGGAATGTATTCTTCTCTCATTCAGTAGTCCCATCCCTCCTTGCCCTACAACTCCAACCACTGTATCCAGAGACTGGCTTAGAGTAGACGGCTCATTTGTTTAGTCAACAAATTGTAGTGAGCAACAAGATCAGTCAAGGGCCAGTCAGGAGACAGAAACCGGATCAATAATTTGAGCAGAAAAATTTTAATATCAAGTAGTATTAACTCGTAAATGGCGACTACTAGAAGGTGTAAAAGAGGAAATACAAATGCACAGGGCAGCTACCTCCACTAGAGACGCAGAAGCGTACAGAAGGTGGAGACTAAGAACTTGGTAGAGCCTCTTCCACTTCCCCTACCCCAAAGCTGGGAGTCAGGCCTCCTGGTCACGCCTACTGAGTGGTGGAAAATTCGCTGGGGTGCCAGCAGGCTAGGACTGGCCTGGAGAAAGCTGCTTGCTGTGGTGTCAGCAAAACTTGCCAGAGAGTAAATGCTGCTGGGACTACCATGTGCCACCAAAGCCAAGCGATAGGCAGGAAGAAAGCATACTAAAACCAGAAAAAGCAGCTCCCTCCTCTGCCATCTTGAAGTATCCCTCTAAAGTCCTCTCTGAACAAAGCCAAATATTGACCCACCATAAAAAAAGGTGATATGGGAATTTGCCAATTAGTACTTTATGCCAAGTTCTGTGCTAAGTGCCACACACTCACACACATACACACATTTTTATTTTAACAATTGTAAGGTTGACTACACTTATTCCAGATCTTATTGTTGATCATATGTATCTGAAAAAATATTGGGGTAAACAATTGACATTATATAGAAAACAAAACTTCGATTTTAGAATAACAAAATCTCTTAAGATCACTTGATTTTTTTTTCAGGAGCATAAGAGCCCTTACTGGTCAAGAGATCAATCGATCAAGATTAGTCTAGATAAATGATATATAATATACTAAATGTTGACTTCCACGGGACTTAGGATATTAGAGTAATTTATTCCTTAATAAATTATACAAATAAGGTCCATATCTTACAACCATAAGTGAATTTAATCTCATATGAAGAATATGAGACATAAGCCATAAAAGTTAATTCTCTGACCAGGGATATTTAGTTTTTTTCTTCATCAAATCTATGAGTAATGGCATCAACGGATAAGGAGGGAGCAGTTATTTGAGGGGATTATAATCAGAATTCTAGGTAACTAGTTAAATAGTAGAAGACTCAGAAACACAGAAATCAAAGTTATCTTAAGGATGAATATAGAGCGATGCTGCAAATTTTTAGACTAAAGTCACACAGAAGGGAAAAATCAAAGATCATCGTGAAGTGTAAGCTTACTGCGAGTGAACAGTGTAGAGTTACATATCTATAAGTTAGTTGTGTATCTGCTAGGATGTAAGGACTCGGCTTTCATCGTATGGCAACTGTTATGCAACAAAATTCTGTCTTCTCTTCTTCCTGGGGACTATATTTCCAGCCTCCCTTACAGTTAGTTGTGGCAATGCAATTGAGTGTAGCTAATGGAACATACACGGAAGCGATGTGGGCCATTTCTGGGCCAAGACTTGAAAGAAAGAAAGTTCTCCCTCCCTCCACATCTTCTTTCCTCTTCTGCTGCCTGGATGAAAATAATAACAGGACCCAAGAGGATGGAGAATCCATGACATGGAAAATTCTGGGTCCCTAAATCAGCACGCAGAGAAAAGCTGCCTACTCTCAAGAAATGCCCACCTCTGTTGTGTGTGTGACCAAAGAATAAACTTCTCTAGTATCTGAGTCATTATATTGTCTTTGAGCATTGTAGGGAAGGAAAAATAATTTCCCTTCTACCATTTTGAGTTCTTAGCCGAGACCCCATTAATAAACAGATTAACAAGAGAAAAACAAATAGAGGTTTATTAACATGTGCACCTCATGTGTACATGGGAGATAGCCAGCAAAAATAAGTAACTTCCCAAGGTGGCTTAGAATTCAGACTTAAATAGCTTCTTGACAGAGGAAAAAATGAAAGAATGCAGGCCTCTTACGGGAGGGTAAATGATTTTTAAGAAAGAAGAACAGATCCTTAGAAGAAAGGATGGGAGGTATGATAGTTTGTGACAAAGTGTGTCTGGATGTGGTGTCAATTTCTAGTCTCCCCTTCTGTGATAAGAGCCAGTGTTCCCTGCTTGATGATACTTCCAGGGAGGGGATTTGAGACAGTTTATTTCCTTTGCAGCAGTCTCCAACATTTTTGGCACCAGGGACCAGTGCTCCTATGAGAATCCAATGCCTGATGATCTGAGGTGGAGCTGAGGCTGTGATGCTAGCGCTGGGGAGGAGCTGCAAATACAGATGCAGCTTCAGTCACTAGCCACTCACCTCCTGCTATGCAACTTGGTTCCTCACAGGCCACAGACCAGTACCAGTCCACAGGCCGGGTGGGGAGGGTGATGTTGGGGATCCCTGTTTAGAGGACCTGTCTTTAGGTGGATAAGGGCAGTTGAGAGAAAGCCTCTCCCTACATTTGCTGTTTTTCAAGTGATACAGCTCAGAACCACCAATATACCGAAGCGGCGTGTATTTGATGTGGTATGTCTTGAACTCCTATAGTCATATTTTGGGGGTGGCATATTCTACTACCCTTTAGCATGATCACATAGTACATTAGAGTGCTACCTTAAAACAAAAGTACACGGCATTGGCTTAGCAGTTACGTGGTACATGGAAAAAACATAGATATCGTAGTCTGGAGAGAAAAAGACCCATGCTATGAAGTAACAAAACATTTGGTGGAAGTATCAGGTGAACATGGAAGAAAAGAAATGTGCCTGTTGATCCCACAGCCCTCAGGAAAGTAGCTGTACAATACCCAGAGTGATATCATGTGGCTTTTCTTCTCACTGCTTAAAGAGGTATTACAAGAAAGAGCTGAGTTCAGGCAGGAATTGACGAGTGTACAAGTAGAAATGAAAAAGGACTGGGGTATAGAATGGCAGGAAAACCAGACTGCTTCTAGATCCAAAACGTGAGAAAATAAGATTCAGAAACGTTTTGAGCAAAAAGGCCCATTAAGATTTTTCAGGTTCGTAAAGTGACTTCGATTAAAGGAGTTACGTTTCTACCTTTCCACTCAAACTTACTGTTTCAAATGCCCGCAAAGTGACTTCCATTAATTTGGAGAGAGAGGGCAGTGTATGAGGGCCAGGAAGCAAAAAATTATAATAAAACAGATTTGAGAATTCCAGATGTGGTTTCTGTCAAATGAAACTTAATGGAAGAAAATAGAGCAGAAGACTATCTAGTTTCTGAGAGACGGCCCAAAAATACCACAGACCTGACACCCCTGTGCCCCCCAAAAAACACAAAAACACTTTGCTAGATAAAGCTTTATACAACTATCAGGACCCCAAATTTGAACAAGCCAGAAGCAGGCTGCAAAAGCTGCCTGTCTCCAAGAACACGTACTCACCAATATCCACTTCAAAGGAGCCCATGAAGAATAATGGGCAAAGGAAGACCGAGAGGGGGCTAGGGCGAGCCATGACGGATGGTAGTTCCTCCAAGGTGTGGGGCCTGCGTCCAGCCAAAGACCTTCCCCTACTGCTCCATGGCAGAAGTCTTTTTTTGTTTTTAAACAATTGTAAGATTTTTCAATTACAGTTGACATGCAGTATTATCTTAGTTTGGGGCGTACAGCGTAGTGATTAGACATTTATGTAACTTACAAAGTGATCACCCTGAAACGTCTCGTACCATATGGTTAAACAATTGTAAGATTTTTCAATTACAGTTGACATGCAGTATTATATTAGTTTGGGGCGTACAGCGTAGTGATTAGACATTTATGTAACTTACAGAGTGATCACCCTGAAACGTCTCGTACCATATGACACCATACATGGTTATGATAATATTATTGACTATATTTCCTGTGTTATACTTTACGTCCCTGTGACTGCTTTTATTTCTGGCAATCTGTACTTCTTAACCCCTTTCTCTTTTTTCACCCATTTCCCCAACCCGCCTCCCATCTGGCAACCATCAGTTTATTCCCTTCATCTATGAGTCTGTTTCTGTTTTGTTTGTTTATTTTGTTCATTAGATTCCACATATAAGTGAGATCACATGATATTTGTCTTTTTCTGTCTGACTCATTTCACTTAGCATAATACCCTCTAGGTCCATCCATGCTGTTGCAAATGGTAAGACTTCATTCATTTTACAGCTGAGTAATATTCTATTATATATACGTACTACATTATCCATTTGTCTATCTATGGACACCTAAGTTGCTTCTGTATCTTGGCTATTGTAAATAATGCTACAATGAACATAGAAATGTATGTCTTTTCAAATTAATTATTTTATTTTCTTCACAAAAAATATCTAGAAGTGGAATTGCTGGGTCATATAGCATCTCTATTTTTAATTTTTTGCGGACCCTCCATACTGCTTTCCACAGTGGCTGCACCAATTTACCATGCCCACCCCCCAGATAGATATCATCATCACAGAGGCCAGTGATTGCACACACTCTCCAGTCTTCCCTGTTCAAAGGGGATGATATCGTGGATGTCCTGTCTCTGCTCACCAACACACCTGGGGCAGGTGGAGGTGCGGGGTAGGGTGGGTAGATAACCCACCATTTAATTTATATACTTTAAAGTATAAGAATTCACATCTAAATGTACTCGAGAAGACTGGGCTAACCAAAGGGAATTTGGGTGGTCCCCTCAAGCAGATAGCTAATGACCAAAAGAACATACTGACTAGTCACCAGAAGTCTAATTGTTTGGGCCCATATTCTTAGCCTCCCTTACAGGTAGGAGTGAACATGTGGGTGAATGCCAGCCAGTAGAGTGTAAGCAGAAATGGTGAATGCTATCCACAGGTCAAGGCTA
>NW_006443225.1:11199966-11220313 GCF_000325575.1 Pteropus alecto | reverse complement strand
AGAGCCACAGATGAATGGAGCCTGGTCCCTAAATCACCACACGATGAAAGCCACCTACCGTCAAAAAAGGAAAAAACAAAACAAAACAAACAAACAACAACAACAACAAAACAGCTGTCTCAGAAATGAGGGAGAACTTTTGAGTTTGAGCCAGTCGACATGCTGGGTCTATTTGATGCCATAGCAAGTGTTCCTCTTGCAGAAGTAGTACCTCTAAAATGGACCCCATCTCTGGGACTCGTAGCCATACTTTCTCTGAAAGCAGTATAACCTGAGAACTTGCAAACATACTCATTCCCTCAACAGACCTTAACTGACTACCATGTGCTGGGCATTGTGTGTTACACACTGGGCTGTGGGGATCTAGCAATGAATGGAAACTGGACCTTCAGACAGGAGCTCAGAGATATTCGTCTGGTCACCCAGGCCAAAAATAGACAACTTTGTAGAACGTCTAAGATTTAGTCCACATTTATCCATTACGTATATTCAACAATCTAGCCAAACTTGCTTATTTACTATTTCCCAAATATGCCTTATACGACCCCATCTCTAAGCCTTGTTTATACAGATGTATAAATGTATTCAAAAATGTATATTGACTACCATGCGCCAGACGCCATTCTAAAAACTGAAGTCTACAGCAATAAACAAAACCAACAATAATCCCTGTCCCCATAAAATTTATATTCTGTGAAAGGACATTGACAAAGAAAAAAGTGAAAATATATCAGATGGTCAGAGTTGTAGAGAAAAAGTAAAGTGAGGGGAAAGTTTGAGGGCCATGGAGTGTCATTTTGAATAGAATGGTCAGGAAAGGCATCACCGAAAAGATGGCATTTGAGCACAGGTTTGAAGGAGGTGAGGGTGAGCTGCTATTCCCACACCTTTGGAAATGCCGACCTCTTCCTTATTTACCTATCAAAAGGGCCAGTCTCAGATGCTAACTCATCCAAAGCTTTTACCAACTGCCACAGGTAGATGTGTTCATTCTCCTTCTAGAGGAACTTTGAAGAACTTTGTTATTCTCTTATACAATCTGTTCTCCGATTCTGGTTTTCTTACTCAAACACATGGTCTCATTCACTTGTGAGGTTTGGGGGACAACAAACCAATTCGATTAGGATGACCTAAGGTTAATAAACTGTAGCTCTCTTTGCCTTAACCCCACACAATCTCCATCACCACCTGACATATTTTGATGTCAACGATTGACATTTTCTCAACATCTTTTCACCCTTCCCAACCAAATTGCTCATCACACACCCATTCCACACAGAAATACTACTACCTGTCGTGCCTTTTGTACAAAGGATATGATTTTTTAAAAGATGTATAGTATGTTTTTTAACCCCAAGGAGGAAAAATGTTGCTAACTCTCTTAGGCTTAATTTGAGTCAAGGGGACAGGATGGTAACGTAAAAGCAAGACCAAACCAAACAATTACCGAATTTAGGTTCACTTCGATCTGGGGTTAGCAGAGACGCTTCAGAGGTAGCTTAACACTCAGTGATTCAAGTACCTTGGTCAGTCTCAAAAGGATAGGGAAAGGTCAGACCTGATTTGCCTGGGAATTATTTTCAGACTGTCTCACTGAATATGCACGGCCACAATCCCAGGTCAACTTAAAGGAAAACTTTTAGTAAATACTGACCACAGATCTGAATGTTCCCAGTACGATTCAAAGAATCTACAGTTGTTTATTTTTAATGTTGTTTAACAAAATTTTACGGACATGCTTTAGGGACTGTTGGTTTCACTTAGTATCTGTTTTAAATTTATAGATTCTTTCTTCCTTTTAGTAACACCCTTCATTCCTCTCAGAAAAACATAATCCTGAAAGAATTATAGTAAAGTGCAGAACAAACTCTTTCGAGAATAACTGTATGTAATTTAATGAGTTTAAAGAATTTCTGAAGTTTTCTCCTCCAAAAATTGTGTTAAAAGAATTGCTAAAATTAAAACAGTTTAGGACAAATCCTGCATCCATCTCTACTTGGGAGGTAAAGAGTATATGGGTGTAATTCCAAGTTCAAAGTGACTTTCTGTTCTTAGTTTGGAAATATTTCAAGAATGCAATTTTTGTGCAGTATAGAAGGATAATTCCTAGAAATGGGATGATCCTTGGAACTAACAGCGTTTTGTTTAAGAATGTAATAGCCAAAACCCAGATCAAAACACGAACAAAATAGGAACATTTCTTGCCAGTATAGCCACCCAAAGATCAGTTTTGTGTCACACTTAACTTCTCGCTATGAGAACATTGGCTTTTTAGTTAAGTAAGATATAGAAAGCACAGGATTATAAAACTCTTATATAACACTTTGCTATCAAGGGGTTCCAAATTCTATAAAATTTTAGTTGATTTAATTCTCGCAGCTCCCAAGCTGGTAAGAAATGACAAGTGGTGTTGCAATGGGCTTTATCTCATTTTCTACTAGGAATGTGAGTCACAATTTATTCTTGAAGTGGAATTGAACTGTAATTTCCAAACATTCAATGAGTCACTGACCTGACCTCATTTCACCTCTCTTCATTTGGACAGTTATGTTCCAATTTTGCTCTTATTTTTATTTCTTTAAGGTCTGGCAGCGAACTATCAGAGTTCACGCCTTCGTGTTGAACTTGAGATGAGAGAGAGGAGAAGCCTTTATTAGATAGCAGCAGCTTTTGTTTCTATTTTAAGGGAAGTAAATCTTTAGGGTGTTGGGTCTCAGTATACCAGAATTATTCTGCTAACGAGAAGTTCCTTTTCATCTTGTCATGTATAGGGTTCAAATGGACTTACAAAAAGTTGGATTTATTTATTTTTTAATACATACCACAATATATTGATAATGTTCAAAATTCAAAATGTTTCAAGGATATGCAATAAAAAATCTCCCTCGCACTTCTCTCCTCTAGTCACCCAATTCTTCTCACAGGGGCCACCAGCCTTACCAATTTCCTACAGAGATATTTGACACAAATCTGGGAGGGGCAAGGGAGAGAGAATAAAGATATATATATGTATGAGCATACCTCATTGTATTGCACTTCACTTTATTGTGCTTCGCAGATATTGTGTTTTTACAAATTGAAAATAAGACCCTCCGCCAGCAAAAAGGTTACGACTCACTGAAGGCTCAGATGATGGTTAGCATCTTTCAGCAATAAAGTATTTTTTAAATTAAGGTATGTGCATTGGCTTTTTAAAGACATAATGCTGTTGCACACTTAAGAGGCTGTAGTGTAGTGTAAACATAACTTATATGCACTGGAAAACCAAAAAATTCATGTGACTTGCTTTATTGCAATGTTTGCTTTATTGCAGTGACCTAGAATTGAGCCCTCAATATCTTGAGGTATGCCTGTGCATAGATATATATTTCTCTTCTGCCTTTTTTCCATAAACTATAACAAAGGTATACGCGTTATTCTATTACTTGCTCTCTTCACTTAATATATCTTGGCAGTCATTCCATAACAAAACACAAAAGCTTCACTATTTTTTGTAGCTGCATAGTCTTCCATTGCATGGATATACCAGCATCTCTTTAACCATTCTTCTACTGATATTAAGATTGATTCCAATTCTGTGCTAGTACGAACATTGTCGCTAGGAAGGACCTGTTAGGAAATTTATTTCACATATAAGCAAGTAGGATAAGTTCTCAGAAATGGAATTCCTGGGTCAAAAAGATATGTACTTTCATTAATAGATATTTTTCAAATTGTTCTCCATAAAGACTTTATTGGTGCACAGTCCCACCAGAAATGTCTGAGAATCTCTATTTCTCTACATCCTCGCCAACATGGTATACGATCAGACTGCTTAACTCAAAGAGACATAATAGACTAAATAATGTTTTCCAATTTTTGAAGGAGATATTCGATGTATCAGAGCATATCTGATGTTTTTGCAGGCCCACAAATTTAAAATAACTTGAACATATCTTCAAAAAAATTTTTTTAATTCAGCCTTGACATAAAATTGCTTAAAAGTAAAGGTCATATCTCATTCACTAAGACTATCGATTTGCCAAAATAATTCTGTGTGGCAGATTTCTAAACCTCAGCCAGCTAACAATTTGTCTCAAGAAATACTTGATACAAAACATGTCTCATTCTATCAAAGAATCTGAATAATATATTGGAGCTTCTTATACTGTGATTTGGTCACTTTCAGGAAAATTTGAAAAAATGTATCTAACAGAAAGTAGAAAATATCATTTTATATGTGGTATTTAAATATATATTCATAGTGGGAGAGGCATTTCAAAATATGTGTGAGTTGGTGTTACAAGTTGAACTTCAGAGAGGTTCTGCCAAGTGATAAATTTTACAAGATGTTTAAATGTATGTCACATGTGACAGCACAGCTAGTCTATTATACATTATTTACACCTCAGCATTTGCAGAGGTGTAATCAAGACACCTGACATTCCAAACAAGGACTTGTACTCAACTATAAATTATGTCTCTGATGTCTTGTAACAGTTCTTTCCATTTACAGCACTTACAGGAAATTCTCAAGATTTTATTACGTACACGTATGTACTTGTATGCCCCAAAGCCTTGCTGTTCTCCACAGAAGGTAGTGTTTGACAGTTCTAACATATTAGACCATGTTCACGTATATAAAAATTCTTGATTAATACTGTAATATCAGCAAAAGGTTAGTATTTACTCATGGCCTTCTCTTAAAAATCTTTGTTCTTACAAAACAAGGTTCTTTGAAGAAACATTCTTTTTGGTTATATTAAACTGGAAAGAATAAAGTGTGTCTCAATTGCTATTACTAGGTGTTCATGTGGAATAAAACTGCCTCTCACTTTCCCCTCGTAATACTAAACACTAGTCTGGAGTGTGAGAGCCAGTCAGCCAGGAGTGTGGACTCTGGATTGGTTGGTTTGAATTTGAAAAGCACACCCCCCAGGAGGAGGAGGACTGCCAAGGAACAGTGACAAAGAAGGCAGGGGGCCAAGGCAAGGTGATTCAGGCTTATTCCCAGGTTGTCCAGGAACTGGCGTATCCAGCATGCGCTTTGATATTAAATTTCTGTCTATATTCCCCTTTCCTCCATGCCACAGCCTGCAAGCCTGTGTAGCTCTCTTTCCACGAGGTATATTGTCCATTAGCAAGTGTACAATTTCATTAGCACAAAGTCTTTCTGATGTGAAGGGCTGTGCTACCTAGAACCATTTGTTGGGATGGTTTTGACCAGATCCTTTTTAAAAAGTAAACTGACTTTTTTCATCTAATTTTTAAGACATATCTGATCAAAACTACCTCAATAATTTGCTAACAGAATAGATCTTAAACGTTCTCGCTACAAAAAAAATTAATCAGAATTACAAAACACAAAATAGACTTACTGAAAAGTTGAAACAGGCTAAAAAATGTTTACAATAAAGCTACCGCATTTCTAGCTATCTAACCTGAAGCTTCTCTGTACAAGTCCCAGTGGTGTTGGCATTCCGACATCAATCTCCAAAGTAAGTCTGGCTTCTAGTCTCCATCACTCATGATCTAGATAAACAGATCATACTTTGCAGCTGTCTAACGTAAACACACAAAAACACTTGACATTCAAACTTCTCCAATTTGGTTTGAGAATAATTTTTCTATTTCAGAGAGCATCTTGAGTTGCCTATTCATAAAGTATTTCTTTTTTTAAACACAGCTATTTTTAAAGTATTGTTGAAGCAATCGAAGGACTATAGCATTCCCACCATAATTTCAGCGTAGTAATTAGGAATTACATTTATTTTAACCCTTCGGCTTATTTTTACTCTCTGTACAAATCCCCACCCCCAACCTAGGTTTTCCTCCTCCTCTCTCTGTTTCAAGTATCTTACTTTAGTTTTAAGACATTAGAAAATCCGGAATATGAAAAACCAGACTCTAAATAATGGTTTGGAGGCATTTCAACAATTCTTTTTATGAGGTTACTGAAAGGCAAAGCTAATGACAGGCAAGGGTCTGAACTTTCTGTTTTCATTTAGATGATACTTTGCTTCGTTATGGCTTTGCTTCTGGTTCAGAAGTGCTGTGGAAATATTGCTTCTGAGGAAGGTTATGAGTTCAAATCATAAACTGTATGAATCAGATCTATACCTACTTATAGTGTATATTAAAACACATATGCAACAATCACATGTAAGTGATACATGTGATAGGCATAGTGAAGTTAGGCTTAAACTGTATGAGGAAATGCTGACCCAGAGAAAGACTTAGCTGGAATACTCAGTTAAAACCATCTGTCACGGCAAGAGGAGCAAAATACAGAGAAGATGGGTAAACAGTCCCATAGACGGCTGGGAAAGAAAGCAAAGTCCCAAGCAAAGTGACTGGGAGCTCGAGAGCTGGGACTGGAAAGTGAGGCTGTGGTTTCCTTGGTCAGACCTGGAGCACAGGGCGCACCTGGAGCACAAGGCGCACTTCCTCTGGGTGCTGTGACAAGTGGCCCCTGCTGCATGGCGGTGGCCCAAGGAGCCCTGAAGAGTGGCACACACTTGTGCCTCTTGTATCTTGATGGGTGGGCGAGTGGGCACACGGGGCGTCTCTGTCCTTATTGCTCTGCCCTTCGCGTCCCTTCTTTCCTCTCCTCGGTCTTTATAGTTTATTCCTCTCTGGGTATGTAAAGGAGGGAGGAGGATAAAGTCTTTTAAAAGAAACTCTTGGCCTTTAAACACCCTTCAGGCAAAACTCTCTGCCACAGTTGTCCTTTATTTGGATTTTTGAAATTCAAGCACAGCAAGACATGTATCTTCTTAAAAAAGAGGCAGGGAGGGGATGGCTCCATAGTGCAGTGGTTAGCACGTCTGCTTTACACGCAGAAGGTCCTGGGTTTGCACTCAAGGTGAAGCCATGGACCATACCCCGGGGGTGCCAGGCACCCACCCCACCTTCCAGTCTTAAGGGGAAATGGCAACATCCATAGGTCAGGGGTGGAAGTGGGGGAGGAATTAAAAAGGGGAGAAAAAAAGGCAGGGTGAAGGGAGAGAGAGGACACACTCTCTGTCTCATGGTCTCTCTCCACCACTCAACACCGATGCCCTGGCCTAAAAGCAGCCATAGACAATACTTAAGTGTACATAGCTGTGTTCCTATAAAGTTGTATTTAGCGATGCTGAAATCTTCTTTTATTGTTTTTCCATTTACGTTTAAAAATGTGAAAACCATTTTTAGCTTGGGGCCATACAGGGCAGATTTGGAACTGGGATATACGTAGTTTGCTGACCCTTGATTTAAAAAGTAAGGTCATTTTACCCCAGGATGCTTTAAAATTAAGAATTAATAAAGGTAAATCAATCTAGATTATCTGTACTTTGAGAATTAAGTTAGATATAGGTTCCCTAATCATTGGGACAATCTGTCCCAAATATCATTGGGTTAGATATTTATTGTGCTTGTAATGTTTAAGAAAATTTGACTTGATAAAGAATCAGATGGATTAGTTAGGGGGATTCCAATAAAATATATAACTGATTATAGACTTGTGACTTTAAGATAAAAGCTGGGAGGAAATTTAACTGTATTTGTAAACAATAATGGAATGCTTAGAAGAACATGAGTTTCTATAATCATAAGTTTAATAACATTAAAATTTATAAGTTTAATATTGTTTAAGTATGTAGAAGGAGTTTACTTCTTTAGGTAGTAAACTTGCTTGGTCAGGTATTTGAAGTGAAATCCATTGAATACATTTATAAATGCAATGTAAAACGTTTAAACAAATTTGATAAACTAAAGGCTGGTTATTATTTAAGGATGTTTATCCTGCGCAACTTAATTGAACATTCAGCAAAGAACATGGAAAGGTAAAATTCTTATTTTAGATATAGATTTACAAATGGAATAATAAGAGTTGTATGTTAAGTTTAAAAGTTAATGTAAAGGATGTTTTAAATTACATAGCATTACTAAATTGATGTTTCTTAAAATTGCAAGTAACTGAGACTAATCCTTGCTGTGCAAAAGCCTCTTGGACTTTTAATACTCATGATGATGAGACCCAGAAGGGCACAATGACAGGAAAAGGACACCAGGTGCAGACAGCCAGAGTGGTCAATCCATCTCGACAATCTTGGAGCAGCCCATTGGCTGCCAGGGATGCACCAAATTGGGTTGTGCCCATGATGTTGCACTGGTCTCGATGGCACCTGCTCTTCATCTAAAGCAATAGCCATGCCAACCCAAACCACCAGGAGCCAATCAAAAGTCATGAGTCGGGAAGGTGATAATGTCGCATTTGAGGCCTTTGAGGGAGAAGGCCCACAAATGTGCTTTCGATCTTCAGCATGATGCCTAAGAAACAGCTGATACACAGTATGACCTCGACATGGAAATTTAGGACAGAAGTGTGGTACCCACGTGAACCTGCCATCAGCTTAATCCCAAATCTTTCGTTAGCATATTTTAGAACAAAGATCAGCAAACTATAGTCTGGGGTAGAATCTGGCCTGCTTTCCTGTTTTGGTAGAGCCTTCAAACAAAAAAATGGTTGTTATATTTTTTAATAGTTAAAAAAATCAAAACAATATTTTGTGACACCTGAAAAGTACATGCAATTCAAATTTCAGCACCCATAATAGAGTTATTAGAACACTCACTCGTTGGCATGTTGTCTGTCGCTGCATTCACAATGGCAGTTGAGCAGTTGCGACAGAGACCACGTGTCCTGAAAAACCTGAAATATTTACTATTCGATTTCTTACAGAGAAAGATTGTCAAATCCTGCTCTAAGTGGAACAGCTTTATCACCTCCAGTGCATTGATGTACTAGGTGACCATTCATGGCTGCAACATATTTCTTAACCCAAGTGGCCTGAGATGACTTATTGGCCAGAGGTTAGGAGTGGAGATACAGCCACCAAGTGGGAATACAGACACTGCGTGGTAGTTCTGCCTGATGCACACTTGACCTCATCCTTATTATTTAAGTGGGATTGGATGATCCTGGAATTAAGTTACTCTCTTGTGAGAACCAGCAGCAAGTCACAGCTAATCTCTTGCTTTCCTTCGGGTCTCAAGAAATATTAGTATCTCATCTGATGCAAAAAAACACTTTGATCCTAATTCTTTGGATCATGAACACCACTCATACCTTCATGGCCTTTGAAGAGAATAAGGAAGATGCCTGTTCTTTACTCAGTGTGTGGAAGTAGCTGATCTTTCCTACTAGGAACCTCCAGAGGATATGCTAGGCAAGCCTTAGGAGTCCAGACACAGAGATGAATTTACCAAGAAGTTAATAAAATGGACAGCCCTTTTGCTGTAGTCACATGCTCATATCGACTGGCAAAAGTAAGATTTTTAACTAATCTTTTGAGACCAGTGTCTCATTCCACTTAGACTTTCCCTCTGTCACTCGTATCTTCTTGTCTTTTGAAAGGCCATGGCATTTGGGAGATCCCATTGAAGGGAGGTGGAAGTTAGGACACACTTAGTTCGGTGTAAGTGGGCTTATGTTTATATGACTTGAAGTCACTTGGTCTGTACTTACTAGTAGTCGTCTCCTTCTACCTCCTTCTACTATGCCAGTACAGTGACTTTGTGGCTGGGGCAGGGGAAATGTAAAGTGATACAATCTCATCCTATAGAACCCAGTACCAAAGTAGTGTTAAAGAAACAAGGTTTGAAATGTATGAAGCTAGAAACTACGTTATAGACTATTCTTCATATCATCAGATATGTGTAATTGTAAGCAAGAGATGTGTTTCTCAAATGTCTACTCAAAACAGACATTCTCTGCTGTCAGAAATATGATTGTTAGTAAAGCACATACAATTATAAATGTACCATATGTTTTTAACGGAAATCATGTGAAGTACAATTTCTGTTTTTAGAATCTGTGTTTTCGGAGCATAAGCCCGTAACACTTCTACGAGCAGCAAGCACATCTGTGTGAAAGGTCATGTGTTTTAGGCATCCCAATATCTCATATTGAAGCATAGTGAGCACCTAGCACGTTTTGGCCTGATTAAGTCTGGCGGTTCCAGAAAAAGTGCTTTGCAAAACTACCACTAACTCGGTTAAGTGGCCTAAAGAAACTAGTGTTTCAGTGGCAAAACTACATATATTCATCAATAAGTGATTGCCACATACAAGCAATTCGATTACTCAATTATGTAGCTCAATACAAAGTAGCAGCAATTTTTAAATCCATTTGAATTGCTTTTGAGACTGCATTAATTTTGTAGTTTTTAAGAGGACACCTCAAAATTGTATGAACTTCAGGTTCCACAAGACCTGGACCTGCCCCGGCCAGGCCCACCGTCTGAGACCCAGTGTGAGGGACGAGTGGCAGTGGTCCATCCACTCTCCTCACCCTATCGTCTAAATAACAAGTAATACACACATTTATAAAGAAAGAGGTGGGTAGAGGAGAGACTCTGCTAATACTATGATTCTTGCTCTCTATATATCTGCTTCTCTTTCTTTTTTAAATTATATTTATTGGAATGACATTGGTATTTCAGTCTCCTTAGAAGCCAACTGATAAATTCTTCCTGTTCTTACAGTTCAGATCACCAGGGCAGAATGTTACATTCACCTTTCCATGCCAGGCCATAGTATAGGTTATAGAGTAGCCTATGGAGTGGTCGCCCTTCCTTCTACTCCAAACAATAGCCATTGTTATGTAAAGAATCTCCTGGGCATTTCATTTAATATCTCCAGGACATGGCTATGAAAGAGGATTAATAGGCAGCATTGAGTGTAGTGCTGAGGTTGGAGGTCACACGTTGTAAACCATCTGCACATTCCCTGCTCCTCTCCAGCAGCACTGGCTCTCTGGGTGTAGGGATGGAGAAGGTCATTTGGAGAATTGGTCTAGGGTCGGTGATGAGGGTGCAACAGCATGCTGTCATATGCTGGGATGACAGTAAATGCTATTAACATCCAGTTTGGGTAAAGAGATAATCAAGGCTAGGAGGGAACCAGAAGTCTGGGCAAAGCAGAGGAATATAGAGACTAGATAGCCAAACGAGATTAACACTCAGGAAGGTGAAAGCATGGCTAGGAATTTGTGGTCCAGAGTGGGAAGTTGAAATATAAGATTTCGGAGGTGTTACAGGCGTTGTCCTTAAAGTGAAGTGGGGTACAGATTCAGGTCATTGGAGTTGAGAAGGTGCAGGCTTGGGTATCAGATATAGACAGTGACAGCTTCTAGGGTCTTGACTGCGGATGGGGTGCCAACTGCAGACTGAGGAGATGCCCCATCCCAGTGCATGAGGGAAAGTAACTGCAAGGTCAGCACAGGGTAGCACTGAGTCAGGACAGACGGTGGTATATTCAGATGACATCATTTTTGGGGAAAGATGCTCTTCCGCAGGAAAACTAAAGAGTAGTGGTTTTGAAGCAACAGTGGGGAGCGAGGAGAATGCCAAGCGAGAGAACAGCGGAGGACTGGCTGTCGTCTCCCTTGAGCTTTGCACTATTTATCCAGGGGTGAGGATTTGCTTCTGCCCTGGATGGCTCTTCAAAAGCTATTTTGAAAATCATGAATCAGTTGTAACCATTTAGGAGTGAAATTCTCTCTGGAAATTTAATTCGGTCTTGGCAACAACAAAGGAAGGGGGTTGGAAGCATCCTCCAAAATGGGGCACGAGAAGCCTGGCATCCTCTGAAAACTGTCAAAGTGAAGATGACATTTCAGAGACAGGTCTCATCTCCCTGACAGTCAGGGTGTCTGAGACAAACCTGCATTACAAACCAAGCACATTTTCAGAATAGACCCCTACGTAGTTGATCAATACCAGCTAACGATTCGTTCATTCTATTTTCTCTGGGAAAAAAACTCATAGCAATTAGGCAAGGAACCACCATTGAATTTGCAGACCTACAGGTGTTTTTCAAAGCCGTTTATTCTTTGAAAGGCAAAATGGGTGGTGTCCTGTATAGGTCTTCATTGGCTGCTCTGTTGTTCTATTTCCTCAGTGTCTCGTGCTGGCCATGCACCTCACATGTAGTGCAAGGTGCTTCCTTTGATCCATCATGTCAGCAGTAAGGGAGGCCCTTAGCCTGACAGAACTCTGACTAAAAGGACAGACTTCAAAGTGAGTGTCATTTTCAGAAATAAGCACACTTCGCCAGATCCGTATGGGGTTTTTTTAATCACACACTGCTGGCAGAACGGTCCTCGTCATTTCTGTTTTTCTATGTCCCATTATCCTTCCAGCCTTTTCCCTTTGAAGTATTTACACACCATCTCAACATCTGGGTTTGAGGGGTATTCTGCTGTGGTTTACAGCATACCTTTTGCAAGAGCAAGATTCAAAAAAAAAAAAAAAGAAAAAAAGACCATGGCATGGTCCCAGATCTTCTCTCTAATTGTCTGCCACCTGCTCTCCATTATCCAATATATTTGTTTTGGGGTCATGCTGCGTTAGATATCTATCTCTAGTTTTAATTCAAATGGCATGACTAATCCAACCAAATGTTACATACTAAAAGATTTAGAAGACCACACTGTGATCTTCGATTCATTTCTTAGTAAATGTTTTTTGACACTGAGTAAAATAATCCTTATGAAATTCCTTTAAAGACCAGTGTTACACTTTGTTGTTTACAATGATTGTTCTGATCATTGTTTAATTAGGATATGCGTATTGCCGCCTTATGAATCATTTTACATTTTAAAAAACCCACAGAATTGACAATTTTAATCGCTAATTAAAATACATTAACATCATAGTGAATGTGTAAAATGAGTTGAATTCAACCTTTTTAAATCAGAAAAATTGCTTTATGCAGGAATAGTAGTTGGAAACAGACATCCCTTGTAATGGATAAAGTGGGTATAACCATTTTACTGATATGATGGTTTCAAGAGCATTCTGTGCTTTAGATTCAGCTCTCTGCTGGTCTTCCTATGACCTTGAAAACTCACTCATAGAAGACGAGGATTCAGTTTTGTAAAAGGAAGTAATCTTGACGCACAAGTAGGAAGACTGAATCAAACTAATACCTTAGATGCAGTCCATCTCCAAAACACCTAAAAATAGTTTTAATAGCCACTGCTTAGCTTATATCCCAATAGAAGCATAGGTTTCCAAATAATGATAATAACAACAACAACAACAAGCTTTGGGAGCATAACAGGAGGGGAATAGGCAGAGAATAGAGAAATCTAGACTGACCATCAGACTTCGGTAAGCTTCACTGCTAGAGCCAGAGACCAGTTACATGGTTCTTTCTGTTTCCTATACATATATTTTGTCTCACGAAATGGTAAACTCTTCTGAGACAGTCACCTCATTCTTTCAGCATTAAGCACCTGTGATAGAGCAGGTACCCATCTAAGTACTGGAGAGATACAGCTGTGAACAACTTATGCAAAGTCCCTGCCCGAGGACCTCCTAACTTATATTCGAGAGCAGTCATCTGAGGCAGTAAAGAGCACTATAAAATGCTCTTCTATACTGCGAGTGTTGGAGATGTGACTCACCAATGAGTGACCCAAGCCCCAACCAAAATATGGAATAGCCTTCCATCCCAAAAGGACTACTTCATTCATGGGAGAAGATAAATCATTCCAACTGTGCCTCAGAGAATGCAGTGGACATCAGTTAAAATTAGCACCAAGGACAGCCTTGAAGGACATGAGCTAAACATGCAGAGTTGCAGCTTTAGAGGGAAAGTGTGGAAACAGAAGTTGGGAAGAAGTGGCCTTACTAAGGGAGAGGAATGGTACGCTAGGGCCCCGAGACTCAGGTCTCTCTGCATCAGCTCACGCAGCCTGCCTCGGGTAAAGGTAGTCAGGAAAAGGAACTGAATACAGGGTGATGTCTTCTCCTTCCCAAAGAGGTAGGCTTCCCATCAGAATAGCAGACTTCCCAGCAGAAGTCTTGGAGACAATGGGAAGGACCTCCCTGAAGAAATTTCAGAGGTACGCACCCTCATTTTCTATCCACAATTTTTAGGAAAAAATTAATCATAATAGCCGACCTTCCTTGAGTTGTTACTGTTTGCCAGGCGCTCCGTGTTCTTTACATATATGATCTCATTAATACGAAAAACTTAGGTGGCGAATGCTACTGATATTTCCAGGATTACAAAGCTGGGAAGCAGCAGAGCAGTGAATCAAATGCAGACCAGGCGGCTGACCCCAGGCCTGTGTTCTCAAACATCAGCCTTAGTTTCCCTAAGTTGCTCAGTGTTTTAGCTAACGCCAAAACATACATTTTTATAGCCCTTATTTTAATCAAATAAGAAATGCAAGATTTCGCATTCTGTTTAGCACTGATTTCTTCTTGTCAACATTCTGTTTTTTTGACTCAGTTCAGTTCTACAACCATTCGTTGAGCGACTACTTTGTGTTCATCACAGTGATCGTTGCTATGGCAACAGCATCAGCCCCAAAAGAGCTTGTCACCTTGTAGGTGAGGCAAAATGTATACAGAGGAAACAGAGAGCCGTACCATTGCAATATATTATATCAGCAAATCCAAGGAGGTATGACAGCAGCTGTATGTAGAACTACAGGACAAATGCAGAGTACGGAGCTATGCAGAAAGTGGAGTCCGTCTGAGGCAGTCACTGGGAAGTCTGTGGGGCTTGGATCAGACGTTCTCTGAGGGCTAAAAAAAAAAAAAAAAAATAGACAAATCCTGAACCAGACCTGGACAAGTATGGGGCTTTGAGCGTCTGCATGGAATGTGCAGGGAGGGAGGGACAGAGACATGGGAAGAAAGAATAAAGATGCAACAGGATAAAAAGGCCTAATAAGCCAGAAAGTGTGTGTCTATAATCTTGTTTCCACTTCTGAGGCTAGAAGAGCCTAGGTGGGGAGAACTGGACTAGAGTTCTCCTTCAAGGGACCCCAGTAGCTCTGGTTCCCCTGATCAGTCGTGGCACAGGTCCCCTCTCTCTGCCAGAGACTGTATCTCAGAGCCATCTTTAACCTTCTATTCTCAGCTAGACAGTTGCTAATAGCTTCCTAACTGTTCTTCTTCCAAGGTCACTCTGAACCCATCCCACCCCCTTCTACACAGACAGATTACCTTCCCTGAAGCACAGTTCACATCGGCACCGTCGGCGTATCTTCATCATCATCATCGCTAGCACTACTACGTGGCAGGAACGATGCTGAGCCCTTTACATACACAATCTCATTCATTCTCACAAACATCAGCTTTATTCCCATGTTACAGATGATGAAACTGAGACTCAAATGGTCAGAGGTCACATAGCTTGTTAAAAACGAAATCAACATTTGAATCCTGGTCTGACGCCGATGCCCACCTTAGCCAATTTTTAAATTCTGTTTCCCGTTTCTCTCGTTCGGAGACTTAGTTTGTAAGGCAAGGGAGAGGCACTGAATATGTTTGAATACACTGCTTTTTCACATGAAAAGGTTTCTTCCTAGACGTCTCTACCTATCTCAGTTCTCCCCAGATTCTATCTCCTCCATAAAGACTTTTCTAACCACTAACTATAGTTCCATGATGGCACCAGCTGGCCCAGCAGCCTGCCCTCAGCTTTGTCCTGAACTGGAATGAAAGAAAAGCCAGAGAAAGATGAGGATCATGACCCAGCCCAGCCAGGTCCCTCTCCCAGCCCTGGCTGAGCTGGAAGGTCCCTGGGGCAGGACTCTGCTCCCACCATGGGACGAACCACGGAGGTAGCTCCTACCTCACAGAGTCACCACTCCATAGCTACCTCCTTCCAGGTGCTCCCGGGCTTTGTCTCAAGGCACAAAGTCCGTCCACAGCAAACCCCATCTAAGGGTATGAAAGAAACCTGGGAGGGAACCCCATGCAGGGAAAGGCAAATGATAGAGAAGCCCTGAAGGGACCAGAGACATCAAAGAAGAAATTCTGTTCCTTGACTCTTAACAAGGCAGACTCCTGGCCTCAGTCATAGGCTGGGCTCCGACCTCTCCAGCCTTTGCCTTTGGTCATTTGTTCACTAATTGGAGATTTATAATCTACCAGGCACTGGGGAGACAGCATGAGTAAGACAGATGTGGTCCCTGCCCTCTGCATGAAACAGTCAATAACCTCTGCAGTTAGTATAAAAGGAAAGGATTGCTGCTATGAAAATATACATAGCATATATAAAGGTGATCTAACTTGGTCTGGAGAGTCATGGAAATTAAATGTAAACAGTAAGGGGAGACCTGGAGAACAGAGAGGAGTTGGTTGGGGCAGGGTAGCCTTCTGGGAAGAGAAGAAAGCTCACAGAGACCCTGATGCAGGAAGGAAACTCACACTTTTAAGGGAAAGAAAACCACTGTGGCCAAAGCAGAGTATAAATGAGGAAGCAGCAGAAGTGAGGCTAGAAAGGGAAGATGCACAGGACTGATGCTTGGGGCCCTTAGGAGAAAGTTTGAAGGGAACCTGAGGTAGATTTGGAAATGGAGGAGGAAGGCAATCAAGAAGAATTCCTGCCAGCTTAAACACTGGGAAATGGGGGCTGTTAATGGAGAGCCTCATCATAGGAGGCACCCATGAGAAGAGGCACAGGGTCTCTGGGAGGACAAGAAGCTGCGTTACTGGCATACCAAGTCTCAGGTGCCCTGAGACCCCCAGACCAGGCTACCTTGTAGGCAATAAAGATATTTTGGTTGGGAGTTCAGGAGGGGGCCTGCAATGAGACAAACATTAAGTGAGTTAAGGCCAAGGAATTAAATGAGCAATCATTTTGCTAGTACAGTAACTCTGGTGGAGATATATAGATATAAATGTGTGTGTAAATATATACACATACACATACATACACACACACATATATACATTTCAACATTTACATGAATATTTTTGCATCTATTTTTATATCAAGAACCATGGGTTTACATTGATGCCTATTTTAATTTTACTTGTTTTATTTCTAACTTGTCCCTTTCCATGTTTGTAATTCCCTTCTTTGGCATTGAGAAAACAGCCTCCCATTATTTGAAATATGTTTACATATTTGACCAATCCCCCTGTACATAGCCCCCTGCATATAACCCATTTCTGTCACTGCCCTGTGTGTGACCCATTCCTATCACTCCCGCAGACATTTACACACACACTCACACCCACACACACTCACACACTTCAAATACACTTCTCACCCTATTTGGGCTGTGAGACCCTGCACCAGGCCACTGCTACCCCACTCAGAATCCCTTCTTAATCTGCTCAAGCTCTGGAACCCGGACCGAGCACCCATCTATGTGGGCATGCCCCTCACCCCACGTGGCGTCTCACACCAATCACCTGGTCCAGCCTTCCAAGTGGACACCCTCATGACCCGGCCTGGGCTCTGGCACCACCCGCCCCCAACCCTTCCACTGTGACACCCTCTTCACCTTCTTCAAGCTCTTTCCTACAGAGACGTCCTTGTCACCTCACCCAGGCTTTGGGTTTCCACATCCCACTCCCAAACAGGGGCACCTACCTTGCCCTGCCCTACCTCATGGCTTCGAGGCTGAATTGTTAAGGAAGACAAGAGGAAAAGGAAGCAAGCATATACCTTGAAGTAAAATAAATGTGTCTTTCTGTCCTTATTGCTACTTAAGAGCTTGATGACCTAACCTCTACTAACCTCTCTAGGTCTTTTTACCTAAGAAGGCACATGACATAGTCTAAAGAAGAAAGACTTTGGAGTCAGAGAGACTAGGTTTGAAACTCGGTTCTGCCACTGTCTTAGTCTGTGCAGGTTGCTGTAGCAAAATACCACAGACTGGGTGACTTAGAAACAACAGAAATTTATTTCTCACAGTTCTGGAGACTAGAAGTCCAAGATTGGGGTGCCGGCATGGTCGGGTTCTGGTGAAGGCCCTTCTGGCTTGCAGACTGCTAACTTCCTGCTGTGTCCTCACATGGTGGAAAAGGGCTAAAAGAACTTTCTCAGGCCTCTTTTATAAAGGCACTAATCTCGTCCGTGAGAGCTCCACCTTTATGACCTTCTATCTCCCAGAAGTTCCATCTCCAAATACCATTTGGCGTTAATATTTGAGAGAGTATTTGAGAGAAGACACTAATGTTCAGACCATAGCAGCCCCTGGCTAGTCCTGAGACCTCAGGCAAATCACCGACACTCATTTATAAAATGAGAGTTGTTATGCGGATGAAGTGTGATCATGTATACACAGCCCCTGGCACTGGTAGGCACTTAGCAATTGCTAGTGTTATCTGTAAGTGGAGATGCCTACCTCTGTGTTATTGCGAGGATTCGTGGTAAGAGAGGTGAACACCTGACATACAGCAAATGCTCAGTATACAGTCACTGTTATTATTTACGCTTCCTTTGTGCATATATATTCTGCCTTGTAGGTTTTTTTGTTCATATCTTCTCCCAATTAGGTTGTAAACTCCTTGAAAGCAGGAATCTTATTATGCTCTTTTTGTATCTTCTGCAAAAACCTAGTGGAGTTCCTGGCATGTATTTTTTCATTAAGCCGATGGAAAGCTTTAAATCACCAAGATTAAAATTTGGGAGTTTTGTTCGGTGGGTAATTTGTAGTAATTATAAATTGGGGTGGGGGAGGGATATGGGAGAGACATCAAAAGCGTTGTTAAAGAGTGATTAATTGTATATTTCTATATAAGATGAATTAGAATAGGAATTGAAAATGGAAATTTAGAAAGTATTTGGTCAGCTCTATGGAATCTTCCACATTTGCATGTTTACAATGTGGTTTCAAATCAGGGTTTGGTGTTGCTGCATTTACTCTCCAGACAATGATTATTTGTTTTAAACATGGCTGGGGAAATGTTTTTGTTTGCAATGTCCAGATGGGTGGGGGAATGAGGCTGAACAGAGGAGAACATGAAGGCACTGAACGACAAAATAGATGGGAAAGGGGGCATAAAAGTAAGATGGGAGGTGGCTTAGCAGTCCATTTCCGTTTGGCCTAAGGCTCTGGTATCAACTGGTCACTTAGGATGTCAATCAACACCAAAGCTGAAAAGTCGGCAAAACACAAACTTCCTCCATTTCAACCCTTTTGGCCCCATATGACCTTCTCTGGTTCTAGGTCCTTCACCCTTGAGCCTCCCCAACTAGTTTATTGCTAATATTATACTAAGGCTTTCCCTCTCCGTGGGGGCTATTCATCTGATTCCCTAGGAAGATCAAAGGCCTTGTAGGACACTGTTAACTTGTCCCCTGCTTTTGAAAACTTTGTATTTCTTCCTAGCACATACCTGTACTAAGGGACAGGCCGTCTGAGAAATGCAGTGTAAGAAACTGCAGCTCTGTCCCCGTGAGGGGACTTTAAATCAGGTTAACAATACTAAATGTCATAAATGATGGAGTCCAGCGAGCACTCTCAGAAAAGCTTTTCTTTTGTAATCACAGCGTTCTTTCCATTCATTCTGCAGTGGAAACAGCCCTGCCGGCACTGCATCTGGGCAACAGGATTTTTTTTTTTTTGGTCCAAATCATAAGCAATAGAAAGCCCGAGTAAAGAATCCTGTGTTTATGAGGCTGCAAATGAATCTCCCGTTTTGCCGCCTTCTCTGAATGACTCAGAGCATGACGTCTGTGATTGTGAGCTGTGGTACAAGAGGGATTTATACTAAGATTTGTCAAGACCTTGAAAGGATAAACAGAGTAGGATACATAAGAAAGCTTGCTTGTATCTCCACACGGGCAAAATTTGAATAGACTTGGGATATTGACAGTGGAGTGAGTCAGTCCTACTGTTCCTGAAAAATTAAGACAGAACGGAAGCAGAAATCTGAAGATTATGTATTTATAAACCTCAGTCTCTACCTCAGAAGAGAGCGATTGTAGGATATTCTAAGACTTAGATAATCTATCAGTTGGGCAACCATTCCCTGAATAATATCGATAAAGGCTCATATTGATCTTAGTAGGTCACAAGTATGAACACACATTACATGGTTTAGAAGCAAATTTCACCGATGGTATAGTTATGGTGCAACAAGACTGTGCCAACAGATGGGGGCCAAGAGAAATGTCAGCTGACTCTCAACGAAATACAACTCTCTGAAAGTGTAATGTATTAAATCGGAACCCAAACGTTAGCGCCAGGACACAAGTGGGCTTCATGTGCGTTTTGAAAAGCAAAGTGAGTCAATATTAGACAGTCTAGAAAAATGTCTTGGGCCAATGTACTTTGACAGGGCTTTGCTAAAAGGAAATCTCATCAACTTCACTGACCCTTGCACTTTGCCTTACGTGTGTACTTACTTCCTTGACAAAATTGTACCTTTTCCCCTTTGAGCCAGTGTTCAGGGAGTGTTTACAGACACCTTCAGGCTTGTGATGAAGTGTGACCAGGTTGGAGAAACAGACATAAGCCTGCGAGATTTGTGCTGTGCATTTGCTAGGATGAAACACATGGGTGAACAGTTTGCGACAGCTCTGCTTCATTCTGATAGCATCTTCAATATTGACAGGG
>NW_006443225.1:11164685-11199943 GCF_000325575.1 Pteropus alecto | reverse complement strand
TGAACCCCCTTGCTGCTGCTGCTGCTTATTTTTACCAGATGACTTACTGTAGTACATGAATGGCCCGTCCTATAAATATAGTTGTCTACTTGTTTTGAGTAGGATTAGAAAAATAAAAAGGTTATATTTAGATATTTTGAGTTTCTGGGTTCCTTTGAAGTTTAAAAATAACCAATTTGCATTGATTTGCATATTTTAGTAACAAAAGCTAAATTCATTTTTTATTCGCTAGGTATTTAAAGAGGGTAATCAACAAGATAGACAAAATAGATGCCCGTATGAGATTATATTCTAGTCATGGAGAAGAAAGTGGGCAAATGAAGAAGGTAGACACACTTTGTGGCAAATGTATGAAAGAAATAAACAGGGTAAGAGAGAGAGAAAGGGATTCTTTGAAAGTTCAGAAAAGGCCTCTTTTAAAAAAAAAGTAATAATAAGGCTCTATCTAACCTGTCACACAAAGGTCTCAGGAGAGAAATTCCAGGTACAGATCATTGTAAGTGCAAAGGCCAATTGGCAGAGCTGAGCTTGGTTGTTTGAGGGACAGACATAAAGCAAGTAGAGCTGAGGTGTAGCAAATAGAAGGGAGAGCGGGAAGATGTGAGGTCTGAGAGAGATAGCCCAGGGCAAGTTCACACAAGGCCTTGGAGGAAAGGATAAAACCTCGAGTTTTGTTCAGAGGACAGTGGGAAGCCATTCAGAGTTTTGAAGCAGAGGTATAATGTGATCTAGAGAAAAAACGCTTTCTTCCAGGAATAGACGGTCTCAGCCGTAACACAAAACCAATATTGGAAGTGGTCTCCCCTAAGCCTCCAGCACTGTGATTAGAAGCCCGGTTTGTGCCTATTCCATGCTTAATGCCAGGCTCGGGAACAAAGGGAATAGGTTAGAAGGAGTAGACTTTAGAGCTTGAGGGAAGGCGCCCGCAGCGCCAGAATCCAGCCTCTGAGGAAAGGCACCGCTTGCTGATACCAGTGCCCCAGGAGCTTTGAGCAGACACCCTGCCGAGCTGAGATCAAACCTCCGAGGGTGGAGGGGTTTACTGGCAGATGGTGCTGAGCTCTCTGAAGCTGCACAGTCATGCCCATTCTGATACAGTAGAAAAAACTGCAAGTTGAATTCAACTGCTACCGCTAGAAACGACAGATACGGTAACAGACGCAGAGCGGGCAGCAGCATCTTCATGATTCAGGAGTGAAGTGGAAGCTGCAGGCACCACATCCATTCATATACTATCCGTCTAACAGACATAAGCAGTTTTTGGAATAAATACAACAAATTCTTAGTAAGCATGCAGTTCAGCTGGTGGGAGCAGAGCAGCACATATGGCCTATGGAGAGTGACCTACAGACTTCAGCCATCCAACAAGCCTTGGGCGCAAGTCAGTTTCCGTTCCGGAGAGCATGGGAGCTGTTCGTTACTCTGGTGATTGGTTAATTGCAGTACAATTAAGTCTGTTCGGGACTCTGATCTTGGCGATGCTCAAGCTTCACTGTTTATGCCTATCTCCTAAAGCAAACAGTCCTGTTTTGGGGCAAAGATAACATGTAGCCCTCCAAGAGGCATCCACTGAATGGGACAGGTAGGGAACCATAAACAAGACTTCACACGAGTAAGAGTTCTTTTTCATTATCCTCTTTCGCCCCCGACCCTTGCACAATCTGGCAGGACCCGGGGAGAGAGACATGGCGAGAGGTGGCTTAGTAAGCTCAGCTTCAGGCCATAGGAGGAAAGGATCTTATTCTCCTTCCATGGTCCAAGTGCTCACCTCAAGGTCAGATATGTTCTTACGACAGAGAACCTAAGCACCAGAACATTGGCCTTTCTCATGTCTGGGCCTTGGGCTAAAGGAAGCAAAGGCTGACATTCAAAAATGGTCCCTCTCGATTCACCAAAGTCCGAGTTCAGATAAGGATTCGGGAGGAGGGCTCTGGCTTGCAGCAGAGCGTGCATTTTTTCTGGAGTGTGCTCACAGCAGTGGTGCTTCTGTGTGTGTCAGCTTAGCTAAGTTGGGACCGTGCTTCCCAGAATTCCCATCCAGTTCTGAGTTAGGACTAGCCACGGGAGAAATTGCTGGAGGTAAGCAAGGCAGAGGTAAGCAGAAGTTGGACTGCTTCAAGGTCCAAGGCCGGGGGCCAGGCCCCCGGGCCACTGACCTCCCAGGTCATCCTTGCCTTGTCTGTGGGTCAGCAGGCTGGCACAGCTTCTCGGGTCTCACCAAATCTCCTCCGCCGCCTTCTTCAAGTTCTGTGCAGGCACACGTGCAGCTCTGTAGCACAGAAGGCCAGCTCCTTCCTTGGGTGCCCGGATGGTGGTGGTCAGAGGCAGCAGGGGACTGGCAGATTCCACTTTGTCCTCCCCGCGCCCCCTCCACCAGTCTTGCTGATCTGCAGTGGTTCCAGGAGATCAGAGACAACACTGTCTCTGGTTCTGATCAACTTGTTCCCTAGTTCCCACGACTGCATAAAGTCTAGTTCCCATAATAAACCCTTTATTCCGTGTCACTTGAACTTGAATACAATAGCCAGGTTGTGCTGTGGAGACAAGTTATGCCTATATATTAACAACAAGGTTTAGTTCTTGCTTGTGGTCCATCCTCAGCTCTGTTCTGCATTGTCTTCTCTCTGGGACCCAGGCTGAAGGAGCAGCCTCTGTTTCAAACATTGCTGGTCATCGTGACAGGTGAATGACAGACAGGAAACATGTGCTGCTCTTAAGATTCTGCCTGGCAGGGACTCCCACCACTTCCCCTCGCACTTCCTTAGCCAAAGCAATTCCCACAGAAATGCCTGAATTCAACAGGAAAATGGGTGAACCTAATAAAACGTGTGTGGTTTTTTCTGACACCAAACATATCTCATTTTTCCACACCAATTCTGCAATTCTCCAAGATCAACTGCTTGGCCAACCATTTAATTCAATTCTCAGAGTTAGCAGAGATCCCACAGATGAGGGCTGAGTTCTACAAGACTGCCCCTACTTCAAACATCAGCTGAAAATGGGGTACCCAGGCTGCCCACACTTCTGCCCAGCCAACTGCTAATTCAAGAGTTTCCAGGACCCGCTCCTCAGGTTTGACAATTTGTTGAATGACTCACAGAACTCAGGAAAGTACTTAACTTACAATTACTAGTTTATTATAAAGGGTACAACTCAGGAACAGCCAAATGTATAGGACGGAGTGTGGGGAGGTGGCACTTCTGTGCACTCTCTGGGCATGCCATCCTCCCAGCACTTCGATATGCTCACCAACTTGCAAGCTCCCCGAACCCCATCATTTAGGGGTTGTTTATGGAGGTTTCTTTATGTAGACATCACTAATGAAATCATTGGCCATTGGTGACTGAACTCAGTCTCCCCTCCTCAAAGGTCAGGGGATAAGACTATCATTTGGTTGTTTTTTCTGGCTACCAGCCCTAATCCTGAAGCTATTTACCTCCCTCTATCACTCATGAGTCATCTCATCAGCGTACAAAAGACACTATATATTTCAGGGGTTTTAGAAGCTCTATACTGGGACATGGGGACAAAGCCATATGTTTATTTTTTATTATACCACAGTATGTCTGTCACAATAATAGATGAGAACGCTCACGCACACATACCCTTCAGGAATCTAGCAGAGTTTGGAAAGTCAAGGATTTGGGTTTGAAGATCACCATTGTTACTCTCTTTCCATCACAAATGACTTGATTGTTCACTCAGCAACATTTTGGAGACCTGAATTGGACACAAGCACTGTATTTGGGTTATTTTAAGACCAAGTCATTATTCTTTATTCTGTTTATTTTTATTATTTTTAGTAGTTTTCCTTTGGGACTAAAATATCACATGTTATTTCAGCTGCAAGATGATAAAATATTTATTGGAGAAATGAATGAGTTGAATATTGGGTCACTTCTGAATCTTGAGACCCAAGAGGAAAATGATTGTTGTTTCCTACTCTAAAGTGGTTGTGAGAGATTAATATTGCAAGTGCTTGAGAAATAAAGGATTGTTGCAGATTATTTCCTGTATGCTCATAAAACTACTTCTAGTTTTCAGCTATGGTATAATCAATATCTCTTATAAAATGATATTACCAGAAGGTTTCTCCTTGTGTTTTAAACAAACAGAAAAAGTTAACTTGACAACTCAAAAGATGTAATCATTACTCTTTATACTTGAAATTGATTTATCTACTTTTCTCCTACTGGGCTATATATTTATTGAATGTATGGACCATATCTTGTTCATTTCTGTATACCCAGCTATTATTATAGTGCCTGACATAAAGTAGATGCTCAGCAAATGCTTGTTATATTACCATCATTTATCTGTTTTGAGATGCACATGTTTTTCACATTTTAACGTCTCTGAAATTGGTATGCATCTTAAAATTGATAATAGCTTAAGTCACTGTCTGCCAGGTCTGAAAATCTTTAGTACCTCCTGGTAAAATCAAGAAAGCATCAAATTCACAGCATATTAGATTTGATGAAGTATGGGCAATTAATAAATTATTAAAAGGTTACCTTTCTAGAGTTACTTATTATAATTTTGCGTCAAACATTTTATAAAGGGATGTCATGAGTATGACTTTACTCTTTTAGTTTTACCACCTCATAAATTATATAGTTTAACTCAAAATTATAGTTTATTCATCATCATATTTTTTTACTTTTTAGTTCAAATAAAAATATAACTTCAATTGGAGTTTATAATTTTAACCAAATCGATTAATTTATCCCGCCATGTAATTAAGTGAGACACGGACCCTTCTCCGCAGAGATTTTGTTGTCCTTTCCTTGATTCTTTTATAATTTATTCAAAAAATATTAAGACATGTTTTACATTAATTCATGTTTCATATTAACTCAATTATTGTATGTTGAGTCCACATAGTAACATATTCTGCTAAAAGCTGGAGGGAGAGGGGAGTTACAGACTATCTCCATGGCACCTGAGCCCTGCAGTCATAGGAAAAGGCTCCACTAAGCCATTAGCTTTTGTTTACGTGAAGCTACAGCCACTACATAGTGACCAACCAACAGTCCCTCAAGCTTTAGTAAGCAACCTGCTGCTGCTCCTATTCTATTTCTGAATTTCAACTTACTGACCTGTGTGTGCTGCCTTAATTCTCTGATTCTCCACTTGTAAGCCTGGTGGTTTTAATAGCTGCCCATATTTAATGCATGACCATATTTGTTTAATTTTTTTTTAAAATGAGGAGAAAGGAAACTAAGAGGCGTTTTTTTCAAAACTGTGTTTTTATGTTGTGAATGAAGTATACAGATGAAAGGAAGAAAAAAAGTCTTATTTTTAAAGCTACCGTCTGTTTATTATGGCAGATCATGTCAGAAATGCGGACTGAAATTCTGCACTGGACCATTTCATCAGCTGCAGTCATGACAGGCTTTCTCATAACCCCAGCGGTCTGCAAATGTGCATAAAGGCAGCTCCTTATATTATACATAAAAAGATTATTCAAAGAGACTCACTCTTTTCCAATATTTTAAATAGAGGATCAGTTTGCTGTGTGTTTAGTTGCATGCCACATATGAGAATATAGGTTATTTTCATAATTGACATTGCAGTCTTGGTCACTTATCCCAGAGAAATAAAAACTTATGTTTATACAAAAACCTATACACAAATATTGATAGCAGTATTTATAATAGCCCCAAACTGGGGTGGGGAGGGGAACCCCGATGGCCTTCAATACGTGAATGCTTAATTCTTTTTCAGTTTAATCTATATATTTAAGCACCTACCATGAGCTAGGAATGTCCTTAGAATGAATGGGGTGTAGTTCTTGTAGAACTTGACCATCAGCATCACCTGGGAACTTGCTAAAAATATAAACCCTCAGATCCCAGCCCAGATCTGCTGAGTCTGGAACTCTGGGAGTGAGATTAACACGCTCTGCAAGTTGATTCCGTAGGCTAAAGTTTGAGGACCATTGGTCCACAAAACATGGTGTTGAAGGTGTAGATTTAGGGAATGGGAGTGAATCTGAGGGACATTTCAGAGCAAGAATCTACCTGGGGATCATTTAGAAGATAGACAAGGAAGAGGCATTAAAAGCGACTTTTAGATTTATAGTTTGGGTAGTTTGGGTGAATTCTAATGTGGAGAATAAACCTCTCAACTCAAAAAGAAATATGGGAGGAACCGTGGGTTTCAGAGAGAAAATAATGAGCTCTATTTTCAATACGTTGCATTTTTCTACATTACGCTTCCATCATTCTGAAATATATACATAATTCTAATTAACTACTTTTTGAGAGCAAGTTACATATTTGAAAGAAAAATCACTTATACATAGCGCACTGCTTTATAATTATATGATATTCTAAAAATTGTTAGATTCTATAGTCATTAATTAAGTCACCGTTTCTAAAGAACATGAAATGGGATTTAAGTATACAGGCAGAAGTCTGTCTTACTGATAAAATACGAATCAAGCAAGCATTAAAATAATTTAGTACCATCTTTCATGGGAAAAAATGGTTCTAAACTCTCAACAAATAGCTTCTAGGATGAAAAGGTCAAAAGACTTCTCTTTTATAGCATCATTAAATGGGAGGTAGCAGAGCAAGTAAGGAGGAGAAGAGTAAGCTCTGCTCAGATCCAGGTGGCAGTTGGGGGTGAAGGGAAGAAAGTTTAAAGTTGCCTGTTAGAGACCTACATGACAGAAGTCGTGAATTACACATGCAAGCCACATCAAGGAACACGAAACGCATTTGGTGCCCTGATAACAATTATACGAAGTAGACATTTAGCAAAGCATAAGGCAGCATGATGTCTCAAGAAAAAGGTCATCTAAATATCCCTAAATGATTGCTCCCTGAGATAGTTCAGAAAGAGTGAACTCCTCGAGGATGAGAGACATCCGTTTTAGGTGCATGTGCCTTGCAGTGTCTGTCAGACTTCATGACTCATTCATTGCCATTTAACAGGAAAGCCATTGCCAGGGCACCTGCTCCTAACTTAGTGTTCTGTGTGCTCGGCCATGACACTGCTAAACACAACAGAAGTAAGCAGCGGGGATGCCCTGGAGTTGTCGTGAATGCGCTCAGGCCAGCTTAACAGCCATCGGAGAGTTCCTTTCTCTGAATTATAAATTGATACTCCTGGAATTCTGACAATGCATCCTGATTACATTTCTGCTCTTAGGATTAGAAACATTTTCCTCTTTTCCCGGATTTATCACAGCCTGGTTACCATTGGTTCCCCCGGTTCTCTGAATCTTTTATGACTCGGCAAGTAAAGGCCATTTCAGATCATCGTACCGTCACCACCTGCTCAATTAGCAAACAGTCAGGAATTTTAAAAAATAACAATGGAGAGGGAGAGGGGGAGTTTTTATCTAATGCATATAGACGAAGTTCTGGAGATCTGTTTCATAGCAATGAGAATATATTTAACACCACCAAACCGTACACTTAAAAACGGCTAAGAGTGTTTTAAAAAACAATAGTGGAGTAAAAATTCTCATTCTTATCATGTATGCCACAAGAAACCCCTAGAGACCTTTAAAGGGTACCTCAGAACTTCAAGATTATCCCCCAAAATCTACCTCTTTCTTTCCACTCTCATTTTTGTTTAGAGGTCCTGGTTTGATTCTTGGGTCTTTACCTGCATATTTGTCAAACAGGAATTGAGCAGCATATTCAACTGATGGGCATATAATCTGCGGCTCTAACAAGTTATATGATTCATAAACCAACACCTTGAAGTGGTACAGAAAAACAATGCTTAATGACTTCAAATCTGAGGCCAAAACCTGTCCATTCTTCAGCATTCCTCTTCAGCGAGAATAACAAAAATGATCTGACACAGCACTTAGATGAGCATTTCCATTTCGTTTAAGAATGTAGGTGTTTTTATTACAATGCAATATATGCCTTCCAGGAAACCTTGCATTCGACAAAATTTTACCCTAAAGATAACAGCTTTTGAGAAAAACTGCATTAGTGACAGACCACTCAAAACTATCTAACTTTAAAAATAGAATATTAACAAAAATAAACCCTGATACTAGCATAGTTTTAAAAAGTATGTTAAATTCCTACAGTTAACACAGGTACAGTGAATATGAGTATTTATTGCAGTGAATAACAGCTTGATAGAAAGGGATGACCTGAGGGTTGAGACCACTGAGCTTCATAGCAACGAGGACAACATTCAGAAGCATCGGGAAAAGGCAAGCAAAGGCCACTTCCAAGGCAGAACAATGGCCAACCTAAGCCAAGAGCAAGAATGGGGGCTGAATGCAATCATGACCCGTGTTCCTCTGTGCCTTCTTGTCCACTGCAGAAGGACACTTTACGTTCAGCTGCTATAACTTGGCCATGCAATGTCAAATACATGAAAAATCGTGTATTTGACATTACCCAGTAATACTGCTATAGACAGAACATTTGTGTCCCCCCAAAATTCATTTGTTGAAACCTCATCTCAACTATGATGGTATTAGAAGATAGGCCTTGGGTAGGTTATTAGGTCATAAGGATGGGATCCTTACCCACAGGACTAGTGACCTTATAAAAGAGACCCCAGAGAGCTCCTTTATCCCATCACCATGAGAGGACACAGCAAGAAAATGACCTTATGAACCAGGAAGCAGCTTCTCACCAGACACCAAATCTGCCATCACCTTGATCTTGGACTTCCCAGCCTCTAGAATTGTAAGAAATGAATTTCTATTGTCACTAAACCATCCAGTCTGTGGTATTCTGATATAGCAGCCCAAGTGGACTAAGACCAATACCAATTATAATGAATACTCTGAATTACAGAAATGCACATTCTGCCAGAACATACTGTATCTGCATTTGAAAATTTTCTGAAAAATGCAAATACTGTATAGATTTGTCTCAGGAACTACTTGAAAGAGTAGTCCCTAAATGCAGAGGACTTTCATAAAGCATGGCCCTCCGTATCCGCGAGCTTCGCATCCACGGAGTCAACCAACCAAAAATTAAAAACAGGATTTTGGATCCACGGTTGGTAATCCTCAGAGGCGTACTGTATGCATTGTTCTACACCATTTTACATAAAGGGCTTGAGCATCTGCAGATTTGGGTAACCATAGGGGGGTCCTGGAAAGAGTCCCCCATGGATATAGAGGGACAACTGTACATCAGAATTCCCTAATGGGCTTTTAAAAGGCGCATTCCCTTAAGCCAGCCCAGGATCCTCGAAATCAGAATATCTGGCAGTAGGTCCCAAAAATCTTCATTTTGTCAAGATATCCAGATGACTCTGATGCTCTCTGTTTAAGAAGCAGTGATATAAAGTTTCCTTGCCAGATAATATGAATGGACATAGTAGATAATAGTTGTCTAATGATACATTTTTCAAAACATGTACTACTTAGAATCCGATACATCCTCATGACGCACTGGAGGGAGGAAGGCATTGCAGGAATAGACATGCAAGGGCTACCTGATACTTCCTGATGTTTCACCTAAACCATAGATCTGAAATATGCATCTATTCCCTGACAGAGCAGTCATGTCTTAGATTCAAATCTTTAATCCATTTTGAGTTGCTTTTTGTGTATGGTGCAAGATAGGGGTTCAGTTTCATTCTTTTGCATGTGGCTTTCCAGTTTTCCCACCACCATTTGTTGAAGAGACTATTCTTTAACCATTGTATATTTTTGGCTCCTTTGTCATAAGTTAATTGACCATATGTACATGAGTTTATTTCTGGGCTCTCTATTCTGTTCCGTTGATCTATGCATCTGTTTTTATGCTAATACCATACTGTTTTGATTACTATCATTTATAATATAGTTCGAAATCAGAAATGTGATATCTCAGCTTTGTTCTTCTTTCTCAAGATTGCTTTGGCTACTCGGGGTCATTTGTGGTTCCATACAAATTTTAAGATTGTTTGTTTCTGTGCAAAATGCCATTGGAATTTTTATAGAGATTGCATTGAATCTGTAGATTGCTTTAGGTAATATGTACATTTTAACAATATTAATTCTTCCAATCCATGAGCACAGAATATCTTTCCATTATTTTTCAGTTTCTTTCATCAATGTCTTATATTTTTCAGTGTATAGGTCTCCCGTTTCTGGTTAAATTTATTTCTAAGTATTCTTTTTGATGCAATTGTAAATGAAATTGTTTTCTTAATTTCTCTTTTTGATAGTTCATTATTAGTGTATAGAAACATAACTGATTTTTGCATATTGATTTTGTATCCTTCAACTTTGCTTAATTTGTTTAGATATGAGCAACAGTTTTGGGTTGTGTCTTTAGGGTTTTCTAGATATAATATGTCATCTGCAAACAGAGACAGTTTTATTTCTTCCTTTCTGATTTGAATGCCTTTTATTTCTTTTTTCTTACCTGAATATAACTTTCTAATATTACCCAGGGGGTTGAGTCATACAAATTAAACTATCACTTCAGAAATAATTGTTCTGGTAGCTTAAAAACCTTAATCAGCTGAACATTTGGAAACTTTTAATCCTTTTAAAAAATAGCAGTTATCATCCATCTGAAAGAACCACACTTGGCTGTCAATGTATCTAACCTTTCTAATAGTTCCTCTTCTCACTGCTACAGGCATTTTCTTGTCTGAAGCAGATGATCTGACTCCAAGATAAAGGGGTGAAGGTGAGGTTGTAAGGACAAGCAGTCAAGCTTACCTCCAGTCTCATTCAGGATGTGCAAAATTACATGATTGAATGGTTTTTTGTTCCAGTTGAACTAGAAATGAGATTAACAAAATAACCATTTCTATTGCTATCTGAAAAAAAAAAAAAAAAATCTTACCTAAAAGAAGCTCAATGCTTATTGAGCCTAGAATGAGTCATTGTTTAGCTGGAAAGAGCACCCAGGAAGGCTAGCTAGCACTTACATTTACAAAATTCATCTAAAACATCTACTTATTAAAGCCAAGGTACTCAGCCTTAAAAACTTCCAAATGCTCTTATGCCTGTAAATGCCCATCTTTCCTCATTCATGAAATTTAGAAGAAATATCCATAAAAGATGAATTTCCTGCTACCCATTTGGAAGGAGGGCAATAAAAATCTGAATTTAATGACAACCCAGCGCAGTCAGGAACAGCTGATGGGAGCATACATTTATTTAGAGGAATGAAGAGGGAGCATAGTCATGCACAATCCCAAAGTTGGTAAGCTCAAAGGAGTATTTAACACGAGATTCTTAGAACTGGCAGTTGATATCGATAAAGCCAGATATCCCACTGTTGCCGATGGTGGGCCAAGCCTCCAGAACACTGCATTCGCCTCAGCCCTGTAAGGCTGGTGGGCCACGCTGATGTGTAGCTATCATCATTAGTCCTTTCTGGACCTTAGAGACAATCCAGAGTGTGGGAAAGATGGCGTGGGATGTCAGCAACAGCGAGGTGAAAACAGAACCAGGGACACACCACTTTGAAAAGCCTCGCTTGACTCTCTGGGATTATGTGTGGTTTATTCAAAAGCAGGGACGCCTGGATTCAGAGTTCCACCCACAGGAGAAGCACTAGGTGGGTCAATCAACAAGAGAAACAGTGTAGAAGGGACATCTCACAGGTGCTTGGCTACCTACTGTGGGAAAAGAAAACCGGATTACCAGCAATATACCATCTCTTCAAGCCTATGTCCTTCAAATTTAGAAGAGTCTCAGGTATATAAGAAAAAGTACGCCCCAAAGAAATCGGCATTCAGATATTTTAAGGATAGTGCAATAGTTGTGTTTTTGAAACCTGTTTTCTGAGGACCCAAATTCATCAATAAATTATTGGTATACACACAGTTTGGAATAGATCTCTATGTACCGACTTGAAAAATGTCCTCGATATATTGTCAAATGAAAAAAATCAGAAGAAATACCTACAGTTCTGCTTATTAAGTAGTTAGGTCCAAATAACTTAATAGCGATATACTCACAGTGTTTCCTTTAAAAATTTGAAATGTCTGTGTGGTATTAATTCAATTCTTTCTTAATTCGCATTTCCCTGATTACCGGTGGGGCTGATCCCATCTTTTCATGATGTTACCAGTTACCTGATGAGCAGGCAGGTTTCCAACCAGAATGTATAAGAAGCGTTGAGAGGAACAAGGAGGAGATAAAAAAACTTTGCAGATGACAAGGTTGGGGAGCAGTCTCTGCCGGAAGTCAACATTCTCTTGTAGAATCCAAATGGCTTGAATTATGGGTCTTTTTTCCTCCTAGCTAGTTTTGTATTCACTCCAATTTGTGTCTGCATGTATGTGCATGTATATATACAGCCCTCAAGGTGCATAGACCACATTTTCTTCATTCATGCATGCACGGACACCTAGGTTGTTTCTGTATCTTAGCTATTGCGAATGATGCTGCAGTGAATGTGGGGGTAACTGATATCTCTTTGAGTTCCTGTTTTCATTTCCTTTAGATGTACACTCAAAGGGGGGACTGCTGGATCATTTGGTAGTTTTATTTTATTTTATTTATTTTCATTTTTTTGAAGACCCTCCATACTGTTTTTCATAGTGGCTATACCAATCTTATCATTATATAATGACCTTCTTTGCTCTTGTTACCGTTTTTAACTTAAAGTCTGTTTTGTCTGGTGTAAGTATAGCTTCCCCTGCCCTCTTTTGGTTTCCACTTATATGGGGTATCTTTTTCCATTCCTTCCCTTTGAGTTCTGTGTGTCCTTAAACTAAAGTGAGTCTCCTGTAGGCAGCATATAGTTGGTTGTTTTTTATCCACCAGTTACTCTGTCTGTCTTGTGCTTGGAGAATTCAACTAATTTACATTTGGAATAATTACTGGTAGGGAAGGACTAAATAATGCCATCTTATTGTTTTCTGATTGTTTTGTGCTTTCTTTGTGAATACTGGTATGCTTTAATTACCTTCTCACTATCTTTTCTGAACCTATTGTACGTTTTTTTTGTTGTTGATGTCACAGTTCACATCTTTTTCTACTGTGTATCCATTAACAAATTGTTGTAATGATAGCCTTTTTTAAACAATTTTGTCCTTTATACTTTATACTACAGTTAAGCAATGAACACATCACTACCTTTCCAGTATCAGAGTATTCTGAATCTGACCACATGCTTACCTTTACCATTGTGTTGTATATTTTCATGTTTTCATGTTAGTAATTAGCATGCTGTTTCAGCTTGGAGGACTCCCTTCAGCATGAATTGTAAGGCAAGTTTAGTGATGAATTCCCTTTGCTTTTGTTTATTAGGGAAAGTATCTGTCCTTCATATCTGAAGGCTCACTTTACTCGGTAAAGTACTCTTCACTGACAGTTTTTCTTTTAAAACATGGAATATATCACCTCATTCTCCTCTGATTGCAAGTCCTCTGTCTCAGATCCACTAGTAGCCTAATGGGGCTTCCCTTTTAGAAGAGATTTTTTTTTTCTCTTGCTGCTTTTAAAATTCTTTGTCTTTGGTTTTAAACACTTTTTAAACATGTCTTGGAGAAAATCGTTTTGGATTGGAATTATGGAATACGTATTAGCTCCATGAACTTGGATTCCCAAATCTCGTCTCAGGTCTAAGCGCTCAGTGATGGTTCTTTAAATAAGCTTTCTGCCGCTTTCTTCCTCTCTTTTCCTGCTTCTCCAGTAATGTGTTTCTTTTTATGGTGTCCTGTGAGTCCCATAGTCTTTCTTCCTTCTTTTTTATTCTTTTTTCTTTTTGCTCTTCTAATTAAATAATTTCATTTGATCTACTTCTAACTCACTGATCTTTCTGTTTGGTCAAGTCTGCTATTGAAATTATTGAATTCTTTAGTTCAGTCATTGTATTCTTCAGCTCCAAAATTTCTCTTTGCTTTTTTTTTTAATGTTTTTTTTTTTTTTTTGGCTTTTATGTTTCCTTTATTTTTTTGAACTTCCCATTTCGTTCCTATATCGTTTTCCTGATATCATTATATTGCTTATTTGTAGGGTTTTTCGTAGTTCTCTGAGCATCTTTAGAATAATTATTCTGAATTCTTTGTTGGGCACTTCCTGGATCTGCACTTCCTTAGGACCAGTTACTGGAGGTTCACTGTATTCCTTTGGTGGAGTCGTGCTTCTCTGATTCTTTCTGATCCCTGTAGTCTTGCGTAGGTGTCTGTGCATTTGAAGAAAGTCACTTCTTCCAGGCTTTATGGACTGAATTTAGTAAGGGAAGACTTTCACTTGCAGGTAGGGGCATGCTAGGGCGTACTGTGACCCTGCATCTAGTGGCACAGGGGCATATGATCGCTCTTCAGCTCAGGCCACTGGGGTTCACAGCAACAACCACATGGTCCTTGGTGAGCACTGTGGGTCGACAGTGGCTGCAAGGACCCTTGGAGTTCTCAGCAGCATCTCCAGGTTCAATGGCTAGAGATCAGGACAGGGAGCAGTGGTGGCCAAAGATGGTAGGATGCATGCTCTCAGCTGTGGTGGCCAGCTGCAGATGCCTGTGTAGTGGCAGGGGCCAGATGCAAATACAGTCAAGTGGTAGAGGCCAGAGCAGGCGAGAAGGACTGGAGCCAACTAAAGGCTCACTGGCAGCTGTGAGGACCCGGCTGTCAGCATGTTCTCCCATGACTGCACAATCTGACCCTAGGCGTTGCACTGTATTGGGGGCTGGTGACAGGAATTGGTCTGGGGTATGCAGCTGGAAAGCCTACAGAAGAGTATGATAGCGCAGACCAGCGACAGAAGACAGGGCCTGACCCAAGCCAGAAGCATCTGAAGGGGCCCTGGCTGTCAGCATGCTCTCCTGTGGCTGCCCAATCTCCCCCAAGGTGTTCATACTGTAGTAGAAGCTGGTGACAGGTGTTCGTTCAGTGGCATGCAGCTGGAGGTGCAGCCATAAGTGCTCGCACAGCAGCAAAGCTCAGCCACAGAGGTCTAAGCTAGCATCTTGCACTCACACAGCCGTTAAGTCCTGATCTGGCTGCTGGTACAGTTTCCAAGCTCTGATGGGGGGCGAGGGGGTGGGGAGGACGGAGAGTGGGACAGGAAGTGAAGGAGTGGGGTGAAACTCAGGCGGTTGGTGCTGGCAAATATGAATCACCAGGGCAAAAACTGGTGACATCTGCAGAAGGTTTGTGGCAGCTGTGCCGGCAGTTGGTTCCTTCTCCACTGGTGAAATCTGCTGGGCTTATCTGTATAACAGGTCATTATTGCACCGCGATGGCTCCCACTGCAAGGCTGCTCTTGGTAGCCCGGCTTTTCTTCCTTGTTCATAGCCGTCTCTCTACATCTCAGCTAACTGTAGCAGGCCCTTCGTGCAGGGCCCAAAAGACTAGAGAAGCTGGTCGCTCACCCTGCAAAGCTGGTGGCTCACTCTGCCCTTCCATTCCTGGCGAGAACTCCTGGTTTGAGGGATGGGGTGATACTGGCAAAATGAAGCTGTCTTCCTTGTCTTCTTATACCATTTTCTCATGTTTTCTGTTCCACTGTGTTGCTAAACTTTAAGTGGACTCCCAGAGCTGTTTTTGCCCTGGGCTGGCCCTGTGACTGGATATCTAATTATTGATCTTTGTTGGAGGACTAAGGCTAAGGACTTACATCACCATTTAATGTCACCTATTCCTGCTATTCTATAACCTACTTTTTCACTCGATATTATTTTTGTGAAGACATTTCAAAGCCAATAACTATACATTTATATTGATGTGTATATATATTTATGTTGCTATTATACCCCAAATGCTGGTAACCTTTGAATTCTCACAGTTTACTTGAATTGGTTCTCTTGGCCTCTCTGTAGACAGTGGTTGATGTATGACAGTTTTGCTTCTTCACTTCTGATTCTCAGCCTTTTACTTTATTTTATTTTAGCAATGATCCACAGCATGAATCTCTGAACTTGGTATTATAGTACATTTACTTGCTGTCTCACTTTTTAAAAAATGCTTCTTACACTACCACTAGACGTAAATGTTTGCAGATTTTTGGTAGATACCTTGAATAGGTTAAAGAAATACACTTTTTCATTACTAATTTCTATAGATATTTTATAATTAATTTAGAATTTTGATAAGTTATTTTTATGAGTATATTGATATGATCATATGGTTTCTTTCCTTTAATATATTTCTAATAATATAAAATACATTAATAGGCTTTTCTGAAGTTAAACTGCAACTGCATTCAGTAGTAATTTTAGTACTTTATATTTAGTTTACTAATAGACATTTTTAGGATTAGCACCTATGTTCTCTAGTAAGATTGGCTTATAATTATTTTCTTCATGCTATTCTTATCTGGTTTTTCTTATTGAAAATTATATTAGCCTTGTGAAATAATTTTAGAAGCATTTCTTCTCTGAACTCTGGATGAATTAAAATAAGATTGGGATAATATTATGTATTGCATATGTGTTAGAACTCCCCTGAGTCTGCTGGATTTTTGTCATCTTTTATGGTTTGGGGCATGCAGGGGTAGGGAAGGATATGCGTTTTTACTAGTATAATTTTTTTTTAATAATAATAAGTCTATTCATATTTTCATTGTGGCTTTAGCTAATTTTCTAAGTTATATTTTGGCAAATTATGTTTCCCTATGAAATTTTTCATTTACGTTTTCAAATGTATTGGCTTAAGATCATTTCTGGTATCCATTTTTTAATTTGATGAATCTAAGTTTACATCATTCTCATCGTTAATAATGGTCATTTGAATCTTCATTTCTTCGTTCTTAAGCAGATTTGCTAACAACTTTTCTATCTGCAATGTGTTTCAAAGACCAACTTTTGTGTTTTGTTGATCCTCATTATTACCTTTGTTTTCATCAGTTTATCCTCTTCTCTATATTATGTTCTACATTCTACTTTTTTTGTAGTTAATACTGTTGTTCTTAGTTTCTAACTTCTTGATTTAGACATGACTCATCAATTTCTCATCTTTACTCTTTTGCAACATGAGCACTTAAGGTCATAAATTTCCTAGAAATGTATTTAGTTTTGATTTGGTTCTAATTTTACCTCGGCATCTTTTTTAACCCACAAGTTATTTAGAGTCTGTTTTTAAATTTCTAACGGTAAATAAATAGATTTTGTCACTGCTTTCTAAATTTAATTACACTGTAATCAGAGAACATTTGTTTGACATCCATTCTCTGATGTTTGTTAAGACTTGTTTTGTTAGCCTGGTATTGAGTCAATTTTCAAAACAAACAAAAAAAAAACTATGTGTTCTTGGGAAGGAAATCTGATATTTCAGTTACTGAGATATAACTGAGGATTTATAATTTACAATCCTTATGATATTGTCAATTTTTCCCATATATATTATGGCGCTCATATATTGGATGCATTCAGATGGATAGTATTTATATCTTCCTTATAAATCAAACATTTTATCAGTATATTAAAAAGGCAGCCAGACGGTGTGTAATTTTTCACTTAATCTGTTTTCCATCCAACATCGTATTCCCAGCTTCTACGTCCTATATCACCACTTCGAAGCCGTTTCTTTTTTCAGAGAACATATTCTCCCAGGCCTACAGCAGGTACCATTACCTGAGAGTGATGTTGATACCAAGAATTTAGAGTCTTTATTCGGATTTTCCTAAGATCTCTTTGTTTTCTTGTTACTATGTTTTCACTCCCACCTTCCATGCTCCACAGTAATACCGATCTCGGAGCCAGTCCTGGGCTTCTGTGGAGAACATGAACTGGCATTTCATTGATATCCCATCCCACACCTCCTCCCTAGCTAGTGAGATCTGAAATTTTTCTGATCAGCTAAGTCATTTACCATTTCTCAGTTTGCTTTTCATCTTTGTATTTTATTGTTCAGGTCTATAGCTAGTTTCATCAAAGATAGTGTTTTCTCTCAAGTTCCCCTTATTTTGGAGGTGATTGCACAGGAGGAGTGGGATGGCGATATCTTTGTCCCCGTCTTGAAACAAGAAGTTCTGTCAATATAGAAGAGCATTATTAGTTAAGTCAGGATCTATTATGTGGAAGTCGATTAAAAAAAACTTCTGTACTTTTATTCTCTAAATAAAGCATGAACATGCTTTTGTATAGAACCATCAAATAAAAACCGAATCTGGAGCTAGGTAAGCAGAGACTTTATTCAAAAGGATTATTGCAAATGCGGGAAAAGAGACTATTGCAATAGGGAGTCTATGCCAACCTGAAGATCTGTAAGTCTCAAAAGTCAGACAGAAAAAGGACTTTCTTTTATGGAGAAGAATGAACAAGGCTAGAAAGAATCAGGTATGGGGAAGTGGGATGGACAGGTGCAGGTGGCTTGAACAGATAACAGATCAGAGAATGGTTCACCGTGGCGTCAGCTGATGCTCAGGAGGGACTATTATGAAGGGGTTGTATGCTGTCTCAGGCAGAGGGTGGGGAAAAGTTCAGGGGCAGAAATAGGAAAGCTTAACTAACACCTGGTCAAGTCAAGGTATCAGGCATTTTATCCAGATTGATTGGTGGGGACAAACAGTTCAGCTAACTATTTATAAGGCAAAGAAAGGGAATCAGAGGCTCTGAATGATGCCTCTTACTCTTCTTCCCTTCACCTTTTCCAGGCTAACTAGAACTCATCATTCAGTATTATGCACAGGCAACACCTCTCCTGGGAAAGTGTCTCAAACCACTTCCCAAAATGTAGTTGAACAGTCCTCATGTGTCTTCTCTCTGTAGGGTAAGTGTGTAATGTCTGCCTAGTCCTTGAGAGCAGAGCCTTGTCTTACTCATCATTATATACTCAGCATGGAGCTCAATGGCTGAGACTCTGTAGATACTCAGTAAACAGCGAATGGTTGAGAGTGGTAACCGTAACTGTGTCTTTTGAAAGTCAGCCTTTCTCACAAACAACTGAGAATCAGAACAATCTCCACATTCTCTAGATTGTTCAAGAGATGATGATCCAGTTGATTGATTATCTGGTCTTCCACTTTGAGGCTCCCTCACCAGTCTTTACCATCAAGTGACAATGTGGAAGAAAATAATATGCTAATTTCTCTTTAATCTTCTCAGCTGCTTTGGGAAAATGCTTTCAGTAAAAGGGTTGAAAATAACTTTTTAAAAAATTGAATAGTTACCTTGCTTTATGTATTATTTTCTATACTCACCTACAGGTCAGTGTAACGGATCAGTGAGAGGCGATTCTAGTGCTAAATTGTCAAGAGGGTCTTTTTTCTGACTTTCAGGGTAAAAAAAAATTGGGATGAATTTGAGAAAGATTTTTCTAGAGAAATGTAAACTTCTATACTCAGAAAAGCACATGAAGTTTGGCAGAATTATAGCTTAAAGGGTGCTTGGAAATCATGTAGTTTAACCACTTTATTTGTAATTAAGAAAATTCGGGCTCTGAAATGTAACATATCTAGGTTTAGACAGAACCAGGAAGTAGCCATTTCTTTTATTTCCTAAGCTGGGAATTTTTTTTTCACTAAACTAAAAATGTTTTGTTTGATTTCTTTGGATAATACATAGAATTCTTGAGCCAGAATCTGAAAAAGGAAATGCATAACAGAATTTGAAGTGTTTTTCATTAAGTATTAAACCCCAGAAAAGAGCCAGAGTTTTAAAATGTAGCACTATCATGGTGTTGTTAAAACACCAAATGGAATACTTCTGAATGTAGCAATCAAATATCATGGAGAAATCATCCATGTTAAAACCATAAATCATCAAAAGAGGATGGGGAGAAATCTCTCTTCAGGAGATGCAGCCTAGGGGCTCTTCCCTTCAAATATACCTACTAACGAATATCCAGGTGATGCGCCAGGTGATCTCTGATTATTTCTATCCAGTCTGCAAAGCTAACAGCTAAAAATGGTAACTTGATTCTCAGATGGATGTATTTTAAGCTAGCAAAACATAGTGAAATATTATTACTTCTCTAATAAATTTGCTTGGTGGCTGCTAAGTTTTTGGTGCCCCTAGTGGAGGAGTCAGGTCCCTTTTCTTAATATTTATAAGTCTTCGAATGTTCACCTAGAGGGTAGGAATTAACATAGTATTGACTCTTCTATATGAAAAAGGTGGTGGTATATAGATGCCACGAAAAGATGCAGAATGTCAAAGGTAGATGCTATGGACTGCCTCATTTTTCCTGGGTGGACCAGCATAGTTCTACATCCTTCATTCCATAACCACAAAGTTCCTAGTCCCTAAATCACCTTGAGCCACCCTGGCCTGACAATGCTGAGAGTTCCCAGGCTTCGTTGAGCATAACATTATCACATGACCTAAGCAGAACAGCAATTACCCTGAAAAGGGGAAACCTAACTCCTGGCCACCCAGACCTCACTAGCACTACAGCTAGACCTCGCTGTTCTCCTGTTGAATATAAACCGTTTCACAGAACGCCAACTTCAGACAAGACCACTCTCTGTCATGAAATAAGATAAAACAAGACCAGTGTGATCATTACTAAACACAGACCCAAAAAGGACATTGTCCAAACCAGAAGAATGACCAAACATCCCTTTTTGGGGGGAACTGGTAGAAGTGACCTTGGCTTTTTTTTTTTTTTTTAATATCAATTTCAGCTTTAGCTCCATGTTATTTCTCCCACCTTCTAAATAAAATTAAGATATCCAGTGATAGAATCACCCCTCTTTCAGGTAGTATTCAGTCAAGGGTAAAACTCCACTTTCTTAAAACCTTCACAAAACTACCTAACACGAGCCCAAATCCCCTAACACATTCTTGCCGAAATCACCCCTAGTTGCAATAAGTCAACAAACCAAACTTTTCTTGACTACCCCTATGTTCCAAGTCTTTGACTAATGGGCTTCAAGAAGCCTTCCAAACTGGTGAATGTACCAATTAATAGTTCAGGGACATGTTAAGAATCTTTTCCTTTTCCAATATGTGTGCTTTGTTTTGGTAAATGAGACTTACTATGCATTGATGACAGTCAGCCTTTAGCCTTGAAGAGAATTAGAAGGAAAGCGTGGGCACCAAAACCAAGCTTTCCCAGGCTTTCCCACCTTCACCTTGTGTTGTAGGAATAATGCCATGCGAAGAAGAGGACTCAGGCTCGTAGTGTCAACTGCTATTAAAATGTGTAAGCACTGCTTTCGCTTGGACAGCTCTAATTTTATTTCAGTATGGGGCCTCCACTAATTTTTATGATTATTTTAATCTCTAATCAGCTGTTAGTGAATATATTTTTATCTTTCTTTAACGGTGAAACAAGAAACTTAATTATTCAAATGTCTGGGGCCCTTTGCTGGATTTATCGGGACTGCGCTTTAGGGACATGGTGACTTACAAGATGCTCCTGGGCTTGGAAAGAGAAGACAAGCTAGGCAAGACGAGCCCAGGATTTTAACAGCCTACCGAGTGCACATTCTCTGGCCAGGTTTCCCTTCCTGCAGCCCGCTGGTATTTGAAATGTTGACAAGTCATAAGAAGTAGAGCAAGGACAAATGATACAGTGGCAAATACGCATTTTCCTAACTGTGTAGCTGAAGCGACCACTACAGTTATCAGAAAAGGAAGCCGATCTGTGACCTGAGAAGCAGCATATTCTACAATTACACTTAAAAGTAATAAGAGTTAAAAATGACGGACCTGTGAGTCGAGAAGTGGGATGAGTGGACAAAATTTAAGTGAACCACCTTATCGATTTCTTGTAAGAGAAACTAGAATTAGGAACCTAGACATGCTGTGAGGCAGTCTGGGAGAGAAAGGAAAGGGACACAGACACTGAGGAGAAAGCCAGGCAAGGACGAAGGCAGAGATGGGAGTGATACAGCCACAAGCCAAGGAATACCTGAAGCCACCAGAAGCTGGAGGACACAGGGAAGGGTCCTCCTCTAGAGGCTTCAGAGGGAGCACGGCCCTGTGGACACTCCATTTTAGACTTCTGACCTCTAGAACTGTGAGAGAATAAATCTCTTTTGCTTTAAGCCATCTAGTTTGTTGCAATTTGTCATGGCAACCCTAGGAAACCAATATAACAACCATACAAATGAGATATAACTAAAGTTTCTACGGAAGCAGATAACATAGGTAATCGACCTAAACTTGGTAGTCAGAGAAGCCTCCTGAGAGTTTATAGATGAAGATTCTAAAAGAAGATTCTAGAAGGTTCAATGAGTCCAGATCAAAAAGACAATTTTAAGAGTAAATGAGAGGGGACTTTGCAGTGCATTAAAATTTTGTATTTGCTAATATGTGAATTATGATTATGTAAATTAAATCAAGCAGTAGTTGACAATAAACTTAATATCAAGTTTTCTTACCCAGAAACCTGTCATGTGGTACGAAGACTTTTTCAACTCAACAAAAAAAATGAGTAAATATAGAACAGGACTGTCCTCTCCCTTGCTTCTGTTACTTTGGGCAGTGGGGAGGCAGGCCATCTGTTACCAAGCTGATGGAACACTTCAGATGTCTTCCCATATCCACATATGGGACTCACCCCAAAGCTGCTGGAGGACATGACCACCCCTCCAGGGATGCCCGAACAAGGTGTATAATCAGCCATTGGCCTAAAAGGCAGGTGGGTGCTTCATGGAGGCTGGACCAGGCCAATGAGAGAATACAGCACAAGAACCAGGAAAGCCATGAAATTAGTGCCAGATTGAACTACGATTTTTTTAAATTGCAAGAAATTAGTTTTGAATTTTGAATCATTTATTATTTAATGAATGCCTCCTAGTCACCAGGTACTGTTTTAAGCACTTTGCATATACTAATTAATATAGGCCTAACAAATCTATGAAAAATATACTATTCATAACCCCATTTTGTAAATGAGGAAATTGAAGAGATCTAAAGCAAATTGCCCAAAGTCACAGAGCTAATAGTGGTAGAGAGCAAACTCAGCCTGTCTGGTTCTGGAATTCACGTTCTTAACCATTGCATTTTCTATAATCTCTGTAATAATAATAATAACAACTTCTACCATTATAAAAAGTTAACAAGAAAGTCTAATTATCACCTTCATTTCACGGATGAAGAAAGCGAGGCCCAGAGAGGTTAAGGAACTTGCCCCACATCACACAGATGCTGAATGAGGGGCCTGGCTCGAATTCTAGAGAGCCCGACTTCAGAGTTCAGGGAATTAACTGCCATGGTAGAGCGACTTCAAATCCAGCTATATGCTTTTGTACTAGGAAACTGTCCAGCTTTGTTCATATTCTTGGCATATTTATTGCTTCCCCACCTTTCTTAAAGCCTTCGATGGGTTTTACTCTCTGAACAAGGGGACAATCTCACCATATTCTTTATCTCAACTGGAAACATGTGAAGTAGAAATTTATCCTTACTGTTTCTAGTTCTTCTTTTCATATACTTTTCAAAAAATAAACAACAGATAGCTAACATTCATTAGCTTTCAGTGTGTGCCAGACTCTCTGCTATTTCTATTATTCTGGTTTATCCTATATAAAAGCCTGCAGGTAGGTTTTTTTTAATTATCTTCATAGGACAGATGAGGAAACTGGGGCTCAGAAATGCTAAAACCTCCCCCAAGTTCACGCAGTCGATGCTGCCAGGGCTAGCATTCCAGCTCAGGGTTGTTGGATTCCAAAATCCATACTCCTGGCCTTTAATCTGAACTGCCTCCACCTCTTAAATAGATGTGACTCTATGTGACAGGTAACCATAAAAAAGGAACGTGTGGGAGCAACCACCTGGTTCCAAGGCCAGAAGGTCTAACAAAGGAGCATCCTTTCCTTGAACATCAGGTGGCTGTTTGCAGCAGAGACCTGTGATGGCCGGCAAACAGTCTCAGGCATCCTGAAGGGTTGCGGATACTTTGCTGTCATCCTGATCCAGGGTCACCCAGCTTTGCAGTTCAGAGACTGTTTATGACTTCATCCAGATGTGATCGAGCCCTATGGAAATGATAGGTAACCCGCACACAGTGGGCTTGATTGGAACTTTGAAATACATACATATTAATTTATAAGGTAAATAACCCCTGATGGCAAGGGTGTGAGACCCACCAACCAGACCCCCTGAGACACTAAGTCAGGAAGTTGGAAGTTGCCTGTTCTTCTGGGGTATTCTCAGAAGATCCAGTTAGTGAATTATGGGCACTGGATTTAAGCATAACCTATGTCACCCCTTTGTAGCTGTGCATCCTTCAAGAGACTTGACCTTCATGAACCTGAGTTTTCTCATTTCTACATGTATCTACAATTAACTCCTATCTCAACGTGTTACTGAAAAGAAATGTAAGACGGGTGGCACTTTACAAATCTCACATGAAATAGTACTGTCCCCTATATCATATGCCTGTCACCTGGACTTGAATAACACTCTTTTTCCCAAAGAATTACTGGAGAAAAGCTGATAATTCATTTTAACTTACTTTCCTAATATTATAACAAAATACAGCTCCTGATTTTGCAATCTCTTTTTTGCTGGTTTCCTTTAGACCACTGCTCCTGACGATGTGCTGGGTTTTCAGGAGGCCCCTCCAGGTCATGCCGCAGGGCTTGTCACTTTCATGGAATTTTCATGTGGGGAAGCTACTCTTCTGTGGGGTGAGGATTCCTATTTTAGCTTGTACTCCAGAAAATAACACAGACTCATCTCCAGAGTGATTATTCCTATTATATTAAATTCCTGTGGCTCTTTACCCTATGAAGATGGCACTATTTCCTCATCTCCACTGTCATTAAAGGATGACAGCAAACCTTAGTATCAAAGATTCATCTCTATAGAGAAAATTGACAGTTGCCAGATGGGAGGAGGATCAGGGAAAGGGTGAAAAGGGGAAGGGATTAAGATGTACAAATTGCTAGTTACAAAAACAGTCACAGGGATGTAAAGTACAGAACAATATTACTAAGTTTGGCTGTGAATCATAGAGAATATTGTCGATAATATTGTAATAACGATATATGGTGTCAGATGGGTATTAGACTTATCAGGGGGATCACTTCATAAGTTATATAAATGACTAATCACTATATTCTACACCTGAAACTAATAAAATATAAGTCAGCTATAGTCAAAAAATTAAAATTTTGATGAAATAAGCAATCAGAAAAAGAAAACTAAGGGGTTTAGAGACAAGTCACAAAGATGATTAAAGGAGTAGAAATAGCTAACATATAAAAACAGGTGAAAGATATCAACATGCTTTATCTTACAAAGTCAAGAAACCAGCCATTCCTCACTAAAGAATAGAACAAAAAAAGGAAACTATGCCGCAGTGTAAGAGATTAAGAAAAATGCCTGCGCTCTTGTTAAATGAGGATATGAGTTACATTAGTATGTTGTCAACTCTCCTTTTTTAGAGACTTAAAAGATGTGGTTTAGTTGCATCTATTGGGGACAGTTTGATTCGATCCTAGATGCACCCTTGCCCAAGGGCTGACAGATGGATCAAATGATCTCTCAGCATCCCCTCCAGCCCCACACTTCTGTTTTTCTATGATTGTTGGACTAGCATGTCAGCTGAGTCAGACTTGCCCTTGCAAGTTAATGGAGGAGTAGGCTGCTTGAAAAAAAAAAAAAAACAGGTAGACTCTTTGTCCCCAAAATAAATGCCTCTCTACCCTGTTCCAAATTAAATTATACCAGTAGAGATGTATTTTCCCTTGAGCCACAAAATAAGTTTAGTCTTCTAGAATTCTTAACAGAATGCAGACACTGACACCTAAGTGGATATAAAGTAATTCAACCTTATCAGATAAGGGTTTAGCAGAGATCAAGATTGTGCAACAAACCCAGACCGAAAATGCAGGCAGAGGTAGTCCTGAGCAGACAGACAGGACTGTACAGACAGACTGCACCTTATTGAAGATGTAGCTCTAGGCTTGTACTATAGCTGGGGTGCGCCTCCCTCCCAGCTGAGTTCAGTCATTCTCTCCATGAACATGGAGCTCCTGCCAGATGCAGACAAGGCACTGGGGCCACTACAGTAAGCCAAACAGACATGCTTCCTGCTTTCCTGCAAAACACGGAACACACAGTGAACGTGCAGTGAATTGCTATGTGGGGTCTACACCCACGCAGTAAGTAACGATTGAGTTATTAATATGCATAAGGCACCATTGTAGGCATTGGAATGGATGGTAACCAACTGGACAAACCCTTTGCCGTCATGGAGCTTACATTCTGGAAAAGGGAAGTTACGAAATGAAAGCAGAGCAAGGTGACCTACCCTAGCTGACACGTCCTCCCTGAGCAGATGCTGTCTACATGTGAAAGCCAAAGGGCATGTGTTAGAGGAGGAGACTGTTCCATTTAGTGACCAAACATTGTCAAGCGACCACGACTCGCTCGTACAGTACGATGAAGGGCAATTTATATCTTTTTTCCTATTATTCAAATATTTATCCAATAAATACATTTAAACAATATCAAAATTATACTGATAACTATGTTTTCTCATCATTACTTGGTGGCTTATGCATTGGTCTGTAAACTTATCAGTTATGACTGAATTCGATATGGACATGATATAATTTGTTCAAAATGAAATAGGAGTTTTATACGAATGATGGAAGCATTGAGTCTAATTCTAAAATGTGTTTGGTGTTTCTGAATGCAAGCAATGTGTTTGACATTGTGACATGGATCTTTCCCCACCTACATCGAATGTGAATTATAGGTTGGTTCCTGCACTACAGGTGGATCTGTGGCAGCCCAGCAGTGTCTCCCATGTCTCAGAGGGAATAGTCACTGATGTCCATGTTCCTCAGAATGGCTCCCGAGCCCTGTTAGCCTTCTTACAGGAAGCCAACATCCTGTACAAGTAAGCGTTTTTCATTGCTTAATTCATTTGTGCTAAATTGAACCGAATGATAGCTGTATACAGGCTACTTATAGAGTGTCAAGACAATGTTTCAGATATTGTTTACTGAATTGGGAAAACCAACATGAATATAACACAACTGTATTTACCTTGGATGAGCTTATTAGTGTGGTGGGGGAGGAGAGAGGAACCACATTGACATATTATGTCACCATCACCACAGAAGGTTTGCCGTATGTGAGGAAAGGAGAGCAGCCTAGAAAGTGGATAGGAAAGCAGAGACAGAAAAAGCTTTCTGCAGGAGCTCCGTCAATTAGGCAAAGGATGAGACTCGGGATCTTGCAAGCAGAGGAGACAACGCAAGCAAGGGAAGAAGCAGCCTGGTATGTGTGTGGCGAACTGATGTAGTTCAGTGTTGTTAATGTACAAAGTGCAAATCGAAGAGCAGGAAGAAAAAATCCTGGAGAGGTGGTGGTGGTGGGGGACAAAGTTTGCAGGAAGACCGATGTTAGAAGCTCAGGTTTTATCCCGTGGGTGGTGCTGCCCAGCTGGGGGCTGGAAGTGAGACAGCCACCTGTAACTGGGTGGAGGGGCAATCGGAGGCTATGGTCACAGTCCAGGTAAGAGACGGTGAGGCCCTCCGAGTTACGACCGGAGTAATGGGGTCAGGAGAGCATTCAATAAAATAGCTCAAAGGCAAGACCACCTGGACTCCACGCATGGTTGGACGTAGGTGGAAGAGGAAGAAGTCGAGAGGGACGCCAAGTCTTCTAGTGTGGGTGACTGAGCAGACAGATTCCAACAGATTTGGATATTTTGAGGGGTTTGTTTGTTTTTAAGAAATAGTTAGAACGGTAAGAATAGGGCAAGTGGAAGACAGTCACAGGAGTCAAAGAAGAAACGGAAGACTTTCGAGAGGCGATGTCAGGGGTCCCAAGTGCTACAGGAAAAGGACTGACCAGCTTCCTCTGGAGTTGGCGACAGAAACTGTGCTGGTAACTCTAATGGTGGGATTAGACTGTGAGGAGCAGGAGACAGAGAAGTGGACAGGAGGTGAGAACATGAGCAGCGAAGCAGACGACTGCCCTTAGGCGGTCGAATAAGGAGAGAAGCAGAGAATGAGAAGTGACAATAGGGAGATGAAGCATCCGTGACTGCTTGAGATTTGAGATTTGTCTGGGTGGGGGACAATTTTGGCTTGTCCATAGGCTGAGGGCAAGGGCCAGTAAGGAAGGAGATGTTGATGATGCAGTAAAGATGCCCAAGTGGAGGAGGGGGTTTGTGCGGTTGGAAGGATACCTTATCCGCAGGAAGAAGGTAAGTGCAGGTCTGGTTGAAAGAGATCATAACTGAGTGCTACATTTTCTGGATGAAGTAAGAAGCAAGATTCTCTCTTGAAAGTGAAGAAACGGGTATTGAAGAGTTTCAAAACAAGAAAACAACAACAACTAGGGTAGGAACCAATAAAAGTCGTTGTTACAGAGAAGAGAGACTGTAGCCCTGATACAGAGTTGAGATTTTATTGGCCGGCACCACAGAAAGGTCAAGGCGGCACAGAAGCTGAGGTTCCTAGTGAGGTACCAGCTCAAGTACTCATCTAAGGGGTCTGACCTGGGTAGGAAAGGAGGAGAGTCTAGAAGGAATGATGGGACAAAATGGAAGGGTCGAGGAAGGGATAGAGTTCTTCATATTGAAAACAAGTGTAGTGTGACTGAGGGCAACACACCGGAAGAAACGAAGTTTTGACAAAGTGTAGGCTATTGGCTGTTAAGAGTTCTGGGTAGAACGTTTAGGTCTGGTGACAAAATTCAAGGGGTAGCCATGGAGGAGAGATGGCTGAAGTGGAGTGGAGATCATTGTGGTCAAAAATGGGTTGGCTGAATCACCAGAGAATCATCACATCACAGCAGTCTTAAATGTCCTCCGTGGCTGATGGCAAGATCAGAGGTGGAAGAAGAGACTGTTCCCAGGCAGGAATTTCAGGGAGTATTCAGGAGTGAGAGGAAAGCTATTGGGACTGGCATGATGCCGAAGGCAAGGTACGCCTTCCCTGAAGTTAGAAGACGAAGGGGGAGAAGGAGGTGGGGGTCCAGGAAGAGGCTGACCTCCAGCCCTTCCGGCCCTATGGGAGGTGGATTAGAAGAGAAAGACACACACAAAATCTGTGTGCTTAGGAGAGTCCAGTTTCTGCTGGGGCAAGGCTGTGAAAAGAGGGAGTTCTCTGAAGAGACTGGAGGATGTAGGAAGCTTATTTACAATGAAAGAGGGGTCCCGGTGGGTACCAGGGGAAAAGGAAGTGGTGGAGAGCTGGGGCGTCAGTGCAGGACCTGTGGGGGGAGGTGCAGTGTGGTGCATTTATGAGACTGGAGGGGGCGACTTATCTTTTGTTTAGAATCCTAGGATTTGAAGGTTGAGAGCCATGATGTAAATGACTAACATCGACTACCACAACTTTTTAGCAAGTTCTGGTACGGCCCAAACTGACACGAGATCCCCAGTGATGTCTGGGATGGGCTCGTGCTCTGTGTGTCCACAGCGAAGATCCCAGTCAAGTGGAGCACTGGGCCAGAGGGTGCAAAGTGGCAGTGACATCCCTCCCTGGTCCACACACATACTTTCCTGCCAGAAAGATGATTACAGCCTTAGTAAAGTGCCGATACGCTTTCTGCAATAAGGTATTTTATCTGTGCTTCTAGAACAGGGTAGTCACAGCTGTGCATAAAACTATTCGTACTGAACTCATTTTAGTCATTGCTGTAGCTCTGATTCTCTGAATGCCTTGCAGGAAAGAGCTTGGTAATTATATATCTATAGGTGCTAAGTAACAGCTCACATGCTTCATTAATTATTACTTGGTAGAAAAGAATATACCAGTTATTTTAACAAGTCTCTATTTCCTGCCATTAAATCTAGGTCATGTGAAACTGAGAGAGAATAAAATATCACACTGTATGTCACAGGGAAAAGAGCATAAAAAAATGAGTGTTTTAAACCGGTTGTCTCCTCATGAAGAACAATCATTTAAAATTATTCATTTTGTTGGTCCCAAGACAATAACACGTAAGAGTCGATTAAATTCTATAGGGTCGATAGGTAGAGATCATTTTAATTGACTTTTATTGTATCCTAGGGATTCTCAAAAGATGATCATTTACTCTATACAACTGTACATAATGTACAGCTATCGTCATCTTTAAAGCAGAGGTAGTGTGACCCCCTGTTTCTGGTCCCTAGGTGATCAGTTCCTCTTAATGACATGACAGATAAGATGACTTATTCTGCCATTAAAATTTTCTATCATTTTGTAAATTAAGTACTTGTAAAAATTGGTAGTGGAATTTCAAATTCTGAGCCCTCCTCTCTTCCCCCGCCCGAAAACTTTTGTACTAAGTGATGACATCACTTTGTAAAGTTCTTAATAGCTCTGACCATTATTATATGAGTGCATACAATTGGGGCAGAAATGATAATCAGCTGTAAAGAACTAAGAAAATACAACACTTACAAAAACCATTTTGCGGCACCATTTCCTGACCTGCTCATCAATCTTCTAGCTTCTGGTCAACTACTTGACAAGGAAAATGGGCTGGACCTGCCACATCACAATTATTTTAATTTTCCAGGTTGGTCTCCTAGGGCCTGTATTAAGGTACAGTCTAAGCTACTGAACAGAGACCCTGCATTAGTTTGCTATGGCTGCCGTATTACAGAATCGCAGACTGGCTGGTTTACTTAAGACAAATCTATTGTTTCACGATTCTGGAGGCTAGAAGTCTGAATTCAAGGTGTTGGCAGGGTTTGTCCCTCTGAGGGCTGTCAGGGGAGAGTCTGGCCCAGGACTCTCTCCTATGTGGCCATCTTCGTGTTTTCATATTATTTCTCTCTAAATGTATCTGTCTTTCTGTCCTAATTCTCCCCCCACCCCCTTTTTACAATGATTATTCTACCAAGAGCTGCCAAACAAACGGATGTATCAGCATCAGAACTTAAAAACTTTCTGGTGATGCATGGGAGGGACTGCTCGTACCTTGTGTGAAGACCAGTTATCTGCACTTGTTTATATTTAGAAGATCTGTCCACTTGAGAAATACTGCAGAAGCAATATACTACAGCTCCACTTTGTAAACATTCTGAAATTTTTTATACCTTTGGAAAGTTTTTATGTTTATGTGTTTTATCTCCTTAAACTGAAAATCAGGAGGAGATTCTTATGTAGATTGCTGGCTCTGGCAAATCTATTGACATTTTTTTTCTTAGGTTTTCCTAAGACCATCTGTCCATTTCTCCTGGCTATTTTTCGCTATCCCAGGAAACTATCTGAAGATTGCCCGCAGGAAAAGGAATATGTGGACAGTTTATGACAAGCCAGCTCAGCCTAATCAAACTTGCATCTTTCTTGACCATCCTGCATTCTCTCAACACAGGAAGTCTGGACATTGATATAAAGGTTCATTTGGTTCTTAAGACCTACATTGGTGATATTTTAAGGTTTTTTAGTCCATAAAGCCTTCTTTCATCCATAATTGCTTTCCTTGAGGGAAGAAAGCACTAACACAGATTGTGTTTAGACCGACAATCTAACATTCCATTCACATTTTGAGCCATTGCAAGTAGCTACCAAGAGAGTTTACCAACTTTGTGTCACCCCTACCTTATCTTGATATTTAATGTTTATATTTTTAAAGTCAAAAATTGAACAGTAAGCCCATGATAAAGTATTTGCCACAATGAGTACAATATCTAGTAAATAACAAATGAGGGACGCAAAAGTCCTATGCCCAGCATGACCCTAAGTAAATCTATTTCCTTCATGGACCAAAAAGTATTTATTTCAGTAATTCAAGATAATTTTTTTTATTAAGTGGCATATGTAGATCAACCTTGAAAGTTAAAGATGCCATTACATGTATTTTTAATAGCACTTAAACCATTAACCAACAGGTTATTTTGGAAGATAAAATATGAAAGCAAAGCATTTTAGCCACCTGCCAGGCCCAGAAAGATCACAGAGCGGCTCTTTAACATCTTTAAGCATTCAAAGAGAGCAAGTGCTTTGTTACTTCACGGTGCTCTGGTTAGAAGAGATGGGTGAGCATTGGGGAGATGGGCATGTGTCTAGCCCAGATGTCTCATCGAGAACACTAATGACTCCAGCTGGAGCTGGTTCCACACACTGCAGTGACCTTGGAGTCCCTCACCCTAGCCTCAGCCTTCAATTTCCAAATGCATTCACTATGATTGGCTGAGCTGGTCTTTTCTTGGCAGTCTTCATATTGGCAGACAGTGAAATTTTTATTAAGTGGCTTATATAGATTTGCTTTTTCCCACTCTGGGTATTTCTTCAGTTTCTTCTTGAGGACTGTAGCTTGTTTCTTCCTTTTCACTCTGAATCTTGGGTCACGTGTGCTTGGTGATGAACTGAGAAAAGTCTCTCAGTGATGAAAGGGATAGGAACCAATAGAAACAAAAGGAAATGAGGCTAGAGCAAAGGAGTGAAAGAGCTCGTTTCATTTTTCATAAGGTCACACTGGATTGGAGTCTAAAGACTGGAATTTGGGTTCACATTCCAAGTTCAAAATCTGATTATGCACTTACTACTAGCCGAGTGACATTGGCCAGATCTTCGCGTTTTGAGCCTGTTTCCTTATTTGTAAAATGGAGATAACAATAAAATCTACCTCATAGGGTTATTACCTAAGACCTTATGTGTAAAATATAAAGCACATCTGGCAGGTACTCCATAAATGTAAGTGCTCACACTCGTCATTCAGTTCCTGTAGCTGCTCAATTAATGGTAGTTATTATTATTTGGGAACATCTGCATGTAATTTTACATTTGATATTTACTACACTGTTTAACAGTTTTTATTTCCTGAAAGAGAATATTTTTCCAACATTTGGTATTTTTAGAAATGTCAATCTTTGCTGTCCTTTGTAGATTCATGGTTGTCTTTTGACATTGCCTGATTTTTAGGTTATCTCTACTTAATTTTCATCCTATCATTTCGAATCCAGGATCCTCATAGAAGATCTCCAGAAAGCACTGGAACAGGGAAGCAGTTTGCGACCCCCAAGAAATCGAAGATCCCTCTCTGAATACAATTATGAAGTTTATCACTCCTTAGAAGAGGTATGTAATCAAAGGACCTTTTCTTTTTTTACAAATGCATCTTTATCACTTAGATCTAAAGATTAGGAGAAAAGCACTAAGACAGGGGACTATATGAAAAACACATATTGCTCTTATAGTATCTGGACCCCTCAGTTTAGTCCTCACTTCCGTTAAGCCTTTAACTGCTATAGAAGAAGTAGCAAAATAATTTGAATTTCATCTGCCCACACCTACAAAGGATAAAGGAAGTACATTGGAAGAACGAGGCAATATTGTGATAATTGTAACTAAAAAGTCTGGTGCGCCCGATGATGGAGGGTAGAGCCAGCCAGAGTTTGAGGGCAATGATTTGGTTGAGGGGTAAAGTGAACTTAAATTCTTGCCTCAGCCCCTCTGTAAAGCTGAGACTTCCCAAAGGCCATGCCTCATCTGTGGCACCTCTGGGTTTATTAACATGCTGTTGTTTATTCTACCCTGAAAACACAGCAACCTCATTCCTACTACCCCATCCTTTACTGTTCACCTGGACGACAACTAGTTATTCTTCAAATCTCAGCTTAAGCAAAAAGATAGCTGTTTCTACTCTCCCAGACTGGATCAGAACACCACACCCCACCTCCAACCCCAGCTTACTGTATGCACCCATAGCACATGGATGTATGACTATGTGATTAGTGATTTTTTCTCTCCTAATAAGCTGCAAGTTCCAGGAGGGTAGGCCATTTCTTTCTTGTCCATCACTCTATCCCCAGTGGCAAGCAAATAGAAACCCTAAATAGATAGTTGATGACAGAATGAATAAATAAATGCATATATACATTTTCCATGCTTCCCCTGAATTGAGCAAAGTGATGCCAGATATAGAATTAATGAGATCTGTTACATTCGTATATTTTAAAAAGGATTTTTGGTTCCGATCATAACAACTTTCTTATTTCTACATATTTTATGTTGCAACAAGAAAAGGTTTTAGATAGCTTAACACATAGAAGTACTATTAACATGCACTACAAAAAGTAAATTTTAAAATATCTGTATAGTTATGTACACATATATGCGTGTGTGTGTGTGTGCGTGCATACACACACTCATTAGACTAAAGAATAGGAAGAAAAGAAAATATGAGTACTTTCTAAAATCTGTTTTTCAGCACAGACTCTTTTACATTATGGAACAGTGGGACATTTTTGCGTGACTTTCTTACTCCTCACAGGGCTTTTAAGTCAGAAATGTCACCTATCTTTCTAAGTGCCTTATTCATCTATCTCAAATATACCTTCTCCTGATGACAGATAAGTGAGTGTGAATGGATCAATGCAAATATATTGCTATTACTGGAGAAATTATTCAGACTATGCCCTCTGATATGTGGCTCAGTAGAATATCTTTAAATAATGCCTTTTTCTTAGCATCTTCTGTTCAGTGGCAAATTACAATATATTAGACTTTAATGAACACTTTCAAGTAGTTTGGATGGTTTTCCTGAAGCCAATTTCTTTCATTTCCACTTAAATACTTGGGGGGAAATGGAAATAAATTTCGATTTTCAAAAGTAACCCAGAACACATTGATTAATTTTCTGTAAAACTCTGCCATCAAGACATTAATGATAAATGGTAGTAGAAGGTATGCTTTAAAGATAGAACAATATAAAGACATGACGCCAGTATTTATAAAAGCAAAAAAGAAAATGTAATTTTAAGTATCCTGAAGAAAATTAAAATAGAGAATTGGTTTTTGATCAGTTTTATATTCCATGCATGCTCTTTTGAATTCTGAGACCTATTGTTGCTTTTTGTTATCTTTTGTTCTCTAAAAGCATTATAATTAAGAGAGTCTGACATGGTTTTTATTTATTTGCTTTTAGATTCAAAATTGGATGCAGTATCTGAATAATACTCACTCAGGGCTCATTCACATGTTCTCTATTGGAAAGTCATATGAGGGAAGACCTCTTTTTGTTTTAAAGGTAAAAATAGGAAATTATTAACTAAAGTATTTACTAACCATTCATTTTTTTCCAACTTTGATCTATGGGGAAGAGAAAATGGTCTGTCATAGTGTCTCATATTTAATATCATCTGATATTTTTAAATTTTCCCTTAGGTTTTTAAGCCATATTGAATTTTTGCCATTGAGTCATCCAGAATATACTAACGTAGTCAGAGTTAGCAATGCACTTCAAAAATAATGCCCTTCGAAATGATTTGTGACTTGGTGCTTCTTAAAACGAACCTTAAAATGCAAAACTACATACATGTATAAGAAGGCATACATCATTCCCAGCCCTTGACCCTGCATTCTCTTCTGGCCCCTGACCTATAGCTCTCTATCCCTTCTCAGCCAAACTTCTAAAAACATAACTAAGCACCGCTGTCTCTGCTTCCTCATCTCCCATTCAGACCTTGGCCTTTCTGTCCCCACAACTCCTCTAAACCTTCTCTTGCCAAGATCAGTGATGACTCCTAGTTGGTTCTCCTCTCATCTAACCATCCTCTTCAGTCTCCTTCTC
>NW_006443225.1:11150678-11164647 GCF_000325575.1 Pteropus alecto | reverse complement strand
AATCCCAGGATTCTACCCCCATATGTGCTCTCATTCTATGAACGATCTCCAAATGGGCACATCCATCCCATGGTCCCAACAATATATTCCAGACTTTTCTATTCAGTGGAGTCCACTCTCTGGAGCTTTAAATTCACATCTTATTGCCTACTTACATTGTCATCTCGATATTCACGAAAGCATCTCGGCTCAGAATGGCACCACTATGCTGCCAATCAAAACACATGAGCACCATCCAAAATTCCTCTCCTTTATTTTAACTGCTTACTTTAAATCTACTACCAAGAACTAGCCATTCTTCTAAATATCTTTTCTCGCCCTAGCTCATCTCTGGATCTACTTCCCCTGGACTCTTACAAACTTCCTTTCCAGTCCAGTCCCCAGCCTCCACCTTCTCATCCATCACATGCTGTTGGTGTGAGCTCTTTCTCTCTCTCTTTTTCTCTCTCTCTCTCCCACTCCCACTCCCATGGAATTCAGGCTGAAGCCTTCGCTTTTACATAGCGTTGAGGAATTTCAGGTGTTCTCTGCCTGTGTCCAGCTTCATCTGCCATTCCTCCCTCATACCCTAGAAACAGTTCCTCAAATACGGTGTGTTCAGATTCTCTTCCAAGCCTGAGATGCCTCTCACCCTTTTCCCATTTGCCCCAAGAATACTCACAGGTGGCGCTTGCAGCTGCAGCAGTTACCCCAAGATAACTCGCAGATCACAGTCCTAACCTTACCCCCAAAATATGCCACGAAATACCTCGCTTTTATTATTATTTTCGTATGTCTCTAGCGCATCGATAGTCTTTGGAAACGAATGACATTGTTCTATTTATAACGTTGTTTTTAGTAGTGGTATTTTCATTACAAAAATATAGTAATTCGCGATCGCTGAAAATGTCAAATCCCAGAAAACGTAGCATTCCTACGTTTGATGTTAAATGAATGCTGGCGGCAAGCTGCAAGTTTTTTCTTAAATGGGAAAAGGGTTCAACTCGTCTGCCAGGCAAGCTTCACGTGTTGCTCAAATGCTCAAAAAGAAGGCTCCTCTTCTGAGAAGCCTTCTTTTATTTCTCAGGAAAATGAGACATGTTCCCATGTTCTACACTATCCCCATGTTCCCAAAGTAACATACATATTCATCCTGTAATGATTAACAGCTCAAACATCTGCCTTCCCCACTAGCACATACATCCTTGTCTTTCATCTTTGAATCTCTGGTACTGAGTATGATGTCTGACATTGAAAAGGATTTTCTGAAGTATTGATTAAGTGAATTAATGAATAAATGAAAACTAGATCCCCTATAATGTCAAGGGCCACCTATTGACTACTGGGTTAGAAACCAGGTTATACAGAGTATTGATCATAGGATTATAAAGAAAAATCTGTCACTAGATTCTACAAATCATTTTGTGCTTTTCCATTTTGTGTCAAAATAAAAATTCGACTTTGTCCACCTATAAGAGTTATTTCTTTAAGAAATATTCCCAAAAAGAAAAAGAAATATTCTTTGAGAATATTTCTTATTCCTTGGATGGAAGGGAGAGAGGAAATTTGGCTTTTTACTTAACAGTCACATATTACGTTAAAATGAAGAAGCAAATCTACTTAAGGGATTGTCTTTGTATATTTTCTAGTCCTTTGATTTGTAATTAGGGCGATAAATTTATTGTTTCTGCATAAACAAGGTTGGACTTCTAAAGTAGATAGGGAATGTCTTTTTCATGGGTTACCTAATGAAACAAACGATAGTGAAGAATTATGCTGAAAGCTTATTAAATTACGCTGGTCAGTGAATCCAAAAATAAAAGGCTGTGTTGGTTACTATGAATACTCTTGTTTTCAGCTTGGCAGAAGATCACGAGCTTACAAAAATGCTGTCTGGATAGACTGTGGTATTCATGCAAGAGAATGGATTGGTCCTGCCTTTTGTCAGTGGTTTGTAAAAGAAGTAAGTTAAACCTTTTACACAATGTTCATTTCAGCTGGTCGGTGCTTCCCATGTGTTTTTATTCTGCTCAAGGAACAGAGCTGGGAATATAAAGCCAGTGATACCTGATTGAATGATAATACGTTTTTTTGTGGGTCACTGTCATGTTTATGAAGACCTCGCAGAACCCTGGCTCAGTTTATCCTTGCCTCTCACCCTGGAGATTGGAATTATCAACCCACATTAAAGAGAAGGAAACTGAAGTCCAGAGCTTTTATGAATTTGTGACGAATTGGGAACCAACCATAGTAGCTGATATATGGCAAAAGGCTAAAATCCAATTTATGATGTTCTAGAGCTGTTCCTCATATGATATTCAGCTTGGAAAATTCTATGCCACCTGTCTTTATCAAAATGATCTCACATATGTAGAGCAATAAGGAGATGAGCAAGTGATTACAATCTGCCCTCCTGCTATGGATCTGTAATTTAGATACCAAAGACCTTTTGGCATCTGTGGATTTAACATTCTCGGTTTCAGTATTTTTTTCAGTGACTCTAATTGTTAATGACTCATAGTGATTTTTCCTTTTCCAGAGGCTTCCATAGGTTAATGTATCAAGTGGGTCCTTATCCCAAGAGTGGGCCAACCTCATGAACCAACATCTTAATATGTCAGATATTTTTCTATTCATTGTCAAGAATGTAGTGACTTTTAGTTTAACCTTTTCTCTAATTTAAAAAAAAAAAAAAAGACGAAAGAAAACCAACCACTACTACTGACAATGCAAATGAAGTCTAAGGAATGAAGGTTCTAAGCCAGAGAATAACCCTACAGATATTTTTAGCCTTCTGCTTATGGAGAATCATTAAGAATATGAAAGATATTTAAATATTTCAGTTATATTTCACTGTGTTTTATGGGGAAATTATGTGCCCTAGTGTGGTTTGTGGTTTTGAGGACTCTCCTAGTCCTAGAAAATCTCTCTCATAAATGTCAAGACTGTACTAAATTTGTAAAATCTGCCCTCTCTGCCACTACCAAACCCATACAAGTATCCTTGATTCTATAAATATTATTATAAAATTTCAAACTATCCCCACTCAGTGTATTGAGTAACTCATATTCTCTTAAAATACCATTTCAACCTGGTAGGACAAATGCAAAAGCTAATAAGAAATTGTTAATTCTATTACCTTGTAATAAATATCCATTGTATACCTACAACATATTGTTTGCTGTCTGAAGTTTCAAAAAGGGGGGAAAATATAAGTACAGAACACCTATTGTTTATAAACTATGGTCCTGCATATTATCGGAGGACATAAATTATCTCCCAAACATTTTACCGCATATCCACATGTGCAATCTCTTCTTTATAACACCTAAACTTTGCTTATTCATGGTGTTATCTATCTCTTTTTGTATCAATGCCAAGGGCACAGACTCTGTCTTGTTCATTGCCAAATTCCTAGCACCTAAAACACCTGGCACTTTATAAATCTTCAAATATTTGTTAATGGGAATCCAGTGGTAATGATGTGGAAATATTACTGAGAGATGACTTGTCAAATCATCTCATGCAATATGAATGGTACCACCTGGAATTCTGCAATGCACAATCTGTACAGCCATGTACAGTGCCTTATAACTCAAGCTAAGTTTCCAAGGAAGAGGAGGACACAATGTGACCACAGAAAAAGGAAGAGGCATGTATAGTGACTACTAATCGAAGGTAGTTGATTTTGGAGCAAGAGCAAGAAGTATCAATTAAGATTAGGCTCCATTTCCCCTGAGGTGAGTAAGGAAAGACTTCTCCCTCTTACACCAGGCCATCTTAAAGCATGCAGGTATGTCTAGCCATTTCTGTGCCTCTGCTATCCTTTCTATACCACTCTCATCGTTTATGGCTGTCACTTGCCCCCCATCCCACCACCCCAACCCCCCACACACACACGCACACACACTTTGTCATTTATGTTTTTTATCTGAGTCAAGATAGCAACCAGAAATGGAAAAACAGGAGTCCTACGAGTTCCTTGTCCCAGGGGGATGCCACAGTGTGACCGTCATGTGGTAGCAGTGATTGGAGTAGACCAACGCTTACACATTATGGGCTTGTAAGAAATACTCTCACTTGCTTTAAAGCCCTCATTTTCACTAATGGTGCTGTTGGTGGCAGAGGGAATGGGGACTTTAAAGATTTAAGGAACATTAAACCTGCCAAGCATTTGAACATCATCTCTTGCACATTAATTCAGTGCCTTTTAAAAGTCTCAGTCTCCCAAAGAAGACAGGTGGCGGCTGATCTTAGAGGGGCTCCAAAAGGTGTCCCTTCCACAGGTTACCTCCCCTCCACCACAGAAGTCTCATGACCAGCTCCCATGCTCTCAACTCATCTAATTTCCATGTCCCCTCTGGGGACACCAGGGAACCTCTGGGTTCTCCCTCTGCCTCCCAAGAGACTCTTGGATGCTGTCTATCCCTCTCTTGGCTGACACATGACACACTTCTGATCGTCCTCTTCTGCATTTGCCCCTTACTGGCATATGAGGATCTTGTGAGGTGCTGTCCACTCAGGTACATGGTAAACCAGGACAGGGGGTCCTCTTTTCTTACACTTTTTTATACCAATCTCTCAGTTGTCTCTACCACCTCTTGCTTTCCCTGGAGTTTCAAACCCAAGAGAAGAGAGTAGTATCAGAAGCCAAAAGATTGGATTAAAGCACCCAAGAAAGAGAGAACACAAAAGTAAGAAGTCAAACTCAACAGCTTAAAACAACAGATAGTTTCTGTGGGTCCGCAGCTCAGGCATAGTTTAGCTGGATGCCTCTGGCTCAGGGTCCCTCACAAGGCTACAGTCAAGGTGTCAGCTGGAGCTGCAGTCGTCTCCAGGCTTGTGTCGGGGAGGATCTGCTTCTGAGCTCATTCACATGGCTGCTGGCAGCCTCAGGTCCTCCCTGGCTGTGAGCCTGAGACATCAGTGCCTTGTCACATGGGCCTCTCTACAAGGCAGCTCACAACATAGCATTTGGATTCCTCAGAGCTGATGAGGAGGAGAGAGAGAGAGAGAGAGAGAGAGAGAGAGAGAGAGAGAGAGAGAAGGAGCAGGCCCAATATGGAAATCACAGTCTCTTTGTAGCCTAATCTCAGCAGTGACATCCATCATTTTTGCCATATTCTGTCCATTGAATGTGAGTCACAAGGTCCAGACCATATTCAAGGGGAGGGTCTTATACAAAAGCTTGCCCACTAAGAGGTGAGAATCATTGGAGACAACCTTAGAGGCGACCTACCATATTTGGTGGGACTTTCCCCATAGCCACCACTGTAATGTTTGCATCATTACTCAAATGTCAATTGGAAGACAATTTATCGAGCCCTCTAAGATCCTGATAGAACAGCATATTGCAGAGGTTACATGCACATGCTTAATAGACAACCCTGGGTTGGCATGCCACCTCTGCCATTTACTAACTCTATGATCTTGGGGGCCAAGTCATTTAACCCCTCTGAACCTCAGTAATAATATGTGACACATTGGGTTATTGGGAGGATTAAATAATATAATGCATGTAAAAGACTTAAGAGCGTGCTTGGCATATGACAAGCACTTAATAAAATCAGTGTTTAGTAGTAGTATCTGCAAGTTAGTATTTTTAAATAACCAATGTAAAAAGAATCATTAGGAAAAATCTGCAAGGATATGAAACTCAACAACATATTGCAGGATCTAAACAACCTTTATAGATCACTCCACCAAACAACAGCAGAATATACATTTTTTTCAAGTGCTATAGAACATATATCAAGATATGCTATATCCTGGGCCAAAAAACAGATCTCAACAAATTTAAAAGAATTAAAATCATACAGACTGTATTCTCTGATCATAGTGAAATAAAACTAGATATTGATAGCAGAAAGACAACAGGAAAACCTACAAACCCTTGAAAATTAACATGCTTCTAAATTATTTAAGGATCAAAAAAAATCTCAAGGAAAAAACTTAAATACATTGAACTGAATGAAAATGAAAATGTAACTATCAAAATTTGTGAGACAGAGCTAAAACAATGGTAAGAGGGAAATTTATAGCATTAAATGCATATATTACAAAAGAGGAAAAGTCTCAAATCAATAATCTAAGCTATCACCTCAAGAATCTAGAAAAATAGAAAATAAAACCAAAGCTAGCAGAAATAATACTGATACGAGTAGATATCAATGAAATTGAAAACAGAAAATCATCAGGAAAAAAAATCAGTGTAACAAAGAGCTGGTTCTTGAAAATATCAATAAAGTCAATAAAGCTCCAGCAAGAGACAAAGAAAAAAGAAGATGCAAATTACCAATTTAGAAATGAAACAAGGGATATCACTACAGCCCCTGCCGATTGCAAAAGGACAATAAGACAATCCTATGAATAATTCTACATATATAAATTTGACAACTTAGACAAAATGGATCAATAAATTAAATACAAACTACCACGACTCATTCATTATGCAACAGATAATATCCCTGTTACTATTAAGGACATTGAATTCATGATTCTAAAATTCAAAAAAGAAAGAAAAAAAATCTCTAGACCCAAATGGTTTCATTGAAGAATTCTACCAAATGTTTAAAGAGGAATTAATATCAATTCTATATAATTTCTTTCAAAAAACAAGAGAAAACTCTCCCAATTCATTTTACAAAGCTAATATTACCCTGGTACCAATATTGGACAAAGATGGTAGGAAAAAAGAAACTAGCTTTCATGAAAATAGATTCTGAAATCCTTAACAAAATATTTAACAAATAGAATTTAGTAATCTATAAAAATAATTATACAACACACCCAAATGGGGTTTATTTCAGGGATGCGAGCCTTGTTTGATATTTGAAAATCAATGTAATCTACCATGTTAATAGGCTAAAGAAGAAAAAAATAAGTCTCATCAATTGATACAGAAAAAGCATTTGACAAAATTCCACACATTCATGATAAAAACTCAAAGAAATAGAAATAGAGGGGAATTTCCTCAACTTTATCAAGAACATATGCAAAAATCCTACAACAAAAATGACACTTAGTGGTAAATGGCTAACACTTCCCCATTAAATCAGGAACAAGGTAAGAATGTCCAGTCGTCACTCTTAACCTAGCACTGAAAGTTCTAGTCAGTATAAGGCAAGAGAAAGGAAAAAATAGGCATACAGATTGGAAAGGAAAAATAAAATTATCCCATTTATAGATGACATGATTGTCTATATCAAAAAAAACCCAAGGAATTTGGGTGGCTCCATTGTGTAGTGGTTAGCACCTCTGCTTTACACGCAGAAGGTCCTGTGTTCACGCCCCAGGTGGAGCCACAGACCAGGCCCCGGGTGTGCCAGGCTCCAGGTGTGCCAGGCCCCTGGTGCACACCACGAGCGTATGGGAGGAGACTCCCCACCTGCAGAGATCCAGTTATTAAGGGGAAACGGCAACATCCATGGGTCAGGGGTAGAAGTTTGGAGGGAGGGGGAGAATTAAAGAGGGGGGAAAAAAAAACAAGGAATCTACAAAAGATTCATAGAATAAGTGAGTTTAGCAAGATCACATGATACAAGACAAACATAAAAAACTCAATTGTATTTCTATTAATGAACATGTAAATACTCAAATTAAAAATACAATACTCTTTACAAAAAAAAATGAAATACTTAGGAGTAGATCTAACAAAACATGTACAGAACTTACATGCTGAAACTACAAAATGCTGGTGAAAGACATCAAACAAAATCTAAATAAATGGAGAGAGATCATGTTCATGGATTGGAGAACTCAGTACAGTAATCAACTCTCCCCAAATTGATACATAGGCATAACATAATTTCTATAAAAATTCCAGCAAGACTTTTTACAGATATAAGATGATTCTAAAATTTATATAAAAAGGCAGAGGAACTAGAAGAGCTAAAACTCTTGAAAAAGAATCATTCTACACAGTTTCAAAACATATTAATAGCTACAGTAATCAAGTGTGTGATCTTCATGAAGGGATAGACAGAGAAAAATGGAGAAGAACAGAGGACCCAAAAATAAACCTACACAAATGTACCCAACTGGTTTTCAACAAAGGTGCAAAAGCAATTCAATGAAGGAAAGATGGCTTTTTCAACAAATGGTGCTGGAACGAGTGAACTTCCATGGGCAAAAAGATGAACCTTGACCTAAGTCTTGTACCTTATACAAAAGTTAACTCAAAATGTATCACAGACTTAGATGTAAAATTATAAAACTTTTAGGGAGAAAACATAGGAAAAAATCCTCAAGATCTAAAGCTAGGCAGAGTCTTTAGACGGTATACCAAAAGCATGTTTCATAAATGAAAAAGTTGATAAATTGGATATTATCAAATTTAATCAAAATTGAAAACTTTTGTGTGTCAAAGACCCTGGTAGGTTGAAAAAGACAAGCTACGAACTGGAAGAAATTATATGCAAACCACACATGTAATAAAGGACTCATATTTGGAGTATATAAACTCAAAACTTGACCAAAAAAAAACAAGCTATCCAATTGGAAAATGGGCAAAAGACAGAGATGTTTCATTAAAGAGTACACAAATGGCAAAAACACACAAAGATGGCATTAGGGCAACTGAAATATAACCACAATGAGCTATGACTACGCATATATCAGAATGGCTAAAATTAATCATATATATGTACAGGTGAAATAACCATATATGTCACATATATATACATGTGAATTAATTGTATATGTCATCTATACATATATACGTGTATATACATGTGATACATATTTGCAAATATGCATATATGTATCACATGTATATATATGACATAAATGCTTAATTTTATATGGGGAAGAGAGAGAGGTGTGCTAGAAAGAATGCAGAAAAACTTGATCACTCGAGTGGCTGATGGGAATGTAAAATAATAGAGCTACTCTTTAAAATGGTGAACACTTTCTTTTAAAACTAGACATGCGAGTACCATATGACCCAGTAATCGTGCTCTGGACATTTATCCCAGAAAAATTAAAATTTAATGTTTGCTCAAAACCTATACAGGAATGTTTATAGCAGCTTTATTTCTAATAGTCAAAAAACTTGAAACAATCCAGAAATCCTTCAATGGGCAAATAGATAAACAAACTAGTACGTGCACACCATGGAAAACTACTCAGCAATAAAGAAAAAACAAACTATGGGAACATATAACCACCTGAAAGAATCTCCAGGGAATTACACTGGAAAAACCAATCCCAAATAGAAACATACTATATGATTTCATTTATAGGATGTTCTTGAAGTGATAAAATTATAGGAATGTAGAACTGACTAGATATTGCTGGGAGCAAAGGAGAGGTGATGGTGGGAGGAAAATTGACGTGGCTATCATAGGGCCTGATGAGAGGTCCTGGTGGTGATGGAGAGGTCCTGTGTCTCGACTGTATCAATGTCAGAACCCTGATTGGGATATTATACTATAGTTCTGCAAGATGTTTCCACTGGGGGTAAAGGCTACATGGGATGTCTCTGTATTGATTCTTATAATTATGTGTGAATCTACATTTATCTCAAAATTTAAAAAATTATTATAAAAATTCCAGCCAGGTCTCCACACTTCTGGGTCCATTCTCTTTGGAACCAGGTTTTATCTCTTGCCTAGAGAATCAGGCAATTTCATCCCCGCTCTCTCTTCTCTGATGCGTTATCCTCCTCGACTAACCCTGACTTATGCCATGGAAACTAGAAGTATCACAACACGGCTCTAGCTCCATATGTCCCTCTCCTCTTCAGCCAGCTTGACTCTCCCATGCCATGCCCTGGGAGCCACGTCCACCTCTGCCTCCCACTCCAATTTAGTGGATGAGTTCATGAATGTCTTGGCCACATAAAACTCAGAAAACAGTGACACATTAGCAAACCACCTGACTTAGATGACTGGTACGATGAGCTTCATTATTATTTTGAAAATTGCTCAGATGAATTTGTTATTCCAACATATAACTGCTGGTTGGCAGACATTTTTAAATACAAAATGATTCTGGGCTTTTATCATTTAAATTGAAAATCACTTAACTACGGTGAAAAATATAGAGCCATCACTTTGATTTCAATACTTGCCATCTCTCTTTTTTCTAGCATTCATATCACAAATTTTTCAATCTTAGAAGCAAAATAAAACAAATGGAGGGACACTTGGAATGCAAAATCTTTCTCTTGTTAAATGCTTGTTTATACCAAGTCAGCAGAACCATTAGAGCAGACATGGTGGACTTACTATTGAAATGTGTACTACAGATGTCCTTTCACCATAAAACCAAAAAGGAGCTTTAAGAAACTCTACCTTTTGGTGATAAAATTTTCTTAAATTTGTCAGGAGCCAAGAAGGATGATACGGATACTAAATTCATCAAAGAAAGAAAACTAGAATAGATATATAAGGAAACAAAGATAAATACACAGAACTTGGAGGTTATCTTCCTGTAAAAGCATTATTTAAGGAAAACAAAGGACTTAATTCTGAGGGCAGACAGAGGGCAGGAAACAAACAAAATCGACAGCAAGTAGAAACTTATGAAAAGGGGCACTCAGAAAGCTTAAAAGTAATGGGCTTAAATTATAAAGCAAACTATCAAGCTTAAAATAGGTTAAAATCAGTTTAGCAGTTCCTCAAAAGGTTAAGCATAGAGTTTCCATGTGACCCCAAAAGTTCACTCCTGTGTGTATAACCAAGAGAAAGGAAAACATGTATACACGGAGACTTGAACATGAATGTTCACAGCAGTATTACTCATAATGGCCCAAAACCAGAAGCAACGCAAATGTTCAGCTAATGAATAAACAAAATGTGATATATCTATACAATGGAGTATTATTCAACCATAAAATAAATGGATTACAATATAAGCTACAACATGGATTACCCTTGAAAACATGCTAAGTGAAATAAGCAAGACACAGAAGACTACATATTGTATCATTCCAATTATATGAAATGTCCAGAATAGGCAAATCCATAGAAACAGGAAGTAGATTAGTGGTTACCAGGGGATGAGGGAGAGGGGAATTGGGAGTGACTAGTACCAGATACAATGGTTCTTTTGTGGTTGATTGAAAAGTTCTAGAATTAGATAGTGATGATAATTGCACATTATAAATATACTGAAAAACACTGAACTGTCCACCTTAAAATGGTAAATTTTCTGTTACGTGAATTATATCTCAATAAAAAAGACATGAAGTGCTGATACATGCTACAGCATTGATAATTCTTGAAAATATTGCTAAATGAAAAAAAGCCAGTCACAAAAGACCACCTATTATATAATTTAAATGCAACGTCTACTATAGTCAAATTTATAGAGACCGGAAGTATATTAGTGGTTGCCCGTGGGCAGGGAAGCTGAGGGGGTTAGGGAATTGATACCTAAAGGACATGAGGTTTCTTTTTGGATTATGAAAATATTCTAAAATTATGTAGGTGCAATGGTAGCACAACTCTGAATTACTAAAAAGCACTGAACTGTATACTTTATAAGGATGAATTATCTGTAAATTATTTCCCAACAAAGCTGTTATTTTCAAATTAGAGTTAGAGTTTCCCTAGAAAATATTTATATTAATCTATCCAACAATTTCTTGTCGACCACTACATTTTCAGCACTCTGCTAGCATTATGGAGGCCAGCAGAAGTATAATCATGGTCCCTGCACTCAAAGAGTCTACATTCTATTTGAGAAATATTTATATGACGGGAATAATCGTAAACAACATAAAACAGTATATCTTTAGGGATTAAATTGTACTGACTATAGTAGCTGAAGGAATTCAGGAATCAGAGAAACCCAAGAGGCTTTGGAAGAAGACACGGTTCGGGGAAGATCTGTAGAAGAGGGAGTCTCTTAAGGCCTTGACTGAGGAGTAGGACTTTGACCAGGGAGATAAAAAAGTTCCAAAAAAAAAAAAGAGAAAACTAACGTTGAGAACATGGTATATATGTGGTTGTAGATTAGTGAGACAAAACCTACACTCTGTGTAAGTAGGTTCTAATGCAATATGAGACTGACTGAAAAATTATAGTTCATAAAAAAGCATGTGTCGTCATCAGAGTTTAAAGATGAAAAGCAACGATAGGTGGATGGAAGAAGGGAGGACGGGTCCAGAGTGAAGGCAACCGACCAGAATTTAGGGCAGGAATTTACACATGGACGGGAAGAGTGGAGGTAGGAATGGAAAGTAAGGAAAGCATATACACAGTTCAAAGGAAAAATCGTTCACTCATTCATTCTACCCAACACTTGTTGAGCATTTCTTTTTATGTGAAGTCATCTTGCTAAGCCCTGTGATGGTATAAGTACTGAACTGTAATGGATAAGACATTAACCTTTAATTCATTTACAATTCCACTGGGGAGATGAGACATCGGAAGGTGGCACCAATAAAGGAGGACTTTAGGAATTAATGATAGGCTTAACGTGAGGATGAATGAGCAGGATGGGTCAAGGATGGCAAGATGTGCAAGAAAATGATAGTGTCATTGAAATTGAGAGAGCATCAGCTGAAGTGTTGGCGGTATCATTAGTGTGAAGGAAATATCCATAGACTATTTAAAAAATAACTCAGGGAAATATTTGATTTCCAAGGGAGGAAGACATTCCCAAGCATAAAAGGCATAAGGGAGATGACTGAGCCCTGAGGTCATAAAATATTTTAGAGAAGTAGTTACTGATGTGATTGGAAAACTGTCCATGGCAAGATGCTAGATACAAAAAATAGAAGAAAAACCAGCATCGATTGTATGATTTCAATGTGAAATCTAGATCTGAGATATGTATACATGAGAAATACATGAAATGCTAAAAAAAAATTGGGGGGTGATTTTATTTTCTTCATGTCTGTTTGAATTTTCCAAATTTTCTATATATAACAGAAACAAAAGTGATTTTTTAAAAAAAAAAAAAACCCAGCCAAAACAGAATACATTTTACTCCCAAACTACACTCCCTTATACCTGAGTCATATATCCGTACAGGTATTTTAGAAGCAGTGGTTGTATGCTATTTCACTCAGTAGCAGACCAAAGATAAAGCAAGGGTTTGTGAGAAGATAATGCACGGGCGAACTGAGATGGTAATGGTCTGAAATGGAAAGTTCTTTCAGACTTTGCACTTAATGTATATACAGGTAGATCTAATTTGGTCCTGTTACAGAAAGGCAGCCACACTAAAAAGGGGTGGGGGAGAGAAGGAGGAAGAAACACCCTTAGTTTACCAGGTAAGCCACAGTCTTCTGCTGGTGCCGCTACACAGTGTGAAACCTCACCCACCCTGGCCCAGCCTGATTACTGGGCAAACTGCCTCCGTTACACATCCCCGCGGATCTAAACTCAGCACCAGTGATGGCTAATCCTGGTGTCAAAATCTGGCATATGATTCACATGTACTAGATAAATAATTCAAAGAGCCAAAAATAAGAATAAGCCGCTTTCAGGGAATAAGTAATTGAGAAAGTCATTAAGCCAAGATCAAATATCTAATGAGTTCAGTTGAGTAAGCAATTAAGTCTATGTTCTTACCTGCATAATAAAAAACATAGTTCTTCATATAAAAATGACCTTCATTTTTTTAAACTGGCTGACTTTGTTCACTACCATTCCAATTAGAATATTTTTATTTTCTACCAGCCTTTTAATACCTTTACCTCCCCATATTCTCCCATCCGTCTTCCCCTCCCCAGTCTTTTCTTTAATCCTCTGTATCCTCCAACCCAGCTCTTTCTCCTTTTATTTAACTTCGAATGTCTCATACATAGCAAGGCCTATATTAATGTTTGTTCAATTTAATTGAATTGAAATTCATTTCATTCACTGTATTCCACTATCCAATATTTGAGAATGCTCTGGGCATTGTTTATACAGGCAGTGCTCACTCTTCCAGCACGGTAGTGCAGAACCGTAAAAGTGACCATGCAAGCTGAAGCCATAAAAACCTAGCTTAACAATCAATGAGGACAATCTAGTTTGTTCTATGACCTTTACGT
>NW_006443225.1:11057271-11150630 GCF_000325575.1 Pteropus alecto | reverse complement strand
GAAATGACAAAAAATAGAAAACCGATATTTATTACACTAATTTAAAATACTAGAAACATAATTAAAATGTCTTGTTTCTTTGTAAAAACACCTTATCATGGGTAGTTTGGATAGCGCCTCTGCCTTCTCGCTATATAACTTACAACGCAAAGTGAGCATCTTTGTCATGCCTTGGCAAATTGTCATACTCCTTAGTCTGGATCAGCTTCCACTATTTTTTTCCCTTTTTGCTTTCAAGTATCTGTAATCAGCTTCCACTATTTTTTTCCCTTTTTGCTTTCAACGTCGTATCTGTAGGAGTTCCTTTAGTGCGAAGTGTCGACAGCATTATTTCTCCAGGAACATCTTCCTCCTCCTATCACAAGCACTCTTCTCATTTATGACGGGGAGTCCATCTGCACCAAGTTCCTCTGGCTGCATATCTGGAGTTAAATGGTGGCCGTGTCAACATCCCGTGGCCGGCTATTTCTTCTGTAACTTCATTTCCATTTGACTCAGATTTCACCTCTATCATTTTTCATTTCTTTGCTGAAACTTAATCTTTACTGGCCAATGCCTTCTCACAATCATACATTAGTGTAAAACGCCACTGGGAGACAAGGGGGCAATGCAGCTACACACTTTGCTGTCTGTGTGAACTGAATAACAGATGTTCAGGCACCGATCACCCACAGACAGACTTCAAAAGAAGTGGCATAATTGGTCACAGACCTTGATGCTCATCTGTTTTTTACATAGTGATTTGTAGACTGAAGAACTAGCAGTGATAGCTGAAATTTGAACTGTACTTGTTGGAAGATGATGTGATTTAACTATCCCATAACCGAAATTTGTGTATATTGGAGCTGCGCAAAGTAAGGATGCCTGTACTTCCTTTTTGGTAGGTAAAAAAATTCTTACATAGATTTTAATAAGGCCACAAAGCTGGTCCTGGCCTGCACTCTGTTGGTCCTGAGTAAACAAAACCAACCATTGTTTTTAGGCTATCTCAGTATAAAAGTTCTAGAAATGTGAAGTAGTATTACTTAGGAAAGTGTAGAGTGGACATGCTTCTAATATTCTTCCTGATGACACAAAACATTCCAAATATTTATCTATACTTCTTATAGAATATAGAATAATAGATAATAATTTTCAATCATCACCTACCCCATTAGTCATCTCTGGGCAGTTCTAAGTATAATTAGGTATAAAAATAACTAAAATTTACAAGATTAGCATATGATTTTCCCGTTCTCCATCACTCATTCACAGAGCCTTTGCTCACGTTGCTTTCAAACTATTATGTAGTTACCATTTTGTATTTAATGAGCTTCTCATAGTGTGACATCAAATATCTTTCTAGACTAAGCTCCTCTTTTTAAATTTTCCTGGAGATGGTTCAACATATGCATATCGATCAAGGTGATATGCCATATAACAAAAGATTAAAATCATGTGATTCTATCAATAGATGCAGAAAAGGCATTTGACAAGTTACAACATCCATTTATGATTTAAACCCTAAAAAAAATAGGTATAGGAGGAAAGTACCTCAGTATAATAAAGGCCATATATGACACACCCTCAGCTAATATTCTACTCAGTGAAAACTGAAAGCTTTTTTTCTCAGATCAAGAACAAGACAATAATGCCCACTCTCACCACTGTTAATCAACATAGTACCGGAAGTCCTAGCCACAGTAAGCAGGCAAGAGAAAGAAATAAAAGGCATCCAAAATAAAAATGAAGAAGTAAAACTGTTGTTATTTGCAGATGATATGATTCTATATATAGAAAACTCTAAAGACTCCACCAAAAGACTATTAGAAACAATAAACAAATAGAAAGTCGCAGGATACAAAATCGATGTACAAAAATCTGTTGCATCTCTGGATACCAACAATAAAATGTCAGAAAAAGAAATGAAGAAATGATATCACATGCAATTTCAACAAAAAGGATAAAATACCTGGGAATAAACTTAAAGGAAGTGAAGGACCTATATGCTGAAAACTATAAGACATTGTTGAAAGAAATTGCAAACGACAAGAAGAAATGGAAAGATATTCTGTGTTCATGGATTGGAAGAATTAACATAGTTAAAATGGCCATATTAGCTAAAACAATGTATATATTTAATGCAACCCCCCTCAAAATCCCAATGGCATTTTTCAAAAAAAAATAAAAAATCCTCAAATTTGAATGGAATCACAAAAGACCCCAAATAAACAAAGCAATCCTGAGAAAAAAGAACAAAGCTGAAGGTATCACACACCCTAATTTCAAATTATACTATAAAACTACAATAAACAAAACAATAAAACAGAATCGAGAGCTCCAAAATAAAGCCACATGCATATTGGCAACCAATATTCGACAAAGGAGCCAAAAACATACAATGGAGAAAGGAAAGCTTCTTCAATAAATGATGCTGGGAAAATTGGAAAGCCATGTGAAAAAGAATAAACTAGACTGCTATCTGATACATACACAAAGATTAACTCAAATGGATTAAATATAGGACCTTGAATATAGGACCTGAAACAAAATACGTAGAAGAAAACATAGGTACTAAACTTATGGACCTTGGTTTCAGAGGGATTTTTGTGAACTTGACCCCAAAGACAGGGGAAGCAAAAGCAAAAATAAACAAACAGAGCAAAAATAAATGAATGAGACTACATCAAACTAAAAAGTTTTGGCACAGTGAAGGAAACCATCGACAAAACAAAAAGGCAACCAACTGAAGGGGAGCAAATATTTGCAAATGATAACTCCGATGAAGGGCTAATATATAAAATATGTAAAGAACTCGTACCACTCAACACCACCACCAACAACAAAACAATTCAATTTAAAAATAGGCAGAGGACCTGAACAGAAACGTTTCCCAAGAAGACATGCAGATGGCCAACAGGCATATGAAAAGATGCTCAACTTCACTAGCTATTAGGGAAATGCAAATCAAATCATAACAAGGTACTACCTCACACCTGTTAGAATGGTTGTTATCAATGAGCCAAGAAATAAGTATTGGAGAGGATGTGGAGAAAAGGAGATTTTCATGCACTGGGTCATATGGTAGCTCTATTCTCAATTTTCCGAGGACCTTCCACACTTTTCCATAGTGTGGTGGTTACTGGGGGGTGGGGAGTGGGTGGAGGATGAAGAGGGTAAAGGGAGTCAAATATTTGGTGAAGTAAGAAGACCAGACTTTGGGTGGTGAGCCCACAGTGCAATATACAGACAATGTATTATAGAATTTTACATCTGCAACTTATATAATGTTATTACCAATGTTGCCCCAATAAATTTTTTAAAAACTTCCCTAGGAACTCTCTCCTGCTCTAATTAATTCTCCTAGTATTGAATTTTAAATACCTCTTTTGTATCTAGAATGCGTGGTTATTATATTTAGGTTCTCTGTAGTAATTCTAGAGGAAAAAGAAAAGTAATGGAAAATTTAAAAGCCATCTTTTTAAAAGCTAGTGACACCAATCCTCGAAAAACACCCCAACATTCCAGGTTGTCATGGGGCTCTAGAAAACAACATCCAACCAGATAAATCCAAAAATAGTCTTGGGCCTAACTTTGTCACACCACAAAAAAACTTTAGCAGTTGCAAAATTTTCCTTCAAATTTACCCAAAGTTTATTTGGTGAATTCTGGTATATGACATGTATCTGTTTATGGGGAAGCCAAAATGGTCTTGGTAGGAGGTGAGTACCAAGTAGATTCATTCTTTGCCTTTCTTAACTCCAGAAACTCCCTAACCTAATGCCAAAGATATCATTTTCCTAGAAAAAGATAATAGTCAGGACTTTCTCTGATATCTTTTATATTAAAATTAAAATTCATTCCGGTGAAATATTTTAAAAATAAATTGAAGTATATGTAGTACCTAAAGACCGCCACATGGAGGCGTGTAGTACATTGCTTTGTGACTGGCTTTCGATCACGACTACTTACTTAAGCCTTCCTCATAGGTGATACTACTAGTCAAGAAATTAAACTTGTAAAGCCCAGGTGGAACTTAATTAGTAGGCATCTCCTTGTCTGTGTGTACAGGTGGTGTGAACTGACAGCTAGTGAGTCTTACACATTTGAAGAAAAGCACACCCCTCCGTTCTTTGTGATGATCATATGTCGAAATCACAGGAAAGAAAAAGTCATATGGTCATCCTTTTTTCCTAGAAACTCCACCTAAACCATAAAAGAGAAATGATCTATATCCTATTACTTAAAGCATTCAAGCAAGGAGGTCTATCAACTGTCTTGTTCACTTCTGAGCAGTCATCACAGTGTGATCATTCTCGCTTTGTCTGACCAGATGGAGAATGGCTGCAATTCTTAAGAGAGTTATAACAATCACAGATATAGCATATGCAATACAATGACACCCTGTTTATCAGAGGAAGAATACGTTCTGGCAAGTCTTGGAAATTAAACCACTCCAGAATAGAATACTAGAAAACACTTTCCTTATTAAATAAATTATTTTGAAATGAAGAACTTTAAAATGAGGCCATGTGAATAGCTTCGAAATATAAAACACAAAATTTGACAGAATTATAAGAAAAAGTGACAAATGCAATAATGTGAATTTTTTAATATAACTCTCAGTGACTAAGACACCAGATAGGCAAAATTTTTAGTAAAAATAGAGACTATATTAATAAGAATATAATATAAGTAGTATGACTATAAACTTCATCTAATAAACATATATAGAATCTATACCCAATAATTAGAGAATGTATTTACTTTTTAAGCACAATAGAAACATTGCAAAATTTGACTAGATGCTGGGCCACAAAACAACGTTTAAGAAATACCAAAGAATCTACATCACATAAACCACATTCTCTGACTGTAATGCAGTTGTTAGAAATTATTTTTAAAAATATGACTTAAAAAAGGAAACACATATTTTAAAATGTAAAAATATAAATAGTTCATGGTTTAAAGAAATCAAGGAAAATTTTTAATATTTACAACTGAATGGAAACGAACCTGTTATATATCAATAAATCCAGGATGTAGCTAATACCGTACTGAAGGGGAATGTATGGTTTTAAATAAATATATTAGAAAAGAATTAGGCCTCAAAATTAATGAGCTAAGCTTCCAAGGCAAGAAATTAGAAAAAAAAAAAAAAAAGAGCCAACAAAAGAAACAATAAAGAGTAGAAATCAATGAAAAAGAAAGCAAAGATATATATCTCCCTTATTATATCTTTGTTTTAGATTTAATTAATTTCTGTTCTAGGCCTATCCAGTTTACTCCCCAAACAACAATAGAGTAACATATCCTTGATACCAAAACCAGACAGGGACAAAATCAGAAAGGAAATTATAGTCCTAGCTTACTTAGGAATAGAGATGTAAATATTAGCAACCCGAATCCAGCCAATATAATAAGAATACATATTATAACCAAATGGGCTTACTCCAGGAATACAAAGATGATTAAACAATAGAAAATTACTTACTGAAATGGATCATAACAACAACTCTACAATTGTGTTCATACATGAAGAAAGATGATTTGCTAAAATTCAACATCCGTTAAAGACGAAAAGAAAATAACCTGGGACAGGACAGAACATCTTTAATGTGCTCAATCTTGACTTCAAAATTAAGATGAAGAGGGAAGGGTCAAAAATAGCCAAGACAATTCTGAAGTGGAAGGACGTCCTAGAAGACTCAACAGATTCTGTGTAAACCACCGTGTGGTTTTGGCGAATGGATATAAACCGAAGCGCACCAGAGCGAGTCCACCACAAATTAAAACTTAGCGTTTGACAGAGAATATGCTAACTCACTGGGGAAAAGACAAACCATCCAAATGAATACAGCGGCGCAACTGGTCTTCTACGTGGAAAAATGATTTAATAAATCCCAACCTCACATCGGGTAAAAACTCGTTCCTAGGAGGTTTAAGGCCTACATTTGAAAAACAAACTTTAAAACAACTTTTTGCAAAAAAGACGGAATAATATACTTATGATCTTAAGGCAGAGTTGGGTTCTTAAATAAAACATACATTTAATGGTTATATAATTAAAAATTTATGTTCAACAAGGACGTGATGAAAATAGAAAACAATAATCTGAGAGAAAGAAATGTCCGTGATGCATATAATCAAAGGATTAATATCCAGAATATAAGCATGAGTTTAATATAAAAATGGGTAAAAATATGAGTGAGCAATTTATAGAATGGCCTATTGTTATATGAAAGCTATTCGACATAGTTTATAACCAAGGAAATGTGAAGTAAAACAACAAATAATTTCATACCCATTAAATATATTTTAATTAAAAGTTTAATAATACCAAAGGTTGGTAAGGTTGTAGAAATATGGGACTCCCATTCACTGCAGATAAGAGTATTTACCGATTTAGAGAGAAAACGACGACATTTAATAAAGTGGAAGGCATGTAAATCTATAACCCAAAATCCATTCCTACATATATATCACATAGAAATTTTCACATGTGTCTAGAAGAAATACGCAAGAATGTTCATTACAATATTGTGACAATGAAATATCGGAAGCAACCTGGCCCATCAACAAGATAAGAGATCAATATAATGCATGTTTACCTGTAACGGAATACCATACAGTAGTTGAATGAGTCATCAACTGAGTATCAAAAAATATAAAATGGGGGAGAACAGCAGGTTGAAGAATGATGCATCTTGATCTCTTATGCATGAAATTTCAAAGCATACATGTATATTGTTCATGAATCAAAATATATGTAGAAAAACAAAATCATGTGGGGAAGGATAATGTCACATTTAGGACAGTGATTACCTTGGTGGAGGAGAGGAAAATGGAATCAGAGAGTGATAAAAAAGGAAGCTTTAGTTTTCACTACAACATCTCAATTTTTTTAAAAAGATTTCACAAAGATGTGACATGTAGTTGGTGGGGACATAGAAGTAATATTCTTCTCTGTATTTTTTCTATTTACTTAAAATATATTGTGATTTTAAAAAAAGAAGTTAGCAAAATTCTTTCAAATACAAATGTATGGTGATCACTTGCATTGGTGGAGGAGAAGGCCGGATAAGAGAACATCCTCATGCAGGTCTCTAGCATAGCCTGGCACTTAGGTGCTGACATGACCCATGATCCAAGCTTGGAAAAGGTGAGATGTCCCCAGTTTGGACTGAGACAAATGAGCTAAGGTCCCCAATGCTAGGAGGAGAAATTACCATGACTTTTTCCTACCCCCTTCTTTCCTGCCTTGTTGCCCCCAGCTCTCTTTTCTTCCATCTCTTCTCTCTTCCTCTCTAGAATGGCGTGAAAAGCCACAGCTACCTAACTTTAGAAGAGGAATGTAGCTAAGCATATAGCTATGTCACTGCCAAGCCCAATAGGAAATTCCTCCAAGCATTGGGGAACCTCCATTTATTAGAGAAAAACAAAATTCTAGGATATGTACGCTTGATCATATACTAGGGATAGTCCTCTAGTTTGAAACATTAGACAGTTCATGGAAATTCAAGCATATATGAAAGTTCTACTAAAGTTCTACTAAAGCAATAATTTATTAGGCCAACAAATTATTATTAAGCCTAAGGAGAATAAGAGACAATTATATTAACCTTTATCGACTTGTGTTAATCACACAGATATTTAAATTATACTTAACAAAATTGTAGTTAACTCTTACATTCTTGAATATATCCCAATATTTTCATTGTTATTTCCAGGATAGTGACAGTTTCTCATAATAAACTATATTATTGGATTGCTCTCTATGAACAGAATTCTCACTGTGCAAACACAGAATTATGCTTATGATGAGTTTGGAATGCCTACTTAACTAGATAGACATAAAAGAAGGTTGAAATTTTAAGTATTAAATTTCCCAAAGCAATATATACATAATTTAAGAATTATTTTATTTTGAACTGTATTTTTATATGGTAAAAACTCAAACAATCCAAATGGGTATAAAATTAAAAGTAATTCTCTCTCCTGTGCATTGTCCCCCAGTCTTCCTCCCCTGAGGCAGCCATTGTTATAAATTTCCTATGTGTTTCTCTAGGATACTTTACACATAGATTACATGCACCAAAAAGAACTTTTTTAAAAAGGAATGGTATCTCAAAATGTCTTAAGTTGACGTAGCATGTTCAATGCTTCTCTATTTGTGGCCAAATAGATATATAGCACAGAATCTTCAGACTTGGGGTCAGACACGAAATAAGTAAAACCCAATCTCAAGAGCAAGATGACAGATGTTATATTGTCCATTAAACTTTTTATAAAGTCAGGAGAGAACCGAGTGTCCATGCAGTAAGTCTTAAAACTGGAATCTGGTACCGATTAGACAGAAACAATTAATTGACATGTATAACTAGCCTGTTATGATGTATCATGTAAGGATATCAAAGTATATTTAGGTAAATATTTCGTCTGCGATTAAATGGAATCTTTAAAAGCACTGATTATACAAAAGCATATATAAATCGTTGCTTTCTTAATAAGCCTAAAATTTAGCCAGATCTGAAATACTGCAAGAGGCTGCCCAGTTAATCTTTCACCACCTCTGCTAAAATGTTATCAGTAACAAAGAGTTTGAGACAAAAGTCTCGGTAGAGAATATGTGATGCCCAAGAGTATAGTTCATATCAGCTTATTATGTTTTAACCCAATATATTTGGTATTTCCCATGGAGAAAAAGGAGTTTTCGTTGTTCTTTTTGTGTTTTTTTGTTTTTGTTTTTTTTCTAAATCTGTATCTGAGATCAGTTTGTAAGAAAAATGTCACCTTTCTCTTTTAGGCTCTTCTAACATATAAGAGTGACCCAACCATGAGAAAAATGATGAATCATCTGTATTTCTATATCATGCCTGTGTTTAACGTGGATGGATACCATTTTAGCTGGACCAATGTAAGTCACTTTGCCTATCCAACCGGAGAGAAAGGCTGAATAAATCATAGAAAACAGAACAGGCAGGAAGCTTGTGGGCAGCCAGCTTAGACATTCCAGAACTACAAGAGACCTCTGCCCCTCCCCCATCATAGCAGCAACCTTTTGATTGTGTTTGTACGTGTAGCTGGGCATAAGAGTTCATGTAAACAAAGATTTCTCCTTTGAAATTAATTGTGAAAAAGCACTACTTTAGTCCAGCTTATTCCATTCGCCCGTGAAGAAACGAGGCCAAGAAAAGACACAGCAAGTCTGTGGCAAATACCAGAGCATGAACCTGGGTCTCTCCTGCCAATCCAGTCCTCTGTCTACTCCCTGGAAAGCTTCCTCTGTTCCTGGAGAAACTCCCCTCAGCGCTGCGATTCCTTCACTGGCTGAGCTAGTAAAATGCATGTGACTACCCTTCTGAGTATTTTTCCTATACTTATTTTCTTAATTACATTCTAGGATCGATTCTGGAGAAAAACAAGGTCAAGGAACTCCAGGTTTCACTGCCGTGGAGTTGATGCCAATCGTAACTGGAAAGTGAAATGGTGCAGTAAGTTGGGGACTCATTGAGATTCACATCCAAAGGTTTCCGCGGCTTTTACTCGCAAATGTAATGAGCCCGTTAGGACTCTAAAGTAAGACTGATGTTTTTGGGTATGTGCAAAGCTAAGAGAGAAAAAAAACACAGATATGTGTATTGGGGCTGCAATTTGCAAAAGACAATGAAAGTGTTTTTAAATATGTAAATATCAAGAATTTAAATCTGTCTCCCTGATTCTGAAAACTGAAAATTTAAACACAGATGTAAAAGCAGAAAATGGAGGAATACAGTATTTGTCATTCGGAAACTAAAATAAGAACTGTGGTTTGCGGTATAAATCTGGTTCAGTGTTTTCATCCTTTCACTGAGAGTAACACTGATCCTGCCTTCATCTGTCTGTGAGGATCAGAGCCGCCGGATCCTTGTCCAGAATCCACCAATCTGCCAGTTATCCATTGACTGGCCACATACTCGGTGAATGTATTTCTGCTATATTTCATCTTTCATCACTACTACCTTTCAAGCAGGGATAGGAGATCATTTTAAGGAAGGAAACTTGCAAAATAAAAAAACAGGTAGGGTACCGGAGAGAGAGAGAAAATTAGCCATAGCTAGTGTACACTAGGCAAAACTTTACCTCTACCCATCTTGGTTTTTTAGCTGGGACTCTTAACCAAAAAGACAGATTAACAAGAAGAAAACAGTTTATTAACATGTGTGGCTCCTGTCACACGAGAGAAATCTCATGAAAAGTTACTCGAAGTAGCAACTTCGAACTCTGGCTTGTGTAGCGTCTTCAACAAAGAGCAATAAATTTGTAGAGAAATAGGACAAAGGAAAGCAGCTTGAGGCTTTTGAGGACAGCAAACTGTGGGAAGAGACATATATGGGAGGAAACGAATGGAGTAAGCTTTGTTTGCAGATTCCTCTGGTGCCCTCTCTGGGCTGAGAAGATTCTGTCTCCAGTCAAAGGAGAATTTATAGCCTGCATGTACGCAGAAAAGAGAAGAGTGTACAGAGAGCTTTTCCCGCATGTGCTGCTGCTACATTTCCTTCAGCTCAAACTAATTTTTATATCATGAGGTATGTTTTGGGGTGACATATGTTGGTTTCCTTCACCAGCATCATACTTGGCAACAGGAGGGAGGACAAGGAGAAGAACTATCAAAATGCAATTGTAAGGCGCTGCCCTTTGCAGAGTTCAACCTTAGCTCCCTCAATGTGTAGACTGTTATGTAACAGAAAATCTTCGTTAGTCCTTTAGAAATGAGGCCTGTCACAAAATCACCCATCTTATGATGCTTTGGGTTCTGTGTTAGACACCACTCCTCCCACCCCACGAGCATCAGGCACAATAACTGGGCATGAGCTAAGACTGCTTCCACACGTCCCTCCAGGCCACCTCCCTTCATCGGTTAGAATTGGCAAATAACCTGGTAGAGCAAGAAGAATATGGCTCTGGAATATGACAGATATGATTTGATTCTACCATTATGAGCTCAGTGGTATGGGCAATTCTCTTTAATCTATCTAATAATAATAATAATAATAATAATAATAATAATAATAATAATAATAATAATAATAGCACCCACCTAATAGGGTTCTCATAGGAATTAAAGAAATTTACTATGTTTTATGCCGAATTCAGTCCTAGCTCCAAACAAAGAGTCTAAATATCAGTGACCCATCCCTTCTCCCCCACCCTCCAGAACACTCAACTCACCTCTGAGCCTCAGGTCAATTGATTGTAAAACTACTTCTTTCCTCCATAAGACAAGCTTAAAAGTGTTTACACTTATGGGGGAAGAAAGAACATTATATAAATGAACATTGTATAAATACTATAAGGTGTTACTACTATTGATGGCTGTTTAAAGTTAAAACATGTTCCTTCAGCCTGGACTGAGACAACAAACTTGTTTTCGTTAACTCTCTAAGACCACTAATTTTATTTTAACTCCCTTTTCCCCGCTCTCTCTGCTGAGACCATTTTGCATGCTCATGACTGTGTGTCCCATTTCACCAGTTGGCATCTACCCACATCCATATGTATGTCATACACATGCTGCTCATGATCATCTTGAGCACCCTGAATGGGTAACTGAGCTGCGTAACGCTAGCAGGCCGGCCAGCTCTGCCTGTGTAAAGTTAGACTCTTGTTTATATCCGGTTACGAATAAGCATCTTGCTTTCCTTGGTTCTTCTTCACTTACCCAGCTTGTTTCCTTCATACATCTGCCTTCTTTGATTTCTTAGTTTCAACTGCTGTTCCAACTAGCATTCCTTTGATTCTTCCCATTTTTTGATCATTCTGATTCTTCCTGTAAGTCAACACTCAAGATGTTGAAGAGGGAATGTGGCAAATGTCAGTTGCAAAATGACCTTGATAGACCATTGTAAGTGGTGTAGAATTACAGACAACCTGGCTGGCACCATCTCTTGCCCCAAGTCACCCAAGTAGATTCAGGTGATTTGACAGGCAAGCAGATGTGGCCTTCCCCCCTCACAGCATCAAAGCCATCTCCCTACAGGTATTTGCTATTCCCTCACTGAGAAAACCACTCTTAGATCAAGGGCATTGAAATAAGTGAAATCTCTAAGTGAACCTCCAAGTAAGCGTCCATAGTATAAATAATATGGAAATGCCCATATTATTTAGGTCCACGGAAAACACCTTCGAGTCAACACTGAAGGCACAGAAACAACTGCTTCTTTCTCTTAACTAAGTGAGTCTCAAATTTAAAGAGTAGAACATGAAACTGCTTATTACCATGAAAAATCTGTAAACTCCCATATGAGTGTTACACTTGAGTGCATTGAATGAGGAATAGACAGGCAATTTAAAGCATACACATGAAAACAAGCATACCTTTCCAAGACTTCATAGCTCCCCTGAGGGCCTTGAGCCATGAAATGAATATCATTGCTCTGAAAGTCCAACAGAGAGACTCAACAATTCAGAGTAGGGGTGGGAACCAAGAATAAATATATAAATGTTATACATTCATTGCCAAAGTTAACTGAGCACATATATTCTGCTAGTCGCTGTGGGGCGGGGTTTCCCCTTTCCCTATGTACTCTATTTAGAGAATTTTATGAATACTGCTTTTCCAAATTGGGATAAGTCCAGGAGAGAGGCAAAGGGTTTGGATGATATCCATACATAAGCTTTAATCCCTGAATAATTCAAGTGTTGCCTACACATAAATTGCTATTAGGACAACCTACAGAATGGGAAAACATGTTTGAAAATCATATATCTGATAAGGACTTATATTCAGAATATTAAAAGAACTCTTACAACTCAACGATAAAAAGACAACCCAATTTTAAATGTGCAAGTGATTTGAACAGATATTTCTCCAATGAAAATACACAAATGGGAATAAGCACGTATAAAGATGCTCAGTGTCATTAGCCATCAGGAAAATGCACATCGACGTACCACATCACAGTTACTAAACCGGGTATAATAAAATAGAAAGACAATAACAAGTGTGAGTGAGAGTGAGGGAAAATTGGAACGCTCCCACTTGCTGGCGGGAATATAAAATGATGTGGCCACTTTGGAATACTGTTTAATAGTTTCTCAAAAAGTTAAACAGAGAGTTATATGACCTAGCAATTCCACTCCTAGGTATATACCCAAGAGAAATGAAAACATCCGTCCATACAATGACTTTTATATGAATGTTTATAGCAATATATTTTGCAATATATTCACAATAACCAGAAAGTGGAAACAAACCAAATGTCTATCAACTGATAAAGTGTGGTATATCCATACAATGGAATATTACTTGGCCATAAAAAAGAATAAATACTGATATATGCTCCAAAGTGGTAGAACTTTGAAAGCATTATGCTAAGTGAAATAAGCCAGTCGCAAAATAATAAGTATCACATATTTTGCAATATATTCACAATAACCAGAAAGTGGAAACAAACCAAATGTCTATCAACTGATAAAGTGTGGTATATCCATACAATGGAATATTACTTGGCCATAAAAAAGAATAAATACTGATATATCCTCCAAAGTGGTAGAACTTTGAAAGCATTATGCTAAGTGAAATAAGCCAGTCACAAAATAACAAGTATCGTATGATTCCATTGATGTGAAATGTCCAAAATAGGCAAATCCACAGAGAGTAGATTAGTGGTTCCCAAGGGCTAGGTAGAGGGAGGAATGAGGAGTGACTGCCAATGGGTAAGGAGTGTCTTTTGGGAATGAAAAATATTTTGGAATTCGACAGCGGTAATGATTGTGAATATGCTAAAATTCATTGAATTGTACACTTCGAAAGAGTGAATTTTATGGTACGTGACTCATTGCTTAATAAAGCTATTAGAAAAATTTTAATTGCCATTTAGGAGCTAGTTAGGCACTTAATGAAATATAACTACTTTTTTTAGAACACTCAACCACCTACTATTGTAAATTAGGTGTGAGATGGAAAAAGAGATTTGTTTGCATCCCAATTACTATGTCCCTCTCTGCACATGCCCTCTCCTACCAGAACCCACTCACTCTGTCGAAAAAGAAAAAGAAAAAGAGGAGTGGGGCTGTTTGGGGCAAATATTTTGATAGATCACCTGAGATGAAAAGGGAAACTACTACATACTGGTTGTTTTAAGACAATGCCTGTGAAAGAATAGATGGTCACTGGCTAGTTTTCTAAGAGGATGGGATCCTTTAGTTGAAGTGCCTTAGTTTTGAAAAAACTATTGTGAGAACCTGAGCTGAATTTCTGTAAAAATACAGGGAATTTCAGAGACTAAATTTGGGGCAAGGAGAAGGGGCAAAGAATGAGAGGAGACCAGAATATCTAGAAAGGGACTTTGGAATCAAAAATGTCTAATGAGGATTTTAATTAAATTTTGCTGCAAAGTATGTAAATTATCTTTGTTACTGCATAACCACCATGATCAGCAATATTCGCACAATCTACTTCACTAAGGCTTGTGGCATTGGATCTATTTGGGAATATGAGGAAGTGCTAAGTCTGGCCTCCGGGTAAGCTCGGGGAGAAAAATAATCCACATCAAATTTTCAGAGGCATGGAACTCGCAACAGGAATGCATGAGCTCGGGGAGAAAAATAATCCACATCAAATTTTCATGGAACTCGCAACAGGAATGCATTGCCTTGTAAGACGGTGAATTTACATCACTGGAGATTTACAGACGAGGTTGGATAACTTTGGGCTGAGAATGACACGTAGATGGGATTAAACATCAATGAGATGTTTGAAGTAGACTCTTAAAATCCCTGCCACTTCTATGAGGGGTGATTCTAACATATTATGTGTTAATTCAATTTTAAATCAAAACACATGTATTAAGCATATCTATAATGAGAGGTGCTGTAAATCGTATCAGAAAGTTCTGAAAGATTCAATGAATCCTTATCTAACGCCCAAGGAATTATTTGAGATTCTAGAGAAATAGAAAGAGGAAATCCGTTGCCTTATCCTAATTGCTTTACAACCAATTTAGTGTAAAAAGATATATTAATCGCCTAAAATCTTCTGTAGAAGTTGATAGAGAAATTTAAAAATTAGAAAATCAATGAGTTAAAATATTATGCTTAGTTGTACTTTTTATGAAGGGAGTAAAGGGCATAGAATCCCAGAGATTTACAAATTTAGATTATAGGGGGTTTGCTCACTGGTGGTGTTCAGATATGGCTAACATTTACGTAGGATTCATCATGTGCCGAGCATGTGCCAAGTGCTCGAAATAAATTTCTTGTTGGTAGATGCTATTATTATCCCTATTTAACTGACGAAGAAACTAAAATTCAGAGAAGTTAGGCAACTGCTCCAGATTACACACAGATTGAGCCAGAATGGGAAGCCAAGTCTGATTGACTCCAGCATCCCTTTTCTAGCCATTAGTCTGACCCCTTTAGGGATCGACTTGCCTTGAATGGTCACTCCACTCGTTAATGTGTGGCTGCAAAGGAGTTATTTACGTGTCAAAAGAATAACAGGACTGGGCCTGTTTAACCAAAACTATGAAACAGACAAGAGAGATTGGGGATACATGGTAAGAGGGAAGAAGAGGCAGATTCCCCAGGGGCTATTTCTGATCTGGGGCCACCTCATGCTATGCAGGTAGTTTGAATTTGCATGTGATAGCGAGCATCTGATTATGAATTCTCCAGGGAGATATTTTTCTCCCCCAGTCAGACCTTGGTATCTTCCCACGGATGCAGATTTTTTTCTGTAACCCTCACTTTCATTAATAGTTTCACCCTTTGAGTTTCCCAGGTATACGAGCCCAGGTCTTGTTCCTCCTTCTTAAAAATTGTGGGTCCAAATCCCGGTCCCTCGCCCTCACCACAGGCCGCCATCGAAACCAGCCTCGCATGTCCGTGAATGCCCCTGAGAGGCATCAGGTTTTGCTTCAGCTACTTTCATTCCAGCTCCCTCTTCCTGTCTGTTCCCTCAAGAATATTTTTACTGTATTGATAATGTAGAGATATTTTTAACAGGAACTTTTTTCACAGTATCTGCCACAATTCTGCCATATTGCCCAAAAACCCAGCTATCACTCTAGACATGAACACAATTAGAATTACTGTTGGCCTGACTTCTTGGAGGTCGTCTTAAGACTTTCTCCCATCACCATAACGGTCTAAAACAATCCTGTTTGCACCTGACTTTACAGAACCTACCAATGCCAGGCAAATTTCTTTGTTTGCTGCCTCCTACAAGCCATAACACCACAAGAGCCATACTATCACAGTTTTGAATTAAAGCTTTCCAAATAAAAGTATGTAGCTTTAAAGTATTTCTTACTCTTATCCCAAATGTTGTCTTTTAAATCCTTGTTTAATAGTCCTTTTGATATGTGGAGAGAGCCGACAATGAATGTTGAAACTTAGGATGAACTGGTTCTCACTGATTTTTCTGAATCTGTTATTTTAGGCGTTTTCTTTTTGTTTCTCTTGTAATGCAGTCTGTAGTGCATGCCATGGATAGGCACTCTCCATCCATTTCAAACTCTTTTTAGCGTGCCTTCCTGTACTGCTGAGGTCGAAAAAGATAAAAACTACGTTTCCTAGAATCCCTTACAGTTGGGGATCTGGGTGTGATTTAGTTTCCACCATTTTGGTGCCCTCAGATGAGACTTTGAATGTGCAAGAAGGCAGTCATTTTTCTGTGACGTCTGTTGCCCCTGATGTCCGGCAACATTGTGGAGGTGTGTAGTTTATCAGAGGCAGCTTCACCATCTGCTTTTCCCTTATGTGCTACTTCCTCATTTTAGTAAAGGCAGGAGCCTTCCAGGTATCATCCCTCTTGAAGGCTCTTACTAGAATTTCTTTCCCAATGGCTCTGAAAGATCCTTAACACCTTATTTAAAAAACAAAACAAAACTCTGCTTAAACTAGCCACAGGGGATTCTATACCCTTTCATGAAACCCTGACCAATACAAAGTCACCCAGGAACATTTAATTTCCCAGTCCACATCTATTACCTCAGCCAAAAATACTGTACGTTCCTAAGCTCTTTCTAATACTCTCTTCAATTGTTCTTTTTCCTTGTTTTCATTATTGCTACTTTCCCACCTTTTCATATTCAGTTATCATCCACCCTATTTTGGCCTTTACAAATAATATACCTATGAGAAACATTAGTAGGCTGTTATCTCTGTCTCCTTAGTATCACTCAGCTAAAGAATATATTGTTGATTCCTTTCAGTGATTCTCTAACTCATCAACCTTAAATATGTTTTTGCAAATTTCATTTTTTTTCCAGAATAGGAGATCATAAGGCTGAACTGAATATCCTTCTGTTTCTAAGACTTAAAGAAAATACAAAAAGCTTTCATTTCCTTCTCTTGCTATAGAAACCTGTTTTCCAGGTAATACACCACTAAAAAGAGCTACTTTATCTTTTGTGAAGTCACTCTTAAATCCTATTTTTCCTAATTCAGATACTGATTATATACAAAATTCACTTTGTCTCCTTGTTTTATATTTCACGTTGTTTCTACAATACACACCCAAATACTTTTTTCAATGAGCTTTTTGTAACCATAGATTAAATAAGGTTTGGTACTGATTGTGTGCGTGTACGTGTAAATGATATATTGTCTTTTTACTTCTCTGATCATGCTTGTGGGTAGATATGTAAGAATTTGCATGTGAAGAACAATATCTTAATTTATAACATTCATTCCAACATCATGAACAAATATCTGTTGAAATTTTTGAAAATGATGTTAGAGTTTTAAAACCTTTTACAAATAGCTCATTTTTCAAAGTCACCGAAGTAAGTAGCATCTAAGAATATTTTTGAAGTGAGGCATGATGGAGGTCACAGAATCACTCCCTCAGCTCCTTGGACACTGAGCTACTGATATTTCATCTGTTACTGATTTTTAAGTCCACTGATTTTATTTCACCAGTTTCAGCAGGTAACCATCCCATGCTGCTCAGTCTGGAGGGGACTCCAGTCTTGCCGTGGGTAAAGCTTTTATCTATTCTTTTTCCACTGTGCTGGTTGCTTTGCAGCATTATTGCATTTCTGAGTTTACCAAAAACAAACTACATCTCCATGATAATTTTCCTCCAGCTGTTTCATTTGCATTTGACAAGTCATGTTATTTTTTATTTTCATAAATTTCATGCACATCTAACTGCCTCAAATTTTTTGGCTCTTGTTTTTAATATCTCATAAACATTATATAGCATTACGTTCCTTCTGGGCCACTGTTGTTAAATATTTTCCCTGTGTTCAGATTCCTAATTCTCTTTCAATCTATATGCGTATTTTTAATGCAAACTCCTTCTGAGGTAAGTTTTCTGTTATTAAAACAATCTCTTTTGAGTGCTATTCTTACATGCAGAAATAGGAAAATGATGATACTCTTTTTACCTACCACTTTTTATAACTGTTTATAGCTGTGATACGCTGAATAATGACAAGAAGCACATGGAAGTCACCTTGCCTTTAAGCCATCTAGGTGAGAGAGGGGTAGGAGATGAAATCAGAGAAGAACCGGAGGCAAAATGACATAGGTCCTGCATCTTAGGAAGAACTTTAGATATTTCTCCGAATGGGATGGGAAACCACTGGAGAGTTTTGAATTGAAAAGTGAAACGATCTAACTTTTTAAGATAATTATTCTGGCTACTTTGTACCAAATGGATTTTTGAAGGCAGGTATTTAGCTTCAAATTATATTATCGAAAATATTGTAATAACTGTGTATGGTATCAGATGGATACTAGACTTATCAGGGTGATCAGTTTATAAGTTACATAAATGTCTAATCACTATGTTGTACACTAGAAACTAATATTGATTAGACATTTATGTAACTTATAAACTGATCACCCATAGTGAAACTAATATTGTATTTCAGCTGTAATTGCAAAACAAAAATAATTAAATAGAAAAAGATGCCTTCAAAATAATAAACATGTATAATCCAAAACCTTAAAATATATATATATACTTTCCCATTTGAAAGCATTGCTTTGAAAATATATAATATTTTCCACATCTAAGAATATTATTATCCACATCTTTAGAGAATCATGGGAAATACCACAATGAATTCCCAATGTAAATGTATCTGTATTATATAAAGAACTAAGTGCTTTTTTACAGGAACCAAAATAAAAATAAGCCACCATGCAAAAAAATTTCCAGTAAATATAGCAAAGACAGTTTTACTTATCATTTTTACATAAACACTTCAGAATCAAGCATTACATAAAATAATTTTTAAGAGTCCATATAAAATATGAAGAAAAACTCCAAGACTCTAGAGGTTAAAATTTTTTTTAAGTCATAATTTATGAAAATAAACCAACATGATAAAATGGGCAACCTCCTGGTAATCAAAAATGATATTAAAATAAAACAAGATAACATTTCATCTATTAATTTATTCCCCAAGATGTTTAATATGATAATCTACACTGGAAGCAATGGTAAAACTGGGAGAATATGTATCTCTGGGGACATTAGAAAACCATCACCATTCATTACTCCATTTATTCAAAAACTAAAATTGTACTGCATGCATTCTATTTGCTAGGCATTTAGGACGCAGAGAAATCTAAAAGATTCCTTTTCCTCATTGGATTTAAAATCATTGAGGTTGGAGTAGGTGAAGAGAAGGAAGAGAAAGGGAAAGGAGAGGAGAAAGAAAAAAAAAGAAGGAAAAAGATATAGATACTATATAGATACTATGTAGAAATATATAATGGTATATCTATGTAGATATATATAGACATGCATATGGTACAGTGGAGATATAAAGGAAGAAGGGACCAGTTCTACTTGATAAAGTCAAAGTCTTCACAAAAGAGATAATAGCAGATTTAAATATTAAAAATGTGTTTGTATTTTAGATAGACTAAACTGTGGGGCAGGAGGTAAATACAGCAAAGAATTCAGAGTCAAGAGGGCACCCAGGTCGAGAAGAGTGGTATGCGCTTGAGGAAAATATGCAGCATAAAATAGAATGGGGTTTTGTGAGGATGGCAGGTGGTGCTTTATGGCTGGAACAAAGGATGATGAAGGCTTAGTGAGAGAAGAGGCAGGGGAAGGTACTAGGGTTCATGATGGACAATGCTGAGATTCAGTGCTGTGCTGGCTCTGATTCTATTCTAGAAGCTGTGCCTGTCACACTGAACTGAGGTTATGTGTATATGGAGTTTTGTTACAAAGGTCACAAAAAGTCATTGCAAACCTTCAGGGCATATTGATTTCATCTGAAGATTTCAGAAGGAGAATTATTTTATGTTAGAACTAACACAAACACATAACTGAGTGGACTGGACAATCCACATGAATTTTTGAGGTAAAACAAAAATCCCAAAGAAGTTATGGGCTTACAGTCTATATTGACTTTGCCTGTCAGGGGTATTTTGATGGAAAAATTTAATAAACACCAGGTAATTAGAGATCTTTAAAGGGAGGAATAAATGGGAGCTTTCAAAGCTGGGAAGAAAATGACTGATCTCTGGGTGTCACCTGAGTAGGAGTGTCAGCCAAAGGACTGGGCAGTAAATTGCAACAGGACCATAATCCAGGAAGCAGTGGCAAGGATGGAGAGGGCACAGACGAGCAATGTGGAAATAGCAGCATTCCACATTAGACCTCAGCATGTAGAAGATAAAGTTCAGAGGGACAAAGGAGAAGTCTAGGATGGCTCCATTTCTGGCTAGAGTTGTGACAAAGGTGTCATCCACCAAGACTTGGCATCTAGTGAAAGGTGAGAATTTGGTGGCAAACATGAGTCCACTCTGAGCAGTGGATTTGATATGCTTGTAGGAATCTAGGAGAAGATATACAATAGGTAACAGTCTATGCTTGAAGTATTGAAAAGAGTCTGGTCTTATCGTATAGGCTTGTGGGTCCTTAACACAAAGGGAGTAGTTGAAGCTTTGAGGACAGACTGGATTGCTACATATGAAGAGTAAAAAGACCAGACAGTCAAAGCAAAACCTTTGACCTTTGCATGCCCTTTGATCTAAGCATTCTATTTTAAAAATGCATTGTAAGGAAAAAGAAAAAGATACTTACCATGGAGTAATTTATGATCATAAAAGATTAAAAACAACCTAATGTTGAACAGGGTAACGGTTAAATTAATACATATTGGTGAAATTTTAAGAAGTCATAAAAATGGATAAGAAGTTCATTTAAAATAACAAAAAGCTTATAATACTGAGCCTAATTCTGGCTATAACTTTTTCACTTGACTACAATTCTATAAAATATACAATGATTCTATATGTACATGTGCCAGATATGTGTGTATGATATATACACATTCACATACAAACACGGGGAAAAAAGATGAGGGAAAAAAATACAGCAAAATGCTGAAACTGAAAAACTAGTGCTGTATTTTCTTCTTTTAAAAGTTTTCTAAACTTAATTTTACAATTCCACTTTAAGGAACAAACTTGCCTTTCAGAGTATACATTCTGTATTTAGTTTTCCCATCCAATCTACAAGTGATTAGCCAAATGACCAATCAATAAAGATGAGTATTTAAAGAGAGGTACATAATGAAATGAATTCCAGACATAAATTCCATTTACATATATTATCTTATTGCTACTATGAAACTTTAAGCTGGCCACCCTCCTGTCGTACTGGAATTTTAACAACACTCAATAGAGCCACAGGAATCATTTAAAAAATATTTATTGAGCACCTGATAGATGTATAGATGCTACTTTGGAATGTTTCTTTAGATCAACGAATCAGTTTCTAATTTTTGAGTACATTTTTCTCTACCTATGTTCAAATGAGACTTTAAATAAAAACATCTCCCTGACCATCTAACTTGGACCTATTGTTAGTCTTATAAATTCATTTTGCACAAATTCTATTTGTTAAAAGACAGAAAGAATAAAATTTGAAAGATATAAGAAAACAGGCAATGTTATACTTCCCTGTTGAGACTGAATGAGTACAACTTTTGTGGAAACGTATTAGGCAATGTCTACAAATTTAAAAAATGCACATTATTTTGACTAAGTAATTCTACTTTCAGAAATAATTCCTATTACTATAATCGCATCTGTGGAAAACAACATGTTCAAGGACACTTACTGCAGCATTCTTTATAATAAGAGTTGGAAGCGTCCCAAATGTCCATCAACAAAGGACTGGTTTAATAAATTAGACTACAGTTATACATTGAAATAGACAGAAATGGCCAGGATTAGACAGCTATTTTATGTACTGATATGAAAAAATCTCCGGGATTACATACATATACTAGTTGAGCAAAGCAACGTTTAAGATTAAAATATACAAAGAATACTGCTATTTGTGTAAAAATGTTTTCACAGATGGATATAATAAAACTGGCTTTTTGCTTATAAATGCATAGACTAACCCTGGAATAATACTAGAAAGTAGTAAAAGTGATTGCTTCTGGGGAAAAGAAATGGATGGCTAGACAGATGAAGGAGGGAGCGATTTATGTGGCATAACCATGTACATTCACTGGCCACTCAAAAAAATTTAAAACAGCAAAGATAAGTCAACGTTCTTTTCTGAAAAAAACTAAAAATAAAATTTTAACAAAAATTAAGCTACAGAATGTGCTACCACCTTCAGAGCACTTCTCTTTTTATATTAGTTTTTGTTATTTAGCTTAGTTTTTATTCGTAAAACATGGGGGAGTGGGACCTAAAAGACACAGCTGATAGGCTTATAAAGAAGCCATATTATACCCCTTCCATCACCATTCCTCACTGCCCCCACCCCCAGCCCCACCAAATGGGGTAGGCGTGGGAAATGCAAAGTTAGTTCCCACTTAATTACATGTTATCTAATCTAATAAACACCAAACACACAGCCCTTCGCCCCTCTGGCCTCCTCCCCCATCATCTCGTTGATATTCCCCTAGAAGTGTTGGCTACAGAATAGATGGAGGAAAAAAATTAAGTTGTACACTGATTCAGAACATTTTATTAAAATTGCTTGTTTTACTATGTGGAGAAGTAGAAAGTACATATCAGCAAAAATATTTTGATTCATGTGATGGATTTCGTTAGAACACAGAAACTGTCTTCTTACACCGGCATTTTTTAATGTAAGGTTCTGGCCGGCCCTTCTAGCCCATGTAGTTCTGAGAGAGAGACTCCAGGTTCCACAACAAAAATAGCACTAATTCATCTCATTCGTCACCCTTAAACTGGGAAGGCGCCTTGGCAACAAAGACAAATATGACTCAGAGCTGTGGAATTCCTTTTCTTTTTGCTTATTCTCCTTCTCAGGTCTGTTCTTACCCTCAGGTATAATTTTATTTGCATCTATTTTCGGCATAGGCCAGAAACTTAGAAAACAGCGATGCTCAGGCTCTCGTGCAATCGCTTACCTTTTATCATAACCTTAAATGATAATGAAACTGACCTTAAAATATAAAACGCAGATGAGATTTTGACGTGATAGATTAAGAGGGGCCTTCCCATCAGGCAGATAGTGTCACTGGATGAACATTGAGCTCCTGCCATGAGCAAAGCTCAAGCCAGGCAAATAGGAACACTGCTATCCAGGGCTTGTTCTTGGGAACTGGAAGTCCAGTGAAGGAGGCCAGCCCGTTGACCATCAGCTGTGACTTGAGGCCAAGTGAAAGCTGATGCCTTGAGGCATGAATGTCAGCTCACGGAGGAGAGAGGAAAAGTGAAAGCTGATGCCTTGAGGCATGAATGTCAGCTCACAGAGGAGAGAGGAAAGAAGAATTTTGACTGGGGTGAGGAAGTGAGGAAGTGAGGAATTCTGACTGAGGAAGTGAGGAAGTGAGGAAGCGGGAAAGCTGCAGACAGGCGCTGAGCCTTCCAGGCGTGGAAGGGTTTTAATAGGTTTCAAGAGAGGAGCTGGACAGACAGTCCAGGCTGAAGGAAGAGGAGGAACAAAGGGAAAGACACATGGGAGGGAATGACGGAGCAGGATCCGGCTCTGGCAGCGCTGGGGCTGGGGCTTCGGCTGCTTACAGGGTGTACAGAAAAGAACATGAGCCTAAAAACGCTCCATCAGTGAGGGCCATGCTGAGGGCTCAGGGCTGATGCTGTGGGCCACGAATAGCCAGGGAGAGTTTTCAAGGGGCTTGGCAGGACCACATGATCTTTGCGTTTTAAAAAAGCACTCTCAGTGCTGTGAAGGATGGGTTACAGCATGTGGTGGCAGGGAGAACAGCTGAGAGGCCATGATACCGTCCAGGTGAGAGATTATGAAAGCCCCAATTAGGTGGGGACGCAGAGGAAAGAAAGAAGATTAAACTCGATGGCTGATTGGAGGAGAGAGGGAGGGGATACCGTGGGAGTTAAAGAACACCCTGACACTATTAGCCAAAAAAAACAAATCCCCCAGATATCCAGTTTTAAGGATTTTGACACCAAAACCGAAGAATGGTAATAGAGATGAGAAAAAGAAAGATTTTCTGGAGGCATCCTCTAGTCTGAATCACATTGATAAATTCGTTAGTTTATTTAATAAATATTTTTAAGGGCAGTACGCTAGGCACAGGAGATACAAACAAGAAGACAATTCCTTTCCTCAAGAAGATAGACAGTTTAATAAAAATACAATTACATTAATCTGTGATAAGTGCTGTGTAGAAATAATTAAAGGGTGTGCTTACAAGAGTATATCAGTGTCCTTTTGCCACTCTCACAAATGACCACAAATTTGGTGGCTTAAAACAACACAAGTTCCTTTTCTTAACAGTTCTGGAGGCCAGAAGTCCAGAATGGATTTCGCCAGGCTGAGGTGTGCTGCGACCACACTCCTTCAGGAGGCTCTCCGGAGCATCTGTCTCTGCCTTTTCCAGCTTCTAGTGACCACGTGCACCCTTGACCTTGTGACCTCTTCCTCCAAAGCCAGGGACATAGCACCTTCTCTCTCTGACTCAGCTTCTCTCTGCTTCTGTCACACAGCCCTCTCTTCGTCTGTAATCAAATTTCCCTCTTATAGGAGACTTGTGAGTACATTTAGGGCCTACCCTATAATCCAGGATGATCTCCCCATTTCAAGAACTTTATCATGAAATGCTGTGTCTGGTGCTTTCACTTTCTGCAAAGGCCCTTTGCCATATAAGGTAACATTCACAGATTCGAGGGATTAGGACCTGGCAATCTTTAGGGGCCATTATTCAGCTAACTACACAGGATGTAGAGAAAAGACCCCTAATCTGGCCCCTTTATCCTGAAGGCAATGGTGAGCCACCGGAAATTTAAAGTGAAGGAATTACCTAGTAAGATGTGATTTTGGAAAATTAATTCAGGACTTCTGAAGATGCAGATTGAAGAAGAGCCTGGAATAATAATAATAAACTCCTATAATAATTCAGGAGAGTTTTGATTAAGACAGTAGTAATTGAGTTGGGTGTATTGGAGAGAAATTAAGACAATGTCATTAACAGCTCTTTATGGATTGTTGTATGCAATAAATGGTTTCCGGTGTGGTCAGGTGCCATACTTCAAGATTCGTTATACAAGAGCAGAAGCAGATTTGGGAGAAGGTTGGAGGAACCTTAGGCCAGGAGGGAAATTTTTATCTAAGAAAAAGTATGTTCTGAGAATTAACCAATTTGCTTGCCAACTGTTTTAGATTGCAATCCATTCTTGGAGACTGCCTCTAAGAACAAAAACAATTCTATCATACAACTTCTATCGCTAAATGTTATCTTCACGTTCTTAGAATAGAATCTAAGGATGTTAAGGAAAAATAAATATGTAATTAAAGTAGAATTTTTTTTTTCTTCTGGACTGGAATCATAAACTGTCAATGCTATAAAGAGTCTCAGCAATCATTTTCTGGCCAAGAGTTCTCAGCTTTTTTTCCCCACTACCAATACCCAGTTGATGAGTTGAGCAAACACTCGTGGTTACTTCCAAGCATAGCCACTCTGATTCATCCTTTTCTTCCCCCATTACAAGAGTATATTAGAACAAATTGAGAGTTATTTATCAGAATAACTAAATCATTTTTTTTTTAGTTAAATAAGTGTATAATGTGTAACTAGCTACTGCGAGACACCCCCCACAACCAATAGCAACACGTCATCACAATACCACATGAGAACCACGGTTTTGGGTCCCTAATCCACTCGAGACAAACGCATCCAGAGCAGTGGTGTGCCTGTCACCGACCGAGTTCATTAGTACAGTTCTGACTGAAGCCCTGTTTTGTGATTTTTCAGTCCACTGCTGCTTCCAATATGCCATCTTCATCCGTTCCTTCTCTAAAGACTGCCTCCAACCTTATTTGTCCATCCAGAAGGACAAAGGCTCAGAGAAGCAGCAAAACCTTTTTTTTTCTCTTTAAGTAAAATCATATTTTTTCACGTTCCATCCATCTCGAGTCCCACAGAGTCTCCTTGCCATCACCACGTCCCCAGGGCTCCCCATCCTCCCTGCTCTCTCCCTCCTTCGTGCCGCATGCACTTAGTCTGCACTGCACGCTTCACAATCGTATTATATCTACATTGCCTTGTCCTCTAATTTCCTCATAGGCGCATCTCTTGTCTCCTTTCTAGATTTATGAGGGCCTTGTAGAGTTTTCGCAGCTCAGTACTCAAAAACTAAAGAGGTGATGTATGGTATGGAAGCTAAACTGCTGAGACGTTCAGAACAGAGATGTATGCTGTTTTATTTGACAAGACTGAAATCTCTCGCCTCTGCAGTGCAGAGATCTGTTATATATTCTTCAGTTGTTCTACATGTGAAGATGAGAAAGAGAATTTTGTCTCAGCTTCAGAAACAACATATTGGCTCCCATAAACTAAGGAAAAACAAAACACCTTTAGATTCTCATGCTCCTAAAACCTAAAGTTTTAGGTTTGATGCTTCTTGTGCCTTTCCCTGTAGAGATCTATTTTATCATTGTTTCCTGGATATTGAATCCTTTTCGTTTGTTTGTTTGTTTGGTGTTGTTTACTTGTGTCCTTGAAATGCTATGTCTGGTGCTTTCACTTTCTGCTCTCTTGGTCTTCCATAGTACAGCAGGTATTTCTGATCAGAATCTGTGTGATTGAGGCAAGATATAGACAGGATTCTTCAAACTGTGTATGTAACACAGCTACTGAAAATCTCAAAGGGACGTACTGTTCAATAATGTGTGTGAGCTATTCCCTTACATTTTAGTAAAGCTTGGATAATGCTCCCCAAAGGCTATAAATAAAATTAGGTCGTTTTAGTGGCTTTCTTTCCACCTGAATTAATTTACTTCCATTGTTGAGGCCCCGCTATTCAGATTGTTTTCATTTTTTAAAGACAGGGTTGGTCTAGGAGATGAGTAAGGCAAAAATTCAGAGAAAAACACAGGCAGAATTTTGAACGTAATATCCCATTCTGCTAAATCAATACTCAATCTGTGGTAAGTAACACTGGCAGGATGCCAATCCATAAAATAAACCACAAAATGCTATAGCATACACATTCCAGTGTCTGCTATGCTTCTCAGGCAAACAGCATTAAATCGAAGGATGGCCCTTCTTCATAGTATACAGTTTAGCTTGTGCATGATAATTGTGAATTAAAATGTTTTTTCATTTCATTATGTGCCCAATATTGGTCAAACACTGTGCTAGGCCCAATAATAGGGAAATAGGTATGCATACAATTTTAACACAAGATACTGAATTTTATGACAAATACAGGTAAAGGATGTTATGGACACATGTAGGAGAGGCACCTAACCAAGCCTAGGGCCATTAGAGACAATGCCCCGAGGTAGTGGTAACTGAATTGAGCACTGAAGGACAAGGACAACCAGAATGTGAAGAGATGTTTCTGACAAAGGGAATATGTGCAGTCATAAAGGCAAAGGGGTGTAAAAATCTCAGGAAATGACCAATAGTTTAGTAGAAGTAAAGGTAGAAGGCTTAAGGCAGACAGGTAGAAGCTAAAATTTCAACAAGGTCGACCAGAAACAGAACACGAAAGTCCTTACTCCATAAGTATCTGGTCAGAGGGAGGGAGCATGACTCTCTGAGTTTCAAGGAAGGGGAAAACGGTGTAACTCTGAAACTCTTATAGAAAGTACATGAAATTATCAAGTAGATGGTAAAATACCAGTCACAGTCCTTTCTACACAGCAATGGAGAAAAATCAAATTGTTTTTTAAGGCAGAAAAAACATACCCACAGATTAACTATAATACATACTACTACCAAATTCAGACATTTTGATCACACTACCTATGTGGCCTTTAAGCCATAGTAAAGACATTAGAAATTTGTCCAGAAGGCATCCACTGAAGGGTGTCAAGCAGCAGAGCAATAAAATCAGATTTAAGTTTTTAGAAGATTACAATGACATTGTTGAGGAGGCTGAATTCCAGGTATGCCAGGCTGGAGTTAGGGAACTATTCTGACAATGCAAGGGTCTGAACTTTGCTGGTAGAAGTAGGCAAAGAGAGATTTAGCAGATCAGATCAAGAGAATTTGCAATCCAATCCAACAGAGGGGTGAGACAGAAGAAAATCTCCAGATTGTTCCACCTAAGTTTCTGATTTAGGCCGCTAGATGAATGAGGAAAACATAGGTTAAGAAACACAGCAAGAGATCAGTGTGCTGGAAAGAAAAAGAAGATTTCATCTAAGGACATCTGGAGCCTTCAGAGCCTCGAAGACCAGCAGATGGAGATGTCCCGAGGCTACCGACATAGAGGAATTTGAAGCTAGAGATAGACATTCAGGATTCATTGACTCGCCTACTCAAGACTCTTGCTCCAGTAACTGTCTCGTCTCCTTTGTTCTGTTGTCTGGTGGGTTGGTTGGTTTAGAATGTTGGTTCTCTACTAGATTTTCCTCTTCAGCATAAAAGCATGTTACTCTCCCATCTGAAAAAAATCCTTCTCGTCTTCACTTCTTCTACCAACTACTGCCCCATTTCTTTTTTCCTTTTTAATTCCTCTTTGCTTGATCATTTCATTTCAATTTTGCTCCTCTCCTCCCCTAACTCTTTTCATTGGAACGCCCAGCGTTCAGTCATTCAGTCCCCGACTTTTTCTCTCCTCTATACACATTCATTCCTTTAGATATCTCATCCTCTACCGTATATATGTCTATGACTCCAAAATGTACATCTTCAGCCCAAAATGTTCTCTTAAAATCCTATTTATAACATCTACTTGCCATCTCCACTGGGGTAGCTAATAGCCATCTCAAACTCAAACTCTCCAAAACTCAATATTTGATCTTCACTGTGCCAGAGCTGCTCTTCCTACAGCCATTTTCAACTCAATTGATAAACAACTCCATCCTTCCAGTTGGTCAGGCCTAAAACCATGTTACAATCTTTAACCTCTCTCTCTCATACCCTACCTTCATCTAATCTATTAGGAAATCCCTTTGGCTGGACCTTTAAAACAGCTCCAGATTCCAACCATTTTTGACCACCTCTATTTTTACCTTCTTTGTCCAAGCCATCATCATCAGCTCTCACTTGAATTATTGTAGGAGCTTTCGAACTAGTCTCACGGCTTCTACCCTGGCATGTACGCATGTGCACACATGCACACTATCCTTCAGCCAAAACGAACCTTTGAAGTATAAGTCAGATGATGTCAGTCCTCAGCAGAAAAGTATTGCAGTGGCTAACCATTTCACTCACCCAAAGGACATAAAACAGCCTACAAAACCTCGTATGATGTGGGCCCCCACCGACTGTCCAGTCTCATCTATTTCCACCCTCCCCTCAACACTGGCTCCATCCACACTGGCCAGGCAAATCCCAGGCCTGCCTTGGAGCCTTTGCATTAGCTCTTCCCTCTACCTAAAACACTCTCCCCCAGATGCTATGGCTGACTCCCTGCATTTTTCACGTCTGCTCAAAAGTCGGTTTCTGAGAATAACCTTCATCACACTCTTATAATTACAGCCCACCTCTCCAGAATTCCTGACCTTTCTTACACTCTTCTACCCTTTTTTCTTTTCCACAGTACTTTTATAATACCCAGTGTAATTCACTTATTCCGTGTTTATTGTTTATTGTCTCTTTCAACTCCTAGCAATGTCACTAGAATGTAAGCTCTACAAGGCAAAAACCTTTGTTCTGTTCATTAATGTATCCTCATGTATAGAACATGGCATGTGCATAGTAAATATGTGCTGAATAAATGGAAATAGTCGAAGAAGCCATATTCATTATAGAGAGAAATAACAGAAGCAAATGGACTAAGGGCAGAACAATTGCGTACTCCTCCTTTGAAGGGACTGATAGAGGAAGAGAGTCCCATGAAGAGGACTGAGAAGAACAGAACGGGGTGGTTGGAAGAAAAATATAAGAGAACAGTGTGTCCAAAGCCAAGGGAGGAGAATATTTTAAGCAGCAGGTCAAGCTCTGTGAAAAGTGGGGTAGGGTGAGCCCCCTGGCCCTCCTGAAGCCACTTCCCCTCTTCCCTGCTTTGCTGGCAAGCCTATGCCTTTTAGCCCTCCTTCATCTCCACATACCTGCGCTCTCTCTGCATCTTACACAAAACCTTCCTGTTGTAAACAGTTCTCTTCAGTTACAAATATCTCTGCATTCATTCTTTGGAAGAAAGCTCACCAGTACCAATTACAGTTTTTATACAGTCTAAGAGGAAATTTAATGGCCCTATTTTCCCTAAGACTTGTTTAAAGCTTACTCATGAAGCTATCACTCTGTATTTTGTTGAGGCCAAGGGAGGATTTGTACCCATGTGCATAAACAATTTGGGGCTCATCACCTGTACATAAAAAATTTTTAAGTACCTCATTTCCTTTCTGAAACTGTTAACATATGTTAAAATACTTATAACTTAGGGGAAGCTCAGAGTTGAAGATTTGAAATTATTCAAGAAATGTTTGGTAACAGAATATTGTCATGGACTAACAGACTTTTTGAAGGTATTTTGTTGTTGTTGTTGCTGTTGTTGTTGTTGTTGCCGCCCTTGTATGTCCTCAGCCTTCCATGGAGGTTTAGTAGTCTAATCAAAGAAATAGTCCAATATAATAATTAAGGTTCAAGTACCTTCTCTGAGCAGGGTAACCTCCACTTATTCATTCAGCAACATTTAAAGAATAGTGAAGACATCCACTTGCCTAAGTACTTAGAAAGAAGAGTCCATATAAATAACTACAGTACAAGTGCTACCAGATTTACAGCCAGATACAGTCATCTCTAGAACTATCCTATATTCTATACCCAGCCACTCTTCCCACCATATGTTAGATTTGTCCCATCTATGCTAGTACAGGATGTTATAAAAACCTCAAACCTACCCAGAGTGGATTGGTATTGGCTGGATGTTGTAGGGATGCTGAGGGTAAGGCTAGTAGCCTCGAGTCAACAGGGGTATCTCACTGAGGCTATATAGCCAGAGACACAAGGCTAGATACTCGCCACCTACATCCTGACCTTCAGCCCTGGTTGCTCCCTATTCCAAAAGGAACATATAGCACTGGTCCTATTTTCAATACCAACTAGTTCTCTCTCTTGCTGCTCAATCTTGAAGGAAAAGAATCATTAAGCTCAGTTTTTCTCTCTTTATAAAGGATAAAAGACAGCAAATCCACCCTTTGTTAGTTGAAAAACAATTAAGTCCCTAGCCTTTATGAAATTCAGGAGTAGCTCAGAAGTAGTTATAATCTACAGAGAGAATAAGAATGAGAATACTAAAGAATTAAATGCCTTCTTTGATACTTTGAACAAAGCAAGTAATTTATCTTTAGCAACTTAGAATGTTTAGTTATTTAGAAGGGGGTCTAATTTTCTAAGGAAATGTCGCTAGAGCTGTTACTCATTATCCTAAATATTTGGTAAGCATATACTTTTTAAAAAAAAGTTATCAGAACACTATGTTTATATAGTATGTCATACTGAATATAAAATTTGCTCAATGGGTCATATTTTTATTTTGATAGCACATAAGCCTCCAAAATGAAGTTTAAAGAGACAGCTCGGGAAACTTAATCCCAGTTACATTTGATGGAGTTGAAGGATGAAGACAGGAAGGCAGAGGATGGGAGGAACATGGTGGCGTCATGAAGTGACTTCTGTAGTGCGCTAAAATGACCATTTGAAAATCAGTTAACAATTCACAATGACAACAGCAACACAATAATAAAGATAACACACTAAAGAAAAAAATGTTAAAATACGAATGTAGAATGAAAAACAAGATCTAAGCAAATGGAATGACATAACATGTCCTTGCACTGGGTGACTCAGGGCAGTAATATCCTCCCAGAACCAGTAGAAATTGAATGTAGTCCCAATTAGAATCTCAGTAGGGTTTTTCATTTTGTTTTCTGCTCTTGGGAATTAATAAAATGATCATAAAGTTTATAAGAAAAAATTAATAGACCCTAAAAAGCCAATAAAACTGTGAAAAAGAAGAACAGTAAGGGGAACTTGTCTGGCCTGATATCAGAGCACATTTTAATGCTACCATAGGATGACAAGATAACAATATGGAAATAGACAAAAAGATCAGAAGAGAACAGAGAATCCAGAAATAGATCCACACATGCAGACTTTAATATACGACCAAGGTAGTGTTTCAATTCAGTGAAAAATGACAGAATATTAATAAATGATGCCGACAGAATTGGCTATCCACATAGAAAAACGAAAGGTATAACCATGTGTCACATATGTAAAAAAATAAATTCAAAAGAATTAAAGACTTAAATGGAAAAATATAAGATGATAAAATTCTTAGAAGAAAATCTATAAATTACCTATAACTTCTAAGGACAGGGAAAACTTTCTTAACCAAGACAGGAAACCCAAAAGCCATGTAAAAAGAAAAGACAGTGATTATATAAGATGTTAACATCCAAAATTATAAAAAGTTACCATAAACAATTGAATAGAAAATTTATAAACGAGGATGAAATGCAGTACAGATGTCAGACAAATATCTATACAAAGCTCTTTGATACACAGGTAAGAAAAAGATAAACAGCCCAAGAGAGAATAACATGAATTGCTTAGGACACAAGCAAGCAATTCAGAGAAGAGTCCGGTTAAAAACAAACATGTCGACTGATGCTCAGAAATACTTGCAGAAAGGAAGGAAAATTAAATTCTTGCCATCAAACTGGCAAAAATCAAATGCGACAAACTTGTGGGGTATCGTGGTTAGAGATTAAAGGGGGATGGCACTTTTACACGATGCTGTGGGCGTGTAAACAGTAACAATCTTAGTAAGCAATCTGGCAAAATCTGTGAGAATTCAAAATACAATCCTTTTAAAACTTCAAAATTTTGAATCATGTGAATTTAACACCTACTCATATATATATATATACATATATATATATATATATGTATACATATAGCAATGCAGTGCATCCACTTAAAGCAAGAAGAGAAATCTTAAATACACTTGGTAAATTGACCATTTGATTAATATAAAATATCCTTCATTATCTCTGGTAATATTCTTTGTTGTGAAGTCTACTCTGTTTGATATAAATATTGATACTCCAGTTTTCTTTTTAAATATATCCTTCAACCCAGTGTCCTATTCCTACAAATATTTTCCATAGAAACAAAAGCACTCACATATAAGAATAGTGTACTACAATCTTTATCGCAGTATTGTTTCTCTCAGGTCAGTAGTAATGTAGAGAAGGAGGAAGGCAGGGAGGGGGAAGAGGAGGGAGGGATGGGGAGAGAAAGAAAGAAGAGAGAGAGAAAGAATTCCCAGCAATAAGCAAGTGGGAGACTAAATTATAACTGTGTTAGAATAGAACTTATAAGAATGAATTCAAGTTGATGTGGAAGGCGTTCCACAAAATATTACTGAAGTAACTAGCAAGTGGCAAAAAACTATACGATGATGGTCTTGTTTTATGACCAAAAAATAGCTCCTATATAAATGAATGTATATCTGTCTCTTTATATAAAAATATATACATGCATGGATACATGAATACATATATACAGTTACACATGTGTATGTTTACAAACTATCTTAACAACTATACTCCTTAACATGGGTTACCTGGGGTTAGTTGACAGTGGGAGATGCAAGTGAAAAATAAATTTTAAAAAAGACTACAACAATTCAAAAAGAATATGATTCGATTTATGTGAAATTTGAATGAGATAAATGAAAAGAAAAACATTGAAAATGAAAAAGTAACCAGTGAATTTATGTGACAATAACTGACTTTCCCAGATACAGCTTACTAAAGGACCCAGCTGCTTCTGTCAAATCAATTTCCATAGAGGCCAGTTGCTGCAAAATGTAAAATATAACCAAACTCGCCTATCTTTTCTGTTTTTATTTTCCTCTAAAAAACTTTAAAAATTTTTCCCTTTTAAAAACAATTTTTAAATGATCATGGAAATGCAAATTAAAGTCATAATGAGATATCACTTTGCACCTGTCAGAATATCTATCATCAATGAATTAAATAACACATGTTGGTGAGGATATGGAGAAAAGGGAACCCTCGTACACTGTCGGTGAAATTGCAAATTGGTACAGCCACTATAGAAAACAGTATGGAAGTGACTCAAAAAATTAAAAATAGAGCTGCCATATGATCCAGCAATACCACTTCTGGGTATTCATCTGAAGAAAACAGAGACACTAATTCAAAAAGATAGATGCATGCCAATGTTCATTGAAGCATTACTTTAAATAGCCAAGATATAGAAGCAACCTAGGCGTACACTGCCAGATGAATGAATATAGAACAATACTCGGCCAGGAAAAAGAATGAAACCTTGTCATTTGTGACAACATGGATATTTCTAGAAAATATTATGCTAAGTGAAATAAGTCAGACAAAGACAAATACCATTTTAAGAGGTACAAATTTGCAGTTATAAAATAAATAAATCATGGGAATGTAATGCACAGAATAGGAAAAATAGTCAATCACAGCATAACTTTGTACAGTGAGAGTTACTAGACTCATCTTAGTGATCACTTCATAAGATATATATGTTGCATCACTATGTCGTATACCTGAAACTAAGGTTAACTGTACTTTAATAGAAAAAATAAAACATCATGTATCTACTTGTACTTTTTTTTTCTGTAGACGTGATATTGCTGAACCATCTTTTTCTATATGACAATATCAATTTTCTTGGTGAGTTTAATCTGTAAGGATTTTTCATAATCACTTTTACATTAACAGTTATTTCTGCCATCTTAATTCCTGTTCTCTATTTTTAAATATCTTTCTCTCTTACTATTTTCCATTGAATGGATCAAAATTACTTATGCTAGCTGTGAAGTTTGTGCTCTATTTTTCTTCTCTGGTGGTTATTCCTAACTTATTAAAACCCAAGCTTAGGTTTGTTTTTCTCTATCAATTTCTAAATTTAATCAACAACTATATCTCCTTTGCAAAAGACACCACTCACTTAACATGCTTTTAATGCTTCTGGTTCCCCACCCTTCAGCAGTTTGTTATACTCTAGAATTTGAACTAGATTACTATACATTTTTTTCCTTTGGACATTCCTCGTTTAGACAACAGATCTTACTGAGTTGATTACTCTCCAGTAGTTCTCATTTAGAGTACCTTCTTTAGAGTTGTTAATCATTTTGTTGGAATACTTTCACCAAGAGTGTTTTCAAATTATGTCTATGTATAGTATGACTTTTAAGGCCTTTTGTGTCATAGGACATCTTTATTTCACTTGCACATTTCAATGACAGTTCAGCTAGATATAAAGGTCTAGACTCAAAAAATGGTTTTTTTAATTCTTTGGAAATATTACTCCAGTGTTGCTATTAAAATGGTAGATGTGAATCTAATTCTTGTTCCTTTATAGATGACCTGTTTCTTTCCCTCTGGAATTGTTTCCTTTGCTTAAATTTCATCCGAGGATGTCAGTATTGATATTTTCTCTTCTCTTGTTTGGTACACAATAAGTTCATTCAATCTTTTTCTAATTGTGGGGAAATTTCAATTAGCAGTTCTTCAAATATTTAACTCTTCTTTATTTTTTTTTTCTCATTTAGGGCCCCTATTAATCAGATATTGACACATTCTATTTTTTAAACCCTTTAATTTTTCTCTCATTTTTTTAGTTCTTTGTTTCTTCTTGATGCCTTCTGGGAATGTTTCAAAATCCACTCCATCTCATTAATTCACTCATCAACTGTATTCATTCGACCCAGACGTTAAGTTTTTTTTTTTTTTAATTTCTGTTATATCTGATTGGTTCTTTTTTATAACTTCTTGGCCTTGTTTAATGTTTACAATGCCCTCCTCTATACCCTTGAGAATATTAGGATTACTGTAAGGTCTTGTTTCTGTGGCTCATTAATTCTGCTCTCTCTAGAATTAGTTGTTCAGTTTGTGATCTCTTCCCAATGCTTTACATCGGTGTTATTCAAATATCTCTTTATCTTTCCTGTTTCTTTTGGAGAATCAGCTATAGTTATATGTCGAGTTCTCAATTCCATCCATATCCCACTTGCTTCTGAGGCATCTCCAGAATGAGACTCAAAGGAGGAAAACCACAATTGCTATAAGTTCCCCATCTTGACACTCCTACATCATAAACTAGACTTGAGATCCTCAAGATTTAGTCTGATTTAGTTTCTTCTCATGTTCAGTAGAATTAGACTATGTCACAGGATCACCAAACAATTTCCATTTGTTTATAGAAAGAAATAGTTTTCTAGGCACATGAGAGGGATAATAATGGCAAAGAATGGCAAATAATGATGGAAAATGTAATAATTTCTGAAATTTCTTGGAACCTTAATACTTTGTGATTGTTATAGTGAATCTTATTTTCCTTCTTCCCCTTCATAAACCCTTATGATGTAATTTCTTAATTCAAAAATTATTAAAATTTAGTTTTGAAGATTTCTTAACTGAACCATATCTGACCACCAAGATAACTGGAAAGGCTTTTTATGAAACCAGTTTGGATATTTCTGATCTAAAAATGTAGTAAGAATTGGTTTGACGTGTTCGATGGAACTATTTCTGTCTTGCCTCCATGTTCTTGATGGAGATAAAATACAAATATTGATATTTGTATCTTACCAGATACCTGCACAAATGTCTAGCCTTTTCTATTGATCTAACACTCACTTATTCAAAAATATTTGTTGAAAACTTGCCATATGCTTGTTCTTGTTGCCAGGTGCCCAGCAAGAAAGACACAGTCCTTGCAGTCACAGAGCATTAGAGTCTAACAGAGAATCCAGATTGAATGTAGGTTCTGTTAGGGCAGGGATTTTTTTTGTGTTGTCTTCCAGTGTATTCCAGGCACCTAGAACAGTGTAAATATTGTTCAAATGTTAAGTGAGTAAATATTTAACACTAATTGCAAGTGTGGGGAGCATTATGGAGGGAAAGTACAGATGTTGTGGAGTAGATAGAAATGAGAGGCCTTAGCTGCTCTAGGGGGTTGTATAGAGCTAGTTCTCTTCAGATGGGTTCATGCAGGCTCAGTTAACCAATCAGTACCTCTTTTCTATTCAGGCCACCCTCCTATTAGGTATGTAGGCTTCGGCCACCTTGAATTTTTTCAGTAATTGATTTCTGTAAATGAGAAATTAGACAGATTGCTTAACAATACTATGTGTTTATAGAAATAAAAGAAAAATCACAGTTTAACAGATTTGTGTTTCCTGCTTCTTGTCTGCCCACGCCCATGCCCCCACCCCATTTTCTTTTCTAACTTGCAGATGAAGGAGCATCTATGCATCCTTGTGATGATACCTACTGTGGACCTTTCCCAGAATCTGAGCCAGAAGTGAAAGCTGTAGCTAATTTCCTTCGAAAACACAAAAAGCACATTAAGGCTTACCTCTCATTTCACGCCTATGCTCAGATGTTGCTGTATCCTTATTCTTACAAATATGCAACAATCCCCAATTTTAGCTGTGTGGTAAGTAAGTATTTGACCCTGTACATGTGTGTTGGGCTTCACGCTTCTTTTCTAATGCTAACATGGTTCTAAGTAGTAATGATAAAGCGAACACATATTGTGTTTATTCTAATAAGCATTTTATATATTTTAACTCATTTTTTCATAATCAGATAAGGTAGGAAACTATTATCTCCATTTTACAGATGAGAAAATTGACACCTAGAAAAATTAAATAGACTACGAACACAGTTACTAAGTGTCATAGCAAGATTCAGCTCCGAATCTAGCTCTAGTATCGTTGTTTTTAACCACTGTGCTATGTTGTTTCTCAGATGCAATCATTTCAAATCTATTTACATTCTTACCACAGGTCACACAGAAAATGTCAGTATGGATTTGATTAGTATTACAGTTTTGGTCACATGTGCAGGGCTGTGATTAACTTTATTGAGCAAATAATTGCTCATAAATTATGGTCTGACTCTCATTAATTAAAAGCAAGTTTTAATTCATTTGCTTAATGCTACTTGCTTAATGCTATTTGCTTAATGCTACTAAGTCTCTGGGCACATATCTGACAAGGTAGTGGTAAGAAATAACAGCCTTTCAGGCATAAGATTACCTGAAAGTGAAAAAGCAGTGTTCCTTTCTCTCTTCATCTCAGAAACTCAACAAGCTATCCACTGTAGGCATAATTCCTAGTAAAGTGAGCCTGATTCAGAACCTACAGTATCTAAAGGCCTACCAAGTTCAAGACCAGGCCAAACTAAGATACAGTGAGGAAGCGGAGCAGAGGGAGCAGTGATCATGAGGAGGCACAGGAGGGCTTTGGGGTTGCTGCTAACTGTCTGTGCCTTCACCTGGCTGGTGTTTCATGAGTGTGTGCAATTTGTGATCATTCATTGAACTTTAAACTTAAAATTTGTATTCTCTTCTGTATGTTATACTTAAATTTTTAAAAGTTTTATAAAAGAGAAGCATCCATTTCTTTCTATATACCTTAACTCTAAATCCTGCACGAGTTACCTAAGGTTGCAGGAAATCCTGATCTGTCCAAGACTAGAAGGGATGGGGAAAGTGAGGAGGTCAGGAGATGGCCTGAGAGAAGACTTACATTCTGTCCAAAAGAACTTTGTTCTTGGCATTCCAAGCAAGAATTCTGAGCAAATTCTCTCCCTTGACTAATATTATGAATGTAATAGTTCTATTTGACAGTGCTATTCTTCAGCTGCTCTTTTGGTCAAATAGGTATTTTGTTGGTGCGTGGTGGTAGTGTTGACCTAGCATCCTAACCACCACGTATCACAATGTTTCTATAGGCAAACATTTAGCCTTTTCTAAGTTGGGCACAGTGTCTATTTATAGTCTCACAACAGATTATATGGGGTATATGATATATTAAAACTATTACATGAGAATGTTCTCCATATTTTGAATTTATCTTTCCACCAAGAGATAACCTATTTTCTTTTTGTCTTGGTTTGGAGGATGTGGTATAAAGAGTAGATTAGTTATTCACAGCCAAGGATAGATTTGCCTCTCAAGGGATATTGGACAATGTTGGAGACATTTTTGATTGTCACAACAGGGCTGGGGGATGCTATTGACATCTAGTGGGTAGAGGCCAAGGATGCTGCTAAACATCCTGTGATGCACAGGACAGCCTCCCACAGCAAAGAATTATTCAGTCCAAACTCTCAGTAGTGCCACTGTCGAGAAATCCTGTTAGTGGGTTACATATAAATCATTAAAAACAGGATTATAATTCTCCAGGTCATCTCTGAGTGTTAACCAGAGACCATTAAATTCTATTAAAATTGTTCAAAAACATTCCATCAATATATAGGAGTCTGTGTTTCTGCTAGCATTTTTTAGGTCATTCATTAAGTTGCTTTGGATATGCAAATAAAAAATATTCTCCTTAGCTGAGGTCTGATAAGTGAAGCCAGGGTCCTTTAGGACAATTGGAAAGAGAAAGCAAAGAGAAAAGAGGAAGTACTTAAGCTCTCTCAAATAGGTGTCTAGCTGTGCCACCCAGGAAAGTAATCCTCAGAAAATGTGCTGAAGTTTCCACTTTTTGTGGAAAGATCATATCTGAACCTCTTATCTATATGCAACTGTACTGAGTAGCAGAAATGCAGTGAGCTGAAAAGGCTAAACCTACGCACACGTTTTGTGTAAACAGGCAAAGTGGATATGTATTATTTTTTTCTTAATGGATTTTTCCCCTCTGTTTTAGTCATCTGTAATAATGAGGAACAAAAGTCTCTTCACTAGCAGAATGCAATAATCTTCTAAATGTAGAATTATCTGCCCTTGCCAGGGGATATTTGTGACCATTGAATAAGATGTTAGAATCTTAAAACATTCTCCATATTATGGATACCTCATTATGGTGTTTACATCCTTTTTAATACTGGCTCCTGAGAGGAGACTACCATCACCGGTGAGATCAATAATAAACTGTCTGCCAGGTTCTGGAGCCTGGTCCCTGAATATCCACGAGGGGTGGCATTTGCTGCAAATGCTGCTTTATGCATCCCTGAGGCGAATGAAGACAGCAAGCGGAAGCTGGGTCCAACACACAGCTCCACGTTGCCTAGAGTGCCTCAATTGATGTTTTAAATTATTTATAGGCTAATTGAAATGGGATCATTGTACACTGGTTTCCACATACTTCTTTTTCCCTCACCGGTCATACAATACTTCTCTAACTCCTTGTTGAAACCAGTGTTTTTATGCCATTTGAAAATGTTTTCGAGGGTAGTCTATATCATTCTAGCTCATGTTAGAATGTTTACCATTTTCGTGTTTTGATCACGTTGAGCATTTTAGCATTGGTGGGAAGAGTTCCACCTCAGAATTTCTACATCTCAGCACTACCTGGCTGAGCTCTGTCAGGCGTACGTAACCTTAGCAGTCATGGAGCATTCTGAAATTGTTCCTGTTCCCAGTGGAGATAAACGTAAGAGAAGTCATTCTTACTAAATTAGAAGGCTTCTTAATTGATCCAAATGTGTTTTAAATACCATGTACTCAAACACTGAAGTAGGTACTTAAGGATCGATAAGATTATGTTGATACTCTTACAGATCTATGCTTATTCAACATTCATGCAAGAAATATTGATTAAGCATCTGTTATATATAGGCTCATGGCTAAATACTGCATATGTGGCTATGAATGAGACTGACATGGGTCCTGCCTATCAAGCATTTTGTAATTTATGGAAATATGTGTCTGAACTAAAAGTAAGAGGACAGAACCCTACATCAGCATCAGACGATATGAGTACTTATGCACTTATCCCAACTCAACCCCTCCTTGCTGTAGAACCCCAGCCTGCCCATTTAACCTTGATGAGCCTTCCTTTTCTCACCTGTAAAATAGGAATATTACTGATCACTGGCTTGTTATGAGGATCAAATGTGTTCTAAAACATATTGTAAAATGCAGCACGTGACAAAAAGTAACATAACAATATTATTAAATATAGCTATTAACTAATGTGCCCATCATTGTTCTTCAACTGATGACTGACAAGGCTCAAACAACATGCCAGTGTTTCCAAGGATTTCAATGCAGTAATGTAAGTGATATAATTTCTCTATTTTCCCTCACAGGAATCTGCAGCTTATAAAGCTGTGAATGCACTTCGGTCGGTATATGGGGTACGGTATAGATATGGACCTGCCTCCAGCACATTGTGTAGGTTTCCTGTGTATGTTGTGTTAGAGTTGTCTCTTGAACTAATATCCTGTGTAATTACTTCCCTTTAAAAAAAGAGAAGGTGTGTTCCACCCTAAAGTGGGATTTTTGACTACCAAATTAGCCAAGGAAAATGAAGGGAGTTTATCTCTGATTAGTTTTTTGACAGAAATCACTACACACACTTAAATAAATTCTAAGCAGAGAATATTCTAGGCATGTAGCAATGACTACAAAGTTACAAAGTTGAATTGAGATTTTATGACAGTAGAAAGTACCAAAATGGTCTCCTTAAGCAATTGTAACTACTGTAAGCATAGAAATGGGCCTTGAGATGATAATGAAGTAATGTTTCAGCCTGAAAATAGCTTCCCTTTTATTCCTTTCCATTCTTCTTATGAAATTCTGTTTCTTACATAACACCTTCAGCTGAATTTCTCCTTAAAAGGTGATTAAAATTTTTTTAATTTTATATGAAATAAAGAACGACTAAGTATATGGAAAGAACTTGCACAAAAAAATCAGGAGACATGGATTCTGCTCCGAATTCTGTCACTAGGTATAATCCTAGCCAAGATATTAATTCTGGGCTTCGTCTGCAACTGTTCAATGAGCATTTGGATAAGATCATGTCTCAGGGCCTTTCAAATTCTAAAATTCATTGACTACGTGATTTGGAAAATCTAGTGAGAAATCATAAATATATGAAGGTCTGTGTATGCACATTAAGGTATCACACACACAGGTTATATGTATATGTGAAGATAGTGAGATCCAATTATGCTTTTCAGTGAGGTAGCAAATTTCCCCTGATGTCTTTAATCTACCTGTCATTATATTCCTAACCACTTTCTTCAGCCTTCAGAAGAAAATCTTGGTTTATCAATTATCAATGCTTATCAAATAAGTTAATCCTAATAATGAGAATGTCCTATATATCTGAACTTTTTTTCAAACTCCAGGATCATTGGTCTAATGCTGACCTTTTTAGAACAATTTTTCAATAGAGCCACCATGAAAAGGGAAATATAATATTAAAAAGTCACATTACCAACTTTTGGTCAAGGTAGCAGAGTAGGAAAACACTGTGATCACCTACTCCCGTGACTACATCAAATTACAACTAAATTATAGAGCAGCCATCCTTGAGCACCACCTAAAGACTAGCTGAACAGAACTCCTATAACTAAGGATATAAAAAAGCCACAATGAGACTGGTAGGAGGGGCAGAGACAGAAAATGGGCTGATCTAATACCCCAACATGTGTGGAGGCTAAGAATCAGGAAAGATATCTTGACTGTGGAGGTTTCCACTGAGGAGCAAGGGGTCCCAGCCCCACATCAGGGTCCCAGCCCCATACCAGGCTCCCCAGCCCAGAGCACCAGTGCCAGGAAGAAGAATCCCCACAACATCTGGCTGTGAAAATCAGTGGGGATTTCCTGTGGGTGAGAGAGAGAACCACTGTAGACCCAGGCATTGTCTTATAGGGCCCAAGAACAGACTTACTCACCTACACTTGTCATAAGTTCCAACTAAGGGACAGCAGCTCGAAAAGCTCCAGGAACATATGAGGAGGAACTGAATTGACTGGCTTCACAGAAGGGGTAGAAGAGCAGCTCTCTCCAGGACAGAAGTGCTGGCAGGCACCACTGTTCCTTTGTTGAGCCCTCCCACCACCCAACCTACACACACAAGCAAGAATCGAATCTGAGTCTCTAACAATCTAACAAGGCTAATACCCCTTGCCCCACTCTGAGGATTTCCTGAAACCCTGCCCCACTCAACTCACATACCAGCCAAAACCTCTTCCACTAGCTATTCTTCACAAATGGCCACCTAGGCCTGGGCTATAGATTTTCCTAAAATCTCTCAAAGGTTAACAAACCCAAAACAAGCAGCAGCTGGCTTCAGCATGCCCTGTGCCTCTTACTAAGCAGCCCCTAGCCTGGCACTACTGGCAGCCAGCCTCAGTTTACAGCATAGCCTCTCCCAGACACCTCCAAGCCCAGCATAGGCAACTATCAACCATAGATCACTTTACAACTCCTACCAGGTGTTCCTGGGCCAGGCATAGACAGCAGCTGACCTGGGCCTGCACCAAAGCCCCTCTCTAGAGGATCCAGAGCCAACACACACAGTGCCCAACTTCAGACCACACCAGAGAACAACCCAATTAGCTCCACAAATGACACACCTAAAGGGTGGACTGGGCAGGCACCAGAGCAAATCCTGCTCTACAAGGTCAGCTCCTGCACAATAGCTCATCCACTGTAGTCACAGCCAGTCCTCACAGCCAGTCAGCCTGAGGGTAAATCCTACCCACTGACATATCAACAGAAATCAAGGTTCAGGTACAACAGGAGGGCATATACACAACCCACACAAAGAACGCCCATGGGGCACCCAGCTCAAGTGACCAGGGAGAATACAGCACTGAACTCCACAGGACACCTACTACATAAGACCACTTTGCCAAAAATGGGAGACATGGAAGATCTACCTAATACATGAAAACAAACAAAGGGAAGCAGCCAAAATGAGGAGACAAAAAACCATGTCCCAAATGAAAGAATATGATAAAACTTCAGAAAAAGGACTAAATGAAATAGAGGCAAGCAATCTACCAGATACAGAGTTCAAAGCACTGGTTATGTGAATGTTCAATGAACTTAGACAAATAATTAATGAACTCAGGGAGAACTTACATAGAGACAGAAATCATAAAAAAGAACCAGTTATAAATGAAGAATACAATAATGGAAATGAAGACTACACTAGAGGGAATGAAGAGCAGATTAGATGAGGCAGAGGATCGAATCAGTGATTTGGAAGACAAGGTAGCAGAAAACCCAATCAGGACAGCAAACCCAATCAGGACAGCAAAAAGAAAAAATTTGTAAAAGTGAGGATTGTTTAAGGAACCTCTGGGACAACATCAAGTGTAACAACATTCACATCATAGGCTTACCAGTGGAGAAAGAACAAGGGATAGAAAATCTATTTGAAGAAATACTGACTTAAAACTTTCCTAACTTGGTGAAGGAAATAGGCATACAAGTCCAGAAAGTGCAGTTAGTCCCAAATAAAATGAACCTAAAGAGGCTCACACTATGATACATCATAATTAAAATGCCAAAATTTAAATAAAAAGAATCCTCAAAGCAGCAAGTTAAAAGCAGTTAGTTCCATACAAGGATCCTCCCATAAGACTGTCAGGTGGTTTCTCAATGGAAACTTTGCAGCCCAGAAGAAACTGGCATAAAACATTCAAAGTGATGAAAAGCAAGAACTTACAACTAAGATTATTCTACACAGTATAGCTATCATTTAGAATTGAAGGAGAGATAAAGAGCATCCCACATAAGAAAAGATAAAGTATTACAGCACACAGTATTACAAGAAATGTTAAAGGGACTTCTTAAAGAAGAAAAAAATAAAAAATATGAATAATAAAATGGCAATAACTATACACCTATCAATAATTACTTTAAATGTAAATGGATTAAATGCTCTAATCAAAAAACATAGAGTAGCTGAATAGGGAGGAAAACAAGACCCATAAATATGCCCCCTACAAGAGACCCACATCAGATTGAAAGACACATACAGACTGAAAGTAAGGTGATGGAAAAAGATGTTTCATGAAAATGGAAACAAAAAAGCTGAGATAGCAATACTTATATCAGACAAAATAGACTTAAAAACAAAGCCTATGACAAGAGACAAAGAAGGACATTACATAATGATAAAGAGATCAATCCAACAAGAGGATGTAATCCTTGTAACCATTTATGCACCCAAAGTAGGAGACTCTAGATATATAAAACAAATATTGGCACACATAAAGGGAGAGATCAACAGTAATACAGTCATAGGCAGGAATTTTAACACCCCATTGACAACAATGAATAAATCATCCAGACAGAAAACCAATAAGGAAACAGTGACCTTAAATGACCCATTAGGCCAGATGACCTTAATTAACATTTTTAGAATTATTCACCTAAGGGAGAATATACATTCTTTTCAAGTGCACATGGAACATTTTTTAAGATAGACCACATGTTAAGCCAAAAAACAAGTCTCAATAAATTTAAGGATGAAATCATATCAAGCATCTGCTCCAATCACAATGGTGAGAAATTAGACATTAAAAGAAAACTTAAACACACAGGAACATGTGGAGGCTAAATAACATGCTACTAAATAATGAATAGGTTAATAACAAAATTCGGAAGAAATCAAAAGATACCTTGAGACAAAAAACACAACAACCTAAAATCTGTGGGACACAATCAAAATAGTTCGAAGAGAGAAATTCATAGCAATACAGGCCTACCTCAAGAAACAAGAAAAATTTCAAATAAACAATCTAACCTTATACCTAAAGGAACTAGAAAAAGAACAAAGCTCAAAGTGAGTAGAAGGAAACGATAAAGATTAGAGCAAAAACAAAAGAGTCTAAAAAATAATAGAAAATATCAATGAAAGCAAAAGCTAGTTCTTTGAAAAAATAAAAATTGATAAACCTTTAACCAGACTCATCAAGAAAAAAAGAGAGGACCTGAATAAATTAAATCAGAAATGAAAGAGAAGAATGACAGTCAGCACCACAGAAATACAAAAAATTATAAGAAAATTCTATGAATTATATGACAACAAATTGAATAATCTATAAGAAATGGATATATTCCTAGACTGAATTAAGAAAAACAGAAAATCACAACAGACCAATAACTGCTAACAAAATCAAGTCAGTAAGTAAAAAATCCCCAACAAAGTCCTGGACCAGATGGTTTCACAGGTGAATTTTACCAAATATTCAAAGAAGAATTAACACTTAGGTTTCTCAAACTATTCCAAAAAATTGAAGAAGAGGGAAGGCTCCCAAGATCATTTTACAAGTCTAACATTACCTTGATTCCAAAACCATATAAAAACATTACCAAAAAAAAAGAAAGAAAATTTAGACCAATATCCCTGATGAACATAGACACAAAAATCTTCAACAAAATATTAGAAAACCAGATTCAGCAATACATTAAAAAGATCATATTCTATGATCAAGACGGATTTATTCCTGGGATTCACAGTTGGTTCAATATCCAGAAATCAATTAACATGATACACCGCATAAAGAAAATGAAGGATAAAAACCATATGATCATTTCATTAGATGCAAAAAAAAAGAAAAAAAGAAAAAAAGACACCTGACAAAATCCAATATCAATTTATGATAAAAACTCTCAGCAAAGTGGAAATTTAGGGAACGTAATTCAACATAATAAAGGCTATATATGATGAACCCATAGTTAACATTATACTCAGTGGTGAACAAGACAAGGATGCCCGCTTTCACCGCTTTTATTCAACATAGTAATAAAAGTCCTAGCTATAATGATCAGGTAAGAAATAAAGGACATCCAAATTGGAAAAGAAGTAAAACTGTCGTTATTTGTCGATGACATACTATGTAGAGAGAACTAAAGAGTCTACCAAAATACTATTAGAACCGATAAATGAATTCGGTAAGGTAGCAGGATACAAAAATTAAGATTCGGAAATCAGCTAATCAATTAATATTGCATTTTATACACCAATAAATCACAAAGAAATTTTAAAAAACAATTCCATTTACAATTGCATGAAAAAATAATAAAATACCTACAAATAAATTTAACCAAGGAGGTAAAAGACCTATCTTTGGAAAATTATAGGACACTGAAAAAAGAAATTGAAAAGGACACAAATAAATGAAAGAATATATACTACGCTCATGAATAAGTAGAATTAACATCGTTAAAATGTCATTCTACCCAAAGCAATCTAGATTCAACACAATCTCTATCAAAATACCAACAGCATTTTTTCACATAACTAGAACAGATAATCCTAAAATTTATATAGAACCAGAAAAGCCCCCAAATAACCAAAGCACTCTTGAGAAGAAGTACAAAGTTGGAGGTATACTATCTGATATCAAACTATATACTAGAAGGCTGTAGGAATCAAAATAACATGGTACTGGCATAAAAAACACATAAATTAATGCAACAGAATAGAGTCCAGAAAGAAACCCACACCTATATGGTCATTTAATCTATGACAAGGGAGGCAAGAATATACAATGCAGTAAAGACAGTCTATTCAATAAAAGGTGTCAGGAAAACTGGACAGCTACATGCAAAAACATGGGACTAGACTACTTTCTTATACCATATTGAAGAATAAATTCAAATTAGATTAAAGACTTAAATGTAACACCCAAAAGCATAAAACTCCTAGAAGAAAACATAAGCAGTAAACTCTCTGACATTGCTCTTAACGATATATTTTTTTGGATATGTCTCCTCGGACAAGGGAAACAGAAAATATAAACAAATAGAACTATATCAATCTATAATGTTTTTGCACAGTGAAGGAAACCATCAACAAAACAAAAAGACAACCTATCGAATGGGAGAAGATACTCGCCAATGATAATCCAATGAGAGGTTAATGTCCAAAATCTATAAGGCACTCATACTTAACGCCAAAAAGATACTCCATTAAAAAAGTGTGCAGAGGAACTGAAGAGACATTTTTTTTAAAACAGGAAATACAGATGGCCAATAAATATATAAAAAGATGCTCGACATCATTAATCATCAGAGAAATGCAAATTAAAACCACAATGCAGTATCACCTCACACCTGTCAGAATAGCCAGCAACAATAAATCAACAAACAACAAGTGCTGGAGAGGATGTGGAGAAAACGGAACCCTCATGCATTGTTGGTAGGATTTTAAATTGGTGCAGCACTTTGGAAAACAATATGGAAGTTCCTCAAAAATTAAAAATAAACTACCATATGACCCAGCAATCCCACTTCTTAGTATTTATCCAAAGAAATCCAAAACACTAATTTGAAAAGATACATACACTATGTTCAGTGCAGCATTTTTTATAATAGCCAAGATATGGAAGCAACCTAACCATCTATAAACAACTGGATAAAGAAGAAGTTGTACGTACAGACAATGTAATATTACTCGGCCATAAAAAGAATGAAATCTTACCATTTGCAACATGGATGGACCTAGAGGGTATTATGCTAAATGAAATGTCACACAAAGACAAATATCATATACTTTCACTTATATGTAGACTCTAGAAGACAAAATAAACAAAACAGAAACTCAGATACAGAGAACATTTTAATGGTTGCCAGATGGGAGGGGTTTGGGGAGGTAGGTGAAAAAGGGGGCGGGATCCAGAAACACAATTGTCAGTTATAAAATAGTCACAGGGATGTAAAGTAGAGCATAGGGAATATAGTTAATATTATAATAACTATGAATGGTGCCAGGTGGGTACGAGACCTATCACAAGGATCACTTCATAAGTTATATAAATGTCTAACCACTATGCTGTACACCTGAAACTAACATAATATTCAATGCCAACTGAAATTGAAAATTTTTTTAAGTTTTTAAATAATGGGGGAAATCACATTACCAAGTAATACCTATATATATTAACAATTTTAAAACATTAATTTTTAAAAATTTTACTCACACTTCACATTCTCAGCTTGATATCAAGGCATAGTCATAGTATTATATTTACTGAGAAGAACCTGTTACCATAGAAATGAGGCTGTCGCAGTACTGTGATGTAACTGTTGGCACATATAGTCTCTGACTTTGGCTACTATGACTACTATTTGTATTGCCAGTGTACTCCAACCCAGAAGGACAATGAAGCCACAGCCAGCCCACTTTCTGTCTTTAATTGAAGCAAAGAGAGCCTGAGAAACACCAGAGTCATGTAATTGCCATCTTCACATAATAATTCTATCTCTAACTTGTCCTGGCAAAAAATAGCATTAAAAAATTGTATCATATGAGCAAATAATGCTCTGAAATTTTTAACATAATAGTGTGTCAGGCTAGATCATATAAATTTCAGGGGGAAAGGATATAAAGATTCTTCTATGAAACATGTACTCATTTATTTTAAAATTATGAAGAGCATGTTATGCTAAAAGCTACATACTGGGCACTTTGGGGTGTAAAGATGCAAAATAACAAGTAATATATGCTAAGCACATTATTTCATTTCATTTTCACAACGACAGTATGCAGTAGGTATTATCCCTTTTTCAAAACGGGACACTGAGGCACAGAGAAGTCACAGGTGGTGGGACCGGATACAGCCCAAGTTTGCAGTCTACCTCTAGTGCCCACACTTTCAACTCTGTTGAAAAGCTGGAGCATGTGAGATCACAGGAGCCTTAAGGAGATAGTTGCCAGAAAGGATTGTCAGGGAGGTTAAACACTACTGAGAGGTCGAAAGTTAGATCTGAGGAAGAAAAAGTTTTTAAAAAAAGGAGATTAGGCTTGCTGTCATTGGTGACCTTCAAGAACAAAGTTTTCATGGACTGGTAGAGGCAAGAACCAGGGTAAAAGTGGTTGAAGATGTACAAGAAACATACATACTCTTTTGAGTTCTAAAGTGACAAGAAGAACAAGAAGATGGCATATAGCAGGATCATGAGAAGTACTATAGGAAAACCGTGCTTAAACATTTTGATCAGTGCAGATGCAAAGAGGTGTGGGGGCGGGGGTTAATTAATGAAACAAAGTCCCAGAGAAGGGACCCTCTCACTAGCAGAGAAGACAATGAATGGTATCAAAAGATGACACGTAAAAGACAAGCAACTTTTCTTCCTCTGAGCCAAAAAGAGAAAAGTCAGAGAGCCGTGATGTCAGTAGAGGAAGTGATGGGCTAATTACCCATGATGAGCATGGCGACAGCAAAAAAGTGAGGGGCTGGAAGAGACTAGAAGGACGAGAAGAGAAAGAGAAAGTTTCCGTAAATGAAAGTCTAGAAAAAGGAGCTGAGAGCAAGCAGCTTTGGGAGCAGAGAAAGTGATTAGTGTGAATTTACAGCAAAGACTGTTTCCAGCTCCCTCATAAGAAGTGAAAGCAGAGAAACTAGGCCAGGGAGTGAGAACTAGCCAAACAAAGGCAGAAAAAGGACTGGATGGAGCCTTTTAGGGGTCTGGTGAGAAATTAAGTGAATTGACCATGGCCCGGTGGAGAGTCAAATGAAATTAGAAGAAGGGTGGGAGGAGTCTGGAAACTTCGAACTTAAGCAAAGACAAAGAACAAGTTTATTAGGAATGAAAAAATAAGGAAAGTAGAAGAAATTAGGAGGTTTTCTGGGAACAGAATTTCAATATTCTAGACCTTGGAAGTGGAGAAGAACTGAGTGATGAGAAGGAAAAAAGTCCACGGTGTGGTTTTGTTTATGGATGAATAAAGTGTGGGTGGGGATAAATGTTACTGGAATTGAGGCTGAGAAATTCGAGGTCATTGTACTGGAAAAACATTAATGCTTAGACTAGATCCTCAAAAATGATAGCAGGTATGATTTATAAATTCCATGAGCTCAATGTCAAGGAATTACTGTTAAATCATTCTTGTTGAAATGGTATTTATTGGAAGGATTTAGTATAGCTTAGTGAACAAGTACTATATATACATTTTTTGAAAATTACGCAGACTCTTTGGTAAGGCTGAATTTTTTTTTTTTTTTTTTAACTTTTAGATGTGAGTTCTGGTAGCTCAATGGATTGGGCCTACAAAACTGGAATACCCTACACATTTGCTTTTGAACTGCGTGACACTGGGCACTTTGGATTTTTACTCCCAGAGATGCTTATCCAACCCACCTGTACAGAAACCATGCTGGCCGTGAAGAACATCACAATGCACCTACTAAGGAAGTGTCCTTGAGATGGCCCAAGGTCAAGTCCACCACCAAAGAGAGGGCTGATTCTGCACAAGAGTTAATTGGCAATGGGTAGAAATTGTTTTTAAAGAGAGGGGCATGTTTGGAGTGAACATATCTGTGGACTTTAAAAGGAACTTCTCATGCAATTCAATGCTCTGTGGCAATAAAAAAAAAAGATAAATAATAATAATAAAACAAGAGCATAGACTAGTTTGTTGTAAGAGAAAGCATCTATTTTATGTCCTGTCAGAGTCTCATTTGATTAAGGTGGGGAACATTTTCAAATTCTTTTGCCTCAAGAAATGTACAAATTGAGGATTTCATTTTAAATAAATCTCATGTTCTCAATTAAGATCTTGACTACTAATAATGTTTAATCATGTGCTTCTTTTGAAATGAAAATTTTTGAAATGGAAAGAACTATATCCCTTAATATAATAAATATAAAATTTTCAAGACTTTGAGTTAGTCACATCTTTATTCCCTGGCATTAGTGTACCACGTACCTATAAAATAGCAAGATAGAGCATTTATGTTTAGACTCTGAGAATACCACTTTTAAAATAGGAGAAAACATTAATTGAGGTGCCAGACACAGCAGTAAGCACTTTACACTAATAACCTCACATTATTCTTCATATATTATACTACTATTATCCTCATTTTTCAAATAAGAAAATTGAAGCTTAGAAAGGTCATCTAGACTTTCATTTCCAGAAATATGACAGCATAGAATTCTGGACTGCTGGAAATAACTAAAATTTCTGGACAAAATTTGATTTTTTAAATCATCTTTAAAATATCAAACAAAAAAGTAAGGGGATCTCCAGCCAGGCATTGAGTGAAGGCAGGAACCCAGAAAGCTAAGTGGTGCGCTATTATCCTGAGAGCATTGTCAAACCAGTGAGTGAAGACTGATTTTCACAGCATTTTGGAGAATGAGAGCAGAGAAGAAAGCTCAAGTCTCCCCTAAGATGAGAAGTCTAATAGATTCTCCTCCTACCAGGATTCTGGGATTCCCAAAGGTAAATTACAAATAATCCCCATACTACATCTAAGAAACCACAAGGAAAATGAACTATTTCAAATTTGGCAAGAGTAAAGAGGGGAGAAGTTGCCACTGAGAATGTGGAACAAGTCAACCCTCACCTGAGTTTGCAGCCCGATTTCAGATTACAGGTATTTCTCACTTATCAAAATTCACTTAAGACCACCCGCTTTTATGATACACCTACATTAGTACCTGTTTTCACTAACAAAAAGAAATCCGAAGAGGATTTTTACTTTTACAAAAAAAAAAAAGAGAGAGAGAGAAAAAGCAAAAATAGCATTCAGTGTTTGTTTTGCAGGGAGCTATGACAGAGGCAGCGCGCACCCCAATCAGTGAATATGACCCCATTGAGCTCCCTACCTGGGAACTAAGCATCTCAGCACCAAGCCACTGAGACTGTGTCTTAGTGAGCATCTGTGCTTTATCTTGATTTATTCTGTACATCCATTAGCACGATGTGTCCTAAGATGACTGCTTCTTCACTTCATGCCATTTTGGTTTATGAAAGTTTTCACAGGAACTTTACTTTCAGAAAGAGGGATAAACCGGTACCTAAATGGTCGGATAAACCTCTAGCCAAAAATGTAATGCAGATTAATCCCAGATTGGTTGTGCCCTCCAAGTATTTGGTAGAAGCAAATACAAATCCTCTCAGAGGACTTATCTGACACATCGTGAACACCGGGATAAAGAGATGAGCCTAAAAATTTCCAGAGAGTAAAAAAAAAAAAAAAAGTGACGACAAAGGAATAAGGACTAGAGTAGCACGAAATTTGTCAACAACACCACTGAAGCCTGAAGACAGTGGAGAAATGCCTTCAGAGTTTTGCAGAAAAGTTTTGTCTTAAAAATCTACATCCAGTAAAACAATCAATGAAATGTCACATTTTCATAAAATTGAGGTCCTAAATCATTCACCTTTCTCAGGCCACTCGTGAAGGTTATGCCTACCAAAATGAGGCATAAATCAAGAAAGAGAAAGATGTAGGTTGCCAGAAAATAGGAAATCCAACATAGGAGAAAGGCATGGGAAAAGAATCTCAAGATAATGGTGAAGGGAAAAGTCCCAGTAATGGCTGTATGCCAGGCTTAGAGAACAACTAACTCGGAATAGGAGAACCGAGGACTTCAGATTCTCCAAAGTGAACATGAAACGGAACACTTAAACATGTTCATTTTAACTTATATCAGAAAGTGTAGGGGTGAGTCAGTAATAAAGCACAGATACCAAGCAAACAACAAAAAAATGCAATTGTTAACGCTGGTGAAAACATTAAGTAATAACACAAGAGAAGAAATAGAATCGTAGTATACTATGTGACATATCTATAAATAATATTTATATAGTTAAATGTTAGCCCTAAATATTAATTTAACCCAAAACTGTGATATTAATATATCGAAAGGACAGGAAGAAGTAAATGTATATTAGAGGAAGGGGTATAGGAGAACTAAATCTTCAACTGCTATAGTAGGACATCTATAGACAACATCTAAAATGGAAAAAGAAATCAAGAAATATCCGTATTTGCATTTAATTTAGAAATAAGTAAATACTAGAAGAAATAATTTTAAAACTTTTGAAAAAAAGATATAAAAAGATTTTGAATTATTAAACTAATGAGAGGCAATGGGAGTCAGAAAGGATGAAGCAGAGGACTGCTGTGGTTTTTTTTAATACAAATCTTGTCATAATATTTGACTGGTGTTATTTTTAATTATGAAAAATATCTTACGAAGAGTACATTCCTCTGAAAAGAAGATCGTTTTTTAAAAAGAACTCCCAACTTCTCACCACCCTATCTTTTTGATGTTAATAAAATGCACATCGCTTCAATAAAAAAATCAAAATTAAATCTAAAAAAAGTATTAAATGAGATTATATGTGGAATACCTAGCACAGAATCTAGAACATAGTAGACAATCAGGAAACGTTCATATTCTCTGTTTTACGAATCTAATTTCTCTTTATCTTTAGTTCCAGTTACATATTTGCAGAAATGGATATGAGGCAGGCTTGAGATTCAGTCTTGCTAAGGAACTATATGCCTGGGAATTTAAACCTTAATTCATCTCATCTGACAATAAATGTTCAGAAATGATCTGGGGACAGGGAGTTGTTTTATACTAGTTATTTCTATTCACACAACAGGCGAAAGCCTAAGTGTCCAGAACAACCAGGAAGGCCAGATATTGATATTAATGAGTCTATTAACAAAGCAAAAAGTGCCGAATCTTGCTGGAATTTAATCTTTTGTTCTCAAGGCCGTTAGGGAATAGATGCGAAAATAAAACATTGTTTTAAGTTCTAATACTCCCTATAAGATTGTTTTTAATAGACTATTAATGGAAACAAAAGGATCTACTCTTAACGGTTTACTTTTTTTAATAGTAAAATTATAGTTCAAATTTTGATTTACTTTTCTTAACATGGGAAATTTGTTAGTTTTATATAGTGTCGTATATTACCTTAGCTCTCGATAATTATTTTGGGCTGCTGCATCACGAAAAGTATTTACAGTTAAGTTGTACCAGATCAAATCTAATTGATTAAATCAGAATTCTGTGCAATGTTAATTAGAGTATGCTGTAGATTAAGCAAGGTAATTATATGAGCGATTGCATTTAATGGAATATTTTCATGAATCTAAATATTGAATAATAAACCTGAAAACAGCTACATTGAATACCTAATATATTTTACAAAACAAATTGCACTGAGAACTACTAGGATATCTGAAGGATGCACATAAAAATAAAGACAACTCGAAGACCTTGCAAAGCACACTCTAACTCCTCATTTCCAATGTGCTGCCAATTCCCCACACTGTGTTTCTGCAGTTATAACTTCTTCTTTCCCCAGCGGATGTCCGGTGGGAGTTTCTGCCCAGGGCATCTATCCTTGTTCTACCAGCCCAGCCTAAGTAAGGGAAGCATTTCAAATAACTCAAGACTTCATAGCGCATAGACTCTAGAGTACTGTTCACCTTATAATTTAGTTATCAGTTAAATGAAAATGCTAGCTTCCCCACATAACACTGAAACAATGTGTTCTACGTTTCGAACTGACTCAAAAGTGAATGCTCCCCCAGTGGAAAGAATTAAAATAGGAACACCCGGCCCCTCCACGAAAGTGAGCCAGCAGCCCAGTCTACATGCTCTAGAAGCAAAAATTTGCAACGACCCAATGGCTGGTGTTAGGTTCAGTTACTATATTTTTATTACGGCTATAGTTTTGACAGAAGCACAGATCCCCACTATCGTAGGTAGAATTCTACAGTAATTTAAAGCTATAGTCCATATTCTAAGGGAGGCTATCTGATATCTGCTAAGCAGAAATTGTGTTGATAGCCATTTAGATCCAGCTGTGTACCTCAAGCAATACTAGTCTGAAATATTGTGCAAGGTTTCATTTGGTAGAGCTGTAAACGTGAATATACAGTTTAATGGCTCTGTGCCAGGGGCAACAAATTCCATAAAAGAATGAATATTTGAAGTAAGTGAAACTATGTCTGCCATAAACTGTCATAGGAAATACATGAGGATAAGCTAACATGAGCTAACAAGGAGTGTCCAAGAACCAATTATGTGTGGCAATAACAGTAACTAAGAATTTATACCCAAAGAATTAATTCTGTACTGGGAACTTGAAATCTAATTGATGTTCTTTTTAGACTCATAAATATGAATGCTAGCCTTTATCTTTCTTTTAAAATATTTGTGAGCCTGTTCCTTTTCGTTATCTTTAGCCAAGCTGCTTTTATTTTCTTCCTTACTAGACCAGTTCTTGGGCTTTTGTGTGGGGAACACAGGGGTGCAGGAAGATCTTTTGACAAAAAATGGGAACTTTCCCAGAGACTTTGAGGGCAGGAAGCATGGGCAATGGATAGGAAAGAGGAAATTTTAAGACTCATTGGTAAAGATTTATATACTGCTTTTGTGGTGTTCAACAAAGACTTTGAAATTACTGGGCCATATTCTTTTAAATACATCATTATTTGAGAATGAACTATTTGGACCCCAGTTTTATAAACATTAATATTTGTACTGGATATTTAATATAATTTGTGTGGCTAGCACCTTAGAATGCCCTTGTCATGTCTAGGGAATATGAAGTCTTAAGAATACTGTCTTCCCAAGACAGAACCTAGAAAATGTGGCTCCCCAATATCTTTTGCAGAATATGGGCATGTGACTTAGGCTCCCCTAAGAACAGGTTCAGAATGAGAGTTGCTAGTCAACGGGTATAAAATTTCAGTTACACAGACAAATAAGTTCTAGAGACCTACTGTGCAACACTGTGCCTATAACAATACTGGATTATACACTTAAAAATTTGTTAAGAGGATAGATCTCATATCAAATGTTTATACCACATTTTAAAAAATCAATATAGAAAATTTCAAAAAATAAAATAAAAAGTGAGCAACTTAAGAGGCTCCACAAGTCTCCAAAAAGAAAGGAGGCACCACACAGAATCTATGTAGGAGCAAAAATGGCAGCCAAGTTCATGCTGCAGAAATGGCAACGGTGGGGTCGGGGCAGCAGGAGGGTCCCCAGTGCCTGTGAGTTAGTGAGGGCCAGGGTTACACTCATCAGGCCAGTTCTGAAGGCTGAGGTTGGACATCATTCTCAGACCCTTAGCTTAGAGCTTGTCCTCTCATAAATATCTATGTAATAAACTTCTCTCCTGACTTATCAGCCAGAACTAACTTCTGGTTGCACACAATATATTGTATTAAAACTCTTATTGGGTTGCATGTGAGAATAATGGCTCAGTTTTCCACACATACTCTAATTTTATATTTAGCCCAGACATTATTTGCTGGATGGATGTTACTTATAGATTTTAAGCCATGGCTTTTAGATCAAAGCAAGGTTTTCTTTCCAAAATATTAATGAAAATGGCATGAGTAGACCATGGAATAACATCTTTTCGAAATTCCAAATATAATTGCTCTTGTAAAGAAAGGGCTCAATGAAACAAGAAGTATGTTTGGATTTATCTTTAGAAAAGAGAAAAGGTTCTGATCAGCATTTCTGGGTCTCTACATCATACTGCAGAGATGCCCTCCTTTAGTTTTTATCTACAAAATACGGATAACAAGACTTATTCTGCAGATATATTGTGAGGATTAAAGGAGGTGACATCTAAAACATCAGCGAAGGGCCTGAGCCCCGCATCTTCCATACCAAGCAAAGTTTGCTAAATTTTACAAATGTGTAAGAACATAAAGTATAAGGTGCAGGGAATTTTTTTTTCCTGGCGGGAAAATATTATATAATCAAAGCATGCAGGTATCTTCATTGATTATGGGTAAATGATATTTAGGATTCCACCTTGATCTATTTTTCTCACACTCAGGGTATTGAACACCTCTTTAACTAAAAGAAATTTCCTTTTTTTCTATTGGACATTGGTGATAGTCAACTTAGAAAAAACATTTCAATAAATATTTCATCTGAAAAGAGGAGATCATTTAAATATAGGCTTTTTTTTTACTAAAAGTTATTGGGGTGACATTGAATATTCGGTGCTCTGGGATAATAAAGAATTTATTCTTAAAAACCTCAACTAACAAGACTGAAAGTTATCGGAAACAAACCATTCTGTGTATATGGTAAACGAGCAATCCGCCGGAGAAAATCCATGTTCCCAGGGAATTTGTGCATTTATTTAAAGATTTATTGAGCAATGACTGTGTGATTGATACTGTCTTCTGCCAAGGTGATCTACAAGCAAAACTGGAAAGAAAGTTTGCATGAATGCCTTCTCTCTTGGCAGTTTTTCTGTCCTCTGGATAATCCTTTGTTGCCTCCCACTGGAAGGTCTCACACTCCAGACTTCTCTTCACACCTTCCTACAAAAACTAACCCCTCTGGTATACTCCAGAAGGAAGTGCTCTCAGCTAACTGTCTGTTGGAGAGTGCATCAGTTTCCTCAAGCTGCCAGAACTAAATACCATTGACCAGGTGGCTTAAACAACATTCATTTTCTCACAATTCTGGAGCCTGGAAGTCCAAGATCAAGGTTCCAACCAGCTCATTTCCAGGTAAGGCCTCTCTTCCTGGCTTGCCTCTCTTTCACGTGTATGGAGTGGTGGTGTGGAGGGAAGAGGGAGGAAGGGGAGGCAGAGAAAGAAGAGGGGAAGTGAGAGGAAAGGGAAGACGAGTAAGGAGAGAGAGGAAGGGGGAGGAAGCAAAGAAGGAGAGACGGAGGAGGGAAGGGTGGGAAGGGGTGTGGGGGGAAGAGAAGGAGAACAATTTTCACCCTTATGACCTCATTTTCCCCTACCACTCCCTCAGATGGCCCGTCTCCAAATGCATCTACACTTAGGGTTAGGGCTTCAACATATGAATCAGGCCTGGACGACTTTCAGTGCATACATTAACTCAAACACACCACTATGAAAGGGTTTCTTTGCACAGAATGCACCTTCCACCAAGGAATAATTGCTTAACAACCACAGGAAAGAATTTCTCATGATTCAGGAGGGTAAGTCCATCCTACACTTATCGTATGGCACCCATGTCTACTCCACACCATTAGGTGCAAAGAGCATCCTCGTCTTAATGTGCAGTTGTTTTATTGTTCCTGCTTCTCCAGTGCCAGTCAGGAGTGTGTTGTAAATCACTCCACTGAGAGCTGGGTATGTCACACACTTTCATCCCCAGACCTTCAAGCCACAGGCCATTTCTGGATCAGACCGATGCCATGGCTTCGATTTCACACATAAGAAGGGGGATGTCATCTCACCTAGTCTGGCAGCATGCCACATGCCATGACTGGATTACATTCCATATTTTCTTAGTTGCTTATGCTTGTGCATACACAGCAACATACACACAAGCTTGCCTATTCTTAATCTTTAATTTTTCCTTCTCCATTTACCTGCCTTTGGAGGAACTGACGCAAAAGTGTCCAAATTAAAGTATATATTACCATGTAGTAGATACAGATGGTATTTAGAAATCTAAAGGTTGCATTGCTTTTCCTCAAAAAACCCAAAAGGAGCCAAGATGTGTAACATATTTTTTTTTTATTCCCTTCTCATGTAGGAGTCAGCAGCTGCTATCTCAGCAGATACCTGACCTCAATAACTATTCTTAAATGCACACACACAAAAAGGGAAGTCTTCAGGAACCTTCATTTACCAAAGATCAGTGCTCCAAACATTTGTACTCAAAGAATTTCAACAATGGATTTTGTGATAATACTTGAAACATAGGGGGAATAAAATATATTATACTTCTCAGTAATCTGACAATATTCCTAGGAATTTAGATAGTAATATCAGAATACTCCTGACACAGTAAGCTTCGCTCAATAATTATGTGCTAATTGCAGTGTGATCATTTTTTTAAATTGAGGCACAGAACATTTAAGTGATTTGAGTATGGTCTGTTGTTCAATTAGTGGCAAAGCTAAGGATATAAGCCAAGTCCTTAAATTTTTTTTTTAACTTATAGAAATTTCTAAACACATGAGGTAGTATAAGAAACCCCATGCTCCCATCAGCCAGTTGCGACAATTATCAATATTTTATTTTACCAAAATTATTTCATCGTTCCTTCTCCAACTTTTATCTTGTTGCAGCATTTTAAAGCAAATCTTAGACACCATAACATTTCACCCATTAATACTTTAGGACTTATCTCTAATAAAGTAGTCCTTAGATTTTTAACATGTACCTGGGTAGATCAACAATTTCCAAACAGCAGACAAAGAATTCAGACACCCAGCAAAATATTCTCGTAGCCTTCTTTCACTTTTTCTCTATGTCTTTCTTTCTCTCAAGAAGTTATCCAAATCAATTTAATAGGCAAATAAGTAAAAAAGTAAAAAACAAAACCAATAATCTTGATAGCAGAAATATAAAAGGTCAGATTTAAACTTACTTTAAAACATTTCAGTATGTTCCAATTCTACCAAAAGCACAAGCAAATTTCTCTTTTATCTTCCTCCAAGAAAGTCAGCTTCCTGGAAAAAATCGTGGTGTAGAAATTCCACTCTGGATAATCCAAAAATCCTGAGGTCATACGAATGCTATGCGTATATATAATTTGCTATGGAAATTGTGGTGGTGTTTAATAAAATATAAATAAAATTCCTGAGTGTCCCACCTTGTTAAATATTTATTTGGTATATAATTTAACAAAGGTTCTCTGCTATTACTATTTTATAGATTTGTGGAAATCTTTATTCTATTCTAATTTTAAAAAGGAATTTTAATTTCTCATTCATTAAAAGGCAATCCATATACTACAGAGGAAAATAACTTATGTCTTGAGTGTCCATAAAGTCTGGAAACAGAGGCAACTATATATAATAAATGGCTTATTGATAGTACGTGACAATACATGACGTTTGATGTGTTGTCCCTCGTTAGTGATGCATAGTTTAGTGTGCTGGGTAGAATAGCAATGAACAGGATACATCACACAGCTTTTCTAGCAATCCTTGTGTATACCTTTGTATTGCATCGCCTTACATGAGTAGTTCTCAGATGTGATTTCTGGAATCGGCAATGCTTGGGAATGGTAAAATGCAAATTTAAGGGCGCCTCACTCCAGACCTACATAATCATAAACTCAGACTCAATAGTCCGTTTTATCAAGCTCTGCAGGTGATTCTGAGGCAAGCTAAAGTTTGAGAACCACAGGCTCAGACTATTTTTGTCTCTGATTTTCACTGAAGAAAAAAAAACTGTCGGCATACCCCAAGTCAGATTTAGCAAATAATATAAGAGAATACCAATTAAATTTGAATTTCAGATAAAAAACAAGTTTTTAGTATAATTTTGTCCATCACAGGATGACCCACATATATATCCCACTTACGCCCAAGATATATAAGTGTCCCCACGCATGCTTACACTAAAAAAATTTGTGGCTTATCTGCTTATTAAAACTGATCTTTTCATCCCGTGTCCTGAGTTTTTCTGGCACCAACACCCGGGGGGTGTTCCGATCTGGCCAGCATTCCTCACGCTCCACAGAGCTGCTTCCAATCCAGTTTTAGGAATTGTCATCCTACCACTCTGGGGTCATGTGGTCGCTGGTCTACAAGTGACCTTCCCTGGCCTGTCAAGAGCATACAGCAATCGATGGACACATAACATGGTCTAACAGGGCAGAGTCACCTATATTTCCAAACTTTGCGGCCACTCTGTAAGTAGAAATACAGTACATCCTCACTTAACATCCTCAACAGTTCTTGGAAACTGCCACTTTAAGCAAAACGACGTATAACGAAATCAGTTTTACTACAGGCTAATTGATATGAACAAGAGTTTGTTTTCTACAGCATATTTCTGATCACAAAAACATCACCAAACTTCTAAAGACCCAAAACACTTCTAATATTAAACTATGACATCAATGTGAGCTAGAACATATATTTATGAAAGATGAATTAAAACAATCATTTTCCTACCTGCTCAGTCCAGTTCAGGGTCGTGGTGACCCGAGCCCCTTTGGCAGCTCCGGTCTCAAGGTGGGACCAATCCTGGGAAGGACACACCCTTCCTGGCACCCGCCCACACACCCTCAGACGAAGACAATGTAGACGCAACCATTTACCTGGTGTGCACACCTGGGATGTGGGAGGAACCTGGAGTCTCCAGGGAAAATCCACGGAGACATGGAAAGAACATGCAACTTCACACAGTGGCCCCAGCTGGGAAGCCATTTTTTTTCTCATTAACGTCATAAGGAAACGATGTCGCCTGGAAGGACATTACTGGAGGTCCTGCTGTATTGGGTGTCAGCTGAAGACAAAAGCTACAGAAATGTGACCAAATCTCGTCTAGCTAACTCATTTATGAAATGCAAAAACTTTTCTGTTTCATGTAAGAGTCTTGATTTCTAATACGAAATAATTAACTATGGATAAAAATGTTTTTATATCCCTTAGGACCACATGCTGGTGAGTCCTTTCCTGTAACTGTCTTTATTTAAGTCAGAAAATTAAAACCAAACAATTTTGAAATCTAAATCTTTTCTAAATTAGTTTTATATAGTCATTTGTTTTCATTTTCAAACTATCAGCCTGCATTCTTCTTAAATTTACATAAAATGCATAGTTAGTGAGTTTTGACAAAGATACACCCCTACCCCATCAAGATACAGACATTTTTTTTCACTCTAGAAAAGACCCTCAAGACCTTTTCTTGTCCAATCCCCCCCTTCAGAGGTAACCATTGTTCTTATTTTTATCACCAAAGATTAGATTAGTTTGTTCTAGAACTTCATGTAAATGGAATTGCTTATTTTGACACATTCAAAACATTTGCTACAGGGTAGCATCCCAGGGCCCTTAGGGAGGGAAAGGCCTCCTGTGTCTGCGCCTCAGTCGGATGCCTTAAGGTAAGGACAGAGGAATGCAGATGCCTCTGTTCCAGCTAACGTAAGTTAAACATTCAAGTTATTTAATATTTTAGGGCTTTTCAAAGTACCCACTAGAGTAGCATCTAATTATCATTTTAAAAGTCTACTACCCCATAGAACATAAAATTTAAAAACGCCAGCGGTATGTAATCTAATATCATCATCTATGAAAAAAATATTTCTATGATGTTTTCTTTTGCTCACATTCCTGGGGGATCCAGGGATGAAAGACCATATAAATCCAAATAGACATATTACTAGTATGGTTCATTTATATAGACATATACAAATGGTATCATCTGAGACAAATTTAGAAAAACACATACAAAGAATAAAATGTATTTTAAATGTACCCCCAAAATGTTAATGCTCATCACAAATCCATATTCCCCCCATGAGTTATTCTGGCACTTCGGTATTTCTCAAAGGCAACCTGCAGATCCTTGAGTGAAGCCTCCAGATTCGCTCTTACTCACCTCACTGGACGTGGAGTCCATCCTCATCAGGTTCCAACGACCCTCACTGCCTCCATGTCTGAGGAGACACCTCACAGGTGACACGAGGCCTTCCTGTTTCTCTGCTGTCGAAGGTCGGGTCCTCCAGGAGCTGGTTCTGACACAGACTTTGAGGGGCACGATATTCATTAAGGATCAACACCTGTGAAAGGAAGTGGGCAGGAGCAGGTTGCACTGAGAAAGCAATTGGACTGTGATGCAGACTCAACAAATATTCCCGTTGGTGATGAGACTGTGTCCCTCACCAGGCCAGATGGCTGTGCCTCTATATCCCTATCTCACTCTGTCACCAGATGCTGGCAGCTTCAGGAAGGAGGTGACCTTGGGCAAGGTGGCTCTCCAGAGGTAAGGCACACCGGAAACAGCCAACAGTTGTCACTGTTTTGCTGACCAGTGTATGCTCCACAGCTGGACACCAAATCCTTCCTTGAAAGGTTTGTAAGTACTCACACAACTATCCTCCTCCAACTCTTTCTACAAGAGCCATGTGGATTTCTCTCAATTCCCCAAGGTACCATGCTCAATCTTGGAGTGGGTCCACATGCCTGGCACACTTTCCCCACCCCCTTCACCAGGCTAACTCCTTCCCTTTCCTCAAATCCCATCCCGAGGAAGGCCCTCCCTCCTCTGCTCCTTTAGAATACTCCTCTCGCCTGTAATGTGCTTAATGCCTTTCTTCCCTGCTTAGACATCCTCCATGACACCGGGATGGTACTGGACTTGTTTGTGCTGTACGTTCAGTGTTGAGCAATGTGCCAAGCATAACGTAAACTTTCAGCGTATATTTGATGCATAGATTAGTTAACTTGATATACCTAGTATTTTAGTTTGGTTTCCCCCAGAGGCCGCCCCGAAAGCAAAGACTCAAGTGCAAACCCTTTGAGAGGAGATTCAAGGAAACACTGGTGAGAAAGTAAGGAAGTGAGATAAGAAAGAAAAGGCCGCCAGTTCATTGCCCGTTACCGCTGTGGGCAGCGAGCTTAGTCCTGCGGGGGAATCTGAGAACCAGCAGTGAACATGTGCCTTGAAGTCGTCCATCCGAAAATGAGCAACCACCTATGGTATGATTCCATTTGTATGAAATCTCCAAAATGGGCCAATTCATAGAGACAGCAAGTAGATGAGTGGTTGCCAGGGGATGGGAAGTGGGGGGGACTTGGGAGTAACCCCATAACAAGTATGGGGGTTCTTTTGAGGAGGGATAGAAATGTTCATACTTTTGATGGTTGTACAATATTCTGAATTTTATGTTATGTAAGTCAACAGAATGAATTACAATAAACAAATGAAGGGGCTGGGATCTTAATACACTAGCTACATTCATTAGTCGGGGCTGCTGGAGACTGGGGGTGTTCATTTCTGCAGTGTGCCCAGCGTGCCCTAGCACCAACAAGGTAGGCTCTGAGATCAGGGAACCTTTGGGCCAAGAGATGCAGATATCAGCACTTTGCAGTCTGGAGGCATGATGCACTGATTGTGGGGGGATAAGGGGGTATTGGTAGGGCAAAGACAGGCTGAGTACTTAGCGAGAGACAGACCTAGCAAACCCACCTGGCATATTCAAAAATGATCCATTCTGTAAAGAAGGAGGATCCACTCAGAAGCCTCCAACTCCAAGAATATATTTTTCTAATATTCTAAAACAGATCAATACATGGATGATATGTTTAGGGAACCCAATTATCTCAGCTGTAACCCCAAATCAAGTAAAGCTGTGGAAGAAGAAACGAACAGTGCTTTCAGTAGGAAACAGAATTGTGGTAGGTTGAATAATGACACCCCTCCAAAAAAAAAAAAATTCCACATTGTAATCCTCAGAACCTATGAATGTTCCCTTTTAAGGCTAAAGGGACTTTGCAGGTGTGATTAGGTTAAAGATTTTGAGATGGGAAATTATCCTGAATTACCTAGCTGAGCCTAGCGTAATCAATCACACAGTTCTCGTAAGAGGGAGAAAGATCAGTCACCGAGGATGCAACAACCTAACCAGGTCAGGGTGAGATGCCTTGATGACAGAGAGAGGGGTTCGCCAACAAAGACAAGTGACACTAAAAGGTAAAAAGGGTAACAACATAGACCCTCCCCCTTAGAGCATCCAGAAAGAACCAGTCCTTGACTCCACGACTCGGCGTTGTTTTAAGCCACTAAATTTGTGGTAAGTTGTTACAGTGGTGACAGCAAATGAATACCAGGACTACGAGCACTTTCCCAGGATGGGTTGAAAAAATAATCACCATCACTTCTCCCCTAGAACACACTGCAAAATTTGAAAGGGTCTTAAAACCACTTACAAAGAAAATAAAACACTGTGTATCTTGGCTTATGTTCAATATAGCTAGTCCATTTTTCAATCTCTTAAAGTATCATACTTATACTTATCTTCATATGATTTTTCAGAATTAAACAAACATTTGAAATAGCGAGTGTGTGTTTTTCATTTTAATAAATTGAATGTTACAATTTACCTTTTCTAGACTTTGGATTTATAAATTATATCATGCCAAGTAAAAATTCTTACTAGAATATTGACATATGAAAAAAAAATCAGTGGATAGATTCCCAGGAAATAACATGTTTACAACTCAAAAAAATACTGTAAAATTCAGTAAATTAAATAGAATCTGAGTATATTTAATGTGCGTTGGAGGGAGAGGGCTGCCAGGCATGAAGGTGAGTCTGTGAGGTTCTCGAAGGTGTAAATAGGACAGGGTAGGATAAAGTAGCGAAGTCTTAGAAAAACGGGAGAGGTTGTAGGGGGGTGGTGTTAAAGGACATAAATGAAGTGAGGTGTTTTGGGGACACCTGGTAAAAGGCTCAGGTAACTTATTTCTGATTCTAGTCTATTCTCCACATTATCTCCACATAACATAAAATTCAATCATATCATACCCCTGTTTAAAATGCTCTAAGCTTTGTTAGGTTAAAATAAAACAAAAAGCCACACTCCATAATCTCAATGGCATGTAAAAGCCCTTGATGACTAAATGCCAGCCTACTTGTTTAGCCTTATTCACCACCATCCCAGACTCTCCACTGTTCCTGAAAGCCCTCAGTGCCTCCCACGCCTCAGGGCCCTTGGAAATTCTGCTCCCTCTGACTGAAATGAGTCCTTCTGTTTTTACCACATATTCATCACTCCAGCCTAAGTATCGGTGAAGTTTCTGCTAGAAGTAATTCATCACCGGCCTTAAGCATCCCTCCCTGCACATTTTTGCTGGGGATGCCAAGAACACAAGGCCTTGACTATTCTTTACCCTGGCCATTTCTGAGCGTTGTGCTTGCAGAGAGCAATCATGAAGGCTGAAGTAGCATTTTGCTTGCCACTCACTAGAAAAATGGCAAATTCCTTAAGCTCCGTGTTTCTCTTCTGTAACACAACTTACAGCATGTACCCGCATTCACCTAGGTCTACCTGAGTGCCCTGTGGAACAAGGAGAGCATGGGAACCTGGTGCCAACATCATGCTAGTGCTGCTCACTGTACTATGAGTAATAAAATCATTTGTCTCTGACCCAGGAGACTCGTGTCTTCTGTCAGCATCCATGAAATAGTACCAGGCTAGCTTGTCAGCTTGTGATTAGGGTAGAACTCCAGATCCCTTATAGACCTCCATCTCTCCAGACAAGGTTTGTGGTATCTTATATCTGTAATCTCATAATACTTGCTCAAATAAAATGTAACGTTATCATATGAGGGCATGGGTTATGGCATATAGGAGATGTTCAGAAAAGTATTCGTCAGATAAATAAAGTATGTCCAGTTCAGTAAAGGTGTCTGCTCTGATAACTGCTTTGTTTCCCCCTTACTAAAATTGGGCCCCTTTAAGGAAAACAGAAAAAAATGAGACTTCTTTCATTTTCAGAGTGTTCTTTAAATGACTAATGTTCCGAAGATCTTGGAGAATCCAAGAGTGACAGTATTAGGTTTTTTCAATCTATCCTAATGTCAGTTAAATTTGGCCAGGATGATTCTGTTAATTCCTAGACTTTAAGAAAAAGCCATTTTTAAAGTATTCATTTTCTAGTTTGGAGTATATATTTTCTGTTCTTAAGAACTGAAGGTTAAGTCTACATTTCAAGAGTTTGAATAAGATCTTTTTCTTGAATTTCGTAAGCTAGAGAGAATAAAACTCATTAATTATTGACTTTTTTTCCCAGTGATTTTATCATATTTTTGCAGCCAGGAGGCATGACAGTACATTAATAAGCTGAAAAATAATAAATGAATAAGTAGACTCTTACTTGGTTATGAGATCATGAAGAGAAATTGAGAAAATGCAAAGTAGCAAACAGAAGCAGCTGTTAGAAAGCCCCAGAAGTGAGGATGTTATAAGGTAATAGACATCTTTCTAGCCAAAGGCAACCAGTTGGCTTACAAGATAAAAGCCAAAGTTATCCCATTAATGAGCTACACAAGAAACACGTCCTTCTTCCTGTCCAAGTAGTGGTGAAAGAAGGGATACTTATTCTACTCAATTCAAAACCAGTCAAACATGTATATTTAAACAAAGAACCGAACTCTAAGGCTCTAATATTTGAAATGAGATTTATAATGATGAAAATGTGTATCTTATTTTTCAGATAGCCCATGGGCAGGGCTGAGTACCCGCTAAAAGTAGACCCTTGTTAAATGGAGGAGGCAGGTCCAGTCCCTCAGTCTCTATTGGCACAGTGACCTGTGAGGCCGCACCAGGGGTATAGTAATACACATGTGTGCTTCCAAGTAGTGCCTTGCACCTCCCACGCTGGCTCCAGGCCTCGTTCTATGAGGAAAGTTAAAAAAAAAAAAAAAAGCCAGATGTTTCACCAAAACATTCCAAAATTTAGAATGGTTTGAGAGAATGCTGCACATTTTACTCAATCTTAATCTTCTTACCTTAATTTTATCCTACATTTGAAAAGGGGAATCTGGCCCCATGGAAATACCATTACTGAAAGCAACATGAGTAGAGAGGGGGAGACGAGTCTCCCAACATTTGGAAAAATGGATAGTGTGTACTCTCATAATTTCGTCAGCTGAGCTGTACTGCCCTCATTGTGCGTCAAACCAGCATGTTTGATCTGTATTTTGGGCTCTGGGAGGAATGTAGAGAATCCTCGGGGTTTTACCCAGGAGTTCGGGTGCTGCTTCTACTACTGACGCAGAGGAGTGGGAAATGCAGAAATGACCAAGGCTAGGTCTTTACATTGGCCATTGTCAATGTCATCTCTCTGTCCTTTTTCCTGCAAAGCTGGAACAACACAGCGCCTTCTACTTTAAAGTTTCCTATGCCAATTATAACTCTCGCTCCACCAACACCGTATAATAATAGCTCAAGGGCCAGGAAAAAAATGAAATTATGTTGAACCATTAGACTTTAATAATTAGATAGTTCATTTAGAGAACTTGGCATTCAGCAGTGGATGAAAGGGGAAGAGGAAATGCTGTTGAAAACAAAAATAGCTTAGGAGAAAGAAAGAAAGGAAAGGAAGGAAGGAAGGGAAGAAAAAAAAAGAAAGAAAAACTTAGGAGAAAGAAAGAAAGGAAAGAAAGAAAGGAAGGAAGGGAAGAAAGAAAAAGAAAGAAAGAAAAAGAAAGAGAAAGAAAAAGAAAAAGAGAAAGAGAAAGAAAGAGAAAGAAAAAGAAAAAGAGAAAGAGAAAGAAAAAGAGAAAGAGAACAAACGAACGAACGAACGAAAGAAAAGAAAAGAAAAAATTCTCCATTCTCAACACTCCTCCCCTCCTATCCACCTTTCCTTTTCCGCAAGGCAGTGTCCTTTGCCTCTGCCTCCAAACTACTCTCACCCTGCGGGTCCACACTGACAGCTCCTGCGGGGAATAGGGTTATGGTTCCAGACTGTCAAGGAGCTGTGTTTTGATACGTTTTGTGTTGCAAACTGACCTGGCAGTGTGAATGCCAATGAAATCATCCCTTGTGCCATCTTGTGTGCGTGGGTGATAAGATAAGGACCATTGGCAAAGACACCTTCACGGGCACCCAGGGAAATCCAGAGCTCCTGACTGTGGCTCATGCATCATGAGAAAAGCCTTTCTAACCCAGCCACTCAAGTTTGTGCTTGGGTCCACTAAACTGTGGGCTTGGGTTATTCTGGGGGTTTTGCTTCCATCTTTTCAGGTTGGGGAAATAACTAGTGAAAGCTGTTTTTAACTTCCTCATCTGTAGTAAGAGAAATAAAAGGGCTCGAAAATTAGAGTCGCCTAGTTACCTCTCTGCTTCAAAGCTGCCTACTAGAGGCTGGTACTTTTCCATGTTCTGTGCTGTGTCTGCATATGCCCCACCCCAGAGTGGAAAGTAGGAACCATGGAAACGACTTTGCAGACTTGTTTCTTGGGAGAAGTAGACTTAATAGAATCCCTAGATTGGCAAGTCGTTTAGAGCCACTCCAACTTCCCCAGAGGTAGGGCTCCCAGAATTTTCCTTAAGGTCTATGAGGATGGAGAACATTTTTATATTATTGAATTCTACAAAGATTGTAGGTAAATCAACTCTTAAGAACAAAATTGCATTTAAGGGAGTTATATGTGAAACACTAAAAGGCCAAAATACACTGAATTGCTATATTGGGCAATATTTACTTTCCCCAGGTTTTTACTAGAACGATGAGAATATTCTAAAAGGCATCATTAATCTTGGCTAATTATTACTAACATTTACAACTCAGTTACCCCGAGCCAGATTTCTCATGTAATCCCAAATAGCTATTATTCCTGACTCTCCTATTTCTATTAATGGCACTAATAATTTTCTGTTCACCCAGTCATAAAATGTCAGTTCTATCTTTGACTCCTCTTTATGACACTCCTTCTCTACCCAATTAATTGCCAGATCCTGTATTTCCTTTAAAAAATGGCCCCTAACCTTCCTTTCTTCTGAAACCCTAGTTCCAATCCTAGCTGGTCTCCCAGCTCCTAACGTCTCTCTCCAACCCATTTTGAACTTGGCCATTTAATTAACCTGCTCATGTCATCTCTTTGGGTATAGGATCTGTTTAAAAGTCTTACGGGACTTTCTATTGCCCACAGCAACAGTTCTCATGTGGTAAGACAAAGCACTTTGTTCTTATACCTTTCATGCTTTGCAAACATCCTATCACTTTTTGATCAATAGGCAGAATTCATTTTTGCCAGCATTCGACCTTTTACAGCAACTCTGTCAAACAGAATGCTGATCTGAGCAATGCGTGGCATGTAAAAGTGCAAACTGCTGCAAGTAAGAGGGACAAGACTTAGAGTGACATCCAGTCTGTGTCACGGGAATTATCTTGTGCTTACTGGAACTTGTGGGAACATCGCCCTGGAGTATTCGAGAGTGCGCTGTCTGGGAGTAAAAACTCTTCCAAAGGAAACATGCTGAAGGCCAACCAACTGAATAGTGAAGTAACTATGGATGAGTTTATAGACACTGTGAGACCGTAACTGCACTGCAGACTGTAACTACACTGCAGACCGTAACTACACGGTGCTGCAATTGTTGTTTGCTCATTTTGTGTTTTCCAGACTTTTAATCCTTCCCATTGTCCTGCTAAAAGTTCTAGTATTTGAAGATGTGCCACAACCCAAAAGATTGAAAATTATTGGTCAATTAGACTTAAGTCCAAATTATTTACCACAGCCTAGGAGGCTCTTCTCGTTTTGACCCCAACCCTCCCTTCCAGCCTCAATTTCCAATGCTTGCCCCTTGAGTCACGTGGGACCACACATTGCTCTTCCACATCTCTGGGACTTTGTATGTGGAAGAAATGTTCTGTTCTTGTTTACTCTGCACTCATTTATCAAGACCCAGTTACAGTACTATCTCCTCCCTGATTTTCTGTGACTCCCCCAGTAATTGTTCCTATCGTCCTTTGCATGCGTTTTTATTAAAGCGTGTACCCTCACATTCTGTAGTCACTGTACTGGGCCTGTCTCCAAAGCATCAAGGATTATGTCTGAGTTCTCAAGAAAACAGGCTTAACCTCATTCATCTTTGAATTCCCAACTGTTTAGATATTACAAACCCTCAATAAATGTTTGGAGAATTGTTTTTCCTGCAGTTCAAGCTACCTGTGACCTATTGCTAATTAGTCTTTCAAAAATTATGTCCCATAACTCTGATGCATGTACTTTAAACTCAAACCAAGCTACAGTACTTACTGTTCCTGAAATATTACTTACCCTTTCCTACCTCTACAAATGAGCTCATAGGATTCAAAGGATTCTTCCATCTGGGATACTCACCCTCTCTCTGTGATATCTGCCACCGACAAAATTCTAACTATCCCTTTGATCAAGCCCAAACCCATTCTCCCAAAAAGTCAACCCTGATACCCAGACTAAGCATTGTCTCTGAACTTTTTCATATTTGGTTATATAGTTCAGAGGACACTTAGTACAAACTACTCTGGAGTGTAGTCACTTGAGTATATTTTACCTCCCTTCCTAGGGTATAAGCTCCTTGAGGCAAGAAAGATGCCTTATTCATTTGTTTTCTCGTTGGTACCTATGCAATATCTTGCACATAGTAGGTACAGTTTTTCAAATGCATGAATGAATGAAATGATGTATGTCTAGTGTATCATGCTACTCACCATATTCTACTTGCATGTGGTATCATACAATTAAGTTATAGTTTATGTACTAGGAGCCATTTCAACATTTCCTTGGTACATTATGCAATTGTTATTGTGTGTGGTAAATTCTACCACACTCTCAACAGTCTTGTGGGCCTGTTTGCTTAATGAGGTAAATTTTAAAATCCTACACAGGATGGAGGTGTTAACTAACCTTATCATAGTAATCATTTCACAACATATATGTGTATCGAATCATCGCATTGTACACCTTCAACTTACATATGCTATATGTCAATAACATCTCAATAAAGCTAAAGGGAAATCCCTCACAGATGTTCTCCTCTTACTCTAGAACGTGAAAATTCTAATTTATAACACAGAGTAATAAGTTCTAATACAAGCGAATTCCTTTTTTTCCTCCCCCAGGCAAAATTAGTTCCTCTCTCCACTTTGCTTCACTTCACATATCTATTATAGTAATTATTTCCATTGCTTTGTAGTTATATGTTTTTACATTTATCTCTCCTGCTAGATTTTGAGCTTCTCAGGGCTAAGAACCATGTTTTATCCATCTCTCTCTCTCTATTGATCTATAATAATTAGTTTATGTAAAAAAAGTATATATTTTATTTACTTTATATTTATACTTACATATAAATATTATGTAAATATATACTTAATATTTATGTATAAGTGTATGAGAAGTATATATAAATTTATGTAACTATTTTGCCTGGCAATAGTCTCCATTCAATAAATATTATTGAAATAATGAATGGATGTTTTACATGGTCAATACTTTTAAAACTAACAATTTGTTTTCAGATCTACTAGGAGGAAAAAAAAAAAACTAAAGCAGATACTAAGAACCATTGCGCCCAAATAGTAGTTGGATAGGAATACAAACCACCAATGAAGCAATAATAAAAGCCAATAGTCAAACATGATTCCATTTCATAGAACTTTCTAGTTTGATATTGGTTGGATATTATTTAGCCACTGGGGTAATATTGGTCTTCCACAGCAATTTACAGCAATTTTTCTCAAACCTGAGCAATGAACAGACCCTTTTTAAAATATGTGGATCCTCCAGACTCAGACTTGCCATGATTTGTTTACTTCGTTATTATTTAAATATGTGAAAATGTAAAACAAGTTACAAATATCTTACACTTATGGACTTCATACAATAAAAAATAAATTTACAAATTAAGTTCAAACAAAATTAGAAAAATTGATAAAATTCAAATTAGCAACATTAATATGATGATTGACGCCCTTTTGCTAAGACCAAATTGCCATTTGCAGTGAAACTGTGGTACCCACGTCTAAGGTGGGCTCTGTTAGGGTTCTTGTGCCTTTACTACCCAAATGTGTCTTCTCTCAGAGATCACCTTATTCTCCCACTACTTATCTCTATTCAAATGTCATTCTACTTATAAGCACAGAATGAGTCATTTGGCCTTCACTTGGCACAAATTTATTAAGTCAACCCCTACTCTTTTATCATTAGCCCATAAGAATTAGAGTAACCCTATGCTATGTTACACCCACCCAATAGCAAATATAAAAGTAAATATTGACATGAAATTATTAGACAGTATTCTATTATAAAGTGATGAGTCATGATATGCTTATGATATGCTTAACATTTTAGAAGATTATCATCAAATGCAAACCATCGACTTAGCCCCAAGGACCCACCTTTCTGTGTTGTAAAAGAATATTTTTCACAGAGACAGGTGCCAAGGACCTCTACCAACACTTCAGCCTAATGGCTACCGCAACGGAAAATATTAAAGCTGCACAACTTTAAAAATTGCTTTTTAATCACATCTTTCCTTTCCATGACTGGTAAGTTGTATATATCTTCTACATAGTTTATTTAAAATTGTTATGGACATGGATCATTGGAGAATTTCGAAAGTCCAAGTGATTTTATACAACAGTGACAGAAAATCATTCCAAAATGACAGCAATGAACAACAATAAGGGGGAAAAAAATAACCTTCAAGTTTTTGCAAGCATATAAGTCAAAAACCTGATTACATTTGCAGCAATCTACTGTTGTAAAACATGACATGAAGTTTAAAATTCAAAAGATTCCTTTGAAAAAATCAAAGGGAGTTCAGAAAGACCAAGATTGCAAGGGGGGCTTAACCTCACACCGCCACAGTCAGAAAATCGTTAAGTACTGGCCTATTGACATTTGGTCAGACGTGCTACTGTGACAGAATAGTTAATACCTGAGAGATTGAAGACATGCAATGGTGGAAACCTTGACAAAACGTAAATCTAGAATTATGCAATGCTTTTGGAGCAAAAGTAGAAGAGCAACAACAATAAGAAAAAAAAAACAGAACAACGACTCATAAAAGTTACCAGGAAGTCAGAGCTATTCCAATGAGTCTTAGTTTCCCATTCTTCAAATTATTTTTATTGGAACTTTTAAGTGCAACAATAACAGAAATGTTTTCTAATCCAAATTCAAAAAACAAAGCAAAACAACACAGATGCACTCCCAAAAGTCAGCACTCAGTGGGAAAGAACTTGACATTGGATCTGAGAAAATGTATGAACAAAGAAAATAATACATGCAGGAATCAAAGAAATACTATGAACATTAATTTTAAAGAATAATATCTAATGCGAACACACTTTCAGTTTTTCATTATAAATTTTATGAATACATTTGAAATGTGATGCAAAGTATCCATGTTTTGAAATCAGCTATAAATACAATTTCAGTAAATGAAAATGCCACATTACTATATTTAAATGTTTTCTGTCAGGCCATATTCTAATCTTATGTCTCATGAACTTATGTTTATATGCTTTTTTTATTCCTCAAGTGGAAACTAGAGGTAAGCAAAAAGAAGGAAAAATAATTCTATATTGTCACCACCCGGAGATAAACAATATAAACATTTTTGGTTATGTCTTTTCAGACTTATCAAAGCTCAGTGCATCCATTATGTTGTAACCTGATTTTTCCCCCTGTTACTATAATGTGGACATCCTTTCGTTTCAACATATAGACATGTCACCATTTTTAATAGCTTCATAGTGTTTCACTGTATGGATACGCTATAATTTACTTAACCAATTCTGCACCAGTAGATATTTAGTTTGCTTATTTATTATAAAACACTGGAAAACAAACTGTTCTCTGTCCTGCACCCAGAATAATTTTTTAAAATATAAATCAGATAAGTCACACCCCTGCTGATTATTTCCTTTTACTTTTGGGAAAAAGACCCTACATAACAAGGATTGCAAAGGATGTGGAAAAAAGAGAATCCTCATACCCTGTCAGTGGGATTGTAAATTAGTGCGGCCACTATAGAAAAGAGTATAGAAATTCCTCAAAAAATTAAAAATAGAGCTCCATATGTTCCAGCAATTCCACTTCTGGGTATTTATCTGAAGAAAACAAAAACACTAATTTGAAAGATATATGCACCCCTATGTTCATTACAGCATTACTAGTAATAGCCAAGATATGGAAGCAACCTAGATGTCCATCACAGATGAATATGCAAAGAAGATATGTTATAAATACTCAATGTAATATTACTCGGCAATAACAAATAATGAAATCTTGCCATTTGTGACAACATGAATAGACCTAGAGGGCAATATACTAAGTGAAATAAGTCAGACAGAGACAAATACCATACAATTTTACTTATATGTGGAATCTAAAAACAAAAACATAAACAAATGGATAAACAAAACAGAAACAGATCCATAGATAGAGAGAACAAGCTGATGGCTGCCAAAGCAGAGGGTGGTCGAGGGATGGGAATAAATAAAGAAAAAGAAGAAAAACCCTAGCTCCTCCCATGGCCTACAAAAACCTACCTAAGCAGGACCCTGGCTCCACATTAAGAACCTCCTACCCCTCCTCCTCTCACTTATTTGCTCTAACTCCACTTACCTTTCTCTGTGATCAGACAAGCCAAGGATGTTGTTTCTGCCTCAGGGCCTTTGAACACACCTTTCCTCTAGGTAGACACTGCAGCAAGCTCCTCACCACCTGGGCCTCTGTACCTGTAAGGTCCTTCCTGACCACCTACTCTGCCACCTCTTTCGTTACTTCATACTGTCTGAAAACATCATAGTACTTTACATTTTGTATATTTTCTGCCACCCCCCGCTAGGCTACATATAAGCTGCATGTGTTCTTAGCACAGTACCGGGCCCAGAGAAGCTCTTCAATAAGTGTTCCTCTAATTAATCAGAAACTCAAGAAATGTCATCCTCCCTATTTTAGTTGTCTCTTCAGAGGCAGCAGTTGTAGAGAAAAGAATCTAGCAGTAAACCAGCCCTTTCTAATCCTGGGCAAATTAAATGTTGTCAAGGAAACCTTTTCTTGCCCCTCACCCCTTACCCCGTTCTGTCACTGCCAAGCCCTTCCAAACAATACTCAGAAATGTTCCTGTGTGGTAATTACCACAGTTGTTAATAATTATTCACATCATTACTTGTTTAAATCATTTCCCCTGCGGGAGACTGAAACTCCATGAGGGCCAGGACTGCGTCTAACTCCCTGCTGGGTTCCTAGCTCCAGCAATAATGCCTGGCATAAAATAAGCCCACAAAAATATTTGCTGGAAAGAGGAAAATTAGTCTTCTCTGGGCTGAAAACACTGGAGTTTAAAAATAAGTGACACAGGGTTGAAATGATTATCAACCAGAATTTTTAGGAAGGGAACCATGCCTGGGGAAATTCTGTAATGAGCCCTTTGGGGTAGGTGGGACTGTGGTTAGTCGCTGAGGCAAACGAAGAAATGGCTGACTCGTTCTGCGTGACAAAACAAGAGGAATTTGTTTTGCCTCTAGAAAAAAGGAGGGGCCAGTCGATGACCTTTTAAAACTGAGGCACCAGGTGAGGTAGGGAGAGATGAAAATGGCTCCCTACTTTATCTCTCTCAAATCTTCAGTAAAGATCCACTTATCATGCACACCACCTCGTGGGAGTGGGGAGTGTGTGTGTGTGTGTGTGTGTGTAAACTGGGAAAGAACCTGAATATGACATCGGACTCGATGCATCGCCTAACAGAAGTGAAATATGTGAGACACTAAAACAATCTATAAACTGAGAAAACGAAAGTTTGGAGCCAGAGCTGACTCTGAGACTGTAAACTGCCTAGGAATTTCTGGAAATCAGTCACAAGCCTTGGAATTAGGGGGCAGATTTCATTTCGTCTAGACCTCATGGGACAGGAAGAGCCCAGGTCACATCAGGATTAAAACAGTGACTGCTTTTACTTGTCATCCCATACCTGGCCTTAGTTGCTTCTCATCCTTTCACCAGTTTGGAATTTGGGGTCTAAAGAGATGAGAAAAATGGGGGAAAATTGGAAGGAGAGACCCTTCTCTTTTATCATCAGATAAGATAAACGTTACCAAAATGTCTCTTCCTACCTGTCTTTTAAGAGATAACACAGTAATTTAGTAATTTACCATCTTTTGAGGAAAGGTGTTCTAAAAATAAACAGCACATCCTTTGCAGTAGTTGTAATTAAGTTATTCAAAGTAAACTCCAAATGGTTTTCTTGATTTCACTTGATTACTCACAGATTTTGCCATTTTGAAATTTCTTCAGAGCATGAATTGCTGTATTGCTTTCAATTCCCTACCTAGAGAATCATCTGTGAAGACAATCCTATAAAAATCTTTGAGGGTGACTCATGAGTGACCTGCCAGGAGAAAAATATCTGATCTCAAGAGTACTGTTCTTTATGTTTGTGTAACTTTAGGCACTGCAAGAAGAAATAGTTGCCCAGACACAAGTTATTAGAATGTATGTATAAACAATTTCTCTTCTTTTTTCACAGAATTCAATAGATCGAAGCACGATTAACACAAGGTTGTGTTACAAGTGTGAACATATCCAGCTTCCACTACTGCCAGTGGCTTGTGTTTTCATTGAAACAACTCTGATTCTTCCCAAAAAGAAAGTTTTAAAACTTCCAGTGGTGTCTTAATGGGGCAAAGGGAACAGGCGGGGCCACTTTTCGTCACTCTTCAATATTTACTTATTACATTCAAAGTAGCTTTATTAATTATAAACTGAGCTTAAAGTTGAGAATGACCTGCACATTACTCAGAAAACTGAAACAGTCCACAGTTACTCAGAAAACTCCATTCCCAACAGTCTATTACATATGTACTTGCATTTATGTGAACTTTAAAGAGATTAGAAAATCATGCAATAAAATGTTTATGATTACTGTTTCTGAGTACAGAGATTGTAGGTGTGATAGAATAATGAAGTCCCTTCCCTCCAAAGATGTCCTCGTACTAATCCCCAGAACCTGTGAATGTCATATTGCATGGCAAGAGGAATTCAGGTTGCAGAAGCTAATCAACAAATAGACTATCCTGGGCTGTTCAGGTGGGCCCAATGCAATCACAAGGGTCCTTAAAAGTGGAAGAGAGAGGCAGGCGAGAGCTGGACGGAGATGTGACTGTAGGAGAGTGAGCAGAGAGAGGCAAAGTTGCCGGCTTTGGAGGAAGGAGGAAGGAGGCTACGAGCAGAAGAATGTGGGCTGCCTCGATTAGCTGGAAAGGCAAGGAACCAGATTCTCCCCTGGAGTCCTCAGACTGGGCACAACCTGCAGACACCTTAATTTTAGCCTACTGAAACCTGCATCAGACTTCAGAGCTCCAGAACTGTAAGATACCCAATTTCTCTTGAGGCTCAAATTTGTGATAATTTGTTACAGCAACAATAGGAAACTAATACACTGGGTAATTTTGTTCATTGCTTTTTGGGGGAAATTTTGAAAGGGAAGGAGTTTGATACTTTCCGAATTTTACGTAATGTATATGCATTACCTTTGTAATTAGGAAAATTTCATTTTATTATCTTTCAAATAATGATAAATCATAATGAAGGCTCTGGTAGAAATGTTTCAGCATTTAGGCTCAAAATTGCACCTCAATTGCTCCTTAAAGTTCTTAGTGTCATTTATTGAGAAAATTGACTTAAGATTGACACAATAAAAAGTGCCAGAGTTCATTAATCAAGAGCTCATAAAGAATTAAAACTCAGTGTAATAGGTATTTATCAAGGACCTGCAGAGTTCCAGGCACCTTCTGGGTCCATCGACTGACAGGTGTCTTTTCCACAGAATTCCTTAAATCAGGCAAGACAGTGTGCAGCACTTCCTGGCACATTTCTCTTGTGTGAGCTTCCTTTGCTCGGTGGCCCGCAGCCGGGCTGGTGGGGGAGGGAGGCTGTCAGACATGCTGAGGCGGCGTTAATGGCGTTGGTATCCGTGGAAGAGGTGGCAGCACTGGTAGAAATGGAGTCTGGGTGAGTCAAGGTGATAGACTATTTAGCAATTCCTTAGTTAGGACACTAAGGTGCCACAAAGATGTCCTCGTTTGTTGCAACACATGGATTTCATTTCTCTCCTTTGGTAACTTTTGACATGGCAAGGTGGACCAGAGAAAAAGGGATGATATGTCTAAAGGGGGGAGTAAAAGAACCAACTATTTCTTCATTTTCTCCAAACTCCATAGCATATTACACAAAGCTCCCGGGGCTTTGTATAGAATAACTTCCACGTCCTGTTTCCTTTCCAGGCACCTTTTGATGGAAGTACACCATCAACTTTTCATTCCCCATTTCACTCCTGAGCCTCAGACTGTCACCCCTCCACCTCCATGGTGTTCCTTCAGCCTGGATTCTTCTCATTTCTAAAACTGTTTTATCCTCAGGGCTCAAATCAAATGCCAACTGCTTCTTGCAACAATAATTGCAACCATGTGCCAAGGACTTTCATATACTTTATATTATTGAATCCCTTCCATTCGAGTCTTGTTTCTCATCTTACAGTGTGTTTATTTCAACCTGGGATCTGTCCATTACTGGATGCTGCTGCATGAACCTCCCTTCGAGCAGGATCCGTGGTCACTCTTGCCTCTTTGCTCCCTTACCTCTATCCATAAATCTATATTATTTATTTCATCTTACTTCAATTTGTTACTGTTTTACATGTTCACATCCTCCCTTTTGATCCTATTGTCAGTTTTTTGAAGACTGGCACCTCGTCTTATCCTCCTATAAGGTGTTCATCTACAACGTGTAGCATGTAGGACTTTGCAAAAGGCAGGCAAGCAGGCAGTGTGAATAACAACAACAAAAATACATATTAAGTTACAGATCAGGAATTTCTTCTCCAGCTTCTTCTCCTACCCATGAGTTTTGACAGCCACAAGGTTTCAAAAAGTTTAGAATTTTCCCTCTGCACTACCACCGCTCCTAATGTGGAAAGTTTACAGGCAGGTCAGACTGAAGTTAGGAAATGCTAATGAAATCGTTGCTGGCTGCTACTATGAGAGCCTCTAAGTGGCAGAATCTGTTGCTTAATGAAGTGGAGTAATGAACCTTGTAGAAATGGCTCTGGGATTTCAAGGTGAAGAAGTAGTAGATCGTATCACTGGACAGGAAGTATGAGAAAATAATTCCTTCTATAGCAGAGCAAAGACCACTGCTGCCTCTCCCAACTGAATTTACCTTTGTCGCATGAAATATGTTGGGGGACAGGAGAGGAAGGGAGAAGAGACAGACTCTGGGAGACTGGTTTAACCTGTTGGCTCTAATGCTCGATCAGAGGAATGAGGCCATGGTAGTTCAAGCCAGGTTTGAGACTCTGCAGGCAGTTATCAAAGGGTTTCAAAGTCAGTAAAAAGAAGCATTGACATAAGTGAAAACTGAGTAAATTTTATTCAAATGCTTTTGATCGTTCGAAGAGCGGATCTGATCATTCTTAGAGGAAATAAACTGTTGATACCTTTTCAGGAATGGCATCTCCCGAAAATTATATTGCTAATTTGCCGCAAAGTGAGGCAAGACCCCAGAAACAAAATAAAAATCCTAGTATAAGAAATATGGAAAGATCTCTTTTGCCAAAATGTATTTGTTTCTGAAGTTAAGGGTTATTTTCTGTGCTTTGAAAGAATTCTCTTCCCTCCTCCTCTCTGTAAAAGTAAATATTTTTTCATTTACCATATCACGTACTTTGCAAAACTACATAAATATTTACTTGAGAAAACAAGAGAATATTTTCCCCCAGAATAAAGCTTTCTCAACATTTTTTTTTTTTTCTGAAACAAGTGTTTCCAGAAGCAGAGATTTCTTTTTATGGAATGTGTTTTTCCATTTGCAAATAAAATGGAGGGATTAAGAGCTACAACTGTCACTGGCTAGAGCAGAAAAACAGAAAGATTCAGTCATTTTTCCTCTTCCCTCTCAAGGACCTCTTCATCAGGAAGGAATGATCGTCGGTGTCCTCATATACCTCCCAGTAGTGAGAAGGGAAAGGCTACAAAGCCTCGTGCTATATATTCTGGGACCAAATATTTAATCTTAAACTACAAAAGTAGAGGCAATATGTAAATACCATACATGGAAATACCATTATTTTTCTTTTCCAATTTTTCTCTCTGAAACTTATCTAGTTACAAAAATGTTAGCCAAAAGGCACATTTTAGGACACTTAGCAATTTTTAAAGGGAGGAGGAGACTCCGTCTTATGAGTTCTACATTCTACTCAACATTTCCAATGGCAGATTTCGTCATTACCATTTAGCAATTGTGTTATAATTTCAAGATTAATGAACGTTTCCAAGAATGTTGGTGGACCATGATCCTTTTAGCTCTCATTTTAGAGAAAGCAGTGGGGGAAGGAGTGGAACAGGAGTGGGAGATTCTGCAGACTCATTCTTCAGGTTAATGTTTATTGACATAGCTAGTCTCCAAGTCACAGGTAACTGACCGAGTCCTAATTATATTTAACGGAGCAAATTTAACCCCCTAGAGCAGTACTGCTCGAACTTTAGTGCATCAGAATCGCCACAGGTCTTGTTGAAACAAATCACTCGGCCTACCCCCAAAGTCTCACATCAAGTAGGTCTGCAGTGGGGCCTGACGGGGAGGGAAACCTTTCTCTACCCTTCTAGCTTCTTTTCGCTGATTTAATAATTGGCATAAGCAGGTAAACAGGAGAGAAAATTTTAGTTGCGTATGTACAGACCTCCATGAGAATGAGATCCACAGGCAGCCAGGCAACTGAGGCTTATATGTCACCCTGAGCTAAGGAGAAGGGAGTAGGAATCTGGGGCTTTAAACAGAAGAAAAACAATTTACAGGAAGATGGAAAGAGCAAATATTTGATCAACAAATGTTTGCCATGCCATGCAGAGGCAGTGGGGCACAGAGAGGAATTTGATCTCCAGGCCTTGCCAAGCTCTCCCAGGCTACCCATACCTAGCCCATACTCTTTCTAGTTATCTCCTACAACACCTATCTTTTGGGCAAGGCCTTCTATCTAAATTCTTTTCGGCAATTAAGGGAGAGGTGAAAGTTTTTCTTGAATCTGCTGGGTCTTGATTGCCTTCAGCTCCAAATAGTCCACATGCCAAAGTGACACTTTGTTGGGAGGCTCATTCTGGACTCCTTCAGGCTTAAGCATTTGCCTTTCTAACGAGTTCCCTAGTGATGATACAGTTGGTCCAGAGATCCTACTTTGAGAACCACTGTTGTAGAGCAGTTATTTGCAATCCTGACACTGCAAGACTCTTTGGAGCTTTTATAAAATCCTGATACCTGGCTCCACCCTAGATCCCCTGAGACAATCTCTGGGCTTGGTCTTGTCAAAGAGAAATAAATCTGGACTCTAGTTGAAGCAGTAAGGATAAATTTTATTCGGTAATAACTACTGCAATACGGAAGAGGGTTCAGCATGAAAAGGTCAACTTTATCAAACAAAAGGCAAAAGATTTTAAAGTTGGGATATGCTAAAGGAGAGGCACTCAGAGGTGCAAAGAGTCTGCTGATGAGGCTATCTGGGTTTGTTCATCGATGCTTATCCTGAGGGGAGACAAACTTCTCACATCTTTCAACCAAGAGGCAGTGGTGCAGGTTAGAGCTCTGTACCCACCAAAGTCCAGCCCTCCTCTCCACAGGGCCTGGGAGCTGGGTGAGAGCTAGCCTCTTGAATGTTTTCATTTCAAGGAAAGATCCTCGGGATTCTTGAGAAGACAGTTCTAGGTGGTAGAGATTTACATCTCAAAGGGGCAGAGAAAAGATTTATAATCATAAGCTTTTAAAGTAGTTGCTCTAAGGTGTTTAGGGACTAATCTGCCTATCACCAACTTTGGGCTGGAACAAACAGGACACTACCCCAGCAGGGCGTCAGCTAGCTGTCTCAGGTGGGAATTTTAGGGATCTGGCTTGTCCTAGTGCTGAAGCCTCAAATTGTTAGAAACCACATTAGTGTTTCTTCAAGTCTGTGTGTGTGTGTGTGTGTGTGTGTGTGTGTGTGTGTGTGAGAGAGAGAGAGAGAGAGAGAGAGAGAGAGAGAGTGAGTGTGAGAGAGAGAGAGAGTGATGAGGGTGGGGCAGTGGTTGGACAAAATAATTTATGCCGAGATTCTCTGGGTTTTATAGGCCAAAGCTGAGGCCTAGTTGAGAAGAAGACTCAGAGGAGCCTGGCTGGAGTTTCCTCAAGGAAAGAGTCTTTATGAGTCTGGATATCTGTGTGTCCAAACTTGTTTGCTGATAATTCTACTGACCAGGGTTAAAAACCAATTCTTATGGTGAGATTTACAATACTGGAAGAGAGAAAGTTTGCTTAAATGTATTATAAGTTGTTCCTAATACTTACACAATTGCAGAAGCAATTGACACATAGGAAAGATTTCTGCATTCTATGGTGTGGACATGTAGCAGTTCAGAGCAGCTGCAATTACCTTATATTGTATAAAGGAATATTCCATTCAAGTTCCAAGTCAAAGAAGATAAAGGACTGGGACATAACTGTAACAAACCCCCTGGGTTTTTTCCAGTATTTAAAAATATATATTGAAGAACATCTGACTGTTGACTGTGAGAGACTCAGTGCAATCCAGGTCCTTTCCATGTCCGGAGCCGACCCTACACATACCCATGGAAAATCATATCGAATAACATCTCCTGGCTGCAGTATTTTTGTTCAGGGGAAATTATGTTAAATACTAAATGCAGCCTTAAATAGAATAAAAATTTTAAATGAAAGCCAGCCTAAGCGGGCAACTTCTTTGATGATGGTAGGAGTAAACTGGTTATAGGATCTGCTATGGACTGAATCATGTCCCCCTGAAATTCATATGTTAAGCCCTAACTCCCAATATGACTATTTGGAAATATCATTTTAAAGAAGTGATTAAGTTTAAATGAGGTCATAAGGGTGGGAGCCTAACCCAATAGGCTTAGTGGCCATAGAAGGGGAAGAGGGAAGAGAGTCTGTAGGCACACATGCTGGGAAAAGGCCATGCAGAGTGAGAAGGTGGCCATCTGTAAGCTGGCAAGTAGGTCCTCACCAGAAACCAAGTCAGCCAGCACTGTGATTGTGGACTTCCTGCTTCCAGAACTGAGAAATTTCTGTTGTTTAAGCCACAAGTCTGTAATATTTTGTTATGGCAGCTGAGTAGACCAAGATGGGATCATTTATTCATTCAACAACTATCCTTCTTTTACGCACTGGAGATACAACAATAATCAAAATAAAGTCCAAACCTTTGAGGAGCTGACATTCTAGAGAAGGGACAGAAACAAAATCAAGACAATATATAGTGTGGGAAATGGTGATCAAGGGAGATATAAAATAGTAGGAGCTGACATTCTAGAGAAGGGACAGAAACAAAAAACAATATATAGTGTAGGAAATGGTGATCAAGGGAGATATAAAATAGCGAGGGGGACAGAGGAGCGGGGAGTGGCTGTTTTATGTAGTGTGGTCCGGTAAGGCCCTATCAGATGACTTTTGGGCAGAGACTTGAAGAAAGTGAGCCATAGCATATCTGAAGGAAGATGATCCTAGGCGAAGGCAACAAGCGCCATGATGTGGAAGCAGAGTGTGCTTGACAGGTTCGGGGGAACCACAGAGAGGCCCGTGTGCTGGAGCTGAGCAAGCCAAAGAGAGAGGAGCTGAGTGACTGGGGAAGGTGCATTGCACAGAGCCTTGCAGGTCTGTGTCAGGGCTCAGCTCTTCCTCTGAGGAAAATGGGGAGCCGCTGAAGTGTGTTGAATGCTGGAGTGACAGGATTGACTTCCATTTCAGAAAAACAGTCTTACTGTTGGATAAGTAATTTAAGTTGCTGGGATGGGGCGAAGGCCCAAAGCAGGGACTTGATTGAAAGTGGAATGATAGATGCTTATCAAGTTTTAGTTATTTGGAAACTCTCCTGCATGTGGGGTCTCTGGCTTTCTCATGCATGTGGGGTTCCTATACAAATATATTACATCTGTTTATTTTCTCTTGCTAAAGAAAAAAAAAGTTTTAGTTAGCTTGGCTTTGAAACAGTTAACAGATGCATCCAACAATGACTTTATATTCATATTCTTGGGTTATTGACAGATTAAATAGAAAACATATCACAATTTTATTCACACTCCGGAGTTAGGATTTCCCCTTTGACCTTAGGTTCTAGGGTCTTCCTAAGATTCCCTTTGGTTCTTCAATGAACTTCACCAAAGCCTTCTCAGTGACCTTTCTCTCTCTACCCTGATAGAACATCAATTTTCCTAAAATCACAAGGCTATTGGCACTGTATTCATCCAACTCCATCCTGCCTTTTGGAGCAGAACTTCTCACACTTTAATGTACTCGAAAATCCCCTAGGTGGGGTCTTGCTGAAGTGCTGATTCTGATTTGGTAGGTCTTGGGTAGGGCACAAGGATTCTGCATTTCTAGCTGGCTCCTAATGCTACTGGTCCTCGGACAATACTTTGAAAAGTAAGGTATTACAGTATTCAAAGGATCCTACACAATTTAGATATTTTTGTGAAGAAAAAAAATCAGACAAATGTGCAATGAGAAATTCTCCAGTACATTTCTATTGAGTGAGAATGTTGAGAATTCAAGAAGAAAATTGAATTATTGTTTCTTTTTCCAGGCAACTGCATGTGTGTTTTTAAAAGACATAGGTACTTTTTTTAAAAAGAAAAGGAATAATTTTTCTTTTATTTTTGTAATAGGCAATGCATTCACAGTGTTCAAATATGAAAGATACAAAATGGTTACCAGTGACATATCCCAACTGTCACCCATGAACACCTAATGATCACATCTCCCGTATTCTTCCAGATAGTCTAAGCAAATATAAGTAAAAACACGTGTATGTATGTGGGCGCATAAACTTTTTACCTATTTCAGTACAAATGATATTATGCATGCTATTCTAAAGTTTGCTTTTTTTACACCTAATATGTATTAGATATCATTTCATATCAGTACATTAAAAGCATCCTCATTATTATTGCTATGTGGTTTGCCATTAGGTGTACCATAGTTTATTTAGCCTCAAAAGGTGCCAAAATTGACAACTCTAAAAATTGCAAATAAAAGCAAATTATAATCCAGTTTTCCTGCCATGGAAAAAACATATTTATACGCAAGATAAAGAGTAAATTGTTATTACTGGTCTAATTCAAAGTTTCTTAAATATCTCAAAAAATTAAAAGACTTTACATAGCTACATAACAGTGGTGATATTTTAAATATTGTTTAAAGAAAAAAAAACAATGTCGGCATTTTCCAGTATATGAGAGATTTCCCTGGAGTTATGAATGGTGTGTTAGAAAATTGTAGAGACTCTTTTCAGATCGAAACCATGGTAAATCACTAAAAAGATCTTTGAAAGTATGTAAAGTGTCTGTAGAGAGTTTTAAAACATATAAATTATTGCAGTGGAATCATCTATGCACTTCAAGAGTCTTGCTTTTGTGTAGGTGAGTGGAATCATGTGTAATTATCTAGAAATTCCATTCATGGCCAATAAGGACAATTTAGCTTCTTTACTAACCAGACCCTCCTTCCCACTAGTACTACATACAGCCAACCTGTTTCTTTCAATTACCTAAAAATCTCCAGAATTAGTCATCTCTGTACAGTGGGTTCTGATTTAGTAGTCTCATCAAGGTAAAATTGATATTTAGTGGTGGTAAAATTAGAGGGTTTTTTAAAAGTATTATAGAGTAAAATTGATTTTTTTTCCTGTGAACAGATCTATGAATTTGAATGCAGGTATGTATAGATTCAAGTAACCACCACTATCATTAGGATACAGAACATTTCTACCACTTCACCCCAAAAACCTCCCTTGTGCTATCCCTTTAATAGCTACCTCCTACCTCCACGTGCAATAGCAGTAAACCACTGATGGTTTTTGTCTCTATAGATTTGCCTTTTTCAGTTATAGAAATGGATCATGCAGTATAAAACCTTTGTCTATCCCTTAGCCAATTCCACGATGTCTTCATTATCACGACTTCATGTCAACACTCATAGGGTATTATGATTCATCCAATTTTATTCTTTTTAAAAAAAAATTGTCATGACTATTTTAGTTACACTGTCATTCCACGTAAATTTTAGAATCCCCTTCTCTGTTACTACAGAATTAGAATTGTGTGAAACCTATAGATTAGTTCACATCTTTACAGTGTCATCTTTACAGTGTCTTCCAATCCAAGAACATATGTCTCGCCATATCTAGGTCGTCTTTGAGTTCCTTTTATCAGCATTTTGTTGCTTTCAGCACAAGATTCTGTCTACGTTTTTTTTTAGACTTATAATCAAACATTTCATTCTTTTGCTCTATTGCAAATAGTATTTTAAAGACTTTGGTTTCCAATTGTACGTTAATAACATATAAACACACAATAGATTTTTATGCATTGACTTTGTTAAGCTCAATTATAAGTTTTAGTTGTTTTGTTTGTTTTGTTTTGTTTTTGTAGACTCCTTGGGATTTTCTATGTAGACGATTATGTCGACTGTCAATAAGGACAGTTTGTTTCTCCCATTCTCATCCGTGTGCCTTTTCTTTGCTTTCCTGTACTGGCGAGAACCTGCAGTATGATATCGGATGGGAATAGTGAGAAGGGACTTCCTTGTTTTGTTTCCCATCTTAGCATTCGGTTTTTCACCATTGAATTTTTTCACACTTGAGTATGAGGTTGGCTCTAGATGGTTCTATTGAAGATGTTCTTAATCTGGTTGAGGATTTTGCTGAATTTTTATCATAAACAAATGTTGAGTGTTGTCAGATGCTTTTTCATCATCAAGTGATATGATCGTGTAGATTTTAGTTTTTAGTTTGTCAGCATGGTCAATTACATTGCTTGATTTTCTAATATTGGACAAGCCCGCATTCCCAAAATGAACCCCCACCCCCTCCCATTTGTTTTGGTTTATTATTCTTTTATTTATTGCTGAATTTTATTTGCTAATACTTGGTTGAGAATTTTACATCTATGTTTGTAGGGGATGTTGTTCTATAGTTCTTTTTTATTTTTATCTAGCTTTGGTTTCAGGGTTATGTTGGCCTCATAAAATAAGTTGACAAATGTTCCTTCCTCTTTTATTTTCTGAAAGAGAGGGTGTTGGTGTTTTTCTTTAAATGTTTGATGGAATTCACTAGCAAAACCAGTTGGGCCTAGAAATTTTTTTCTTTAGGTTTCAAACAACAATTTCTTTAAATGACAGGCTTCTAACAAAAATTTCCATTTTTAATTTCTTTAAAAATCTTACCTCCAGAATGGCTATATAGCCATTAATATTTAACATTAATTTCAGTGAACTAGTTGTTGAGAGTAGATTAAAATCATTATGGCACAATATTGATGAAAAAGCATTTTCAAATGGATATATAAAAATGTGACTAAGAAGAAAAAACAACTGTTAAAAGGATGCATGAATTTTGGCAAGTGACAAACTTATACTTACATTTGATTCTGTAACCATGGACAATTAACTTCCCTAACCTTTTTCTCTTAATTTGTAAAAGAGGAATAATAACATATACATGGCTGAGTTGTAAGGATTAAATGAGTTAATGCTTGTCAAGGGCATCATACAGAGTAAACACCTAATAAGTAGTAGCTACCATAAGTGTAACTTTACAGGAAAAATTATAACAGTGCATCAAGGAAGAATAGAATAGTACTATGGACTGAAAGTCCAAGTACTCTACCACCCTAGAAAATTATATAACTTAAAGATTTTAAGAAAATTTAAGTGCTTACACTTTCAGTTTCTATTCTGTAAAATATTAGCGCTTGATTTAAAATTCACGGAAAATCCTATTAGCTCCAACTTCTGACTAGATTTGTCATTTTTTTCTGCAACAACATTCTATACTTTATGAAATATTACAATATAGTCCCGTATTCAATAAAAATTTGCTTGCTCTTCTTTTCTTTCTAAATTAAATTCTTCACTCTACCATGCCCCCTGCCCCCCGTCTTCCCTGTCCAGTGGACTGATACTTTCCCTGCAGAACAATGAGCAGGAACTTCTGACTCTGAAGACACACTTTATTAATTTATTTCTTTAATGAATAAGAGGAATATCGCATTAGCTTATGAGCCTCTTTACATGAAAAGCAAGAAAGCAGACTTTGGAGATGGCCTTCTATTAGTCACGTGATTATTGTGGTCTCAGGAAAACTGATGTTTCTCTGTTTAATCAATGTTTCCCATCTTTTCCTAAATTGCCTGCTTACTTATATCCCTGGTCTTCAAAAATTTGCAGTCTGATTAAACTCTACCATGGATATATTATTAGGTGGAAGGTAGATGATGCTATAAAAGGATAGAGAAGGGAGGGATTGTTCTGTTGGAAGTAAAAGGAGAAAACTTAGGAGGGGACGAGTTTCAAGGAGGCTGTGAAGGTTGGGAAGCCTTTAGGGGGAGCAAACAAAAGCAAGGTGGTGTTGGGCACTCAGGATTGCTAAAAAGACAGCAAAGGCCTGCAGGTGCCAACAGCTTAGTGTTTGTGTGGGATGAAAGGAAAGGGGCGTGGAGTTGGAGGAGGAACAGGCTGAAACTCGAGTGCCTCTGCCTGTTTCAGGTAGGGAGGTAGTGAGCAAGGAAGTTTACAAAACTTCAGAGAGGCAGCATAGCTTAGCCGTGTAAAGTGTGGGCTCTGGAGCCACCCTTTCCAAATTGTAACCCTGGCTCCAGCACTTATTAATTGCATGGCTTGGGCAAGTTCTCTTAATTCTGTCATGGTTTCTTCATCAATAAATCGGGGATAATAATGGAAGCATCTTCATTTGGGTTACTGAGCCTGGCTTATAATAAGCTCTATATAAATGTTAATATTACCATTACTGCTGAGAAATTAGTTGGAAGGGCAGGGAAGGGCCAGATTATGGAATGTTTTGAAAGCTAACAGAATTTAGAGATCATGTGAAAGACTAATGGAAGTATCACTTTTTTTTTAAATCAAGTGAACATGATGGTATTTTTGATGTTAACTAATATTGAATTGTAACATTAATCAGATCTACTCAGCATTAAATTGTTATTTAATTTTCATGTTACACTTAATTTACATCTATACTTAATACACTGGTCTTATATCTATATTTAAGACACTGAACTTAACCTTACATCTATATCTAAAAGGATAATGATAAAACACACCAATCAAGATGCTAAAACCCAGGTCTAAGTCTTTTATTGTTTGATATTAAAATCAAAGAATATTATCGAAAGAGAAAAGTCAAGGCAGTTAATATATAGCAAAGTGATAGATGAAAGGAAAAGTGAAAGGAAGGTGAGACCAAGAGGCAAAAATGGAGTCAGGAAAACAATCGTGTATAAGAAAAATGTATTTTAAAATGTAGAGGATGATTTGAAGAGATTAAATTTCTTATTTAAATAGGTTGGATAAGCAACAAGCAGTAATAAAAACAAAACAGTAATAAAAAAAAAAAGAGGAAACATAATACGTACAGGGAAATATACTCAAAATGTCATGTAAAAATTCCCTTTAATCCCTTCTCCTTCTCCCTAATACTTGTGAATAGAAAATAAAAATATCTTTCCCATTATCTTCCCAGGACATCAGCTTTATTTTAGTCTTACCTTATTTTTTTGCCCCAAGCAGATCAAAGTTAGTATCTCAAGTTTCAAGTTGAGTGAGAGCGTCCACCTCCCAAAGCTGTGCACACCCCCGTCCTCCATCACAACCACCGTTTGGGTCAAGTCCTAGACTTGGCAAAGGAGGAAGATGAATTGTCCTCCGGGAGAAAGGAGGGTGAGGCCATTCCTTCTGAGAGGGTTGGATCATATCTCAGGAATTGATTCTTTTCAAACTGAAAACTGTACCCTCATCCTCAAATCTGCTCCTGTCCCGTCTAGGCCATCTCCACAGGGCAGCATCTACTCACGCCCTGGCTCTGGTCACAAACATGGTACTCACTTGTTCCTTTCACCTATTTTCATTACCAGATCCTGTCTGTTCTACTAACAAAGTATATCTCAAATCTGTCCACCTTGCTCCATCGCCACTGCCATCACTCAGACACCACTGGTCTAACGTTTATGCAAATTGGAAAAAGGAGCCCTTTCCTCTGGGCAGATGCTGGGGCTGATTTCATCCCCGCTTGCCATCTTTGTGCAGCATGTGATCTCCCAAACCTTGCATGGTGGTCTGGAACCCCGGCCCAAGCCATGGTGCCCCGTTGTAATCACCTCCCTATTCTGCCCACATCCAGTCTTGTCCCTTCCAATCCATTCTCCACACAACAGTGGGACTACTTTTAAATCACCACGATCACTTCACTCCCTACTAACCCTTCAACAGGTTACTATCGCTGTTGGGATGAAATGCCAAACCCTCAACGTGGGCTACAAGGTTCTGTATGATCTGGTTCCTCGTTCCCCCTTTACCCTCACTGGCACCATTTCCCCTTGATAACTTTCAGCTGCACTGTCTTGTTTTGGTTCCTGAAGATTGCTGTCTTCCCCCTACCAAGATATTGCCTGGAAAGTTCCTTCCTGACTTAATTTCTACTTTCTTCAGGTCTCAGTTTAAATGTTACTTCTTCAGGGACGTTATCCCTGAATCCAACATCTAAAGTAGATCTCATAGCACTCTATTTTCTTTAATCATTCTTAGCATATTTGGAGTTATGTATTCATTCACTAGTGATTTACTTGTTTAATACCCTTTTCCCTACTATATACTGTAAGCTTCACAAGGGCACGGATCATGCCTGACTTAGCCCAGTTTTTCATTCATCTAAGTTTCTATTCAAGTTTAGACCTTCTCTATGCCAGTAACTATACGAGATGCTAGGCATAGAGAAGTGAATAGAAAAATAAGGTCCTTGCTCTGATGAGGGAGACATAAGCAATTAGTAAACAGGTAAGCAGACAAGATGATTACAGGGTCGTGATGTGATACACAGTATACGCTGAGCTCTTACGGGCAGAGATCTCTGTATTATTCATTAACAAATGCCAAGTGTATTGTTTAGTGTAAAGCTAGCTGCTAAACGTAAGTGAAGTTTACTTCGCTGTCCAAAACAAATGTTCCCGATGGGTGGATGGTTCTCCAAGTGGTAGAAAGACCCAGGCTCCTTCTAATTTGGAGCTTTGCCTTCTTCATTCTGTGGCCATAGAAGGGGAAAGAGCATGGAAGATTGCTTGTGGAAGAGCTATTTAGTTAATTTAAAGAGCTAAGTCTGGATGGCTACACCTAATTGCAAGGGAGGCTGGGAACACAATGCATCCCTGTACTGAGGAAGAATAGATTTGGTGATCAGCTGGTACCTTCAACTGTACCTGGCACAACACTGGCTTTATGAAGAAATGGATTAATTAGAAATGAAGATTTGTCTCAAAAATTTTATAATCTATAAGTGTACATAGAAATCAATTATTACATCTGGTCTTGCATGTTAGATCTCTAATTCTGGGAATTTAGAAATTGTCTTTAAAATGAAGTAATTTGTTTCTCAGGGCAACAAATTTTAAAAAATTAATCTGCTTGTCTACTTTAATTCAGCGTCACCTTCTCTGTTTCCATTGTTTTTTGCCTGTCCCAAATCTTGTCACTTGACAATTTCTTTTTTGGGTTTAGATGGTTACATTAGTCCATATTCAAGGCAATCGAACAGATTGTAACAGTGAGTGACACAGTCTAACAATTTGGGACCCAATGTTCATCATGCAAATCCTTTGTACATACTTGCAGGTATTCTTTATAATTTTCTACTCTGAATGAAACAAATCTGAATTATTCTTTCGTACCAAAAGCAGTCACATGACCATGTGTGCGCCTGGTAATGTTTGTTCTTAAAGCTTTTCCACTCTGAAACTGGTTGTCATGTCCCGGACCGAATCTCACTATTAAAGGCACAGAAACACAGAGCTCTAAGGGACCTCGCCAGTCAGAAGCATTCACCTGTTTGCTTAATTTGAGACTCAATTCCGAAAGGATGTGTAATCTAGAGTTTACCGGTTTATCCTAGAGATGAAAAAGTGAAACATTCCTGAATCCTTGTCCAATGGGTTTTAGTTTACTCTTCCCAAGGGAGAATCCGCGCAGAGGCAGTCGGAGGGCATGGTCCCGGAATAGCAGTTCTGTGCACCTGGGAACGAACTACAGCGTCCGGCGCGGCAGGCGGAGACAGCGCGGCTGAGGACGGGCGACCCCCGGAGCGGAAGGGGCTGCACTCCCAGCGACGGGATCCCCGCACAGTTGGGGAAGTGGGTGC